>NC_089444.1:1562500-2762500 GCF_026210795.1 Rhizophagus irregularis | reverse complement strand
TTTGGTAATTAATTACCTTTGACGTTCCCAGTATGATGATCATTTGTTATTTTTTGAAATTTTTGAATGAAGATCAAAAGAATTAAAATATTTTAACCCTCATATCAAATAATTCGGTAGATTTTTTTGTGATCATATCCAGAATGCATTAGACCATTGACAGTCATATCTTAAAATGAAAAATTATGAAAAATTGTGAAAAATTGTGCGTTTTTATGGATTAGTTAGTGCATTTTTATGGATTAGATTTTGCATTTGATCTAACCATAAATCCAAATTTGGATGAAAAAGTCTCAGATAATTTTATATACTGTATATGTTAGTATAGCGAAGCTAACGTTTTTTAGATTTTTTTTTGATTAAAAAAGGAAATAGCTTTCTATTTTTGCTTTAATTTTTTTCTCTTTTCGTAAAAAACTTTTTTTTGTTGAAAAAAAAAATCAAAAAAATTTTATAAAAATGAAAAAAGGAAATGGGTTTCCTTTTTAATTTATTTTTTTTCTCCTTTTGTAAAATTTTTTTTCGTTGAAAGAAAAAAAAAATCAAAAAATCATAAAAATATAAAAGGAAATGGTTTTACATTTTTGATCTATTTTTCTTTTTTTGTAAAAAATATTTATTTTATCTTTATATCTCTTTTTATACAAAAAAAAATTTTTATCAAAGAATTCATAAAATTTAAAAAAGGAAAAATGACTTTCAAAATGTTCAAAATCAATTTTTTCTTAATTAATAATTTTTTGATTTTTTTTTTAATAATAATTTTACTCCATTTTTTAAATATAATAATAATTTTTTTTTTAATAGTAATTTTTTTTAATAGTAATTTTTTTTTTAATAATTTTTTTTTTAAATAACTTTATGATGTATACGAATTTGCAGATCACTATATCACTATTTACAGCTGATTTATCGTTCTTAAAAAAGTGATTATTATTATATCTTCAAAAAAATCTAGATTATAGTACAATTTAGTATCAATACTAAGTAAATTCAGTAGTTTTTTGTTTATAATTAGGAATTTAATATGGTAATAATTAGTTAACAAAAAATAATAAATAACATTATTAAATTATATTTATAATATTAAAATGATATAAATTATATTTACAATAATATAGTTTATATTAATGATTTGACGTTTGAGTGTATTTTCACCCTGGGCGATTTGGCGATTTAATAATTTTTCACCTTGGGTGATTTAACCTATATAATTTACCTGGTGATATTTACCCGGTGATATCACCTCATTATTAAATTTGTACATTAAATTTTATTGGCTAATTAATGTGCTTCTGTAACTACTAAGGTATGTTTTTTATTTTTTTGTTTTTGATTTATTACATGTAATTTCCGTTCCCTACTAACTTTATCTCTTCTTTTAATTTTATGAGTTTGGTTTTTACTTGGTCCCCCTGTTTATTTCATTTCCGTCCCTTCTCCATTTTTTGTTTTCTTTTTGTCTTTTCATTTCTTTTGCTCTTTTTATTCTTCCCTTCCTACATTTTTTCCGTTGTTTTTATTCCTCTTTGTTTCTTCGTCTTTTCATTCCTTTACATTACCCTTTGTTCCTTTCATTTTTATTCCATTCTCGCTTCATTTTTTTCGTTCCTTTATCTTCCCTATAAAAAAGGAATGTTCAGAAAACATACATAAAATAAACATAAAATGTACATTATACATAAAATGTCTATAGAATGTCCATAGAATATATAGGATATATGCAAAGGGGACTCATATACTTTTTTGTACATTTTATATACAGTGAGCCCATTTTGTATATTTTTTATATATTTTATGGACATTTTATAGACATTTTATGTATATTGTATATTTTACGTATATATTCTAAACATTCCTTTTTTATAGGGCTTTATACTACCCTTTGTTCCTTTCATTTTTTTTATTCCCTCTTGCTCCATTTCGTCCCCCTCCATTCTTTTCATTTTTCTTCATTCCCACTTGATCTTTTTCATCGTTCCTTTTGTTTCTTTCAGTCTCCCTTTGCTCCATTTCATTTCTCCCTCACTCCCCCTTCGTTTCCCTTTTATCTCCCTATTTTTTCATTCACCCTCATTTTTTTGATTAATTTTTTGGAAGTAAATTTTATAATTATTTCTTATTTTATATTACGTCAAACTTAAACTTATAACCAACTCAAAAAAAATATTTGAATAATTAAATGTATTAGATCTAATCTATTCATTTCATTTATTATTATTCTTTTGGTACTTAATTTGACTAAACCATTTGAATTAAATCTTTATTCAAAATCTGGTAGTTATTTAGAGAATTTCGGATATGTATTTGGTTATAATAATCTATTATTAAATCAACAATTCAAAAAAAATTGATATTTTTACATATTTTATAATTAATTAATTGATTTTTATGAATTTGAAAATCAAACTATTTATCCAACGTTCAATTTAATTGAAAAATCTTACTCATCTTTCTATCAACGTCGGTCAATTTTCCTATATCTGATATGTTATATTGATTTTTTTTAAAAAAATAATAATTTTGTAAATATATTTAATAAAAAAATTTGGGGGAAAGAAAAAGGGAAATCAAAAGGGAAATTTCCAAAAAAAAGGAATCTGAAAAAAAAATAAGTACGAATAAAATTCTGAAAATTTTTTTTAAAAAAAAAATCGGACAAATAATTTTCTGATTAAGGTAAAAATTTTATTAGTTGATTGGAATGCACATGGATCGAATAGTTTTTGACCATAAATAGATCAGAAAGAGGCTTGTCACGGGTTTTAATTGTATGGGATTTCAAGTTACACAATTCCAAATTATTTACACGGAGACTATAAATCCAAACGTCAGACAAATTTTTTTAGTTATATAGATTTTTTTTTTTAAATAATGATTTACTAGTGAATAAAGCTTTACTATTTGGTTTCCTCTTTTAGATGGTTCTTATTATCTTATAACACAATGAATGAATCGAATGGCAGCTCCCCTGCTCTCCTGCTAATAAGTCAATTTCTTGTTTATCAAAAACTATTATTTAATGGCTTAATTTAACATGCAGCAAAGGTGGCACAGATAAGCCTAATTCATGATTTTACTCTTATGATTCCATTATCAATTTTTGCTTTTCCTCCTATAATATGTATATAATATATATATATATATATATTATATATTATATAATATACTGTACATATACATATATATTATACATTATACAATATACATAAAACATTAAAGTAAAAAAATTATGCCCATATTAGGAAAATGACAAAGGAACCTCTGCCGATCATTTTTTATTGAAAATTACCCATAAATTTGGGTAAAATTTGACAAATATAGCAATTAAAGTTGCCGATTTGTGATCATCAAAATTAAATTCTAAATCAGGCCAGACAATTTTTATTTAAATATCTTAGTGGTGTCAACATTTCAGCATTTTTTCATGTAAATTATATTAAAAAAAATGCTGAAAACGTTTTTTTTTTGTATTAGTTGTTAAGAAAAAACGTTTCAGCATTTTTTCATATAATCTAATATTTAAAAAATACTGCAATCACGTGGGAGTTATGTTTAGACTACCACATAAATAACTATTTACAAATTGTGTAACCACAGTGCATGACACACATGACGCAATAACATCGATTTTAATAGTAATAATAGGCAGTTACGCATTTTTAAATTAACTTTATTCCCTTTCCCTTTCTTCAACAACGAAAAAAGAGAAGCAAAAAAAAAGAACCCACCGCGCGTACCTAAATGGAAAGAAAGTAGAGATTAGAATGAACGAAAAACAAAACAAAACAAACAAAACAAACAAAAAACAAAAATAAGTCGCACCATAGAGCTGAAAAGCCGGGACCTAAATGGAGAGGGTAAAAGTTAGAATAAACGAAAAACGAAATTAAGCAAACAAACAAAACTAAACAAAAAATGTACCTTAGGGTCAAAGAGCTGAAAGAACTGGGACCTAAATGGAGATAGTAAAGGTTAGAATGAACGAAAAATGAAACAAAGCAAACAAAAATGAAAACAAGTCGCACTTTAGAGCCAAAAGCCAGGACTTAAATGGAGAGAGTAAAGGTAAGAACAAGCGAAAAGCGAAACAAAACAAACAACACAAACAAAACTAAACAAAAAATGTACCTTAGGGTCGAAGAGCCAAAAGAACTGGGACCTAAATGGAGAGGATAAAGGTTAGAATGAACAAAAAATAAAACAAAACAAAGCGGAACAAGCGAAAACAAAGAAAGATTTACCTAGAATCTTGCGTTAAAAAGAGGACTGACCTAAAGAAAAAAAATGAAAAAGGTTAGCAATCTCTAACTAAAGGAAAATGAAAGAAAGAGGACTCTACCTACCCGGAATCTGATGCTGAAAAGAGGGCTGACCTAAAGAAAAAAAAATGAAAGAGGTTAGAAACTTCTAACTTCTAACGAAAGGGAAATTAGAAGAAAGAGAAAATACGAACCCGATAGAAGAATACCAAATACCGACCTACAAAAAAGAGAATACCAAACTGATCTACAAAAAAGAAAAGAATCCGATGAAGAATACCGAATACCGACCTACAAAAAAAGTAAAAGAATCCTGAAGGCGTCGTTCTACAAGAAAGAGAATCCCAGAGTGTCGTTCTACAAGAAAAAGAATCCCAGAGTGTCGTCCTACAAGAAAGAGAATACTGAACTGACCTACAAAAAAGAAAAGAACTCTATAGAAGAATGCTGAATACTGACCTACAAAAAAGAAAGAATCTCAGAAAAAGCTTGCGCTGCACCGTGATTTTGCATGGCGCAACTTTTGTTTTTTTTTCTTTAGAGACGAACTTGGACTTCAGCTTTCAGCTTTAAAGTAAGTATTCGCGTTATTTTTTATTTCTTTTTTTTTTGATTTGGGAATGCTAGGACTCCGAGCAATACTGAAATAGGTAACAAGAAATAACGCGTAGAATAGGCTAAAATAATCATGAAAATCTTTCCTTTTTTAGATAAATTTTGATAATGTTGGTAAGAAATATATTACTTTATTTAGTAACTGACTGACATTATCATAATTCCGGCCCTGAAAAAATGCGTAGAGCTAATAGTAAAATTTTGCCAATTTCCTATGACCTATTTATATATTGTTCAGGGTCCTGGAATGCTACTAACGTTTCTTTTCCTTTCTTTTTCTTTAGGAATGAACTTGGATATTACCGGACACTAGATTTCAGCTTTAGGGCAAGTATTTGCAATTGTTTTTTTGTTTGTTTTTGTTTTTTTTTTGATTTAGAAATGCTACTAACGTTCCTTTTCCTTTCTTTTTCTTTAGGAATGAACTCAGATATTACTGGACTCAAGATTTCAGTTTTGGAGTGAGTATTTGTGTTGTTTGTTGTTTCTTTTTCTTTTTTGATTTGGAACACTACTAATGTTCCTTTTCTTTCTTTTTCTTTATGAACGGACTTGGACTCCAGATTTTGGCTTTGAAGTGAGTATTTGCATTTGTTTTTTTGTTTCTTTTTTGGTTTTTTATTGATTTGAGAATACTACTAACATTTCTGATCTGATCTTTGATTTTTGCATTTTTATTGATCTTTGTGTTGGGATGTAATTGCCTTGATCTTATCCTCAATTTTCGCGTTTTTTATTGATCTTTGTGTTCTTGACTTTTGGGATGTGGTTACCCTTTGATCTTATCCTTGATTTTCACATTTTTTATGTATCTTTGTGTTCTTGATCTTTGGGATGTGGTTACCCTTTGATCTTATCCTTAATTTTCACATTTTTTATTGATCTTTGTGTTCTTTATCTTTGGGATGTGATTACCCTTTAATCTTATCCTTGATTTTCGCATTTTTATTGATCTTTATGTTATTAGGCAAAAATAAAAGAGCCATAACAAAAATAGTTCAAAGTCACTAAAAAATAAAAATTGTATTACAATGCAAAAAATTAACCAATAAAATTTATGTATAGTGAAAATCACTATTAGTGAAAATCACCATTAGCAAAATCCAAAGAATAAATAAAAAATAATTTTTTTTTTAAGAATTGTTAAGTAAAAGTGCATATTACTATAAATATACAGAATTATTATACAGATTGTAAGCAGATTTACCCCTAACTGTTAACGTAGTTAACAGGTGAATACTAGTAAATATTAAAAAAAATGCCGAAACGTTACTTTTTTAACAGAAAAATGTCAAGTTTGGCGTTTTTTTTTTTTTAAATAAAAAATGTCAGATTCGACGTTTTTCATTAAAAAAAACTTTTCTTTAACTAAAAATGTCAGGTTTGACATTTTCAATTAAAAACCCCGGGGTTTTTTTTATTTTTTTAGTCATTTTTGATATACAGGTCAAACGGGTCAACGGGTCAGGTCGGGTAAGACAGGACCCCGGAAAATACTTATATAGGTAAGGTCCCAAAAATATTTTTTATTAGTAGCTCTAAGCATAGGTTTTTACTATAATCGCTAAGCATTGTTGATATCTAACCTTAAAAATTATATAAAAATAAGCAAATCAATCTTCTAACCTAATTAAATTTTTATTATAACACATATAATTTATAAAATATATTTATTAATTAATATATTTTATTAAATCCAATTTTAAATATGTTGTGAAGCTAAACTAAACATAATATACAAGTAGATTAATTAATAAAGTTAATAAACAGTAAAAGAAAAATTCGAAATTAATACTATTACAAAAAATGTAAATTTCTCCATAAGTATTATACTTACACCCATAAAATTTAATATGTAGGTAGTTTCGACCTTGCTGAACAATTTTTAATTAATTTAGAAAGTCGATTTCATTTGACCAAAGAGGTGTAATTACGCTCTGAAGTTGTAAACGGAGAAACGAAAAATTCGGAAGTTAGTACCGTTATGAAAAATGCACTTTTCTCCATAAGTATTATACCCACACTCATGAAAATTAATATATAAGTAGTTTCG
This sequence comes from Rhizophagus irregularis, assembly GCF_026210795.1. NCBI lineage: Eukaryota > Fungi > Glomeromycota > Glomeromycetes > Glomerales > Glomeraceae > Rhizophagus > Rhizophagus irregularis. The sequence goes on along the minus strand of NC_089444.1, from coordinate 2,755,570 downwards.
ACCTTGCTGAACAATTTTCAATTAATTTAGAAAGTCGATTTCATTTGACTAAAGAGGTGTAATTACGCTCTGAAGTTATAAACGAAAAAGTGAAAAATTTAAAAGTTATTACCGTTATGAAAAATATGCTTTTCTATATAAATATCATACTTAGACTTAAAATACAAGTAGATTTAACTTGCCGAATAAACTTACTTAAACATAAAAGATAATTTGATATAACCAAAGTGGTGAGTAGTGAAATTATATTTTAAAGTAAAACATATTTATAGTAATTTTATTTAACAAAATAAACATGTATAATATAGTAATTTTATATTAAAAATAATACACTGAGTTTAATAAAAATTCAAAAGAAACTATTAACAGATAATTAATAAAACATTGAAAAAAAATGAAATTTCATCAAAAAAAAAATTTTTGTTTATGTATTTATATAAAATTGTGAAATGTAGTACAAAATTAACACTCACCGTTGAGATCCCCCAATTCCCCCTGTCATCAATTTACAAGGTTGCCACATCGAACGGGCATTCTCATGGTCGAACGAACGAATGAGCGAACAAACAAACGAACGAACGAGCAATCAAACGAACAAACACGTGATCAAAACATAATTAACGAACAACAACATCAGCGAACAATATACAACAACATTCTTGGTTCACAAAATAAATAGCGTTAGTAATATAAAACGTTGAGCGATATAAAATAAAATGTACTTCTCTTTCCTCAAATTATATCCACTTTCGATTTCAAACTGCGATAGCTCTCGCTACGAATTATTATCTTCCAAAGGTATATATTTAATTCATCTTAAATTTTCATTAATTAAAATTAATTAATCAAACATTAATTAAAGTTTAGGGCGAACCTATTACCTTTAATTAATATTAAACTTCATTAATAATTAAAAATAAAACTTATATTTTATTGAGTTCTGTGGATGCGAACTGTGGAATTACTTTGAATTCCGTTCTCTATATATACAATTTTTATGCTACTTTCTATTCTATCTATATACTATCTTTTATGTTCTTTACATATTATCTTTGAACTATCTTTCTAATATACTATCTATATTTTAAATACGCTATCTTTTAATATGCTATCTTATATATTATTTTATATGTTATCTCTTCTATTATTCAAATATTACATCGTAAAGAAATAATTTATAACCCATCTTTTATGGCTGTGCTATCTTTTCTTTAAAATAATCTTTCAAATATTATGTCGTAAAGATATAATTCATCTTTTGTGGCTGTGTTATCTTTTTATATATGTTCTTTTTAATATGTTGTCTTTTATATTCCATCTTTTTACTATCTTTTCATATTATCTTTTATATTATCTTGTGTTCTTTAATCTTTCCGACATTATTTTATATGTTCTTTTAATCCACTTTATGTGTTTTGCTTATAATCTATCTTTTGTGGCTTATAATTATTCTTTCTTATCGTTCTTGTTGTTAAAGATCGCCAAGCCGCAATTGATCGACTCTATTTATCCTATTGGTTCTTTGTCAATCATTCAATAAATATTACATCATGCAGATCATTACTCTTCTTAAATGTTTATCCTTTTCGGCTAATTATTTATCCATCCACACCAATCCACGATTAATTTGTTCGTTCTTAATACTTGATAATTACATTTGGCGGTGGTGTTTTATCATCTTCTCATGCTTGATATTCGGCCGTTTACACCGTTAGTGAAAATAAATAAAAATTAATTATAAATTCAATATATAATATTTTAAAAAGTTATATAAATATGAAAAATAAGCAACTAAAAACTCTTAGTATTTTAAAATAATACCAAAAATATGCAATTTAATTATCTTACATAGTATAAAATTTTCTTAAAATTAAGCATTATAAAATTCTTACATCATAAAACTTTACTATGTTGGCTAAGCACCTTGGTACCTTACATATATAAGCATTTTCTGGGGTCCTGGTAAAACGGGTTACCCAACCTGATCTGACCCGTTCAGAACACTATAATAGTACTAGGGAAACGGTAAACTGTTATGTAGTCCGAAGCTTATCAGTATGTAGATAACCATATGCTCAATTAACCGATTAAAATAATTTTGTGTAATATAAAAACCAACTAAATGTCAACTCAAAGAACAAGCGGAAGGACAATGGGATATTTTGTACCATCACGGCTAAAACATATAGAGTCCTTCACTACGCTCTGGACTAATTAATTATCAAATATGACTAGAAATGAATATTCCATTTTCCATCAAAGGTATGATTTTAAGCTTTTAAAGTTCATCATAACTAGAGCTCCGAAACCTGATCCAACAGATCGAGTGACCCAACGGGTTGACCCGAAATATTCAGGTCAGGTCATCAAATTCATGACCTGACACGGGTCAGGTCAGTGCTGGTCGGTACCCGACCCGACCCGTTGACCCAACATATATTTGGGTCAAATAAATTAAATAACGCTGAAACTTATAATGATTCCGGTATTTTTACATGTACAGTGCGGTACCTCTATAACCAACCCAATTTTATAGTCATAATGTGACATTTTCAAAAAGATGTCACATTAGCAAAAAATAATATTTTAAAATTCTAACCGATAATTTTAATAAAGCATATCAAGAGCTTTTAAACTTATCGGGTTAGATTAAAAAATAATAAATTTTGCTATTGCTACATAAGTTTGAAGTTCAGGTAATTTATTATGATAGGAAAAATTTGAGAATAAGTGATTTTTGTGTAACATAAAAAAAAAATAATCATTTGATAGTGCTTATTCAAATAAATCATTTTAGCTTATAAACTTACCCATGCTTTGTTAAAAAAATTTTGAAAAAAAATTTAAAAAAAATTTTGGTAGTTTTTATTTATTACAAATTATATTATATCTATTTCTCAAAAAGGAATCACAGGAAAACTTGCTAAAAAAAATATAAATCCTATAGAAAAGTTCCTGATAATATACTTAATCAAATTACTTTAAATAATTATAATGAATAATAAATTATATATAAAAAATTATGCATAATTCTAATTAACATTAGGTATTGCATTATCCAATCAAATTTATTTTAAGTCATGTGATTTTGTATTATGTCAGCAAAAAAATTGAGAAAATTTTTTTTATTTGCTTAATGTATTTATCTTTTTAAAAATTATCTAATTTTAAAATTTTATAAAATTCTGACCATTAGATCACAAGATATAAGGGGTACCTATTATAGAGGTACCGCACTGTAAAATTGAAAAAAAATGCTGAAACTATCAGTTTCGGCATTTTTAAATGTAAAATCAAAAAGAAAAATGCCGGAACTAATGATTCTGGCATTTTTACATGTAAAATTGAAAAAAAACGCTGAAACTATCAGTTTCAGCATTTTTACATGTAAAATCAAAAAGAAAAACGCCGGAACTAATAATTCTGGCATTTTTACATGTAAAATTGAAAAAAACCGCTGAAACTATCAGTTTTAGCGTTTTTACATGTAAAATCAAAAAGAAAAACGCTGGAACTAATGATTCCAGCGTTTTTACATGTAAAATTAAAAAAAAACACTGAAACTATCAGTTTCGGCATTTTTACATGTAAAATCAAAAGGAAAAATGCTGAAACAAATAGTTTCGGCGTTTTATATATAAAAACAAAAAGTAAAAAACGTTACAAAACGTTTTTTTTACAATATTTAATAATAAAACTTCAGGTAACCTGAGTTACCCGAAGTGATCTGAATACTTTTGGGTCAAATGGGTCGGGTCAGGTCAGAACGGTTTACCCAACCTGACCTGACCTGAAAAAAATTTCAGTTCGGGTTAACCATGTAACCCAACCCAACCTGACCCGTTCAGAGTCTAATCATAACCACGTTAAATTTTTACTTATAATGAAGTAACAAATTATTATATATCGTATAAATTGGAAATAAATATTATTAAATTTTGTAATATTAAACATAAATTAAATATATAGTTTATTCTATTTACAAAAATATTTTAGTATATAATATATTTGTTTGCAAGTGATATGTTGACATTTTAATTGTGACTGATGAATTTTCAGAATGTTATAAAAGCTTATATGATATAATTCCTTCATTGGTTTTTCAAAGTACTATAATCCTAAATAGAGTATAGCCATTCTAACTAGGGATGGCAACGGTCGGTCATGGTCGGTCATCGGTCGGTCATAACCGGTCAAGAACCTTTGACCGACTGACCGACCATTTGACTGACTGGTCTGACCGACCGGTTAACTGACCGTTTAACTGACCGTTTAACCGAACTTAAAAACGTTTGTGAAACGTAATTTAATAAAAAAACATATAAAAAACGTTTTCGCAACATTTTCTATTAAAATAATTAAAAAAACGTTTGCGAAACATTTTTTTTATTAAATTACGTTTCGCAAACGTTTTCAGGATCGGTTAAACGGTCGGTCAAACGGTCGGTTAACCGGTCAGTCAGACCGGTCAGTCAAACGGTCGGTCAGAGGTCTTTGACCGACTGATATCGGTCACGGTCATGACCGGTCATAACCGGTTAATGACTGTGACCGTTGCCATCCCTAATTCTAACTATTATGTCATGATTTAATAATAATTAAACTCTTGTTTTTATACCTTATAAAAAATAAATGTCCAGAAATTGTCCAGAATAAATCTGGCATATCCAGAAATTGTCCAGAAAATGTCTATTTTTTGCTACAAATTTGATACCTAAAATTTTGACATATCCGGACTTTGTCCAGAATATATCCAGAATTTGTCTAGTATGAAATTTTGGACAAATTGTAAAAATTCAGATAATTTGAACTGGACAAATTCCGGACATGAAAAAATTCTGGACAAATTCTAGACGTCACTTCCAAAAAAGGATAAATTAATTTTGTAAAAAAATGCAAAAAGCACGACTGATATTCATAACCTACTTTGTCATACTAATTAAATTTGCTAAGCAGGCAAAAATACTATATATCTATGATATAAAATTTTAGGTTAAAAGCAATTATAATGATGGTCACCTGTTGATCATGTGCCAAATTTTATGAAAAAATATTTCAGGTCAATTTCCAGACAATTATTTAGACAAATTTTCTGGACAATTTCTGGACAATTTCTGGACACTTATTTTTTATAGGGTATATAAGCTTAAAAAAAATATATTACATGATTTACATCTAATTTTTATTCAAAATTGTAATATTTTTCTAAACTAGTTAATAAACAAAAATTTTAACACAATTTATGGTTTTTTTAAGGGTAGAGTACACCTATATAATTATTTTTTATTAATTACCATGGCTTTTTGTGCAGGGTGAACTGAAAGTATTTGAAATTTACTTATTAAAATATAATATGCTCCGATCCTTGATCATTGATCATGTGATACTATTAAGTAATACACTCATAATTTGTTCCTGTCAGTCCCATATGGTGAGTACTGTAACAAAAAAAATACTGGCTAGTTTATAAATAAATTTTTTTTTTTTGGAAATTTGTTTCATGAAATATAACATCTTTCTCTTTTTTTAAAAAAAATTTTGAGTTGCATGATCACTATTTGCAAAATTATATAATGTTTTTCACTTTCCTCTGAACTAAAAAAAAACTAAAAAAAAATCGTATCAAAAAAAGTAAAAAAATAATATGAAATAAAAAAAAATCATGCTCTATGAAAAAATGCGTTTGGAGAATATTCTGAAATTGTTCAGAATATAATTGTACAAATTCTGGACAAAATAAGTGTCCTGAAAATATATGAAAATGCACAAGATTTAAAATATATTCTGGACATTGATTTTTGTCCAAAATTTGTTTGGATTTGGAATTTGTCTGGAAAAAAAATTTTCTCTAAAATGATTGGCAAGTCATGATATCAATGATATATTCTTTTATACAAATACCTAACTGATAACTGTTTATAGTAGTTTAAATTAACATCATAGATAGTATTTTTGCTTGCTCTTTAAGTTTACTTAGTATACTTTTTGTTTAGAGATTGTCCAAAATGTATCCAGGATTTGAATTTGTCCAGTTTTGTCTATCCAAAATTTGTCCTGAATTTTTCATGTCTGGATAAATTCTGGACTTCAAAAAATTCTGGACACCATATTTTTTCATAATTTCAGACATTTTCCAGACATTTTATAGGTATACTGGACAATTTCTGAACAGTTTTGGTGACAAATTCTGGACATTTTTTTTTTGTAGGAATGTTTCTAATTCTACAAACATTCTTTTCACTAATATTTTAACATAAAAAAAGAGAATAAATTTTATATATAGTATTTATGGTTTATGTCTCTTATTATTTAAAACAGTGTTGCCAGTGACTCAAATGACCTCAAATGACTCAAATGACTAGTCATGTGTCATTTGGGTCATTTCAACATTAAATGACAAATGACCTAGTCATTTAAAAATTACATCATAATTCTGGCCAGAACTATTCATACAATTTCACTATTTCATGGATAAAATTTTCATATGATATTAGAAGTTCATAATTCTGGCCGGCATCATTAACTTGGCCTGAATTATAAAGCATTAACTTTAAATGACTCAAATGACAAATGACCTAAATGACTAGGTCATTTGAAGGTCATTCGGAGGTCATCTCAAAATGGGCAAATGACCTAGTCATTTGCCATCACTGATTTAAAAGGTATGCTACTGGTTGCTTCTTTTTTAAAAATAATTTATATGCACGAATATATTACTAATATTTCTCTTTCAAATTTGTTCATATAAAAGAACAAGTTAAACTGAAAATACTATCACTAATAGTCCACCAGAATTACTTAATTTAATTAGAATTATCTAAACATTTCTTGCGATAAACCTCATCCTCAAATATCAATTCTATATTTAAGAATGAGGTTTTACTGCCAGAATATAATGGAATTTCCTGTTTATTTTAATATCTTTAGTGCTATAGTTATAGGTGAAAGCAGTATTGGTAACTAGAGAAGATAGGTGTCAGCTAAGGAATAGGGATCAATAGATTTATTTTTTTTTTCAAATTACCAGCCAAAACTCAAAAACCAGAAAGTGGATCAATGATTTTTCTATGAATAACAGGATGAAGAGGAAGAAGTCGAGAAAAAGGGAAAAGCAGTTATGCCTTACAGTGTCTGGTCTGATGATCTCTGAATTCAGTCATTTCAATCTTTAGTACAGTTATGTCCAGACCTATGGTGTACCGTTTGGATGAAAAGTGCCAAAATTTTGAAAAATTGATTTTTCAAATTTTTGAATTTTCAAAATCTTCTTATAAGAAGATTCTCCTTATAAGGAAAATCTCCTTTTATGGCAATGTAACGTTATGTAAATATCCAAATCAGGAAGTTGGTTATTACTAAATTTCCTTTTTCAGATGTTTTGTGTAATGTAAATCTATCCTATAAAAGGAAAATTTCCTTATAAGACGATTTTAAAAGTTCAAAATTTCAAAATTTCAAAAAAATTACCATAAATAGAATTTTTTTTTAAGATTTTTGAAATTTTGAAATTTTGAATTTGAAAATCGCCTTTAAGGAAATTTTCCTTTTATGTAAGAGATCTACATTGCACAATATTTAATTTATAATGCCAGCCAGAATTATAATCTCTTTATACAGAAATTTTGTTTAAAAATATTTTTTTAACAAATCTGATGGCTAAACTATTTACCTGAATTCCGAAATCATGTGATTGTAATTCTGGTGGGAATTATAATTGATTTTATTAATTTTACAGTTACTTGTGATCAATTTTTCAAAAAAGGAAATATTTAATTTCTACCAAAAATGGGAGTAATCCTAGGCAGATTTAAGAAAATTATTAATGTAACATTATACAAATTTCCAAAAAAAGGAAATTTTACTTCTCGCAAAAAATTGGAAATTTGGTTTCACAAATACTCCAAAAAAGGAAATTTATATGGTGATCACTTAATTTCGGCCAGCATTATAGCTTAATTATAGTGTGATAATTTTTTTAATATTCTTTTTAATATTCTTTTATATTCTTTAATTTTTATTTAATTTATTAGTAGTATTACTACAAAATTTTTTTTTCTGAAAAAATTCTGTTTTTAGAATACTTATAAAAATGGAAATGTGAAGAGTATTTAAAGTATTTATTATATAAGGTGATAAATTTTTGCTATAATTATATAAGAAAAATTTTGTAATAATACTAAAAAAGCTATTTATTACAGACATTATACTTTCTATTTTTTATTTTCAATAATTAATCTGTTATTATTTATTATTAGCTAGTGGTAATTAGGGATGGCAATGGTCGGTCATGGTCGGTCATCGGTCGGTCATAACCGGTCAAGAACCTTTGACCGACCGACCGACCGTTTGACCGACCGTTTGACCGACCGTTTGACCGATCATTTTTTTTATATTTTCTCAGCGTTTTTATTAAGGAAATTGAAAAAACGTGCGAAAACGTTTTTTTTATTAAATTATTAATAAAAAACGTTTTCGCAACGTTTCTATTAAAATAATTAAAAAAACGTTGCGAAAACGTTTTATTTTAATTAAATTACTAATAAAAACGTTTTCGCAACGTTTTTTGTTAAAATAATTAAAACCGTTTGCGAAAAACGTTTTTTAAAATTAAATTATTAATAAAAAACATTTTCGCGACGTTTTTATTAAATTTTTCATAAAAAAATTTGGTCGGTCAAACGGTCGGTCAAACGGTCAGTCAAACGGTCGGTCAGAAGTCTTGACCGACCGATATCGGTCACGGTCATGACCGGTCATAATCGGTTAATGACCGTGACCGTTGCCATCCCTAGTGGTAATGTTGTAGACTAAATTTTAACAATTGTTTAAACTGCTAAATTTTATTTTAGATAATTTTACCTAAAATGCAAATTAATAAAATTTTTTTTTTAATAAATTTTTTATATTTTTTCAATAAGTCTCTCCAATATTTGCCTTTAATATCCTTTTTATATTATTTTATTATAAGTAAATTTATTCATTATATATATAATGCATTACACTTTTCTTTTTGAAGAATGTCTAAAGTAGAAGTAAATTTATATTACTTAAAATACAAAATGAAGTTTTAAATGCCATTTTCAATTTATTTGAATTTTTATTTTTTGTTTTTCTATTTTTGGATATAATTAGCAAAATCTTTGTCTAAATATAAAGTTAAAAATAGTATTTAAAAACTATTTTTTTTCTTTAAGTAAACTTATAAAACAGACTAAGATATGCTTATTTTATGATTTTCAAATTTATATTAATTTTAATTTATAAAAAAAAAAATATTTATTAAAACAATTTATTAAAAAGAAAAGAATATTTATTAAAAAGAATATTATATAAGTTTTATTATATATTGCTTTTTCTTTATTAAAAACATTAATATATCGCTTAAATACAGATATTGGAAAATTCTAGCCATTAGTAAAATTGATAATCATTTTGTATAATTGAAAATAATTTGACAAAAAAAACAAAAAAAAATTAAAAAGTTAATTAAGAAAAAGTTAAAAAGTTTTTTAAGAAAAATTAAAAGATAAAAATATAAAAATTATAAAAAAATTTATTAAAAAGAATATTAAATAAGTTCATTATATATTGTATATAGGGTAATTTTAATGCTCGCCAGTGGTGAAATTCACCCAAGGATATTACATAATTTATTAAAATTTAAATTGTTTTGTTTTGAAAAAAATAATAATTTTATTAATAAAAATATTTATATAAAATATATAGTTTAAATATAATAATATATTATACAATAATTCATAAGTTAGTATTATTATAAAAAATGAATAAATCCTACAATATTAAGTAGATTTTATATTGCTGAACAATTTTCAATTAATTTAGAAAGTCGATTTCATTTGACTAAAGTGGTGAAATTACGCGCTGAAGTTAATAAACAGAAAAAAAATTTGAAAGTTAGTACCGTTATGAAAAATGTAGATTTCTCCATATCCATTATATTTACACCCATGAAAATTAATATACAAGTAGTTTCGACCTTGCTGAACAATTATCAATTAATTTAGAAAGTCGATTTCATTTGACTAAAGTGGTGAAATTACGCGCTGAAGTTAATAAACAGAAAAATAAATTCGAAAGTTAGTACTGTTATGAAAATGTAGATTTCTCCATATGTATTATACCTACACCCATGAAAATTAATATACAAGTAGTTTCGACCTTGCTGAACAATTTTTAATTAATTTAGAAAGTCTATTTCATTTGACTAAAGTGGTGAAATTACGCTCTAAAGTTAGTAAACAGAAAAAAGAAAAATTTGAAAGTTAGTACCATTATGAAAAATGTTGGTTTCTCCATATATATTATACCTACACCCATGAAAATTAATATACACGTAGTTTCGACCTTGCTGAACAATTTTCAATTAATTTAGAAAGTCGATTTCATTTGACTAAAGTAGTAAAATTACGCTCTGAATTTAATAAATGAAAAAACAATTTTGAAAGTTAGTACCATTATGAAAAATATGGGTTTTTTTATATGTATTATACCTACACTTATAAAAAATAATATACAAGTAGTTTTGGCTCTGTTGAACAACTTTTAATTAATAAAAGAAATTGATTTTATTTGACTAAAGTAGTGAAATTACACTCTAAAGTTATTAAATAAAAAATATAAAACTTTAGGAGTTAAACAGTTAGTAGTGTTATAAAAACACAAATTTCTCTATAAATTTCATTTTTAATTTATGAAATTGAGTTGTATGGGTTTAATAGTATGTTTGGAAAAAAAGTTACAGTTTAAAAAAATTCATAAAAAAATTTTTATTTACGTGTATGAAATTGTAAAACATAATACAAACAAAATTAATATAAAACTTATAAAACTAAAATTATCATATTACTGGTGAATATAAAATTAATCCTTGTATATATATTGTTTTCTTTTTATTAAAAACATATTTAATACATTACTTAAATACAAATATTAAGCCATTAGTAAAATTAATAATTATTTTGTATAATTAAAAATTTGATAAAAAAAAAATTAAAATGTTTATTAAAAAAATTAAAAAGCTTATTAAAAAAAAATTAAAATGTTTATAAGAAAAATTAAAAAGTTTATAAAAAAAGTTTATTATAATTTATTAAAAAAATATAAAAATTATTTAAAAAGAATATTATATAAGTTTTATCATATATTGCTTTCTCTTTATTAAAAACATTAATATATCGTTTAAATACAGATATTGGAAAATGCTAGCCATTAGTAAAATTGATAATCATTTTGTATAATTGAAAATAATTTGACAAAAAAAAACAAAAAAAATTAAAAAGTTTATTAAAAAAAGTTAAAAGAAAAAAAAGTTTTTTAAGAAAAATTAAAAAATAAAAATATAAAAATGGGGTTTGTTTTTTATCATATCTGTGTTATGTCGCATTCCTATAACATATTACATATAAAAGTCAAAATGACAATCTAAATCTTTTTTGATATATTAAGAAAACTTGCAGAGCGGCCAAAAATACATATAGTACACAGTGAAATTCGATAAACCGGATCTATCAGTTCCACTAAAAATATCTGGTTTATCGGGATATCCAGTTTAGTGAAAAATTTCGATATATTGAAAATCTATTATATTGAATTTTTAAAAAATTTTCATGCTAATAAAACTAATATACACTATAATTTGATTTTTTCATCTAGTTTTAAGTTATAGAGGTCATGAAAATGAATATAAAATATTTTAATTGAATATATAAGTAATACTTAACTTCAGCCGGAATTAAGATTTTTATAATTTCGGCCAAATTTAAGATTTACCAAATCACGTTACTTAAATTTTATTGGTTCCCAGTCACGTGATCCAGTTAATCGAATCATTTTTACTATAGCTGGTTAGAAAATTGAGTCATCGGGCTGGTAGTGTGTCTCGCTACACTCACCCCACCTCGACCTCACGGCCTCGCAGTACCTACATCCCCCCTCCGTGGGGCAGGGAATCCCTATATATCTGAAACAATATGAAACAAGATTTGAAACATAATAATATAAGCAAAAAAGGATAAAATAAGGGAAAAGAGAGGAAAATAAGAGAGAATCAGAGAGGGCGTTTCGATGTTTCAGATGTTTCAGCAATTTTGGTAAAAGTCAGGCGAGGACAACCCCCCAGAAAAAGTTTTGATTTTACCCCCAGATCCGAAACTTCTGAAACATCTGAAACAGATTCAGGATTCCGTTCGTTTTCTTATTGGAGGCAGTGAGATAGCAAACTGAGTGAACAGGTAGGTTAATAGCCCCTAGAAGGTCTGTAGAACCACAGGAGGGTAACCGGGTAGGAGCGCGGATCTTTGGAAAAAATATATTCGGCAATTAAAGATTAGGTAACTATAAATTAGTACTCGATTTGATAGAACGAAAAAATGACCACTCAAACTCAAGTTATCTCCAAGTTCGGTGAACAGAAAAAGGCTTTTAGTATTGATGAGCTTAAACGGCTCATTAACGCTGCAAAGAGTATGAGTGATCTTGATCAAGCCAAGAGGTATTTTTGCAGTTATTTCATTCCCTGTGCAGATCCTCATGGGGTTTTCTGGTGGGACCCGGATAGTAAAAGTTTGAAACACATTATTGACAAAAATATTGGTAAGCTTATCCATCCAATCACGAAGGCATTCTACACACAACCTGAACAAGGACCCTCTCAAAAGACCGAGTTCAACATCTACAAGTGGTTTATGGTCGAAAATACCGATGTATGTAATGCAACCTGTGATCTCCATAAACAGCGAATCTTCAGATCCTTAACTGGTTAACTCTATCTAAATATCTTCCCGGGATTCCTCCACGTCTTGCGTCTGATATCCACCTTTGAGTCTACAATTCACCTCGCGGTTAAATTTATCTTCTCTCACATTCAGGATAACTGGTGTTCGGGTGATTGGAATCTCACTGAGTATATCATCAAGTGGTTGGCCGGTGTATCTGCTGGAAGGAAGATGTACTCGATTCTCTACCTAAAATCTGGACAGGGTTGGGGCAAAGGTATTATAACAGATTTCATTCAGCGCAGCGTCCTAGGCACTCAACTTGTTTATAAGACCAGCGATCCTCAGACGATTCTTGAAAGTTTCAATGGGCAATTACAGGGTAAGGTTCTTCTTCTTCTCGAGGAAATGCCCACGGAAAAAAGCCAGTGGAATAATCTGTATCGCTCTTTAAAGGATAAGGTAATGAGTGACATAATGGAAATCCATGAAAAATACAAGATGCCAACACATTACAAGAACTTTATGTCCACCATTGTCCTAACCAACGAAAATGCTCTCAGAGTGGAGAATGACGATAGGCGCACAGTGTTCTTAGATGTGTCACCATCCCGCAAGGGAGACCTCAACTACTTCAAAAAACTCGGTGACGCTATGAAATACCTAGGCGCTAGTGAAGCATTCTATGCTTACTTGAGAGCCATCGCGGACACTTACCCGGACTTCAATGAAAATCCGCCACCCATGACAACATCCAAACAGGAACATATCATTTCAACACTTCCACCGTTATTCCAATTTATAAAGGACACATACCTCGTAGTGAAAAATTATATGACTGACCTATCTGTTCAAGAATTTTATAGGGTATATACTTCATATTGCGAAACTCATTACATTTCACCCCTATCAAAGATAAATGCTTCTAGAATTCTATCAAATGAGTTGGGTATAAATAGCAAAGTAGTACGCAAGGGTGGAAAAACACCACGAGTATATAGCATATCCAGGGAGGATCTTTACAAGAAATACCTCGGCAAAAACTGGATTCATGAAACAGACGAGATAGACATAGAAGGGATCGATACAGAAACTCCTAAAAAACCCGCATCTGATCCCAAAGCCTTAGAGAAGTTCTTGGCAAATATATATAATCCAGCTAACAATTCACAAGACGTACAAGAAAAACCCGCCGAGGAAAAACTGGCTACCCCCGAGCCAAATAACTACAACGTCTTAGACGACTTGTTATCAGACTCGAATTTTACAACCGCAGACCCAGTTCCTAAAAAACTGTCAGCCCCCGAGCCAGATGACTACGATGTCTTAGACGACTTGTTATCAGACTCAGATTCTACAACCGTGGACCCAGTTCTTGAGAAACAACCCGAGTCATCTGCAGAATCTTCTGCAAAATCCGAATCCCTCGCAGATTCCAAATCTTCTACAGAACCTGTAGTAGTACCGGCTTCTGAGCAACCTATCCCAGAACCTGATACAGAACCAGAAGTCGACTGGGACCTTGAACCAAAGGAAGGTACTCGAGCACACTGGGCTTGGCATGAAAGGCGCTGATGGGATCGTAAGCCATGGGTCAAGAATTCAAAGGACCAGGTCTTCAATGATCTCTACAATACAGGTAAGGATTTATGGGCTAAGTACCAAGACGTGTCAGACGACTATGACTGGGAAATACTTGCGTTTGAAGTAGAGTAATGTCCCACAACACGTATTGAGGACAAGTACCAGTACTACTTTAGGGAGGTAGTAGACCACTTCAAGGACTGGATCGAATATAATGGGAACTTACTTAAAACACCTAGCCGTAAAGAACTCGCAGATTTAATAAGAGCATACAAGGAGAATCGTAATGCCGAGATTATTCCCACCCCTCTGGGTATGAAACTATGAGGGCAGATAAGGGAAAAGCACGAGAGATCCCCGAGGAACATCCAAAAACCGATATGGAACGTGAATGAGAGGCTGCCAATGGAATCATCGATGACTGGGACGAAGAGGATACTGAGGGCGCTATCAACGACATATTGTAAGCGCTATTTGAGATTATTTCTTTTTTTTTCGTATATATATAGAAAGATATTATTTATAGTTGAAGACAAATCATATACATAAAAATGCAATACTCAAGAATCGCCCGCACTATACCAACACGACCTGACATTAAGGAACTTCAGTATTCTGGTGCCCGCTTTTCCAGAGGAGCTATCGCCAGACTCGGTCAGACTCTCCAGGCATGATTTCCAGATAGAAAGTTCCAGATTCTACTTCCCTATGAAAACTGGAAACCCGGTGGATGGACATCAGGAAACCAACCAGCCAGCCTCTTCTCACTCTTGGACCACTACGACGAAGCACAACTATCGGATGACGCAGACCCTGATTATTTTGAACGATTCATAATTTATGTGAGAGATGCCTCACCGGTTGCAGGGGGTTGCAACGGGGAGCTAAATGATTGCCTGTATGAATGCCTGAAATATATCTACGGCACATTCTCTAAAATGCCAAAGTCAATCGAAAAGCCCGAGTATATCAAAAAGGCATTAGGTCTCAATCATGATGCTCTCATCCCAGTTTCATGCATGGACAAGGTCGAACAACTCGCAGGAAGTCTCGCAATTAATATTGTGGGGGACATTACCCGAATCTCTAAGAGTAAGTCTGATAGACGTGTAACACTCATCCTATTAGAAGGCCATTACTCCCTCGCGTTAAATCCCGGAAGACTCCACCCCAGTAAAATAGATAGAAAGCGTAATTTACCCATTGTATACCATAAAGATGGGACCAATAATGTAGTCACAATATACAACGGCAAAACAGTTAAGTCTTGTACAATTGGGCAGTTTCAAAAAACTAAGAATTCCAAGAGTTCCTTTATCTCTGTTGAGAAAAACCGTAAAACGGGAATATATGAAACTCTTGAAGAAGCATATCAGAGAATCCACGAGGAGCGGGATGTCTTCTTACAGACTACAAAGAAGTTCAGTTTAGGAATTGACTTATCATACCATAACTGGTCTTACAAAAGAACGGCTCTCTGGTTATTCGAATGATTAAGTGTAGGGATTCCAGCCAATGATCCTCTTGACCCGATAGAAGCAGAGTGGTTAAGTGATGCAATGATGGGAGGATTAATCTGGGCAGATAACGAGTGGAAGGGCTATGAAAGACAGTACGACGCAACAAGTTTATACCCGAGTATCCAACAATCAAACGCGAACTTTCCAATCAGATGGGGTAAATTCCAGACACTTAATGACTTTGTTGACCACAGGGGTTATGCCTTGTATGGATTATTCCGTGCTAAGGTAAGTGGGAATAATATTCTCTTCCGACAGAATAAAAGGGGAATCTATACATTCATCAACTTACAACGAGCAAAAAAACTTGGTTTCAATATACAGTTAATACAGGATGGGAAGCCAAATGCATTGATATATGATAGAGAAGCGAGAATTCCTGGAACTGTAATATTCGGTGAGTATGTACACTTCCTCTTCAAAATTAAAAACCAGGGTGGCGTAGCTGGCCGCGTGGCAAAGCGAGTCCTCAACACATTATGGGGAGCATTATGCCAGAGGAAGCGTAATTACAAGACACTCACCACAGATCAAACAGACCCATTTACATTTCCAGAGGGCCATAACTCGATTCTATCATACCAGTAGGATCTGACCAGTGGCGATTCCAGTTTACAAACCCGGGTAATCCCTTCAAAGGTGAGTATCCCAGGATCGCCCCATTCTTATTAGCATGTAGTCGCAAAATCACATCTGAGGCAATTCAACCATACAAGGATAAAGTACGACGTATCCATACAGACGGATTTATTTTAGAAGAGCAGCCAGATAGCCCCGTGCTTTTCACTTGTTCAGAGAATGCAGATACGACTCTAAAGACTTTCAAGTTTGAAACCGCGGGATACTGCCATGTGAAAAATGCGAACAAGGTTATCTGGACATGATTGCTAGGGACCGGTATGTATATTTTTTACTGACATACCGTGATGGCATAATTGAATAAACCTATAGAACATGCAATCTTACGAGATACCCAAATGCAAAACACCGACGGATTAGGTAGACAAGACGACGAAAGTTTCCACACGTGGGCTAGGCATTCAGAATGCTGTGCAATATTATGAGACTTGTAGTAGAATAGGTTTTCATAAGCGGCCACCTTATCCAAGGTCTCATCAAGATGTATATGCTTATATTGTGCACATTAGGAGAATAGTATCACGACTACCAAATAGGTGGTACTGTACCTACTGTAAATCTTTTATTGATCGCGGATGGGAAGCTGACGCTTCCATGGATCAAGCAGTACGACTACATTTATATAGTTGCCCAAAGCATTTTAATTTCGACTATTATACTCATCATGCTGAAATGATCCAGAAAGCCTTTAGGAGATATATAGAAAAAAGGAACAATAAAGCGGCTAGGATTATCCAGAAAGTCGCTATCCCCTGGTTGTTTAGACCAGGCTCTCCATTGATACAAAAGGCCAAGCAACGCTTCTACTGCCTTGCAGTATCCCAAGTGTAAACCCCGAGATTCATATTTATTTTTTCTCATTCTAATGAACAGGTAACTGAAGATTCATATTTATTATAAAGTACAAAGAATCATGTCGACATATACCGAATTCGCAAGCATTGTTAACAGCACTGACAGCACTAGTGAGTAGGTTATTTACGAGGCATCGCGCATTCAGCCTAATGTTGTCTCTGACGAAACTGTCCCCAAGATTATCCGCGCATTAAAAGATACTATAGTAATCGCATTAGTATCTGGGTTTAGCAAAACCAGTTACCTCATCCAGGACCACGTGAAGTATATCAAGCGAATCCAAATGGCAAATTCTCCTGTATCATATGTGAAGTTCGTGGCCAGAAAACTCTTCCCAGATAATGCGGCATATACTGCTAAGATAGCAAAAATCTGCGAATCATACAAGAATAAACAAGCTCTCCTAGATAAGCTTGAGGCCTTCTTCGAATTGTATTATAATGTGACTAAGGACTCATCAACCGGTCCCCCAAAGCGAGCTATTACTAAAAACGAGGCTGAGAAAACCTTAACAGAACTTCTTGCATAAGCGGCTCCTGTGGTCCTACGATCCTATACGAATTTAGTCTATATTTTTTATCCATGTGTAATAGGCATACAGTAATTGAAGATAGCTATAGTATAAATAACATAACATCATGTTGGACCGATTACCAGTAGAAATAGTCGAACGCATTGTCGCAAAGATCCCGGATACTGACCTTATTGCAGCGAGTAAGGTAGATAGAGTGTGGTGGCAGGAAGTTCGTCGAGAGGCATATAAGAGGTGGAAAAATTATGCCACTACGATCGGGGATGTGTACTGTGAAATCCGAGCTCTCGGAAAGCATTATATAAAGAGGGAAATTGACTGGATAATGTTTGAAGATGTAAATGACCTCTATAAAAGATGGATAAACCGCCTTACCGAGGATCAGCTTTATATTATGGAGAAAATGCTTAGGAATGGGATGGTCGTGGACCCCCAAGAGAGGGAAACCATAGAGTATGCATTAAGTGAACAAAGATGGGGAGGTGATCCTTGGGGATTGGGAGTGGTATGAATGGACTCAACAGGAGTAAGCATTTTGTACTTGACTTTCGTAGGAATTACCCTGCAGAGTCATATTTTTTTAGATCCGGCCGGCATTACCGCGTAATCCCGAATTACCGAAAAAGGAAATTTGTGTTACACAAGATTCCAAACGCATTTTTACCAAAGTCGATTTTTTGTGGAACGGGTATCGCCCAAAAAGGAAATGATCTACGTACCCGCATGAAGTCACATGACATCGAAATTATTAGATCGAGACATCGTGTCCCGATCTCAAAGTTTAGCACTTTTTTTATACACTGTACTGTAAAAAATTCCACGGTTTTTCCATGAATGCTTTTTAGGCCAATAATCCAATAACTTATTCATCAGGTATCCTCATGTTTCGCAATAAGGACTGATGACCACGTAACCTTATCATCAGGTATTCTTGCATTTTTTGATAAGGACTGATGACGATGTCACTTGGTTATTGTAAATTGGAGATAACAATTAGGTATGTAGACACGTACAGAAAAAAAACATGTCATACCCTTATATAACTAATCCTATAACCGGACGTCCAATCCGTGTTGGTGGAGATACCTTTAATCGAATAGTTATGGAATCCCATGATTATATCGATGGAAGGCTTGTCCGTAGACAAACCGCACCGCCTCCACCCCAGGAACAACCTGTATATTTAAATACAGATACAGGACGCTATATTCAACACGGTACTAGAATGTATCATAGACTGGTTGAGAGTGACTACGAGGTAGTTGAGGACTACTACCTTGTTCGTTATGAAGAGGAGGAGCTTATAGAGGAAATCATCAATGAAACATGCTATAATGAGGAAAATCTTGATGGCCAGCGGTTAACTTTCAATGATATATAACAAATCAGGGCCGCTATTCAGGCTGACCAAGATGAATATGATGATTTTATCTTACAGCAAGATACGACTAACGGGGCACCTTCCTCTGGTCCTTCCGGTCGTCCACGAACTTTGGAGGACCATGCCCCGAGACTTGCAGAGCTTAATATTGAGTTGTGTAGGGAATGTCTCATGCCTGTAAGCCCAAGTGACTTAACGGACAAGTTGTGCAAGGACTGCGCTTCCTAATGGTCAGTCCTCCGGTCCTCTGGTCCTCCGGTCTTTCCAACGGTCGATCCCTTAATGCCATTATTTTTTTTTTTCTACAAATGACAGGTATTTAAAGATAACAATATATAAAAAAGATTGTGAAGGATACTAAGTGAGCAAATAATCAAAGAAAGATAGCCATGTCAACATCAATCGTAATAAACCAGTGTCAGAACTGTGGAGTATTCTCTGCGAAAATGGCATATAGAGGATTATCCAGCGTGTTGTATAGACAGATTATAAAGAAGATTAGTGATGAGGATGAACCTTTACAAGCCTTGGGACTTGCCAGGGATAAGTTGGTCCAGATTATCCGTCGGGCAAGTAATGCAGATTTTACGCAATTATTCACACAAAGACTGGATATAAAAATTATGGACGGAGATTCATACGAGGATACTAGAAAGTGGCTTCTTGAACAGCTTATAGCCATTGGATGTGACAGTGGGGAAATTGCCTTATATCAGTTCTTACGGAATACATACCCGGATGGTATTGACGAATCCTTTACTACATTCTATGAGAACTATGTAAGTCATGTAAGAAATCCGATAACTAAGAACTTTGCTTCTCGAGCCTTAGGAGCTATTGGGTTAAAAGCTAGGATGCTACGGATTGACTTCGAAGGATGTAAAAAAAGCGCCATGATTCTTAGGGCTTCTGCGGAAGAACTTCGCGAGATGGGTTGCTAAAGCAACCAGATTCTTACAAAATACTATTGATCCCTACTCGTAATGCTTGACGGTCCATGTGGCCCTTAGAAAAGATCTGTAAAAGGACCCCGATGCCTTCTATTATTTTTTTATTATCCAAAGGGTGACTAGACTTCAGGACTTCATATCGAGAGAATAACTCCTTTACGGTCTCAGGTTTTGGAATTTCAGTCTTCGTGGTCCTATCCCGTACTTTCGCTAAGAAGTTTTGGAAGTCTGATCCCAGGGTCTTACCAGATAGTCCGTAGGCTTCCCGAAAGACGTACTTAATCCAGGTATCTGCGTTCTTAGCTATAACACCAGATACGAGGAGGTGTTTTCTCTCTTTAGGCGATGGATATTCCCGAGCAAACTCGATTAGCTGGGAGGACTTTTTTGCTTCAGCTACGGCCTTCTGGCCATAAGGACTAAACTTCAATCGAACTGGGTTCAAACTCGGATCGAACGGGAATCGAACTGGGTTCAAACTCAGATCGAACTGAGATCGAACTGGATTCAAACTCAGATCGAACGGGGATTGAACTGAGATCGAACTAGGATCGAACTGAGATTGATTGGTGATCGAACTGAGACTAGTATCCCATCTAACCCGAATGGATAACGGATCGCTCTTAAATCTTCTAAGATCAAATACTATAAATTTGCGTTGCAGAGTAAGGTCATCGATTACTGGAGCAAGTGACTCTGATTCTTCTGTATACTGGCGGATGATCCTCTTAGTATCGGTCAAACTCCCGTGACCTCCATGTAGAGAAATATAATTCACATTTTCACGAATAGCCTTGGGAATGGTAAAGAATCTTTGGGCCACATAGATACATGAAATATTTTTGTGTCATCCATGTGTAAAAAATCCAGTGATGAGATCCTGGATTTTTTTAGGCGCATCCATCAAATCCTCGAAGATTACCACAGTAGCCTGGGTGGAGTTGAAGTCCTTAACATTTGGAATCTCACTATGGGATACTGCGGTAAACGGAATTTATTCTTCTTTGAAAAAATCACGTACGACTGCCCACTTCGGTTCATCAAGGTATCTGCCAACTAGAATTACCGCATCACATAATATGTACCTTTCACCATCCTCCTTTGCCTTCTTGTCTCCCATTAATAAATTAATGATCATAGTTGTCTTACCCGAGTCAGAACTTCCTGCTACGGCAAGACGGAAAGGCCATGATGGGGCAAACTCATTACCCTGTCTCGAGTCGGTCGTGTACTCGTCCAAATTGTATACATAAAGATCCATTTGAATTTTATTCTAACTTAGTTTAAATACGATGTCGACATCGACACCAATTGCAATTTATACTCCTTCAGAGCCTACTGGACCGCCTCCTAGAGATTTGCGTGATATGAATAATATACCATTAGTTGCGGTAATTAAGGATCTAACAGATTTTTTAACTGTCAGTGATCGCATGGTCATTAATCGAGATGTACAAAATGCAAACCATCGTCTCAAACATGCTCTTAATTTATTAATTCATCGCTGTAGAGAAACATATGAAGAACACGATATATTAAAAGCGGAATGCGATCGATCTCGAAAGAACGCGATGAATTACAAGACGAACTCGAGGTTCAAACAGGTTTGTTAGGTCTTACACAAGATGAGCTAAATATCGTACAAGATACTATTACTGGTTTAGAAGCTAATTTGGCTGAATTGGAACATAAGTTTGGTGGTATGCGGACGACTAATCGCCATCTTCAGCAGCAATATAATCTTATGAGAGGTGAACGTAATAGAGCTATAGGTGAACGTAATAGAGCTTTAGGCGAGCGTGATGTTGCATGAAATCGGCTTGTATATGCTAACAGTCGGGTTCTTTTTGGAATTCGGACATTGGGACGTCTTAGAAATCGACTTTTCCAACAAATAGCCGCTCTGCGTATCCAAGTACAATGGTTTTGAAGTAGACAATTGAACCCTCCTCCACCTCCTCTCAACCATCCACAAAATACGATATGGCTGCCGTTGGTATAGCTGCCCCCATATTTCATGGTTGGGAAGATGAAGATCTTAATCTTTTTATTGATAACTTTTTAGGGTATATTAATACCGTTGGTATTGATCCATTGGATGATGCCGGTGTGCCTCCTGGTCGGGTGAGAGCGATGGGGTTCTTCGTAGCTGTATGAAAGATGAAGCGGTGAGGTAGTTTGATGCAGAACTTACTGGAAAAAATTGGGAACTCTCGAATATTCGGTTAGTGGCTGCTGCAAATGGTGGAGCCGGTGCCACTCGCCGAGCATTCAGAGCTTTGGCTGTTCCTGAGGCTGCTAATGGATTACATGTTGGTACTTACTTACCCGGGTCTGATGCTGATGCATATTCAAGGGTTACAGTTAATGCGGCGATAACCGTTGGGAGATGCATTTTTCCCGTCACGTGCTGATATCGTTAGAACGAATTTTAAAGTTGAAGAGCGGTAAAGGCGTGCAGGCGGACGTCCTACTCATCAACCCGTTAATGGGTTGGGAAATCATGGAGGTCCATTTAATGCTGCTGTCCAGAATCAACCGATAGTCTTACAGGGGATTCTCCTGGATCAAGCATTTATGCATATGCGCACAAATTTTCCAACCGTCGTGGAAGAAAGACTTCAGATACGATTTAGTAACCTTTACCAGGAACAAGGCGAACCTGTTTGATCTTACTATAAGCGAGTTGAAAGGGCTGGGGATATTGTAGGATATAATCAAATTATGGTTACTGACCAGTTCTATAGAGGACTTTTGCCGGAAAATGTTATTGAAGCTTCTAGAATCGGGGCGGCACCTCTTAATATATTAATCGATAGATTGAGTGATCTTGAACGATGAAAGGGTGAAATGTTCTATGGATTACAAAGGCGCCAGGATATTGAAAAGGCTAAAAAAGAGGAATTGGCTGGCTATACTCATCCCGTGACTCCACACGAAGGTGCTGTAATACAAAGGTCAACAGACGTTATTACTCAAGAACGATTACAAGAATTGCTCAAGGCACAAGCCGAGGAACTTACCAAGAATTTCCAGGCACAATTTAAACAATTACAAGCATCTAAGCCAGTTCGTAAACCACCGGTCTATAGACAACAGATTAAACCTGTTCGGCCGAAGTCACGGCCACGCGTTGTCCAACAAGAAGATGATAATTATCCTGATCCTGATTGGGATGATAGTTATGTAGAACATGATGTTGGTGATGACCCTGATGCTCTTGAATGGACTAGGGAGGATGATCAATATGTTATTGATCTTATTATGGGATACGAGACGTCTAAAAGATTTCCAAAGTGACTTCAGAAAGCTAAAGATAGACGCGATGATTTGGAATTAGCCCGAGCAATAAGAAACCTCGATCTTAACGATGA
The DNA here is from genome assembly GCF_026210795.1 of Rhizophagus irregularis. Lineage (NCBI taxonomy): Eukaryota > Fungi > Glomeromycota > Glomeromycetes > Glomerales > Glomeraceae > Rhizophagus > Rhizophagus irregularis. The sequence goes on along the minus strand of NC_089444.1, from coordinate 2,732,001 downwards.
TGCTATGGATATTGATACTAATACGATAGTTTTGATGACTTGAAAATTGTTTCCGATGAGGAAGGTGGTTTTCGGATTTGTGCGATTCGAAGTACAAAAAAAAAGTAAACTCGGATAAGGGTGTAAGTATCTTGAAACTTCTTAAATCTGTTCCAAAAAAATCAGTTAAAATGACTCCTATTAAGATTCCTGCGAAGGTTACTAGTAGTAAGACCACACTTATAAAAGCCGTCACCAAAAATGATTCATTAAGTTTATTAAGGTCTGCAGATTTTAGAAAATTACTCCGTGAGATTCTTCGGGAAGAATTAAAGTCTGCTCGTAAAAGTACGGAGATTCTGGAAGACTTAGTTGAGGAAAAACAAGAAGAGGATATCAGGGAAGATGACCCGATGGATATTGACATAGCTCGTTTGGAGAATACTAAAGATCTTTTAGCGCTGGATGGGAAGGTTAATGGGATAACGATTCAATATTTAGCAGACACTTGTGCTAACGCGTCTTTTATTCAGAGGGAAGCCGCTGAGGAATTAGGGTTGGATATCGACAAGAGTATTACACATAACATATCGGGCGCTCTGGAATCTGGTAGGACATTCGGCATGGTAAAAGGTGTGTCAATCAAACTAACCCCTGATTGTGTAATCACTGAGAATCTCGCGGTTTTAAGCGATTACAAGCATAGGGAGATTGGATTGAGCCAGACGTGTCTGAAATGTTACAATTATGATGTCCATGAATCACGCGAACATATCGCCCTTACTTGTAATGGGAAGAATGTTTTTATCCCGATAGTTTCTGACGTGAATCGAGAAGACAAAAAATAGGGAATATTTATTTTTTATTCCCAAAACTTGCGGATTAAATCGGGAACATCCTCCTCTAATTTACTAGCAGGTTCCCAAGTGGCTTCGGTATCTGGGTATCGTTCCCACTTGACTAGGTACTGGTCTTGACCCTTCCTGATGCGATGCCGGAGTATCCGCTCAGGTACAAATCTTTCAGGTTGCCCTCTTATCACGGAGTCAGGTGGGGACATTCATTTTCTGGGACAACCTGCAACTCTTTTCGGGTGTACGCACATCTGGATACACCTAGTCGCCCGTGTGGCCCATCAAGAAGATACGTAGGAGGCTGTTCGGGTGAGAGTATCATTTTTTTGATTACACGAATATTGGGATTCCATCTTATGTCTCCTGTACAAAATTTTTCATGGAGTTTGTTCCAGAGTACTGAAATAGGTTCGTCTAACTTGACTCAGACACGCGTTCCTTCAGAGAGAAGTTCCGTCTTTTTTGACACTTTGGGTGACCCAGTCGGAATGTCTGGGGGATTTCTTTGCCAGATTTCATCTATTTTATTAACTACATCACAGAAATCTTCTGACCATTCCACGGATGTCACCCCGGTCTTCAACTCCTGTGCCACCATTCGTTTTAGGAGAGGCTCCTGGATCGCTTGGATAGCTCATTCAGCGTATGATTGCTGTTTGTGTCTTCCCGGCTCTCCAAACCTCATCATCACCCCTAGACTGTTCAGGAAAAAATCACGTACCTGATCATTGGTGAATTCTGATCTGGAGTCTGTCTCCATTCGATGTGTTGGTGGCTTAATGCGATTTCTTCTGTAGATTTTAACAAATCCATTGAGAACCCTATTTGCAATTTTATCTTTTAGGGGTTCTGCGTCGACTCGTTTACCCGCGACTTCCACTACTACGAGGAAATAGTGGAATCCTTTGGGGTCCACTGGCATCTCTGCGAGATCTGCCTGATGCGTCGCATTTGGTTTCCATACAACTACTCGTAGACGCTCTGATGACTTCTCCTTTAGGGGCTTTTTGTATAAGTTGTAGTGCTCTTCACCTTTTAGAATTCGTGCCGGTACTCCGGATAGACTGTAGTACTTGTAGTAATTCTCTAAATGTGACATATTACGACAAATTAAAGAAAAGATTTCGGACTTCAAATCCTAAGATGACACGATTTTACTACCTAAAGTGTAAGAAAGAAACCAAGACTGCTAGTGAAATACAAGATATGACAATAAATGAGCGTTACCGACTGCATGGTGACTGCACAATTTGTAGTATGCATAAGAATACTTTTACTGGGATAGACTGGGTGATCAAGAAGAAGACTAAGGAGAAAAGGAAAGAAACTGCTGCTAAGAGACAGCAGACGGCTTACAATCGGCAATGCAAAAAACTCGGACAGAAAATCTTAGATTCTGATGACACGTGTAAGCAGTGTATTGATAAATGTCTTAAAGAAGCAAAAAAGAGGAAGACAGATTAGTACCGCCTTCTAAAAGTATTCCTTATCATCCGAGTCATCGAGAGATACCTCTTGGCTTGATCAAGATCACTCATACTCTTTGCAGCGTTAATGAGCCGTTTAAGCTCATCAATACTAAAAGCCTTTTTCTGTTCACCGAACTTGGGGATAACTTGAATTTGAGTGGTCATTTTTTCGTTCTATCAAATCGAGTACTAATTTATAGTTACCTAATCTTCAATTGCCAAATATATTTTTTCCAAAGATTCGCGCTCCTACCCGGTTACCCTCCTGTGGTTCTACAGACCTTCTAGGGGCTATTAACCTACCTGTTCACTCGGTTTGCTATCTCACTGCCTCTAATAAGAAAATGAACGGAATCCTGAATCTGTTTCAGATGTTTCAGAAGTTTCGGATCTGGGGGGTAAAATCAAAACTTTTTCTGGGGGGTTGTCCTCGCCTGACTTTTACCAAAATTGCCGAAACATCTGAAACATCGAAACGCCCTCTCTGATTCTCTCTTATTTTCCTCTCTTTTCTTTTATTTTATCCTTTTTTGCTTATATTATTATGTTTCAGATCTTGTTTCATATTGTTTCAGATATATAGGGATTTCCTGCCCCACGGAGGGGGGATGTAGGTACTGCAAGGCCATGAGGCCAAAGTGGGGTGAGCATAGCGAGACACACTACCAGCCTGACGATATTGATCTGTTATAGCGAATATTGAGCTTTTACTAGTAAACTCCGGTATATCAAGCCTATTTTAATATACGTGATTTGATTCCAGCAAAAAAGTCCGGTTTAGGCCCAAATCCAGTTTATTGAATATCCGGTTTATCGAATTTCACTGTGTATAAGGTTTCTTATAGTACATAATAAGTGCATAAGGTTTCACATCAGGATTTTTTAAAAAAATGGGAAATCTTAATAAAGTCATGTGATCAAAATGATCAACATAATTAGTCTGAAGAAAAGAATGCTGAAAATCTTGTGTAATATGTCTAACTTTAATTGTAGTTTTTTTCTTAATTAATTTGATGATCGTACTAACCATGAAATTCAAAATATGGTTAGTTTGAGGCCAAATATGGTTTAGACATTTCCGAGATTTTTTATTCATATACTTAAGCTTGAAGCTTAAGCTTAAGTTTAAGCTTAAGTTCCAGCTTCAAGCTTCAAGCTTCAAGTGTTGAATCCGCAGTCAGCTTCTTTACGGATGGTGGGTTAATATATATATGAAAAAAAAAAGAGTGACGATAAAAAAAAATCAATTTGATGATTAAAAATGATCAACATAATACGTAATAAAATAATGATAGACATCAATAATTACGTAATTATATGATAATTATATAATAAACATTTATAATATGATAAATATGAAAATTTTTGACAAGTTTCATAATAATTAGGCCACACAAATTTGAATTTTCGGTTCACTTCACCCGGCCGGGTCACTTTTTCAAATTTCAATAAAAAAAAGTTTATATGTAAAAAATTTATCATGTGATCAGAACGTAATTTTATTGGCGGGTAAGTTTATCACGCGGCTGAGAACTTCTAGAGCAAAAATAAATTCCTCCCTTTTAAAAGTCAACCAATCAAATGTCACGATTTTATATATAAACTTTTTTACTAATAAACAATAAACCCCGGGTCCCTGGGTCGATTTTAAATTTCAATGTTACGTGAACCGAAAAATTGAATTTGTGTGGCCTTACCATTCACTTTCATTTTTTATTACTAAAAATAAAAAAAAAACAATATAATAAGAACTTTTTTGTTGTATGATAAATAATGATAAATTATTTATTATAAAAAATAGTGATTTCATTTTTAATAAATAATGCTTATACAAATATCTTTTTAAAAAAACCAATAAATAAGAGACCTCTCTCTTGATTTAAAAATTTTTTACCATAAAATATATTTTCATTTTTTTTTTAATTATTAATTAAATAAATTAATTTTCATTTATTTTAAATAAAAAAAAATAATAAAAATATTAATAGTAATAGTAATAAAAGTGAATTGGGAAATAATAAAGATATAATTATATAATATAAATTTATGCATGATATTTTTTTAGGTTTGTATACACAATATTACTTATTTTTTTTTACATATATTTCCAGAATTTTTCTTATTACATTTAATTAATAAAGTAATTTGCTGATATTTTTTAAAAAAATAATCACATATTATGACTTTAAAACTTTGTAAATTTTTTTTTTTACATTTTATTTATTGCCGTTTACAAAATAGTTGATAAAAAACACACTAAAAAACACACACAAAAGAATATATCAAAAAACACACAAAAAAATGTGTAATGTGTATCATGCAATACGAGATCACAAAATCTAAAGTTTTTTTACGCATATTACCATTTTTAAAAAGTTGGACCACAATTGATCATCAATCATGTGATCACAAAAATATTTAATTTACGTTCGTTTTTATTTGTTTTTATAAAAATTTTAGAATAAGTTTTGTACATGGTAAGTAATCTAAGTTGATAAAAAATCAAAATATATTGTTTTAAGTTAAATTTCAATTAGATTTGTTTACCCCAAGTATAGTTTCTTATACTAAATTTTGCTTAAATAGCGTCTAAGATAAAAAAGATTATTAATTAGACAAATTTTATAAAACAAAATCCCATAATACGACATAAAAATAAATAAACAAACATTTATAACAACTTATTAAACTCACTTTCTCCTTTTCTTTCTATTTCTAACACTATAAATATAAAAATTTAATTATTAATGAGTTAACAAACTTAATAAAAAAAATTTATATAAATTGAGTAGTTTCATATAAATATGTAAAGTAGTACCTTAAAATACCATTTTACCGCTTTCCAGAAGGCCTGAGAATATTTTGATTAGTGTAGTTATGGTGTAATTCTAGCATAGTATCTTTTTTATTCATTATGATCTAAGTGAGATCTTGAAGTTAAAGAGTGAAAATACTGGTTTATTTTTGACTAAACTTTGCTAACACATAGTATACATGTATATTTATTGAAATATTTAAAAAAAAAATAGTAGTACTATAAAAAAATTTAGAACTTAAGTGATAAGAAATGAAATTTTTTTTCGTATATGAGAATTTTTTTTGTGTTACGTGATCGACATAATTATTTTTTTGAGAACGGCATAATTATGACGTTAAAGATGATCTTTTTAATAATAAAATAAAATAATAAAAATATAATATCATAATTATAATTTGAATTTTTTATAAATTATATTCAATTATTAAATAGAAAAAACGTCTATATTGATTAATTAAAAATAATATGCATCTTAGTAAACTTTTACCCAATTATCTAATAATCATTTACTAATCAAAAAAGAAAAAAAATTATTATATGATGCTGAAATTCTGTAAAAATGATCTTTTTATTCTTATTTAATCAATTAACTAATCTTCAAATATTATCAAAATAAATATTAACAATAAATAATAATTTTTTTTTTTAAAAAAAAAATATATACATGCATATAAATTAAGATTCGATAATAAATGTAATTTCACTTTAACTCAATAAATAAAAAAATAATTTTAACTTTTATTTAATTAAAAATACATAAAATAAACACCTTTTTACAAACAAAACTCCACAACTATAAATAACCCATTCATTGAAAATTTTTAATTAATCGAAGAGTGTGCCAACTTGACTCCTGATTCTTCCCTAGTTAATATATAAAAATTACCAAAAAAAAGGAAGATGCGACATATTGCAGGTGAAAAAAAAACATATTCCTATAAAAATTATAAAAAATTTTATTAAAAAGAATATTAAATTGTTTTCTTTTCATTAAAAATATGTTTAATATATCACTTAAATACAAATATTGAGTTATTAATAAAATCAGTAATAATTATTTTGTATAATAAAAAAATTAAAAAGCTTATTAAAAAAAATTAAAATGTTTATTAAGAAAAATTAAAAAGTTTATAAAAAAAGTTTATTAAAAAAAATATAAAAATTATTAAAAATTTATTAAAAAGAATATTATATAAGTTTTATCATATATTGCTTTCTCTTCATTAAAAATATTAATATATCACTTAAATACAGATATTGGAAAATGCTAACTATTAGTAAAATTGATAATTATTTTGTATAATTGAAAATAATTTGACAAAAGAAAACAAAAAAATTAAAAAGTTTATTAAGAAAAGTTAAAAGTTAAAAAGTTTTTTAAGAAAAATTAAAAAATAAAAATATAAAAATTATAAAAAAATTTATTAAAAAGAATATTAAATAAATTCATTATATATTGTTTTCTTTTCATTAAAAACATATTTAATACATCACTTAAATACAAATATTTATTTTGTATAATTGAAAATTTGATAAAAAAAACAAAAAAAAATATAAAAATTATTAAAAATTTTATTAATATAAGTTTTATCATATATTGCTTTTTCTTCATTAAAAATATGTATTACTCAAATACAAATATTAGAAGATACCAGCCATTGGTAAAATTGATAATTATTTTGCATAATTAAAAAATTAATATAATGCTACTAATAATAATAATAGGGCGTTAGTTTATGGCGACCCTATCGCCATGGCGACCCTAATCACGTGATTTTATACTATATTTTGATTGGTCAACTTTTTTTATTCTCGTTAAAAAATTCGCAACACTTTAATTCGCAAAAAGTTTTTGATTTACACAATAAAATAATGATATACTGTATAGATTATTAAAGTTTACTAATAGAGAAACATTGTAAAATTTATATTTTATTTTTAACAGAACTAGTAATTTTGATACACAAAAAATGATAACAACAGAGTAAAAAACAAAATCGAGATGAAGAACAAAACCCATGAAGAAAGTTGAAGAATTAAATGATAATGAAATTCATGAAATCAAAGAACAAAACCAATGACATTGAAAAATAAAGCCTGCGAAGTCAAAGAGTAGCATAAAGTAAAGAAAGTATAGTTAGTAAAGAATAATGAAAACAAGAACCTAAAGAATAAAAAAGAAAAAAAGAAAAAAACACTCAACATGAAAAAAAGCCTATAATAAGGTTAAAAAATGAAACTTATAAACAAGTGAATTAAAGAACAAATAATAACAAAACCTGTGAAGTTAAGAGTAAAACGTATCACATAATGTTGAAAAGGAAGGAGTAATTGTAAATATTAGTTAGCCAATCAAATTTGATTAAATGATTTAGGGTCGCACTGGCGATACAGGTCGCCAATGACATTTTCCCATAATGATAATTATTATTATTAAAAAAAATTAAAAAGTTAAAGTATATTAAAAGTTTATTATTTTGATGATTGCATTCTATTGGATGGATATAGCTTATGATAATTTGTTTATATGGTATATGAACTTAATATTAATAAAGTATATAGCCCGCCTGACAATTGGGACTGTAGCGTGAACGAAAGTAAGTTGAATTAAACGTAAGTTATTTTTTTTTCAAATTTATTACAATATATTTAATATATTTTCTATTTTTTTCTTTTATAGAACAAAATAAAATATGAGTTTTATGTAAATGATTTCAAAGGTATTATATGATAATATCAATAAGCATCAATTAATTAAGATAAAGGTATGTGATTTGGGCAATGCAAATTATACAAGTAAATTTTCTTGATTTCCGCTAATCTGAAAAATTTTATTAATATTTAACTTTAATTTTATAGAAGATATTTTAAAAGAATTTGAACCCGAGATTAATGGAAATCTCACTAAAAGCAATTCACGCAATTAATTCATCTAATTTGAGATCAGGTATTATTTCGAAATTATAACTTTTACGATATCATTTTCAATATCTCATTGCTTTCTCATTCCTTATTGCATCATAGATGAGGGTACTTTCATATGAGTTTCCCGAAAAGATGAAATAAATAGTAATAGGTCTTCACGTACCGCGCAGAGATTTAGAATATTTAAAAAAGGCTTCCTAAGCGGTACGATGAATAATTTTCTGTCATCGCCGTAGTAGGATAGAACAATTTACCTTACAATGAAAAATATATAAATTAACTGAGGAAGAGAAAAGATTAAAATGAGAAAAAAGATTAAAAAGAGCGATAATCTAATTAAGTATTAAGTTATTTATTATTCATTAATAAATTGATTTGTTGTTGTTAATTTTTTAATGGCGTGTATTTCAAAAAGAGAAGTTAAGAGGTACTAAAATTTTCCCTTGATTGTTTTAAAGAAAAGAAATGAGGATATATTTTGTGATCGCTCGTGATGGTTAGTATATATTTAATTTTTATATGAAAAAATGGAGAAAATTGTTAAATTAAAAACAATTCATATTATTGATAATTATTGATATTAATGATCCAATAATTATATTTGCATCACGTTTAGGAAAAATTGACAGAACAAATTTTTGTCGCACAATTCGTGGCTAAGCAAAAAATTGTTCCGGACTGATTATCATTGCTACGGAGGAGAAAGATCAATCATAAACTCGAAAGTAAATTATTTATCTTTTTTCGAATCTAGTGAGAGCGTCGCACAGGCATTGCATGATCTCTTTAGGACCGCATCATTACACATGACTCGTTTTCTTATGTTCATTCAATAAAATAATAAAACTTTATTTATGGAATAAATCGTTGCCGGCAAATAATCTGCCTCAATGATATAAGCGATTTGAAAGCGTAAAAAAAACAAAAAAAAATTTGAAAAAAAGAAAAGGGAAAATAGAAAATAAAAAGTGGTTATGGCCCTAAAACATAGACTAGACCGCCACATATTCATCAATTTTCAATGTACAAAGTATTATTTTGTGAAATAACTGGTTCAATATCTGTAACTTGTACATCTTTTCCGCCGATCGCACTAAGACGTACAATATAAGCATAAGCAATTGCTTTGTTAGCATATTCTGGATTGTTCGGGTCTGAAATGCCTGGTATGAAGCAGAAAGTTACAACATCATGCACATTATACTGTCTATATATTTGACTGTAATTGTGTTGATTCTTTACTTCACCAATTTGATTGTTATTAACTCTTCCAACCACATCAAATACTTGTATTGGGTTTCCATTTGTATCATATGTATTAAGTCCGATTGATATACTTTCACCGTTAGTACCTGAGTCAAATCTAATAGTGCCCGAACAAACTTTATCATTATAATTGCCATTAGTCCAATGCAAAAGTTTGCTTACTGGGATACACATTGCAAATGGTACTTCATCACTAAGAAGAAAATCAATACAGTTTTCGCCTTGATTACATTGTTGATCGTGACTAGCCCTTGCATTATTATTATTTTTACATTCAACAGTCATTGTTTGCAGTGTTTTGCAATAGGAACTTACAAACACAGGATAGTTGGGGTCTGGACATTTAGCAACCGTTTCTCTCTTGGAAATAGATGGAATAGATACTCCTGCAGTTGTTGTTATGATAACAACTAGAAAGAAAGTGCATATTTTAAAAAATTGAGCAGATAATGTTCTCATCATGAAGAGAAAAGAGAATACAAAAATAAAAGTGTGTTTTAGGCTGTTCTTGTAAAATGATGTAATGTTTTTAGTGTATATTTTTACGAAGGAAAGTGTCGTTATTTAAATATTTTTACAAGATGCGATTTACAACTTCATACTCTTTATTAATATAGTGAGTATCTTTCATTCAATTAATTTTTAAAGAAAGTTATTCATATTAAATTTATTAATATCTTTCATTCAATTAATTTTTAAAGAAAGTTATGCATATTAAATAATTTATTAAAAGATACCGGAAGGGTATCTATCATAAAGATAAATGATTTTGAATTGTGCAATGTGGTACGTCTCCAGGTGATTTATTCCGTGTTAGTATAGCGTCTCCATATTATTATGACTAAAGGAATTTTGATCGGTAAGTTCATAGCATGAACGTTGATGATCATCTATTGTCACCGAAATTTAATCGTTCGTTGATTACTATTATTTATTATCTATCCTAAATAATAATTGAGAATTGAGTAATGTACAGTCTGTCTGCTCCTGATCTATTCCGTAATAATATAGGTTTTATTTCTTTTAGCTCTCTATATTATAGTTAAAAATAATCAATTAGTGAAATGCTGATCATGCCCTGATTACTAATCTATTATAAATATTATATTCTTTTTGGTTAGATTGATAGTCCGGGAGGTTGACTAGCAGTCGGGTTGACCCAAAATATTCGGTTATTCTTTTTTTCTAAATAGTTTTTAAAACCCGATTTTAGTTTATTCCTTTATTTATTTATTTTAATTAATATATTAAAAAATACCATTAAATTCTAAGAATTTTATTTTTTTTAGTATTTTTATTTTTATTACTTACATAGTTATAAATTAATAAGTGTATTTCTTTTAATATCCAAATATTTAATCTTACAAATAGAAAAAAATGTAAAAAAAAAATTTCATGATGTTTTTAAAAAAAAGAAAAAATTTAAAAAAAATTTTCGTCTAAACACTTTTTTAATTGATTGATCACAAGATCTACATGATCATCTACACGTAATTAACAAAAAAAAAGAAATATATTTGAAACTTTATTTATTTCTTTGATCAATAAAGATCAACAAAATCAAATACAAATATAAAACTTATTGTTTGATGCCGCAAGTTTATATGTAGTGAAAGTGGCACAAAAATGAATATTTTGTACGTTTATAGCAATAGCTATAGCTATAGCAATAGCTAATAGCTAATAGCTTTTTTTTTTTTTAGCAAATTAATGTCTATAACAATAGCTATAGCTATATATAGAAATAACTAATAGCTTTTTTTTTTTTGTTTTTTTTTTGAGCAAATCCAATAACACTTTATTGAAACGAAAAAAAATTCATACAGGATCAGTAGTGTGATTTAACCGTTACATTTTTAAAAAAATAAACAAAAATACTAAACTACACAAGCTAGCCTAAAATTATAAATACTAAGAGGCCCGCTTTTCACAATAGTTTATTTTTTTATACTGTAATAAATGTATTAACGTTTTTTGTGATGATCAAAAACTAAAAAGTTTTTATATATATATATATTTGTTAGTAACGCGCATTTTTTTTTACTATTTTAATGAAATTTATAATAACATAAAAAAATAAAAAAAATACAATAGATATAACTATACGTTATTCTATTTACTAACCAATTTTTTAGCTATTTTTTTTTGCTTTTTTTCACGTTTTTTAATAAATTTTAACACAAAACATGTCGTCTCTAATAACCTGTCTAAGATGGAAGTGAGTGAAGTGAGTGTCAATACTTATTAGATCTAAAATAAATATCCAAAAAAGTTTTTATAATAAAATATCTCATTCAATATTTATTTTTTAATATCGATGAAATGATTGTCAGTAAACGTTTGTCGGCGAAATGAACCAGACCCCTATATAGAGAAGATCAACCAGAATTTAATCCTGATTACCTAATTAATGACCATTTTGGGAACAATCTATTTCCTCCCACTAAACCAAATTAATATATATATATATATATCATATAATGTAGCACTACATATAGTACCCTTGATATAAAAAAGACTATATTATAGCTAAATTTGATTTTTGCTTTATATTGTTTTTATTAGTAAACTATTTTTTATCAAAATCTTTATCAATGCCTACTCTCACAAAAATTTAACAATACGAAAAGTTAATAAATTTGTATATTTGTATTTGACAACAAAATATTTGTAAAAACGTTTGAAAATGTAAAATAAAATTGAATTTTTAGATTTTTTTAATTATAATTTTCAGAATTATCTGAAAAAGTTATAAAACCTGTTCTTTTTATGATGCATAATGATCCAACAGCTGACGCACGCTTCCTATTTTTTTTTCGAGACAGTTTTCAAGACTATCTTCGTTTTTTGATTTCTTGTAGTTTGTGTATTTGGTATATTAGGGATCCTGATGATATAAGTCCTAGTCCATTTGATCATCCTTATAACCCTCAAGATGATATTTATCTTATTCAGGCATCTAGGACAAAAGAATTTGATCTAAAGATAGACGTGAAGATAGAATGATAAACCCATTTTCAGTATATAAAGAACAAATAAAATTCAACAATAACGACTAAATATTAGTATACAAAGAGACTTTTTTAAAAAAAATCTCGCTCTATATAACAAATAATTATTATTTTAAATTGATGAACGGCATAGCTACAGTATATATGCCCTTATAGAAATTGTATCGATCACATGCGGATCAGTTACTACTAATTGACACGAATATGATCGGGAACAAGAGATCTACTGTATTATCTCTTCAAGGGCTAGAATTACGTAATGCCGCCTGGAATTATCCAAAAAAGAAGGATCTACACATCATTCTTGTTATATTGCTCATCGTTCTGAAAATTAATTAAATTTATCCGGCTGACACCAATAGTTTTACAAATATTTTTCTTTTACTCTCACTATGTCTTGTTCAAAATATTTTCGGGGGAATTACCAGAATTAACATATGATATTTTAAAATATTTTAAGAATGATTTTTCATTACGATCCCTATCATCAATTTATTTTTATTTAATTTAAGCATTACACAACTATACTAAATTTATAGTATTAAATTTACTACGCACTTGATCAAGTGAAACATTATCATATACACGTAATATTCAAGCATCACACGATCAATATAATCATGAGTCATCTTTTTGTGGGTTTTAAACTCCAATTAATAATTTTATTGACATTTAAAATTAAATAGGCTGTTTGAAATTATTATATATATATATATATTATATGATCAATTCAATAATCATTTATATTATATATTTGTATTTGTTTAAAGATTTGTCATAAATAAAAATTTCAATAACCATTCTAAAAAATTATTTTATTATTATTTTGAGGTGAAAAATTTGTTAATAAATTAAACTTATTTCTCACAAATCCCACCAAACAAATTTCAAAAAGAAGAATTTCAATGTGGTTTAGCAAATATTATTACTAGGACCCCATGTCAGGGGAGATCGGCACACATTTACTATTAGCTCCACGCATTTCTCCAGGGCCGGCACTATGTAATGTTGGTCAGCATTATCCACAAACGATCTACATGATTTTGGCTCATTCTAAGCAGACCTGATCTTTTTATGTATAGCTCGGGGTCCAATTATTACACCTGACCCTAAAATTCTAAAATCATACATGCGGCGTGACAGACGGACATTAGTCCTTCGCTACGTTATTAATCAATATCACAAGTTACTATTATAATACAAATTACTATTATTAATTATTATTAATTAATTTTTGTATTTTTGAGGTGATGAAGCATGTGTGAGATATGATGCAATAATTAATAATAGTCTATTAATTTTTAATGTCTTTTATAATTTAAATTTACAAAGACTGTATAATTTTCACTTTTACTTTAATGATTTAATTTTAATTTACCGATTTATAATTAGTTAGAACTGTGTAGATAAATAAATCACATACAGTATGTCTCAAAATAATCAGATGGCTGATAGTATAATGATACCATTATATAACGTTACATAATTTAAATTAATATATTTATAGGTTAGAAATTCAATAATTTTATTATGTTCTTCCCAAAAGACAATGTTGATACCAAACAAGAATAACAATAACACAATGGAGAAAGAACAACCTCAAGAAGCATCAACTATTCTAGCGAGTTCGACGGTTCCGCTTCCACCGAAAGAAAAAGTCGAAGAGTTCAATAAATTGAACGAAGTGTTCAGTGATAAGGCAAAAGAAATCAATGTTAAAGCAGAAGGACTACAGGTAAAGGTAATAAATCTAAAAAAACCACGATGACAAGCGCATATTTATATGGAAGTAATAGACGTATCGCACCACGCAAAATGACAAAGACAAGTTTAGGGACGACAACTATAAAGGATTCAAAAAAACGTATTGCATTAGTTCAGGGTGAAAGAGATGATGATAGTGAAAAAGATAGTATTATAGAGTAGTAACAATAAATAGCTGTTACAAATAGTTAGTTTAGTTCAATCATTAGATAGACCCTTTAGATACCATTAGCTTACAGAAGCTAATCCTTCTTTATGGAAGAGGATAGTAATAGTTTAACTAAACTACTATGTTAGTTAGTTAAATCCAATGTATTTTTACTATTGTATAGGTTTTATTTACTCAATAAAAAAAAATACTTTACTATTAAAAAAAAAATAAAAGAAATTTTATTCTGTTCTTCCAATAAATGGCCAATATTTGTTATTGCAGTAATACTACAAGTAATTCGTAGGGTTTAATTTTTTGGTAAAGAACCAGCCGGCCAGAAATACATTTACATATTTATAAAGTATTGATTAAAATATAATAGAAATTGAACATTAATTTTTTGTCTAAACCACCTAAACCAAATTAATTTGCAATTATATTAAAAAAAAATAAATATTCCATCATTCTTAATATAAATTCATTCTTAATATTTTAGATATCCTAGTCCTAATGATTTAGAAAAGTTAATATCAGTATGAATAACCAAATCACTATATTCTTGAATTATAATGTTATCAAAGGGGTGTGGTCAACTGGGTCATCAGGCCAAGCATGTGAAACTGTAACGTAATGTTACGTATCATATCGTATATGTTTACGGTACATATTACTCCTTGACTATGGCAAGCCGAGTTGGATTAAACTATCAGGCATTGGGCGGGTGAAAAATCAAGCATGGATTGACAAAATTACACCGTGCCTGTTTCTTTGTCAGCACAGGGTTGATATTTTGACAATCACATGTTTTTAAGTTTAGCGTAGTTTTAAAAGGGAACATTTCTGAGTTTTTTTTTGATGGATAATTTCGTTAAAAACTTTTATTTGATAGGAATTTCATTGGAGAATTTTTTTTTTAATAGGATTTTTTTTTTTTTTGACATATACTTAATTTGTTGGAACAATTTTAATAGGGAAGATTTTTTTTTGATAGATAATTTCGTTAGAAAATTTTTTTAACATGTGAGATTTTTTTTGATAGAGAATTTCGTTAAGAATTTTTTTTAATAGGAGGGAGTTTTCCTTGATAAAGAATTTCTTTTAGGAATTTTTTGATAGTTGAAAGTATTTTTTGACGGAGAATTTTATTAGAGAATTTTTTTTTTAATAGGGAGATTTTTTTTGATAGAGAATTTCATTAAAGAATTTTTCTTTAATAGATTTCGCCGAGAATTTTGTTTTTTTTTTGATAGAAATTTCATCATAGAATTTTTTTTAATAGGTAAGATTTTTTTTTTTAATAGGAGACGAGTTTTTTTTTGATATAGAAATTCTTTTGAGAATTTTTTTTAATAGGTGGTAAGAATCTTTGAATTTTTTTAATAGGGAAAATGTGTTTTTTGATGGAAGATTTTCGTTAGAAATTTTTCTTTAATCGGGGATATTTTTTTTGATTGAGAATTTCATTAGAGAATTGTTTATTAAAAAATTATTTTATTTTTTTGATGGAGAATTTTGTTTAGAAACCTTAATAGAAAATTTTATTGAAAATTGTTTAATAAGTGTATCGAGAATTTGGCTTGAATTTTTTTTTTAATAAAGAATTTCATTAGAGATCTTTTTTTTTTATAAAAAATTGATTGAAAATTTATTGGAAAATTTTTATTAAATTTTACAATTTTAATAAATTTTTACTCCTCTTCATTTTCCCATCACTTCTTTTCATCTCCCATCGCTCATTTTCGTCTCCAATTACTCCTTTCGTCTCCCATCAATCACTTTTTTCGTCTCCCATCATTCCCTTTCATCTCCCATCGCTCCTTTTCGTCTCCAATCACTCCTTTTCATCTCCCATCACTCCTTTTCGTCTTCCATCACTCCTCTTCATCTTCCCATCACTTCTTTTCGACTCCCATCACTCCTCTTCGTCTCCATCACTCTTTTTTATCTCTCATCACTCCTCTTCGTCTCCCATCACTTCTTTTCGTCTCCCATCACTCCTCTTCATCTTTCCATCACTCCTTTCATCTCACATTACTCCTCTTCATCTACCATCATACCATATTTCTCCTTTTTGTTTCCTATCACACTTCTCTTCATCTTCTCATCACTTCTTTCATCTCCCATCACTCCTCTTCATCTACCATCATACCATATTTCTCCTTTTTATTTCCTATCACTTCTCACTACTCTTTTTTACTCCTTTTCATCTTCTATTACGTTCCATTACTCCATTATTATTTCATTTTTTATTAGAATCTTTCTTCTTGATCATTGTAATTTACTTATCTTTTTGTTTATTACTATTGTTTCTTTTATTTGTATCACTTCATTAAAAATACAGCGATTTTTTTCTTTAAAATCGTAAATGTGTGACTTAAATTTTAATATTTGCAAATAAAATTTCATTATATAAGATTATTTGAATAAATATATTTGCAAAAAATTTTTTTTTTAAAATTTGATTAAATATCAACATGGTTCAACATTATAACAAAGTTTCCGGGAAGTTCTTTAATAACGTTTAAATTTATAAAATATTGGACTGATTTTATTTCTATCAAATTGTTAACATATAATAGCTCATATAGTAATATATATAGGTCGCACAAATTTATATTCTAATCACAAACTTTAATCTATTAAAATCTGTTTCATTATGGCAGACGACTTCCTGAAAAGTATCATTGTAATAGTGAATTGAATATCATGACTACGTAAAAATCTAACTGGACCTTTATATAAACCATTTAAATTATTAACGTAAGATTAATAGTATCATTTGATTTTAAATAACCTTTTTAAATAACCTTGATGATTTCCAGATTTAATTAAATATACAATAGTTATCTTTATTATTGTTATTAACATCTATTATTGAACGCCCTTAAATAAATACAAATTTGAATTTAATTGACTAAGACGTATTAAAGTACCCATGCTACATACACATTTTAATCAAGAACATAGTCTAAAATTTGACTATATAAATATATGAGACTTCATATAAAATCATGGGATTCAATAGTGATTTAATGTTATAAATATTTGTGTAAAATTAAATAGTTAAAAAATTTTTTATCATAATTTTCTAAATAATAATTTAATTTAGATTTTAAACGATCATAAAAAAAAAAAAAAACTCTCCCTCGCCAATATTATGCTAAGAGAAACAATGTACCCAAATTTATATTAAAAATAAATAAAATATAAGAACATGGAGTCATACTTAACGCGTTAATCAGTTATCAGATGTGAAACGTCAGAGAAAAAATCTTATATTAGTTTGTGAAATATGAAAACTATTACATAATTTAATTATGGCAAAAAAATTTATTATTAAAGTTATTTCTTTTAAACAAAATCATATTTTTTAAACAAAAATAAATCCTGAACATCATGCTATTATCATGTAGACACCTTGACGTGTAGAAATATATATTGTGGGTGATAATTTTAACACTTTAAAGGGGAATTTGTCAATAAGAAGTCTTGTTTAACGATGAAAAGTACTGGCGTCAGTGGTATTGATATCCTTTTTAAATATTCACTGTTGTAGAGTTCGTAATCTAATGGGCTAACCGACTTTGCGTCTTACCGCAGTGATTGTCCGATGTATTAATATTACACAAATTCGTCATGTATCACACCGTAATTAAATATTGATATTAGTATATATGTGGCAAAGCAAATAAATTACATCATGATGATTCATGGCGGCCGTTCTTATATATATAGGCACTTTAGAGTGTTGTGTTAAAAAAAAAAAAAGAAATCGTGTGGTTTTAGAAAGAATCTTACGAAACTTTATTACCCTAAAAAAAATTCCAAACACTATGTCTATGAAAGCGAGATATGTGACAGCAAAAGAAATCAAAGAATATAAACCAGAAGAGCTTATCAAATTCTTAAAAAAGAACTTAAATTTTGATGGAGTGGACTTGGAAAATTTGGAAATAATTCGCGAGCAAGAGGTTAGCGGTCGTAGCTTCCTCAACTTGACCCATGAAAGTTATGGAAGATGGGGAATGCCTAGTGGTCTAGCATGTAGTATTGCAAATTTTGCTAAGAAGTGCAAAAAGAAAAAGTTGGACCCGAGAAAGTTGTTAACGAAGCATGGAGTTGAAAATGGTCGAATAATAGACATGCCGCAATTTACACCAAGTAAATATTTTTTTTTTGTTTTTGTCCTTGATTCCATGTATAATTAACTTACAATATTGCATCATTCATATAAAGAAATTCACAAAATTGATGACAAGGATGATTATTTTTTACATTGTCTTAAAGATATACATCTCAGGTTGAATAATATGGGGACAATTGATGAAAGTAATGAAACAATTTGTTGTGAATACATTTCGACAATCCTCCATGCATGTATTCATATTACCAGAAAACTCACCGGAAAAAATATATCTATATACCCGCAATTTGATGGTAAAAATGCGGGTCGTGTAAATTATGTAATCAATGCATCCGAGAAGTTAATTTGTGTCACGGGAGGTAAACAACATCAAATTGATATTGAGTTTGCTCAGGTTAGTATGGAGCATTTCGCACCAGTGATATATATTTCGGTTTAAGTCACATTTCGCTAACTTTCGTCTACAGAATGTTACACAATGCAATAGTGCTTACAAGACTAATCAGAAAAAACGAAAAGCGGAAGAAAAACATGACTATATATTCGGGATTGTAACTACGACTACGGCATGGTATTTTCTCCTTTATACTCCAGACGGAATTTCTTGCACGAGTAGAAATCCACTCAATATCCGGTTTGTCGAGTCTGCTTTGGAAGAAGGTTCGGAAGAAGAAAAGGATTTGCATAAAAATGTGAAGCGGGTAATGGAAGTTATAGTTGGTTTGTTAAAGGATAGGGTGGAAGATGAAAAGAAACCGGTGATGAAAAAGCAACGGGTTCAAGGTTATTTCAAGAAAGAGGAAGAGTAATTATGATCATGGGCTACATTCCAACTTTTTTCATGCCATGTGAATCTAATAATAGGATTTTTTTTTATTATAAATAATATATAGTATATATATATATTATGCCACATTTAATAAATTTATAAATAGGCTTTTATTTTATCGCCTTTTTCAAATTAGTGCGACTATGCGATTTTTGGGTTGTATCATCATGTGAGAATCGATTTTCAAAAGATTTTCAATTTCACGTGACAATCAACAAATAATTAGTTAATGATTACAAGATTACACAAGAATAAAAAATTTATAGTTAATTTCGCGTTTAGAATTTTTTTGTCGCGTAAAAAAATAGTTGAAAATGTATAAAATTGGGACTTGTTTTGGATGTCAAAAGTGTCTCTATTGTGGGGTAAATTTGAAAATAGAAATATGTGATTGTAATAAAACAGCTAAGCCATCCAGAAAAAACCGAACAGATCTCGTTAAAAACGCATTTACAAGAGTCTTTAACCCTATTTCTAATCCTAAACAAATAGATTTTATAAAAAATAAAAATGATAGCTTTGCTTATGGATTTGATTTAGCAAAAGGCTTTCAATTTTCATTCTGTTCAACATGTAATAGTTCTTACCAACGTTTATCTAATAAAAAATCTAAATCTAATAACTCTTCACAAAGAGTTCGTACATCAGAAAATGTGATACAATTAGAAGAAAACATTGAAATAATTAATGTTGAATCTACTACTGAAATTTCACAAGAAAGTACTACGTCAGATGGGTCAACATTTTACAATAAATCCAAACGTAGCAATTCAGAAACTGAAAATGAAGATAGTACTGAATTGGAAATAGAAGTTAATTACAAACTATCTATAAAAAAGGCAGACGGTACTTCTCTTCCAGCTAAAAACTATTCAGTTATAATCTCTGAATTAGATGAGTTTTTACTTTCAATTCAAAATAATATCACAGCTCTTCTCAAAGATGAAAAAATTGATGCTAATGACTATAATGTTTCTTTTAAGTCAGAAAAGACACAAGGAGCTGGTACTTTATTAGTAGATGTACGTGATTTCGAAAATTTCAAATCAGAATATAATAAACTTGTTGCCACAAAAAAAGTTATGCTTATTTCTATTACTATGAATAAAAAAGAAAAACAAGTTGATGTTAAGCGAAAAAAAAAGGTAATTTTTAAATTATTATTGATTTTTTATTCTTAAAAAAATTAATTCTATATTTTTAATTAGGAAACTAATTCAGATGATGATGTAGATCATGACGAGGACTCTATTCCAAATATTTATAATAAAAATAAAGTTCCTAAAATTTCAGATATTTCTTTGCTTGATCAAAGAATTGCAAAGAATGTTACAGAATTACGAAGAGAAACTTGGTGTTCCATGCATAATAGGCATTGTCTAAAAGATCGTGAACCTCATGTTGAAATAAGTAATATGATGTTTTCAACTTGGGCAACAGAAATGGTCAGTTTTCTATATATTTATTTAATAGTATTACTTTAATTTAACATTAATATCTAAATATTTTAGCTTAACGGACTTGCATCAGTTAAAGATCCACCAACCCATCCTTTATTTGCGTACACCAAAAACAGGTCTCAACCCACTTTACCCCAACTTTCTAATGATTTACAAAATTCAATTAGTCCTTTTTTTTCCAATTTATTTCAGGCATTAGTTGCGCCTCAACTTCTTCAACAACAAATATCACAACAATCCCCATTACAATCAACATTACAAACAACTCTAGTAACTCACCAAACTTTACCATCAATGATCGAATTTTTACAACAATTAGATGAAGCTGAAGAAACAGGTGATTATTACGTTAAGTTTCTGGAAGGATTTGAGAAGCAAAGAGTTAGAGTCAAACATTTATACAAATTGAATGATACGCAATTTGAAGCTTGTGGGGTAACAACTATTGGAGATATTGAAACCATTAGAGATGCTGCTAAAAAATATAAATAATTGTATTATTTTATTACAATATAATGTATAAATTTACAAATTTTGTTAATAAATTGAATTTGAATTTTGGTTATAATATAAAATTTTAATTTTATTTATTTAAAAATATCCTGATCCTCTAAAATAACCTTCTGCCATTTGAGGAGTAATTTGAGAACAAGCTACAAGTAAAGGATAAATAGGATTATAATTAGTATCTACAAAATATCTATTTCTTCGTAAAAATTGTTTGATCGTAGAAAAAGCAGTTTCTATAGGATTTAAATCTGGTGAATAAGGAGGTAAAAATTCAACTTTTACTCCAAATGCATCTAAATATTCAAGGAGTTCTTGATCGTGATGTATCTTAGCATTGTCAAGGACTAAAACACTATTTGTAGATAGAAATGGGTTCATTTGGGGCAACTATAAATTAATTTGATTAGTAAATAGTATAATTAGTTATTATAATATAATTAATAGTATACATACCACTTGAGATACGACAAATTCCTTAAACCTTTGCTTTGTACAACTGCCCTCCATAATATCTACAGCAATTATACCTTTTTTTGTTAATGCAGGTAAAAGAGTATACCTTTTGCCTCGAATGAAAACCACCTTTTTTATTGCTTTTGAATTGATTTCAGAATAGCCATAAAAACGTGTTGAAGTACGTTCATCTTTCGATGATTCATCCATAAATACCAATTGATCGATTCTATAGCGACCTATAGATGCAATAAATGCACCTCTTAGCAATTCATTTCTTTCTGAAGCAGCTTTATGTAACTATATAATAATGAATTGAATAATTATTATTTTCTTGCTAATTTTTTTTTAAAAAAAACTAAAATTTATCTTTTTACATATAATACTATACCTTTTTACGTGTAATACCACAATAAGCCAATGATCTCCATAGAGTTGAAACAGAAACACGTTTTCCAGTTTGTGCCTGCATTTCTTCAATATATTCATCAAGATAATAATCAACATATTCATGAACAATATCACGCAACACCTAATATTCACAAATTATAATATAAGTTTGACTATCAAACAAGTATTTGGTCTAATTTACAATTTCAAATTATACTTACATTCATATCACTTCTACTAAAAACTTTTTTTTCTTCCTGGTGTAAGTTTCCACAGATTTACTACACAACCCCACTTTGCATATATATGAATAACTTTCTTAACTAACGTTTCTCCAATATAAAGTAGATTAGCTATTTGTCTTTTTGAATATCCATCATTATGTAGAAGTATAATGCGCCATTTGAGATCCTCAGCTAAAGTTTTAGCCATAATAACCGATAAAAAAATATTTAGAAGAAAATCTTCAAGAAACAAATAACTTTATAGTTTGAAAATCAGTAAATATTTGGTAATTGAAACTTAGTAGACGCGTATTTTACTGTAGAAGCTTTGTGAAATCACTAAGAAAGTATTAGAAATCAGAGATGGCAAAAAAATTTATTAGAAGGGTTCGTTTAAAAATCGCGAAAATCGGGAAATCTAATTAGATTTTCACATGGTTACACAATCAGGATGGGCGCACTAATTTGAAAAGAGCGATAAAACATTGTACAGTATTAACCATATTATTATAGATGAACTTAAAAAATTTTAGATATCATCACAAAATTCTCCATCAAAAATAAAAGAACTTTTCAACCAAAAATTCTCTAATGAATTTTCAATCAAAAAAAATATCCCTATTAAGAAAAATTTCTAACGAAAATCTTCCATCAAAAAACATATTTTTCCTATTAAAAAAAAAATTCAAAGATTCTTACCTATTAAAAAAAATTCTCAAAGAATTTCTAAATAAAATTCTTTCATCAAAAAATACTTTCACCTATTAAAAAAAATTCCCAAAAGAAATTCTTTATCAAAGAAAACTCCCTCTTATTAAAAAAAAAATTCTAACGAAATTCTCTATCAAAAAAAAATCTCATTTGTTAAAAAATTTCTGACAAAATTATTTTTATCAAAAAAAATCTTTCCTACTAAAAAAATTCTCCTAAGAATTTTCTACAAAAAAAAAAATTCTCAATGAATTCTCTATCAAAAAAAAAAATCCTGTTAAAAAAAATTGTTCCAACAAATTAGGTATATGTTCAAAAAAAAAAATCTTATTAAAAAAAAATTCTCCAATGAAATTTAAATTTTTTAACGAAATTATCCATCGAAAAAAAACTCTGAGATTTCCTATCAATAAAAAAATTCTCTAACAAAATTTTTTATCAAAAAAAGTCTTTTTATTAGAAAGAATTTTATCAAAAAAGCCTTTGTCTATATTAAAAATAAAATTCTCTACAAAAATTGTTTATAAAAAAAAAGCCAATAAAATAAAAAAAAAATTCTTCGTGTAAAAACTATGCTAAACTTAAAAAACATGTGATTGACAAAATATCACCCCTATGCTAACAAAGAAACTAATTTTTGACAAGATAAATTAAAATCAAATACGGACAAAAACATCAAGTACAGATAGATAAAACTTTAAGCACAGACAGATAAAAATACCAAGCACGAACAGATAAAAACATCAAGCACAATTAGCACATGATAGATGCATGAACAGATAAAAATTATGGCACGCCATTTCAGACAAAAGTCTGTCAATGTATGGCAAGCCAAATTGGACAAAAGTTATGGCAAGCCAAATCGGACAAAAGTCTGTCAATGCACAGATAAATTTTCACAGTTATTCTTTGCCATTTTTAGTAACTTTTCGCAGATGATCTGTGATATTTTGCATATATTATCTGTGAAACTTTCCAAAAATTTTTACAGATATTTTTTCCAAATTTTCCCATTTTTTATTATCTGTGCATCAACAGATAATTTATCTGTACGTTAGCAGATAATTATCTGAATATTAACAGATAATCATCCAGATTTTAACAGATAAATTATTCTAATTATTAAGATAATAATTTGCATTTTAGTTTTAGAGAGAATGGTATTAAATGTATAAATTTAAAATAATTTTTAAAAATTTATTTGTTTAATTTAAAAACAAATAGTACAATTGAGATATTAAAAAAAAACAATCCATTCTGTTATAGTGTAAGATAAAAATATAATAAATAAATTATACATTACAATTAATATTTGTATTTTGTAGAAATGATTATATGTTTGATTATCGCACATCTATGCTGCGCATGTGTCAGTTTATCAGCTACACAGGTTCGGGATTAGTGACATAAAGTATAAGCCTATGCACTAAGCCTTAAATTTAACCAGTTTATATTTGTGGCAGTGGTAATTAGAATGTACAGAAATGCTTTTGAATCCTGTTTGGTGTTACCTAACACAGCTAAGCTTTATTAAAAAAATTTAAATATAAATAGTTCAATAATTTGATTAAGTTAGGAGTTTATAATTTTTCTCCCTTTTTCCTTTCCCTTTTCTTTTTATTCTCAAATAGTAATACAGTATTTTAACAATTAAGGAAGTGAAATAATATTATTGTTAATTCTTTGGAGACTAAAGAACCTGCTGAAAAGGAAATTAATTTGTTATACTTTCAGGATAAACCAATTTGGATTATATACAAATGAGAATTTATATAATTTCTTCAAAATTAAACAAGTTATTTCAGGACAACTAATCATCAGTGGAAAATCCAGATATGATATACAGTACTAAAACCATCATAACAAATATCCATATAAATTGTAACTTTTGCAAAAATAATTATGGAGATGTCACATGAAATAAGACACACCTTAATATGAATCTAAATCATTTGCTTATTGATCTTGAGTTGAATCCCTTGCAATACAAAAAAGAAATAATTATTAATAATTACTACTCATTAATTTAAAATATATTTAAAAAGGTTTTAAGAATGAAGAATTATTGTTGAACTATCTGGAATATTTATTTAAAAGAGCTACTACTCCTTCTACTTAGAATATTATTATATTTACATCTTATTTGTTAATCTTACCTATTATTGCTCCTCTTATTATTTCAGCATTCTATTAAAATTTTGATGAAATTTACCACTCATTTTTGTTATTACCTTGTTTTTAATATGGGCAAACAGATCTTTCAAGGAATACCAAATGACTTACTGATGATTTCAAGGAAAGAGTCCTGATATGACTATACAACTATCGTCACCCTATCATACAGCAGATGACATCAAATGCAACCATAATACCTAGTATCAGGATTTTAATACACATCAAGTCCATTTCATAGAATTTATATGCAGAATTCTTAAAAAAGATGAAAATGAATCATTTTTCCATTTCAAGAATTAGTGATATCTATGCATACAAAGTTACTATACTCTGATAAAGTGATGTGAAAAGAAGATGCAATCATGTAGAGTTAAATCTGGCATTCAGCATATGCATCTTAATTTTTGAATAGAAAAAAGAAGATTGACATGTGCATAAAATTATTTAAAAATAATATTGAATTTAATATACAAAAAAGCATTATAAAGTACACTAATTACCAAACAATTTGACAATACAATAAACTTGCAAATTTAATAATTTTTTAAACTTTATATTATTCATTCATTTATAAAAGACAATCAAATTAAAATAGTTATTCATGGTTTTAGAAACTATGGAATAAAACCTGTTTTTTCATTTTATGATGATATTTGAACTTGTCAAATTGAACAACTTAAATGATATGGAAACTTTTACATTGATTTGGTACAAAATGTTTTGGAAGGGTAAACCAATCATAAAAATAGGGCAGAAACAAAAATTGAACAAACTCAACAAATTAAATAAGTTATATCAAATTTTCATGTAACTTTTGAAAAAAAATTTAGATATTTGATAAAGCTTTATAAGAAGGCTGGTATCAGCATACAGCATCTGTTCAGTTTATACACTTTTGCTATTTGTTAACATCAATCAGTACACTACCTTATATTTGCTTTTTTCCTATCAAGAAACCTAAATCTTCAAACCTCTTCGTAATCAACAAATACCATCAAAAATGCAATAGATATTTATATAGATGATGATGTTGGTAAAAGTATAATGATCAGTGGTGAATACTAAAATATTAACATAGAGGAAGATTTTCATATTCATCAAAGAATTGATTCCAACCAGAAACTTTGAAGTTAAGAATAAACTTAGCATTATAAACAAAATGGTTAAATTTAAAATACTTGGTTTAAAATAATAGTATTAAAAATAGAGAAAATAGAAGAGCTCAATCTATACAAGATTGAGCTCAAGAAATCGGATATAAACAAAAGGAGAAAGCTTCATTTTAATATTTCAATCCACAATCAGAAGATACACTTTACTTCATTTAAATTTTATTATAGAATGATATTAGTTTTTATTTATAATGACATCAGAAAGGAAATTATTTCACATGAAGGTATTGTTCCAAGGTCAGAATGCTGGCTAAAGATAAGTGCTAAGAGAATTTTCATATAATTAATGCAGGTACTGCCAGAAAGAAATTTTACCATTCTTTTATCATACTTTAAATTAAGGAGATAATTTTCAATCTTATTTAATTTGTTCATTTGCAAAATACTATTTAAGAAAGCTGATTAAAAACAAGCAAGAAAATCTACCAAAAAGGAAAAACAAAGTTTAGTACTTATTGCATCAATTTTTATCTGTATATGGATGGTACTAGCAAAATTTCAACAAAAATAAAACTATTATATAAAAATTAGCAAAATTACTGTTTGATAATAAGATGATATTTCAAAAACATTGATATTTTATGCAAAATGTTATATTATATATAAAGAAAACACAGATTAATATAGTATAGCATTACAAAAATTTAAAGATATATTATTATTTTATTTGTTAATACATTAATATCTAAATTAATTGAATTTGCATATCAATACTACAAAAGAAAGTAATACAGTCACTTTAAAAGAGAGTATAGAAGATGTTCTTATATTTATCAAGTATAACAGAAGAATGAAATTTAATGCCAGTTCCTTTTCTCACAAGAAAAAAAACTTTCGAAAGTATAGGTAACTTCAGATTGAACAAAGATATAGATGCTTATTTCAAAAAAGTATGAGAAACATCACATTTATATTTTGTATCCAGTAAACTAAGAAATTGATAATAATAATGATTCTCTTCCTCTTTCTTCTCATCACAAACATTCAATAGAATTTGTATTCTTTGTTACAAAAAGGGTCATTGGGCGCGAAAGTAGAATGATATTTAGATTATATGACTGTTTAATATTTGCTATGTTCAATATCCATTGATATCACAGAATAAGAGATTGTAAAAGACATAAAGAATTATGACACTAAATCTCTTATTAAATTTTTAAAGATAATAGAAGAATACTTTGATAAGCAAGACATAACTGGTTATTCCTTTCTCCAAATAACTGAAGAAATGTTTCTTAAATATGAATTGAAAGGAGGATTAGAAAAATGAAAACAATTTGGATATGAACTTCGTGAAATTGGAAATATGGACAAAACTCCAGTTTATTTTGACCAATTATTCTTACAAATCTTGCTAAGAAGTGTGTAAAAGAGTATGTGGAAAAAAAAAGCCATTTTCTTCATATAAACTTTAAAAGACTTAAGCAGTATCTTTAAAAAGTTTGGGATTTATAGTAACAGATTAGCCAACATTTCTCAATTTATACCATCTTGCTCATTATGTCATTTGCTGACAACAAAGCTGATTAATTACATATAAAAGATATGATTAAATAATATATATACAATATTTTTTGCAAAATGAGAACCAATCTGCTAAAAAAACAAAAGTATCTAAAAAAGTGGCATCTAATACTATTGTTATTACTGACCTATCATTAGAATTTTAACAAATTTTCCAGATAAAGGTTAACTAATTGAAAATTGTTTTAAAAACAAAACAAATTATATTTTCATTATACATTTAAGATTAATAATTAAGAGAAACATATACTGCCACTGATCTTGCTAATATCACAAGAATTTCCACTGCCTATTATATTATAAAAAAGCATATTGGAAAGAGTTAATGTTATTGATGATGTTAAAAATATTATAAATAATTCATCAGAGGGTATAAATTTATAAATTAATTATACTTTAGACGTACTGTAAGTTTTTTCAATAACTTTATTATGTAGGTATTTATTTGATGACATTTTCTAATATTTATTTTTTACAAATCTAGTGGCGAAATATGGAGTAATCCAGTTTTTGCAACAAGTACTTCCCATGGTAAACAGAGTGAAGGGACTTATTTAACTGAAGTATATAATTACTTTCATAATATAGGAATTTTGATCAGATAGGAGTTTTTTCTGACAAACTTTTAATGATCATGAAATTCGTAAAATTATTAAAATACATTGTAAATTATTTGATAAAAAAACTTCATCTAGTAATTTATTATATATTGATGAACTTACAATCATTAACAATTACATTTCCTGATAAAAATTAAATGTCTTTAACAATTATATTAAATATATCATATTTAAATATTGGAACATAGAAAATAACAATTAATTATTAGAAAACAACATACACAACTTAGATTTATTTGAAATATCAATCTTGGATAATCAATCTAAACATTATACATATTAAATTCATACTGTTAATACCAAGAAGATATTAAGAGCTAATCTTGTAAAAACTTTTATGGTTGTAATAATAATCTCATGTCGATCTCAATAAGGAATATAAAAATCAGAATCTGAAAGTGATATAGACCTAATCGTTTCAAAAGTAAAATCGTAAAAATTTAATTTTTTTAAAAAAAAAAATTATCAAAATTTTTATTTTTAGTTTAAAAAACGTAACACAGATTTAATCAATACTAAATCTGATTTGGTTAAAATTTTACTAGTAATAATTTTAATGAAAATTTTGGCATATATTCAAATTTCAAAAGAAGGGCCTGCTGATGAACTTACAGGACTATTTTGGATAACAAGCTAATAATATACTGATTTATGGCCAAAATTTCACAATGTTATTATTTATGATACTACAAAAACAAATTAATATGAGATGGATCCTATTGAAGATAGATTTCACATAAACAATGTCAATATAATTAATAAGTATTTATATTCAAAATCATATTAAAATTTTCCATAAAATTATTGAGATTACAATTTTTAATGTCATCAACTTGCAATAAGAAATTCAGAATTGGATCATTAAAGCCAACCCATTTTTTGAGGTATTTCTCATAATTGGATCTAAAGGTAGTCTTCCTTCTTTACAATAATACCTCTTTTCTCAAGATTCTTTAACTGCAATTAACTGATTATAGATATATATAAGTTCTAATCCAAACTGAAATGCATTAATAGTTGTTAAAGAATTTTTTCAAACCTAGCATTACTATCAATGAGTGGTTTTTAGACCAATAATATTATAGTAATGCATAATAATTACTTTTGTACATTTTCTATAGTTTTACTTTAATAAATCTATAAATGCACTGTGGCAAAAAGAAAATTAATTACAAAAGGTTATACAAATATTAGAAGAATTACTATTATTATGGCAAGTAAAAGGATGTCATCAGAATGCAAAATTGCAGGTGTAAATGAGACCAAGTTCAAACATTACAACAGAAAAATGGTTCTCTGCAAGAAGATATTGAAGATATTGCGACCTTAACTGAATTTGGGATTCTACAATCTGGCCAAATTTATCAACAACAATTACAACAACATCAACAGCTTAAGAAGTAAATGATGTTTATAGTTAAACTCTAACATTGCTGCCTACCTTAAAAATTCATAACAAATTTTATCTGACTTTATTAACAATATTTATATGGATATCAACAAAGAAATTTGGAAGCCACACTGCAATGAATGTTGGCAAATAAATTGCATGCAGGAATTAATAAGAAATTAAAATGATAAAAATGTATTTCTACTTTTTTATTACTTATTTAGGAATAATTAATTATATAGAATTGTAGGGAATTAATTACAATATTTTTCTTCAAATTTTCAGTTTGTGATTAACTGTGTCATAGTTTTCCATTCAAGACTAATACTATACCTTTGGGTTTAAAACATTCAGTTGGAAGTAATGATAATGAAGCTTTTACAGAAGGAGATGATTGTGGTTTAAGTGAGAATGATGTTCTGATTGAAGAATTACTACTTCTGATTTTGATGAACTTGAATCAGACCATGAATATTTTAGCAAACATTAATTTTAACAAGTTTCCATTATTTATGCTAACGTCTCTGTAACATATCTAAAGAATCCATATATAAAGTTTATACGTAACATATCAGATATGTAAAGTTTCTAAAAAATAACATAAATATAACATTCAATTTACAAAAATGTTTTTTGGCATCCTTAGAATCATGATGAAAGTTTTAATTATTAAGATTGTAGTGCTTATTATTTTATAAAATAATGA
Source organism: Rhizophagus irregularis (assembly GCF_026210795.1). Taxonomy (NCBI): domain Eukaryota; kingdom Fungi; phylum Glomeromycota; class Glomeromycetes; order Glomerales; family Glomeraceae; genus Rhizophagus; species Rhizophagus irregularis. The sequence goes on along the minus strand of NC_089444.1, from coordinate 2,701,456 downwards.
ATTTTCATTTTCACTTAACATACTTAACATATGGCGGATGGTAGAAACCTTAAATAAAAAAAAGCAGAAAAATTAATAATAGATAATGGCCAAGGAATGTTAAATCAATATGAGAATAAAAAACAATTGTTTCAAAGAAGCTGCATTTTTTAATTAAGAATGAATGTTCTAAGTTGGAAACAAATACAAATGATGAAAAACTAAATATATGTATTTATTATGCTTTTTTAAAAATATTATATATTTAATTTATTTCTGTAATTATATATAGTTGCTATAAAATTAACACTATGTCAACATGACATTGCAAAGTTCCAAGTCCAGAATGAATGTAGTATATGAATACTATATAAATAATGCGTTATTGCGCTTAGTTAAGTTAATTAATTTTGTTAGTAATTTTTAAAAAATTGTTTTTTACGTATATATATGAGTAATGTTAATTAGTTTAAATGTATTAATATATTTGTTGAAAACTCTTTCTGCTTTTGTATTTGACCAAAATTTATTGAGAACAGAAAAATATTTTTTTCAAAGCTACGTATACTATATTGTGTTTTATTTTATCCATTAACTTCTATGTCCAACCCTGCATGCTATAATACTAGGTCTCAGACTGCACAAAGACAGGTGGGTGAACAGGTGTCTTCAACACAAGAGAAACAGAAACAGAATGATAATAAACAACTGATACAAGTTAGCAGTATTTCTACTGTACTTACAACTAACAATATGATAAACTGCTCTGGCGAAGCTGCAGAAGGTTCACACAAAGAAAAATGAAAAAATAACAATAAACAGGGCCTTTCCATAGGACAAATCCTTTGGGATACTTTGTCTTTACTCTCTTTAGCTCCAAATTTTGCTCTTAAAAGTAAACAAACAAATACGGGCCAATCAGATATTCTGTTACAATAACAAATATCCATTGACCAATCAAATGCTTCAGCACAACAACAAATAAACAAACTCCTGAAACGTCACAAAAAAATGTGGCGTTATCGTCCGATTAACCAGAAATCGCTGATTTTAATATGCAGGATGCTGATCAGAACTCACAAGGTTTTACCGAGGAGGAAATTTTATACTACACGTCTACACAAAACAACAACAAACATTCTCACTTCTTATTAGTGTGAAATTGTTTGATAAAATTACTGCCTTAGTCGCTACCAATCTCTCAAAAAAATGAGAGACTATTTGATATCAAACCCAGCTTTAGGCCAGGGATTTCTCAAGTATCAAAAATCCTACTGGATTTTCAAAAGGAGCCCCAGATAAGAAGTCATGTGATGATAATGGTGAAACCAATCAGAGTAAACAAGCCAAAAAAAAGAAAGATATTATTGGATATCGTTTGATAATTAATGTTGCATCACAAAAAATATATGAAGAAATTATGAAACTGGATTTTCCTTGTGCAGATAATACAATTAATTTCACTCTATACCAAAACATCACATACAAAGAAAACAAAAAAACAAAGGGATGCTGTTACCCCTAGTCACGTATAGAGTTACATCTTATTATACCAAAAGATCATGTGGAAAATTAGGATCTACTGTGCCCAACTGTGCCAAGCTGACCTAGCTGCAGCCAACTTAGCCTATTATTTTTATTATATTAATTATATTTAATATAAACGATATAATTATTTTATTTATTATATTTAATTTATTTATTATATTTATTATATTAGTTATATTTCTTATATTTATTATATCTATTATATTTATTATATCTTTATATGTAGTAACTTTTATATAAATAACGTTGGTATTTTCCTTTGTTATAAGTTTAGTTCCTACAGTTCACCTTAGTTCTTTTAGTTCCTATTAGTTTTGATTAGTTCCTATTCTTGTAATTATAAAGTTCTATAATAAAGTATAACCTTTTACACTATAAATGAACTCCCTACTTTAAGCGTGTCTTGTTTGATTGGATTTCAGTCATAGTTAAACGTACTTAATCTCCCTGACTGCAAATCATAGTAAATCTATTCAATGTACCAAATCAGTTAACAACGCGTAATCATACTGTTCAGATTTATAACACCTCCTTAGAAATAACAACTGCTACCTTTGCTGAAACTTGGAGTTTACAATCGATATTGATTAGATATCGCAATGATATCATTACGATATCATTACGATATTTTGATAAAAAATAGATTCGACATCGTTAAGTTAGTCGTAACTGTATTTATTCGATATTGATTAGTTCGATATCTCTGCGATATCGCTGCGATCATTATGCGATGTAAATATTATCACGTAACCACATCGTAGTGATGTCGTATTAACATTGAATTAATATTACAAAAATATTTGACATTTATTTGATATCGTAACCACATCGTAGTGATGTCATATTAACATTGAATTAATATTACAAAATATTTGACATTTTATTTGATATCGTAACCATGTCGTAGTGATATTGTATTAACATTGAATTAATATTACAAAATATTTGACATTTTATTTGATATCGTAACCACATCGTAGTGATATCATATTAACATCGAATTAATATTGCAAAAATATTTTACATCTGTTTGATATCGTAACCACATCGTAGTGATGTCGTATTAACATTGAATTAATATTACAAAATATTTGACATTTTATTTGATATCGTAACCACATCGTAGTGATATCATATTAACATCGAATTAATATTGCAAAAATATTTTACATCTGTTTGATATCGTAGCCACATCGTAGTGATGTCGTATTAACATTGAATTAATATTACAATTTTATTTGATATCGTAACTACATCATAATAATATTATATTAATATCGAATTAATATTACAAAAAATGTTTTACATTTATTTAATATCGTAACTACATCGTAATGATATTATATCAACACTGAATTAACATCACAAAAATATTTTTATTGTAATATATGTTTATTATTTATTATACATTAATAATAATAATTTTTTATTAGTGGATTATTATGGGTGAGTGGAGTACGTTTCTTTTCTTCCTTTTTTTTTTATTCTTTTCTTCTCTTTTTTATTCTTTTTTTTCTCTTTTTTATTCTTTTCTTCTCTTTTTTATTCTTTTCTTTTCGTATGTGAGTGGATGGATACGTCATTTTCAATTTTAAAAAATATATATATATATATAAAAAACAATCATGATTAATAAAATGTATTCTTTGTAAAATATATTTAAAATTTAATACATAACCTTGGGATAATAGTTAGAGCAGGTAATTCCAGGATTTTGTAAAGAATAATAAAAATGATAATATTTTTAAGTTAGTTCTTTCTTTAAATTTTTTTGAGAGTATTTTGTTTCTTAAAATCATAATATTGTAAAAAAATGCTGGTTGCTACGACTGATGGACAACGACAAATTGTCAGGCTACCCCCGGACAAAGTAATTGGAAGGCGGAAAATGCCATAAATATCCAGCCCTATTTTACAACATTTTCTTCCAGGCTAAAGCAAATATTACAAAAGAAATTGCAAATATATTTAACAAGCAATAGATACATGGCCATTGAAAAATATATTCACACTTCATATTGTAATACCACAGTCTAACAAAGAAATTGCAAATATATTTAACAAGCAATAGATACATGGCCGTTGAAAAATATATTCACATTTATACCACAGTCTAACAAAAAAATACTCAAACCACAACATATTGTAAAAAAAATATGAAAAATACGCGTATATCCTATTTTCATACCTTGCTTAACAGCTCCACTATTTATTTAAAAAATGGCTTTTTTCTCTTTTGTATGTGGTTAAGTGGGTACATTTTTCCTTTCTTTTATTCTTTTCTTTCGTATGTGAGTGGTGGGTACATTTTCTTTTCTTTATTCTTTTTTTATTCTTGCTTTTCGTATGTGGATGTTTTACTATGTTGAATATATAAACTAAAGTGTCTCAAAGTATTGTTAATATTGTAAAAAGATAATTAAAGTATACTTTAAAAAGAGAAAAGAAGAGACGAACAAAATACCGTAAAGTGTTAATATAAAAGACAAGAGAAAAGTGTATTTTTGAAAATAAACAAAAAAAATCTCATTAATAAACGCGAATTTTAGCTATTTTTAGATATCACATGCATGTAATTAAAGTGATTTTAATTGGTTAATTTTAATTTATTATTACATCATGCATATGATTTTATTGGTTAATTTTAACCAAAATTTTATGCGTCAAATTAGGTAATATAATTTATCACAGCCACAATTTGTTGCATCGGAGGGGAGGAGGGGGAAGGGAGAAAACGAAAGGGAAAGGGAAAGGGAAAAGAAAAAGACGAAGGGGAAGGGGGAAACGAAAGAAAAAGAAAAAAATGAAGAAAAGGGGAAAGAAAAAGACGAAAGGGAAGGGAGAAGACGAAAGGGAAAGGGAAAATATAAAAATTATAAAATTAAAAATAAAATATATAAAAATATAAAAATATAAAATTAAAAAATATAAAATTAAAATATAAAAATATAAAATTAAAATATAAAATTAAAAAATATAAAATTAAAATATATAAAAATAAAACATAAAAATAAAACATAAAAATAAAAAATATAAAATAAAAAAAATATAAAATAAAAAAAAATATAAATTAAATCTCAAGCTCGAAGTCGCCGTAGGTGCCTCCTGTTACGTTGGCGTCTCCTACTATGCCGCGTTTCTAATAATGTAAATAAAATAAATTTAATATAAATAAATATAAGAATTAATTAAAAGATCTCTAATAATTACCGGGCTGCTCCCAGAATCTGCTTCTGAAAGACCGATAGTAACGCTGGCCTGTTCTGGTCCAGCGACCTCTACTTCCTCCATTTCTCCACTCAACAAAATCCTAAAAATATCAACACAGTTAATACATTTTTTTTTATTATCTTTATTTTATTATTGCTTTACTAACATTGAAATTCCGAATTAAATTTCGGAATCGTTGCTCACACTGTCTTGCAGAGCAACGAAATCGTAGGTCCTAGAGTCGTCTTGCGGTTGTCTCCCAGAAGGAGACCCTACTTCTACCATCCATATCGTGGTAGCGCTCATTACCACGTCTTTACATTATTGTTATTTATTGAATTATTAGATAAAAGAATAATGTAAGTAACATAAAAGAAAGAAGACATCTAGAAAGATATTTTATTTTACCTTCTTTGTCTTATCAAATGGTCAGTAGCCGCACGGGTCCATTTTATAGGCATGTTTAAAATTTGTTGAGAAATGATTATTTTTTTAAAAAAAAAGACGTATACTTCCCTTATAAATATTTTCTCTAGTTTGAAATTCTGTTTATTTTAGTTAACATTCAAAATAATATATGCAAGTAATATGTTTAAGATATCTGCAAAAATAAATTTCTTTTTTATTTAAAAATTAAAAATAATATATGCAGGCAATAAGATTAAGATGCCCTTGCAATATATTTATATCAGACAATTACAAATAATAAGTTATTATCTAAAATATCGAACGAATTCAATCGCGTCAAATATGAGTTCAACTCGAGTTCAATTTGAGTTCACACGAACTAATTTATTTCACTAGATATTATGAATTTATTATACTATTTTTTATTTACAATTTTAATCATTTAGTTTATTTATTCTAATTGTAAAATTAAATCATATTTAATCAAGTCAAATCTAACAAAAATTAACAATTTCATCAACGCAAATTCAAACTCGAATTCAACTCGAGTTCGACGAGTTTCGAAACGATTAAATTCGCTGGATATAATAATCTAACTACATTTGTACATGCCAATTATATTAATATTATAATATTAACCCTTACTTATGTTTAATTGTGAAACATAAATAATACCGATATCATTAAATTTTGATTTTTTCTTTGACCATGCGAGTTGATATGTCGTACAGTGTCAGAATAATATAGCAATTGTGGCTGTAAAAGGCTGTGCTTAATCGTAAAAGGAAGTTTAACATTATTGTTTCATCATTCATTTCTTTAAACAGAAATTCATAACATTTATTTTTATCTTATGATAGTCATTTTATATTTTGACAATAGATAATAAATTCCATTGTTATGTAACATTCTTCAAAAATGAGACATTGGATCAAAAAATAGGAGATGGAGCACGAGAACTCGGTTATTAGAATTTAGAATTATGATTACAGTATAAAATTGGAATACATACATTATGTACTGTGTGAATGTGTGATCTCGCAAGATGAGAATGTCCGGTTTCAAAATTAATATAAAGAACTTTAATTCGGTAAACATTTATTTTACTTTTTTTTCGCTTATTTTTCTTAATCAAATTTTTCTATATTTTTTTTCACTAATATTTATATTATGTCTAAACGTAAAGCAGTTTATAATAATCAAGTAGAAGTTGAAACAGGTATTTATATAACTTTTTGTAAATATAATTATATTTTTTGCTTATATGTAAGGAAAATAAATAGTAAAATACCAAAAATATGTATGATAGGAACGAAAAAAAATCCAAGGACTTTATCGAAAAAGAGGAGAGAAATGAATATCGAAGAAACTAATCAATTATTATTAGGTAAATATTAATTATATAGGCTTTAGCTCTTTGATATTATTCTATTAATTTTAATTGAAATAATTGAAATGATATATTATATAGAAAAAGAAGTAATAGTAGAAGATGATGTAAGGGATAAAAGTGAAGATGAAGATGAAGAAGATGAAGAAGATGAAGATGATGATAATGATAACGACAAGTTAGGTGCGGCTAAAACAGTTCTGGATCCGTTTCAGTTTTGTACAAAATTAGATATATGTAACTGGCTTCTAAAAAATCCAGACATTTTACGATTAGCAAATGAGATGAATGAATCATCTTATGTCGTTAGTTCAAAGAATACTGAAGTTAGTATTAATACAATATGGTAATATTTATTATGTCTAAATCTTTAAATAACGTATCTCATAATATTTTAGGATAAAATACGACTCTGGGATGAGTCGGTAAAGTGCTTATTTTTACGAGCGAGGAATCCGAGTAGTGAAGCACTCGATGATTTGGTTGTGAAAATTTTTCAGTTTAAAATTTATACTAGTGAAGCCAGAAGCTATTTAGAAAAAACTCGTAAGTCTTTAATTGACTTTCGAAATAAATTCAACCAAAATATTCTAAATTTAGTGGAGGAATACAAAAAAATAAGAAAGAGCAGGTATTTATTTATTTTATTGTTTTATAGTCAACAAAATAGTGCTATTTGTATAATTATTAATTAATTAATTATAGGGGTACGACTGGAAATCTTTCACAAAAAGAAATTAAAGAATACGTTGATGAAAACGTGATGCAAAAACTTTTAAACCGTCAACTCGCAGCTGTCAATATTTTGGAATTAACAAATAATGGAGGAACTGATACGTTAGTTGAGTTTGTTAAGGAAGCCGTCCGCGTTTCTTGGGATGGTAAAAACTTATCTGGTATAAAGGAGTTGGATACCATGACTAAAAATTTAATTATCCCTTCCCGAAGTGGAAGTGATATAGTAAATACCCTAAAACAAGTAAGTTATTTTATTTATTTCGCACATTACGCTTTTGATAATAATATATTAATAAAATTAAATTATAGATTTAGGTGCGTTCCTATAAAATTATATGATGAAGAAGAATCATTAATAAATGATTTTATAAAATTTTAATAAAAAAATAAAATTGAGTTTTATTGAGTATTTCTTTTTAGTTTATTTAATTATTATTCTTTTAATGGCATAGACTTTAATAATAATTAGCTTCAATCGAAAAATCACAAAAAGTTTTAAAAGTTTTGAATATCTGTTGAGATTCAATCATATTTGAATTTCTTTAACTTGTTGTGTTATTACCATTAAGTAATCAATTATCTGTATAAACTGTGTAAAGTTAATTTGGCTCTATTTTGAGTAATATCCACCTATAAAGAACTCATCCGTGCATTACCTAAACAATTATTGGTTGATCAAGTTCATATAATACCAAATTTATAAAATTGTCTGATTAAATGATCACGTAATTAAATGATCGCGTATATTAAATGATCACGTATAAGACCTATTAATTCCTAAAAAGTCAATTCAACCACCATTTTATTTAACCGCTATTTATTTTATTTGTACATTTTTTTTTTTTGAAAAAAAAAAAACTTTCTTTCTGAAAGTAGAGTCTGCCTCCTATACCGTTTGCCGTCGTGCATAGTGTGTTATAGGAAAAGGCGGACTTGAATTATATAGGTGTAAGCTTATGTTATTTAAGCATAAAGCTTATATAATTAACGCAACAAAAATCCTTTAATCAAGGGTTAAAATAGGCATGATGGGATATTCTCATATATCATGAGCTCTGTCTGTTCAAAGTGTCGTTTTATATATAATTAAATAGGCTTAAGTCGTAAGTAACTTTTTTATAACATTGATTATTGGAGAATTAAGTGGCAAAAATAATTTTTAGTTTGTAAGACTTTAACTCCATACCAACTTGTGTGTGTTTGGGCGTTAATTTATTCCCTAACCCTTAGACCCACTCGTGGGTTAGGTAGGTTGCTTTGCACTTCTTGCAGCCTATCTTCTAATGGGTTTTAGGTCCACGTTTGCCCATTTAAAATTTATTAAACAGGATGTCATTCGTCCAAACACATTGCAACGTTTGTTGATGAAGCTATGGTTGTCTAATAAAAGTTCGCTTTGCCTGGCAATTTATAGTGGATTCAATGGATCAAATTACAAACAACAATAATTTAGTCATATGAGAATTCCAGGCCAAAGAATAAGGGTGCATTGTCAAAGTTGAGAATATATTTGTATTTTTTTTTTTAAAGCCGTCATTCTCATGAACTTTTTCATTGTATCCCTAAGTTCAATGATTTTGGTAATGATGAAACTGCAGTTGTTTATAGGGGTTTCCCGCCAAACTTCTGAGGTGAATTTATGTCTGGTGTTTTCGAATATACTTATCCTTTTTGCAATAGAGTCGTAGCGAGTCTTCTTAAAGCGTACCTGTGACACCCCATCCAACTTGGGCAGTGTCGCTGAATCTAAAGCAAGGTACCCGGTTAATCCTCAACTTTGGGTTGATGAGTTATGATTCTGGAGTATTAAGGCATAATGTTTTGACTTACATCACCAATTTAACTCATAATTCTAATTTATTGAATTAGTTTATTATAGATTTATTGATATTTTTTTTTATCTGTTATATAATATTTAAACTAATGTATACTTTATCTGTAATTAAAATTGTTATTGTAATAAATAACCGGTAACTTAAATCTATTGAAATTAACTTTTAAATTAGATTACAAATTATTAAAATATTATAAAATTGAATTTAACGATATTTGATTGATTTGATATTTTTAAAGGTAAATTCAATATTTATAGATAATATCATTTTGATATTATTTTGATACTGAATTAATATTAAAATAATATTATATTGATATTGCATTTATTAAAAAAAAATCATTATTGTTATAACAATATCAAAATGATATCGTTTCGTTATATCAAAACGATATCATATTAATATCGTATTTACTTTCTATTTTTCATTATTGTTATAACAATATCGAAATGATATCAATTTGATGTTTCGTCAATATCGTTATGATGTCGATTAGATAATTATAAAGTGATATCTTTACGATATCGTATTGATATTGAATTAATGTTGGAACGATATCATATTAATATCGTATTTACTTTCTATTTTTCATTATTGTTATAACAATATCGAAATGATATCAATTTGATGTTTTGTCAATATCGTTATGATGTCGATTAGATAATTATAAAGTGATATCTTTACGATATCGTATTGATATTGAATTAATGTTGGAACGATATCATATTAATATCGTATTTACTTTCTATTTTTCATTATTGTTATAACAATATCGAAATATCGATATGATATCGATTTGATGTTTCGTCAATATCGTTATGATGTCGATTAGATAATTATAAAGTGATATCTTTACGATATCATATTGATATTAAATTAATGTTGAAACGATATCATATTAATATCGTATTTACTTCCCATTTTTCAAAAAATTCATTGTTGTTATAACAATATCGAAATGATATCGATCTGATATTTTTTCAAACAAATATCTTTACGATATCATTTCAATATATTGAATTAATATTGAAATGATATCATTGCGATATCATAATGATATCATTTGCAAATTGATATCGCCACGATATTTATTTAACATCATTATTATATCAATTCGGTATTGTTTAAAAATTCAAGGTTTCTGTAAAGACAGTCAACTCTTTATAAATGCACTCTCTATAAATGCACACCCTCTATAAATGCACCTTTTATCTAGTCCCAACTTGGGCATTAATGCTAAATGCACAGTTTTTTTATATATATATTCTGTAAATGCACCCTTTATAAAAAAATTTTATATAGTTTACTTATAAAAACTTTGTATTACCTTAATTTTAGATTAATATCATATAGATTTATATGTATTCTATAAATGTACACCCTCTTTAAATGCACTCTTATACCTGGTTCTAAGGGGGGTGCATTTATAGAGAGTTGACTGTATTCTGAAACCATTCCTGAGAAAGATATGGTGAATTGGAAGAAAATGGAGTTTATGTGACTAGACGTAATCCATATCAACCAAACAAACAAATTTTTATGCAACGTACAAAAAAAGTGCTAGTGCAGACGTAGTGCTCCTACTGGGTCAAGTCAGGTCGGGTTTTGAGGAAATATTCGACCCGATCTGAATAAAAAAATATAAGACTCGTATTTATTCGGGTCTCATATTTTTGTAACCCGACCCTTGACTCGACCAAGTATAATTTAACTCGTGTAACCCGGATTAGACCCGAACATTTAAGTAAAATGGGTACTAACTTATATTATGTGAGATTTTCTTCTAATAATAACAAAATTAATTTCCTTTTATTTGAAAAAAAGACAACTTAGTGATTAACCACTAGTAGCCACCTGAAATTTGTATCATGAATGGTTATACAAAACATGTAACACTAGCTCTTATTTTTCTCCTAGACTAAATTATCTAAAATAAAATTAAAAATACGAATTTTGAACCTGGTTTAATATAATAAAAGTCAAAGAGTTAGGCAAAATAATTAGCAGATATTCAAATCAAAGATAAATTGGAATTCTAAAGCTATCAGAAAAATATTATTCTCAAAAGCCAAATGTTAATTTTTTATTTTTCTGATTAAGCTATGTTAATATTTGTTAAAACTAATTCTTGGCTTAATTTTGGCCAAAATTATAATTTTGCCAGAATTAAAAACATCCGGGTCGATCCGGGTCAAACCTGGGTCAAACTCGGGTCAAGGAAATTTATAACCCGACCCGGCGGGTCAGGTCATGCGGGTCATGCGAGTCATAGGTCATTAAAAATCGTTAGTACCGACCTGATTTAAAAGTCGAGTCGGGTCAAATTAACCCGGGTCGACTCGTATCATTCGGAGCACTATGCAGACGCCTTTTATGGACAACCAATATTATGAGTTTAATATGAAATGCTTTATATTACTCTGATGGAATTAAGTTTAGATAAAAAGGAAGAAAGGAGGGCTTTCTGTACTAAGATAAATGGATTACCCGAATGCAAACTAGAGAATATCAAGATTTTATTGAAGAATTTAATGTACTTGAGTTCAGGATACCCAGAAATACTAGAACAAATCGTACACAGTTATAAGTAGTATGAAAACCCCAATTCTGACTCACCCCCACCATATAATCTAAAATACTACCACTTTATATAATCTAATTACCACCATCATATAACTTAATTACCATCATATAATCCACCTACCACTTTTACTATAATTTAACTACCACTTTATATAATCTAGTTACCACCATCATATAATTTTAATTACCACCATATAATCCACCTACCACTTTTCATATAATCTAGTTACCATCATATAGTTTTATTACCACCATACAATTCTATTACCACCACACAATCTGAAAAAATTAACCGAACAAGAAATAGGATTTCAAAGCCAACGGAGCCAAAAAAGGTAAGGAATATTAACCCATCCAGGAAACCAGCCATGGAGTCAATAGAGCGGAATAGCAAGGCAAGCAATTACCCTTATACCGAGAAAAAATGTAATTGAATAAAAGATTCACATATAAAAGACTTACAAGATGTCACAATACAGACCATTACTAAGACGTATACTAGGCCAGTTTGAACTCAACATAGAAGAATGGGTAAAGGAAATAATGTGGTATTTAGATATAGCATATTTAAAAGCTTTAGATTCCGAATTTAGCAAAGAAAGTATGTTAGTATCTGGATTAGAAGAGCTAGTAGAAATATTTGATGAGATGTTAGAAGGTGATGATATATGGATACATCCATCACTTTTATCACGAATAAGATATTCTATTTTACCAGATGAGATGGCAATATATGAAAGATTTTCAGATATCATTAAGAACTTCTCAGAGGATAAAGAATTAGCATATGCATTATTAGACTTAGTAGAAATATTATCAAAAAAGAAACCTACAACATTCAACATTATAGATTACAATATACAAAGAATATTCACAAATCCTAATGATGAATATAGAAATGAATTCAGCATCTATCATATAAAAGGAGATGAAGATATGGATGAAGACACAGATGAAGATATAGATGAAGACATAAATGAAGAAGAGCAGAATGAATTCAATGAATACTACCAAAATCTTGCACCAACCACCGAGAGTCAGCTGGATAGGCTAAAAAATGAGTTGGCTATAACTCTATGTGACGAATGTCTTATGCCAACAAGAAGTCATGAATGCGATTGCTGGATTTTACAAATAGAGGATTTCTAGTTTTCAGTGAAACCATTTTTTTACCTCTCGCAATCTGGAATAGGTGCATCACAAATAAAATCTCCAAAATCATATGGATTAGAAAACAACTTCTGTAAGAACTTATAAACCATATCAGCATCCAATTCAGTCTTAGTGCCAAATATATTAACCTTACCAGATTTAAGCCAGATATGTACCCGAATCTTTGAAGTAAAGATTATAGCAATTTTAGAATGAATATCACCTGCATCATTCTTAATATACTTTATCGGAAAGGGAAGAATCTCACGAATACCATCTATAGATTCTAAAGCATATGCTAAGGTAGAAAGATTAATAAACTTATCACCCCCAATATTAATCACAAATTTATAATTGCGCAGGAGAGCCTTATTTTCACCCACAAGTTCTACAGAAGAAAATTCAGGTAGGGAACATTCAGAAAGGTAACGTAAGAAGATAGTAACAGGATCAAAAGACCCGAAAACTTGTATACTACCAGATTTAGGAAAATAATGAATAGTATGTACAGTATCAGCTAAGATGATAACAAACTCAATGCATGCATTAAAAGTGCTACCATCCCCTGTACGTCGCCGTCTATTTAATGGATTGTCAGGTGTACTTCGTCTGCATCGCCTCTCACCTTTTGGTTTAGACAAGTACTGTTCATAACCCTCAAAAGCTTTATGAATAAAGTTGCTATTAATGGCAATAACATCCTTAGTAGGTTCAAGCTTATGACCAAGCACGGTGTAATCAAGCCCTTCAACATTGATCTTAAATTCAGTAACAGTAAGAGATGGAGTAAGTTCACTAAAAGTAAGCATGTCTGGTTTTTTCTATTGATAGAAAAGAAATGTTCAAATTATTTTATCCTAAGAAAAAATCTAATTAAATAAAACTTCTTCATCAATATCTCATATGAGATACCATGACAAACAATAGCTTACCTTTCGAACTTTTAGAAAAGATATTCAAAACTTCATATGAAGGTACTTACTCCCGTTGGCATTATCTTTGCAATTATGCATTAGTGTGTCAAAAATGGGCTGTAGTAGCAAACTCTCTCCTATGGGGTGAAACAGACCTTTATAACCTCTATAATATTAAGGAGTTCCAAATGTACAAACATCTCACAAAACCAGGGACAGTATGTGGAAAATATATCAGAAAGCTTAATATGGATGGAGTATTATTATGGCCTATCTGTATTGTAAAAATGCTACAAGCTTGCCCCAATATCCAGGAACTTAGCATAATAGATTATCAATACTATGGTGGAAAAGGTGACGTTAGAGATTTGCTAAGTGAAATCCTGCATATATTACCAAACCTTCAAAAGCTAGATATCAGATATAGTCGATATTTTAAAAATAGAAATGCCATTGAAAAACTCATAGAAACCTGTAAAGACCTAGAAATCAGAGTAACATGGCAAATGTAATATTTGTAAAGGCTAATCACTGCCAAAACATTTGGGCACTGCCCTGTTACTGCCCGTCACTGCCGAAAAAATTTGGGCACTGCCCGCCACTACCCATCATTGCCGCAGAAGTTTGGGAAACACATGGATTTTTCCTAGCAAGATGACGCTTTAACTTAGAGGGAAAGTCAAAACTTGCTCCACATAGATGACAGGTTAATCTTCCTCGAGAGTGTGAATTTTTTTTAAGTCGATAGTATCCATCTGCAAGGAAGTCACGTTAGTTTTCCGTTTATGTAGAAAAATTGGAATGGTAATTTTTTTACGTGATGATAGAGGGATGGTCAGTTGCCGATTTTGGAAATCTAGAATGACATTAGCACGATCAATCCAAGGTACACCCAGTAATAAAAAGTCCTTATCACTCTTAACAACCATGAAGTCATCTTCGATTTTTTTAGAGTTCTCCCCATCATACACAAGAATACCAAGACCATATACTGTCCCAATAGTATCAGATTTTGTCGCAACACCACTAAGGTCAGGAGCATTACTTCTATTAACGTCAAGATTTAGGCGCTTTACAATATTGTTAGATATCAGAGAACTATCAGAACCAGTATCGAAAATTGTCGTAGAAATAACTAAAGATTTTTCACTCTCAGGTGCGACTACTTTGGTCTTAATAGTGACTACATCACTAGCAGACTTGCGGTTAACAATTCCAATACCTGCTATAGAAGACCATAAGTCATTATTACATATAACATCATCATTTTTACGGATTAAATTTGCAGCCATACTATTAGTTACAACTGAAATCATAGGATGAAGGATAGATGTGAAAAGGTCCTTAACATTATCCCAAACTTTTTCACGTGTTTTTATTGAGGGTTCTCCTTTAAGCTGACTGAGTACTGGTTCTTTATAATTAATGAATTCAGCATTCAGAGCATTGTAAGCAGATATAACAGTCTCTTTTGGTACAGCATTAACGAAGGATTGAACCAGAAGCTTTAAGAGTTGTATAAAAACCTCAAAGATAATACGCTGCCTTTCAAGTTGTGATTTTTTCTTATCAGTAGGCTTTTTATCTACACGTTTCCTTTCTGTAGGCTTTTTTTTTTAATCCATAGCAGGCATGTCCAGAGTCTGAATCACTATCAGAGGAGTCAGAGGAGTCAGAGGCGTCAGAAGAGTTAGAGGAATCAGAGGAGTCATGTGCATAATTTGTTTTCCTCTTTCCCTTCTTAGATTTTGGACAGGAACTCTTAGTATGACCAGATTTTCCACAACTTGAGCATTTCTTTGATTTCTTTGGTTTGCGTGTACCTGAACTTATACCAAATACCTGATTACCACGGTAAATATGGTCAGATGGTAAATTTTTATTAAGTTCTGTATCAATAAATATTTCAAGATCACTAAGGGTTACTTTACTTATATCGATATCTCTTGGAAGACCTAATTTATATGCTAAAGCAAGTAATCTCTGAAATGATGTATCATTTTGAGGACTTGAAAATGGACTAGAAGATGGTACTGGTACTGCAGATGATCTAGCCGTAGTCATAGGAATTTTAGAATTTATAAGATTCTCAATATCTGCTAAAGTTGGACCCTGATATGTAACTATAGGAGTAGGTGGCATATCTGTCCTGTATTTCTCAACTTCTTCCAATTTATTCAGAATAGATGCAACTGAATTTTCTAAACCAATACGTCACGCATCCAACTTATTTTCACTGGAAAGACCATTTAAGAACTGTTGCCGTACTAATTCATTCTGATTTACCTCTGGAAGAGTTGGATATGCAAGTCTAACCATTCTTCGTAATTTAGAATAGAATCGGCTTACAGTATCACTACCCTGAACAATAGCATTAAATGCAAGCTTAGACTTTTCAGATGTTATAGTAGGGAAGTAATGCTTAAAACGATATATTAATTGTCCAATACGTATTCCAGGAGCCACAATTGTACCTCCATTATTAGCATTAGGATTATTAACAGCTATATCAGTAGGACGACCCTCGACTATTGACCAATCTTCATCCCATACAGTATGATCAGGTATAAAATTAGCACCAGTAATAGTATTAACTGCAGCTGCTTGTCCATGTAATACATTAGCCCCTCCACGAAATTGATTTGCCGCTACAGCCTGTATAGCGCCATTATTCAAAGCATTAAAAGCAGCAAGATTGGCCACACCAGTATTATCCAGAAGATTTACACATTCCCAATTTTTTCCTTTGATATGTGTTTCATACCAATCTCTAGCATCATCTTCAAATAAAGTTTCAAAGATCCCATGAATCCTAACACGAGTCCTAGCATTAGCAGCAGGATCAAGTCCAGCAGACTCACACCATTGCCTGAATTCTTGAAGCCAAAGTTCTGGATCTTCACCAGATGCTCCTCTAAATTTTTTAGGTGCATATCCTGCCATTATAGGTTGTTGTATTACCGGAGGGTTATTTTGTAATGCTAGAATCTGTTGATTCAAATTATTGACCTGATTTTGCAAATTTTGGCCATGATTGCGACAGTTTAAAAATTGCCCTCTCCATGCTCGAGCTTGCTGAATGATACCATTAGCCCGCCTTCTACTTCGCTCTGTTTCAGTATTATAGCGCTGTAATAATCTATGAGCATTTCTTCTACTCTCATCACGTTCTCTCTGGACATTAGCTAGTTGGATTTGACTGTTAGCAAATTGAGCCTGGATGTTAGCCAATTGGATCTGAGTATTTTGTGTAAGGGCTTCCCAATGTTGGCGATGACGCACTTCATTTGCATATGCATCCTCATAAGTACGTCTTGTTCTCAGTATAGTAGCACGTGTATTATTAAGTTCTTGTCTAAGATATTCTTCACGGTTATGTGCATCATCTAACAAACCTTCAAGTCTATCCTCCATATTATCTTGATCTTCTATAATATTTCGCAACTCATTAGCATATCGGATAATGGCATCAAGACTATCATTTGCAGTGTTAAATAAATGATTTATATGAGGGTGTGCTGCTATAGTTGTACGATCAAGGTGAATACGAATACCAGCTACACTATTTGCTATAGTTGTCCGATTATTTAAGATTTCTGTAATAGGGTCAGGAGGAATTGCTGCCATGTTTTTCCGTTGTCTATTAGCAAGTTCTTTTATTCGATCTTTGAGTTGAATATTTAGAGTATCAACTTCAATCAGCTGACGTTCTAATGCTTGAAGCCCTTCCTCCTTTAGTGATGCCGTTTCTAATGCTTTCTTAAGCTTTGCACGCAACTCA
Source organism: Rhizophagus irregularis (assembly GCF_026210795.1). Classification (NCBI taxonomy): domain Eukaryota; kingdom Fungi; phylum Glomeromycota; class Glomeromycetes; order Glomerales; family Glomeraceae; genus Rhizophagus; species Rhizophagus irregularis. Next base: position 2,683,918 of record NC_089444.1, on the reverse strand, counting down.
GCATTTTTTTGCCTAAGTTCTTCTATCTCAGATTCATGACCCTCGATTACACCATACAGGTATTTTATATATTGCTCTTGTGATTGCAATGTATGTGCAAGCTTTGTAATCTGTGTCTTTAACGATGTATCTTCCATTGCCAGTTCCACAGATTTTTATAGACCCTACATTTAATAAACAAATCGAACAAAATTATATCCTTCAACAAATCTATTACCATCCATGTGAATATTATCGTACTCCTGAAAAACTTTGGGCTAAAGTGCAAGCTGAAGGCCATGATTTTAACATATCTGATATTACAGAGTGGTTGCATAAACAGGCTATATGGCAAATACACTCACCTATACCCAAGTATGTTCCACAGGTTTCTTTTAATAAGATTACTCGACCAAATATGTATCATCAAGCAGATATCTTATATATGCCCTATGATACTGTAGATAGAAAGCTGTATAAATACTGTCTGAATATTGTAGATGTTGCTAGCCGATATAAAGCTTCAGTACCTTTAGAAGATCGCAGCTCTGCACGTGTTGCTAAGGCATTTAAAAAGATCTATGGTAAAGCAGACTGCCCGCTTATTTGGCCAAGAGTTTTACAAGTAGATGGGGGATCAGAATTTAAGGATGAAGTTATCCGATTAATGGATGAAAAAGGTGTGCGTATTCGGGTGGGTACTACTCATAAGAGTCAGGCTATTGTTGAACGGTATAATCGAACTTTAGCAAAGAGACTTTTCAAAATACAGGATGCAAAGGAACTCCTTACAGAAGATGTGAATACTGCCTGGGTTAAGAACCTTTCTGATATTGTGAATGAGCTAAATAATTCTAATACTCGTCTGCTAGGTATGTCTCCAGTTGAGGCAATCCAGAAAGATCAAGTGTATGCACTACCTTCAAAAATTCGGAAGGATAGACCTGTAGGTGCAGAAGAAATACGTTTACCAGCTGGTTCTCTTGTGAGATACTTACTTGATAACTCAGATTACCAAGGTAGGAGACGTGCAACTGATCCAATATGGTCTACTAAAGTTTATACAATTGAATCTTCCACAGTTGTTAATGGGCAGCCGGTTATATATAGGTTATCTGATGGACCTAAAAAAATATTTACTCGAGAAGAATTATTAGTTGTGCCATCTGATACTATGCTGCCTCCTACTCATATATTATATTAATTTTCAAGTTGTGGTATCCTATAATCTCCATGTGCATACATTGTGATATTATCTTGTGCAATCCATTTTTTATCATCCATAGGGGATAACCCCACCTTCGACATTTCTATAACATTTATGGCATGTCTATCAGATCGGATTGCTCTAAAGGTGACTGTATCATTATGTTTAGGATCAAAGAGTGCCTTATTATACCGCTCATGGTGGAACTCTTTTTTAACTACCTTTGAGGGGACACCTTTAGCTTTACGGATACCATGTTTTGGATTGGTGGTCTCATCCCCTACCTTGAGAATGGAGTACATTTTGGGACGGAGGCCAATAAATTCTGCTATAACTGCTCCATTACATTCATCCTTAAATTTCCCTGGGATTTTCATATTTATATCAGTCTTATCACCTAATGCTTTTCGTACAGGATGATCTTTAGGATAATCACTGAAGTCAAATTGGTCTGCCATATCTATGAGGTCTGCATTGATATTCTCAGTTTGGATTTGTACAAGAAGTGAGTCTGTGTCTGTATAACATAACTGGATTTTTTCACCATATCGTACTTTAAGAGTATCATAGTAGAATTGATACATACAGAGCTTCGAGAGGTCAAGCACACTCATACCCACATATGTTGGACGGTTAAGCATTACCTCCACTTTTCGTCAGTGGATTGCAACAAGATTTTCTGAGAATATTTTACGACCCTTGAATGCAGGATCTGAGGTAAGCTTTTTATATTTCTTGGGATGGGTTTGGGGTTGTACTACTGAGACACGTACACGTTTCCTGAGATTTTCCATAGTTTTACCAAATACACTATTATTCATGAGTTTATAGAAGTCCTTCTCAAAATCATTCTTAGCCTTAGCACGTTCGGCGGTGTTAAATTCTATGTATGGTTTCATCCATGGAGCCTGCTCGAATTTTATAGCTTCATAAACCTTCTTGATTACTAAGCCCTGGCTAACATAATACTGGAGATTTCTATAATGAACTACATATTCATCCTTATCAAATAAGTTAGGGATGAGTTTATCCGTGGGTGTATATCGTTGTCCTGAACGTGCTATTATTTCCTGCTGCTTTTTACTAAGCCATTCCTTCTTAACCTTCATTCGTTCTGGTGCAAGGGGGTAATCTGTGTGTTGTGAATGGAAGGCTTGAGGGTACTCCAGTTTGACTTTAAGGATATATCCCTCAGAAGAATCATCTGGTATTTCATTACTTTCTATTTGCCTTTGAATGTTAGATAACTCGTTTTCCTCCTTTATCCAGTGGAAGTTACCTGTAGGTAAGTATTGCAACATGGCCCATCCATATAGGTTATTTGCGTCTAAGTATAGAATAGATGACTTGGGCTTATCTGTGGTCCATTTACCTTCTCCCATACCTGGATTATTTGCACGAGCATATCGTTTACTTACCATAGAGATTCCACCACGTAATCCTTGTTCTACCATCATGTACATGTCCTGGTCAGTTATAAGATCCAATCTTTGCCCTGTCATTAAGAATAGTGCATCCCATGCGAAGCCTGGTGTTGAATAGTACCAGAGAGGATCTAACCCATATTTTTTCAAGGCCATTTCTCGGAAATTCTGAAATATATCGGCTAGTAGGAGGACGTCAGTTTTGAGATAAATGTCATGATAATTTTGCATTGTTTTACATCCTGCTTTTTCCCATACATACTGTGCATATTCGTATTCTTTATCACTAATGTGGGTTTCATTAAGTTTGCTATAGAATGCTCCTTTAGGTGGTAAACTAGTTTTCTCGAACTTTTTCCAGTCATCCATATATTCATACGGGTAGACACCTTTCTTAAGATAAATCTCGAGTAATTCAGGTGGTATTTGACTTCGTGTTATCTTAAAGTTTTCGGGATGTGCAAAGCATCTACCTGCATCAATTCGCCATAAGTGTTGTGGATTACTACATTCTTGTGCTTTACATTTTTCTGCGCTTAGGTTGGATGCTAATTTGTCGAGACTTGATTTCATGAATTGTAAGCTGTCTATAAATCGGAGGGAACCTAACTTGAATGCCATATACTTTTCCATGTTATAAGGGATAGGATCAATATCATCCTCACATTCCATTGCACCAATTCCTTGCATAATTATATGTCCATCATATCCTGATAAATTGTGAAAGATTACTGGGATATGCATTTCACGAGGTTTTATGGATAAGTCAAGATTACATCCTCTATGTGCTGCATCTCGATACCTTCCTGTAATATGGCAGTGGTCTCTTACTTTATTTCCATCTAAGGGGTTACGACATATCCAGCAGTTTATTGCATTATCATAACTTGCTTGCTCTTGGGTTGTTAACGGCATCATTTCCATTGGGTTTCTGAATTCATTACGGATTGCTTCAGCCTCATTTAGCATTTCGATTACAAATTTTTGTGCTGCATTTTCTCCTGTAAATATCTTCTGTGATTCACTTACACCATCATATCTTACCTTAATATACGAGTATGAGCAGGGGATTTGCTCTTGTACTTTCTTGGTTTTCTTATCTTTGTCTTCATCTGTGGGTGGTATGTCCATTACTAGGGCTTCAAAGTCTGCAACAAAGTAATATGGGACTTGCATGCGGCGTTTCCAGTTTTTGAATTCATATATATCATTTCCTTTCTTTACTGATGGCATTCGGTCTGCTTGTGGGGTTTTCTTTAATCCTCGACATATTGCTACATGTTTGTCATGGATTTCTTGTTGATGTGTGAAGTGGGAGATACACCATCGGCAGACAAATGTTGCATGTCCATCTTTTGTACGTTTATTTACTAAACGGCTCATATTCTTAATCCAGCAATAGTGCTGCTTTTCCCCGTTACTGATAAGTACTAAATCTATTATTTTACGGCCCTCTGCATCATCCCTATCGGTAACATATATTGGACATAGGCGGTGGTCACGCCATTCACAGATGCAGTGGGCAATAGTTGGGTTCTGTCGCTCAAATCTTCTTAGAATTACCTCATCAGCTTGTACTGGAAATTCGATACCTTCAAAGTTTAACTCATTTACATACTCCTTATACTTGGAAATTCTTTCTGCATTCTTTTCTACTGGATGTAATGCTGCTAGGATTGCCCACTGGAAGCATTTGTCATCATCATTAGCTGGATTTACTACTCCCTTTTTCGTAGCAAGATCTTTTGGGAGTGGTATATGTCCTGCTCCTGTGGGTGGTTGGAATTGCGAGATTTCTATAAATATTTTTTCTACACGATAGAATTCCCAACCTGATCCGTAATTTACATAGTCTTCTACTTTCTGCATGATTCTTGCTAATGCAAAGTTAAATGTACCATTAATATCTGTTGATGGTAGGATTGGCATATTGCGAGTTTTAAATGGTATGTTGTATCTGTAGATATACTCTACTCCATCATCTTCACTAAAGTTACCATCTCCGAATAATCCCTCAAGGTAAGAATCTAAACGTCTTATTGTGGCAAATATTCCAATTCTTACTTTTATTGATCCCAATCGATTTCTTTCATCCCGAAGAATATTCTGGATTGTTTGACTGTGTGCTGTAAGAAATGAAGCATAGTCATGCTCTCCAGGTGTTCCTATAGCAATATCAGCCGTAAAGTTTGAGTCTGTTAACTCCTTTCCTATACGTACCTGATCACGACGTTCAAAGACTACCTCATAATGTGGGTCTGGGTCAATTTGCATCATGCGGGTTATCTCTTCATTGGTTACCGCCGCTTGTGCTTCACGGATTTGGCAGATCTCATCCTCATATTCCTGCAATTTTGCATTTGAGCGGGGATATGGGATGGACTTGACAGGTACCTGCTTGAGTTCAGCTAGAACTGATCGGGTGACTTGTCTGTGTTGGGCACTTCTTGCTTGATGTGTTGACATCTTGTAAACTTTTTATACTCCTCTTTTATTCAATTACATTTTTTCTGAAAATAAAATTAATTGTTCGCCTACCCTATGAGGGTAAAAAAAGAGGGAGACAGATTAGTACTGTCTTCCTAAACTATTCCTCACCATCTGAGTCATCATCATCCGAGTCACCGAACACATCCTCGTCCCGATGTATTCTCTATCCTTAAGTAACTTATAGTTGTAAGTTACAACGGCGAATAGCTTCTTTTACTATAATATGCTCTACTGCGGCATTTGTTCTCTCTTTACAAGCCTTTTGATATGCCTCCCATTCAAGTTCACGGAGGTCACGATTTCTATTACCCTCCTCCTCTGATCGACCAAGAGCATCATTTGCTTTTTCCTTCTTTTCTACTGCCCTGTCGTATGCCTCCTCGGCTTCTTTATGCCGCTTCCAGAGTACTCGTTCAGCTTCAACTCTCCAGATTGGGCTGACTTCTAGAAGATGTGTCCCAAAATTTCTATTTGGAATGTATTCCAGGATATGGCCTACAAGTTCAGGAATTGCTGATACTGCAGTATATACCATGTTATGTACTATTTATCTGTATAGTAACTTGGTACCTACCTTTTATTCAATTACATTTTTTCTCGGTATAAGGGTAATTGCTTGCCTTGCTATTCCGCTCTATTGACTCCATGGCTGGTTTCCTGGATGGGTTAATATTCCTTACCTTTTTTGGCTCCGTTGGCTTTGAAATCCTATTTCTTGTTCGGTTAATTTTTTCAGATTGTGTGGTGGTAATAGAATTGTATGGTGGTAATAAAACTATATGATGGTAACTAGATTATATGAAAAGTGGTAGGTGGATTATATGGTGGTAATTAAAATTATATGATGGTGGTAACTAGATTATATAAAGTGGTAGTTAAATTATAGTAAAAGTGGTAGGTGGATTATATGATGGTAATTAAGTTATATGATGGTGGTAATTAGATTATATAAAGTGGTAGTATTTTAGATTATATGGTGGGGGTGAGTCAGAATTGGGGTTTTCATACTACTGTTATATGCATACGTATATTTTAAAGATAGGGAAAGTATGTACAGGGGAGCTAATAGGGTGATAGAATGTAATTCTGCCAAAGATAATAATGAATATACAGTCAACTCTCTTTATAGTCACACATTTGGGACAGTTCATATTTGGTGATTATAAAGAGATATGACTATATAAAAAATTTCTTATATTAGTATATCATAATTCCGGCCAAAAATTAACATAATTTTAGCCAAAATTATACTTAAAACTTTATTGTATCGTAACTCAGCCAATATTAATCGTAGAGAAATGATCTTACCGCCATTCGATTCGTCTCGATGATACGGTTCTAATGGTATAAAATACATCAATATCCAATCACTAGATTAATTTCCGAAGTTAAAAAAATATTAATGGTTTTTAAGTAGTAACTCTGTCAATATTGATCACAGAGAGATGATCTTACCACCATTCGATTCGTCTTGATGAGGGGATTCCAACGAGCTATTAATTGCCTTTTTATAATCACTACGTACCGAGAAATTCAGAAAAACGTTAAATGGCGCAGTAAACGTAAATCAAGAAATATAATAATGCCGATGCTTAACATTTTGTTGAATAACTCATCAGCCAGTGATCATGAAAGGATAAAACTACCACCATTCGATTCGTCTCAGTGAGATGATTCTAATAAGCTATGGTACATCTTTGTACGATTATTAGATGCCAAGTTATTTAATATATTCTTTATATAACTGTGATTATAAACGGTTCTTTTTAATATAAGATTTTTGAGGATAGGTGTGATAGTGACTATAGATAGATTGTGACTATATAGGATAGATTTTAATAATAAAGTGTTTTGAACATTCAACTGGTGTGACTATATAGTAGAATGTGACTATAACGGGAGTGACTATAGAGGGAGTTGACTGTATAGGTTTTTGTCCTGCCCATACCCTTATTATATCACAATTAATTTTAGAATCATCTGACATTTATTAAATTTTTATAACAAAAGAAGTGGCTGCAAGATTATGGGTTAAATACCACTATCAAAGGATTAAAATTATTTGATACAAATTTTGATTCATTTTTACCAATTGATCATCCTTTTTACTTATTAATTCATCATTTGGTCCCAAGAGACCTAATAGATATTTTTTACAATTATTTACCAAAAAAGAAGAAATGATTTGAAATATTTATAAAATTTGTGAATATAATCATGGATAAAATTGATACAAACATTTGGAATCGCCATAACAATGCTGTCAAAGAATGGGAATGCAACTTTAACATTACCAAAAAGAAAAAGAAATTTTACAGGAAGCATAACAAGTTGAGCAATAACCACACAACCTCAAACAAGAAAGAAAATCAAAGAACTAATCACAATCATGATAATTTTAATCAAAATAATTCCACTCCCTATAACCGTAGAGGTGGTTTTTATGATAATGATGCTCATATTAGATGGACATAAAGATGTTAGCCTTAATTATTTTTTGAAAAATTTTGAATTACAGCTATAAGATTTTTATAGCCTTAATTAATTATGGCATATAAAAATTTTGTGTTATAGCACTTTTTTGAATTATGGCTAACATCTTTAGATGGACATCAAATAATTTCTTACATTCAGGTTCTTAGAAATTGAATTTGGTTCGATAATATAGATTTATTTGAAAATTTTTATTATAATATTTTAGGATATAATTTAGGTACTAGATAGTATTTTTATGTTCATTTTTGTTACTTTTTTTATTCTTTCCAGGTTGGCGGGTGAGTTCTGGAATTGGCCTCGAGTCTGTCCTGTTTCTCATCCAAGGTCAGGAGTCATCATCTGCTCTTTTTCACCAGTACAGCTTCAATAATGATTTCCCGGTCTTCAGGAAATTTAGAAATCTTGATAAGCACATGGAAAACTTCAGTAGTTGATTTTTCTCATCGAATATCTTTGCCTGCTTCATAGCTTCATCTTAATTAGGGTCAACCTCTAACGTATTGTTCTTTCTTGCGTCATTGGGGTGAGCGGTCAACTATGTAAATCAAAATTATATATGGTATCATATAATAATTTACTATTAATTCCGTTATATTTTCCTAATACAATTTTATAAATACAATAACAGATAATGCTATAACTATAAGTAATAATAATCACTATTTTATTTATTGCCTATGATACAATTAAAAAGGATTGATGCAATAACTTTCCTAATTAATTGACTTGTTATTTCCTTGATAGTATTATTATGGTCATTTTTTAGACTCTTTTGGGCTGCTTTTCGAGCTTGATACTTTCGTTTATATGATTTGTAAATACCCATGCTAAATTTAGATGTCTAGCCTTAATTCTAACTCGTTTTTACGAACAAAGACATTTTAAAGTTAATTTTAATTCCAGAATAACACGTTTTGAAAGAAAGTTAAAGAAAAAGATTGTGTGTAAAATTTGGTTAAAATCATTGTATAATAATAAAATACTGTATAATGAATAAATAGATTAATTTTCGAAATGATTTTCATTCAAATGATGCATACCATAATACAATGATCCGCAGTAACAGATTTATTATCTAAATTAGGGATGATTATGCTATTTTTAGGACGATCATTAATCCGACTAAGAATCTTGGAATTTTCTCAAATTTAGTATATATACGAGGAAACCAACTCTTCCAAAAATTAAGATCAAGTTAAACTAATAATATCAAAAAAAAAAATCCTACAAACAAACATTTTTAAAACAAATTACACTATTACACTTTATTTTTCTAACAATGTTATCCACAATTATCTCTTCGTTTCAAAGTTCTGATATTTTTTCTATTTCGTTAACTTTCATAGTTATTTATATAGTCCGATATTATTACAAATTTTTCACTCGTCTAAATCCTTTACCTGGTCCATTCCCACTTCCATTACTTGGTAATGGTCATCAAATAGTTGGAACTGACTTTAATAAATGGTTATTGTCAATGTATAAAAAATATGGTGACATGTACGAAATAAATTTGGCTGGATCACGTACAATCATATTAAATAGTACAGATTTAATTGAAAGCATGAATGTACCTTCAACAAAAACCAAATATCCTTTTAGATTTCAACCTACAGAAGGTTCTAAAGAATATGGATTAGGTGGAGTAGGAGTTGCTAATAATAATGAACTTAAATCCTGGAAATTTAATCGTCAATTTTTTTCTCAAGCTATGATGACTCCAAGTTTTAATCATCAAGCTATTGAATGGACGATCGAATTATGGGAACAAATGGAATCTCATTGGAATAGTCTCGGAGAAAATCATGAATTAGACCTTAGTAAATGGATGCATAGATTTACAAATGATATGATCTTTAGAGTTTCAACTGGGGTAAAAAATGATGCTGTTACTTCTTACTATCATACACTTATTCTTGAAGATAATAACCAATCTTTAAGTGAAAAAGAAAAAGAAAAAGATAGAGAATCAGAACGTTTTATTCAATCAATTCAAATCTTTATCAGGGGATTTATGCCATTCTTTGCTTTAAGTAAATATATTCGTCGTTATGTTCCATTCGTTCGTGGAAAAATGAATAAATTAATAGAAAATAGAGATTATTTGATAAATAGTTTATATAAAGTTATTAAGCAAAGAAGAATTGAAATTGAGAATACACCGTTAGACCAACCTCTTCGACACGATATGTTGACATCATTTATAACCGCAAATACTCCACGTGATATCAATGTTGAAAAACATGTCGATGCTGATTTGTTGAGACCAATGACCGATAAAGAGATTTGCGGAAATTTACTCGATGCTATGATTGCAGGAACTGATACTGTTAGTAAACTTTTTTTTTTCTTCAAAGATATTCAATTTTCATAAATTTCATTTCTAATTTAAAAATCCTTTTAAAATTACAGACGGCGAATATGCTTAGCTTTGTCATATATTTACTTGAAAAAAATCCTGAAGTGAAACAAAAATTACGACAAGAATTTGATTCAGTTCTCGGAAACGACTTAACTAAACCTATGACACTTAAAAATATTGAAGAATTAAAATATTGCGATGCAGTTATCAAAGAAGTATTTCGCCATATTCCTGTAGCATTTTTGTTAGGTCGTTTAAGTGTTGAAAATGATAAGGTTGGAGGATATAATTGGCCAAAAGGAACTCAATTTCAAATACACACATCTGCACTAATGATGCGTGATGATTATTGGACTGATCCCGAAAAATTTGATCCTGACAGATTTTACAAAGTTGAAGAAAGCGATAAATATTTACTTGAAAAACAACATGCTAAAAATTCTTTTATGATGTGGGGAGGTGGAATTAGAATTTGTCCGGGAAGAAAATTAGCAATCACTGAATTAAAATGTTTAATACCTTTGATTTACAGGAAGTATGATATTGAATTGAGATCACCTCTTGAATACAAATCTGAAATTCTTACATATTGTGAAAAATTATTAGTTAAAGTTAAGCCAAGAAAGTTTTAAACAAAGTAGAAATTTTCAATTATTATTAATTTTTACATATAGAGAAGCATAATTTTATATTATTTAATTATCAATGCATGAATCAGTATAGAATATAGAAGTTTTTTTCTTTTAATTCTCTGTAAACTTGTCATTCAATTATCATTCATAAATTCATTGCATTACTAAACAAATAAAAAATAACATATAATCTTGGTACATATTTTTAATTATAAAATGTATAATGCGTCAAAAAATTATTTTTATTGTTTAACGTTAAGTACGAATTATGACTAAATATATAGTTTTAGAACCTTGTGTAAAAAGGCAATCATAATGCAAATTGTATATTAGAAAGGGTGTATATTTAAATACTGAAAAATTAAGGAAACGAAGTCCATTTTTTATTATTGTTCATCATTTTATAGTAAATATATAGAACTTTGGTTCTAAATGACGTAAACTTTGCATTTTTGTAGACCAGGTTAAATTCAGTGTCGATATGCGTTAACTTTAAAGTTTTATTGTAAAAAAAAATCACTTTTTTAGAGCTATTTTTCACATAAATCGTATTTAAAGATTTTTTTTTATTTTTTTTATAATTATAGTTTTGAATCAAATATTTGATGTGATATTTTTAATTTTATGTTCTTTATGTTTCTAACATAATTATTCCCAATAATTATTGCACGATGGTACTTACAGATCCAGCCGGACACAATAATATATTAATATATTAATCTTTACCTTAACTGTTAAGATTTCTCATAGCTTATTATTTCGCATAATTTTTTTATTTTTGTCCGAAGCGGAGGACTTTTACATTCTACGCTATGAAGGATGTTTGTCTGACCCACACGTGACTTATATACACGTGACCATATATATACTTTATTTTAAGTTTATACTATTAGCTTAAACTTTAGTTTAACCTTCATAAGATGTATATAATAAATTTAAGATTCGTTAATAAACGAAAAAACATAATAAATGAAAAAATATAACTTATATCTAATTTATTTTCGTTATTAAAATCTTAACGCAAAATTGTTGGCAATTTCCAGGGTCCGTGCTCTTAATGATGTACTTTTTAAGCCATTTTCGTTTGAAAGATTTCAACGCATTAAAAAATGTAAGAGGTTACAAGAGAGATTGTATGAAGAAAAGCGATTAATTTCAATGATTAAATCTTAACGAAATTTAATTTATTATTACAAATAGCCTAAAATTACATATTATTTAATTTCGGTATTTAATTTACTTTAACAATTGAGTTTGACAATATATAAATCGTTTGTAAAAGATAACACTAATAAGATTTCACTTGGAAAAACGTGCAGCGTGACGCCCGCTTCGGACGTTTAACGGTCACCGTTACCTAGTTATAATTCACTTGAATCTTTGTTATTAAATTTATCTCGTTCAATAATAAAAGGATTTTATGTTATAATTTATAATTATAAGTTTATTAAATACATTTTTAGAAATGATCGACATCACAAATCACGTGAATGTGACATTTTTCTGCGGTGATACTGGGGAAGAATATTTACACATAAGATAAGCAATTTATTTTAATACAATTATTAATTAAATAAAATAAAAGATATAAAAATTAAATTCAAACATTTTCCACTTTTATTTCTCTTTTCGTAAGTCGTTCCTTTTAACAACATTTTGAATATCATTCGCCATTATCCTCTTTTTCTTGTCAAATTTTACTAAAATAACAAGGCTAACGAAACATCAAAATGTGCGAAGTAACCTTAGCAGTTTCAATGTGTAGATGTTCGAATGTCTTGAGATGTTAATAACAAAAAACTGAATACAGAAAAAAAAAAATAATAGTAGTTTCGTCATATGTAGAACTTGCACATAAAATATTACAAATATGATATCTACAACAGAAATATATATTTTTGTTCTCAAAGGAAAGTTCTACAAAATGGTAATGGAAAACGAGGAGGGTAGTAGTAAAAAAAATATAAATGATGGTATGTGTGTAATATCGTTCATCTCCTCGCAATGTTTTTTGAAAGTGATTGAGAACAATAATCGAAAGCAGGAGACACCGTGAGAGAACAATCAAAATATAATTATTCGACTACAATATCAACTATTAGCTATGCCTTGTAACTCTTAGGAATCCTTGAAGCGTTTCTTCGAAATTATGGAGAATGGGAAAGCAATTAATAATTCGATCAATCAAATCAATCAACTATTTGATATTAGAGTTTTTTAGTAAGAATACAGAAAATATATTGATCCTTGATATTATTGTATCATAATAGTTTATTATAGGTTATGCCTTACGGTGTCCGGTCTGATGATCCTTCTAAGTCCAGTCACGTCAATTTTTAGCACAGTCATGTGAATTTGGGTCCGGATCATTAGACCACACGGTCCAGTGATTCGCTTAAAATTACTTGGGTCCGATTGATTGATTATAAAGCTTGATCTACACGATTTTTTTTTTTTGCTGTTTCGCTTTATAATGAGTTATTACAAAAAATTTTTTTTTTACTATTAAATATTTAATGAGATAATGGTTGTAGTAGATGATAGATAGAGTATATATAAATTTCTAAGAACCTTTTATTTCAATAAATTAAGATGCAATTAATTTTTGTTACAAGTTTTTAAACATTTTATTATATAAAAAATGTTTATTTAAATCTACAATTAATAAAAAGATAAAATGTAGATCGGTCATGTAGAATTAGTTCGGTCCGATTGATCAAAATCACAGGACTTAGCACAGTTAACTCAGTCCGATGGTAGCGAAGTCTGATCAAAGTTTAAATTCGGTCTGCATCAAAATTCATATGACTGTGCTAAAAATTGATATGACTGGACTCAGAAAGATCATCGGACCGGACTCAGTAAAGATATACTCGTTTATTATCTAACCGTATGATACCGCCTTGAGAAGGAGTAACATATGCCCTTTGGGCTGTCTATGGCTGATTTTTTTTTCTTACACTATCTAGACTAGTTCTGTTGATATAATATATATCTATAAGAAATTCCTGTATGACCGTACCTTTACATTATCCTGTATAAATTGTCCAAATTACGATTCTCCGTTGCACTCATGTGAATTATATATCCGTTTTGGTATTATCTACCAAAACATTTACTTTCTGCATCTTGCTTGCAACAGGTTACCGACTAGTAATATATTTGTTAAAATAATCAATATTTTTTTTATATAATATTAATTAATTAAATAGTCATCATTTTTTTTACAAAAAATTATCAATAAAATGATTTTTGTGTTATAATAAATTTCTTGATATAATGGTAAAATTAATAATAATTTAATTCCAAAATATAAAAAAGATATAATGTATAATTATAGTATATTTTTTATTACAATCTCATTTAATAATAATAACATTATTAATTAAAAATTTATTTAAAAGTTATTATTAAAAATTAATTATTATTTAAAATGAGAAAAAGTATCATTAAAAATTCTTTATTGAATAAAAAAAATCAAACTACTATTTTTTTTAAAAAAAAAATCCATTTTTGGAAAGATTGGTATATCTTTTTTTTAATAAACAATTTTCGAGAATAATTATGATCTCTAAATAATTTAAAAAGACAGTCAAAATCTCTTTGAACTCTATTTCAATTTTTGTAAATATGACCAGCTGTTGGATTGTATTATACATTTAACAATGTTAAATCACTTAAACGTATTATGACCTTAAGGAACAATAAATTTTTTTGTGTTTCTTATCAATAAAATTTGGATTACGTATTTTTTTAAATTTATATCTTTTTTGGTTTAGTTAAATTGAGTAATATACCGATAAAAAATTTTATAATTATGGTCTGCGTTACTGCGTATGAACCTGTGATCAGAACTTCAGAACTGTAGATCATTTTCGTATTCTATTTCATAATTCATACTATTGAATTCTTTTAAAAAGTGTTATTTTATGAATTTTTCATTAAAATGAATTTTTGAGTATGAACTTAATAAAACATCAAATAAGTATAGATAGAATTAAAAAGGATGATTTAAAAAATATGGAAAGTATCAATAATTGATATTGCTTCATCATGATTCGAATTGTAACATAATTACATAATACCTTTTTTTACGCCCTATTATTGAGCATGGATTGTATGGATTGTGCGACAATACCGGAAATTACCATTTATAAAGTGATACACTAATAATACCTCTTTATTTCTCCCTTCGCTTACAATATGTCATATTCAAAAATATTTTCAGATTTACCTGAATTTACATATGAAGTTATAAAAAATTTTAAGAATGATTTTTCAACTTTGCATTCGTGTATATTAGTTAATAGATTATGGTGTCGTTTAACGATTCGAATTTATTTACATAATTTAAATGATGATTTAAAAGCACAATTAAATGAATATAAAATTGATGATAAATTATTTCCTTCAAATACACTTTTTAATTATCCCATTTTTTTAAAATATTTTTATACAGAGAAAATTATTTCTTCTATTGAAAAATGGTCTAAAGATATTGAACTCGAAAATAGACTAATATTTGAATTTAAGAGATTAATTTACATGTCATTATTTAAAATATTTATTGAAAATGAAGTAAATATACATACTTTTGATATTGAGGTCAATTCTTCATATGAAGATGACATGCTTGAATTAATTTTACAAAACCCAAATTTCCTTCATAATATTAGAAATTTAAAATTCAATTGTGATGATGACTTATTTAGCCATACTAAAAATCTTACATATCAAATGATTAATTTATGTCAAAATCTTAAAAAAATTTCATTAGCTTTTAATAATAGTTTTCTTATATATCAAACATCATTGTTATCAAAAGATTATAATCATTTATCAAATACTTTAAATACAATCGTCTTATATTTAATCAATTTTAAAATTATAACTAATTTAGACAACATATTTGAACAATTAAATGGTTTAGAATCTGTTCATATCATTTATTGTGATTTAGGTACTGGTTTTATTCAATCAATAATTAACTTAACCAAACCATTTAAGTTAAAATCTTTATTCTTATATAGAAATGAATTAAAAATTATTGAATCATTACAATTATTATTACAAAAATATGGTGATTATTTAGAAAATTTTGCATGTAGCTTTGGTTCTAATTTGTTATCTGAGGAGCAACAATTACTTGAATTTATTATAAAATATTGTAAAAATATTAAATTTCTTGATTTAGCTGTATTGAATAATACTCAGATTATTTATTCGTTATTAAATTTAACTGAGAATGTAAAACAGAATCTTAGTCATCTTTCTATCAATATCTTTGCCAATTCTGTTTTTTCAGATACTATTGATGTTAATTCAATTACATTACAAAATTTAGGTCAATTACTTCCTCTTAAATTAGAATATTTAAGTTTAACTCTGTTTAGTATTGAATGGAAAAATGATTTTAAAATGTTCTTAAAAAATTCTCAGAATACTTTTATTAAAAAATTGTTAATCAGATGTAGAAGTCGTGATACTCATGATTTTATTTTATCCTATATAAAAGAATATATTATGAAAAAGAAAAGAATCAAATATTTGGCTATTTCCATTTGTGATACTGATTTTTTTTCACTTAAAGATGAATTTGATGAATTGAAGGAATTTGAGTTATATAATATTAAAATTCAAAAATATAAAGAATTTAGATTCAAATTCATAGAAGAATTATTAGATTTTAATATTATATAAAATTAACATTTGGATAGGTTATAATAGTTATGTTTTCATTTGCAAGCAATAATAAACGTGATATATACTTATTTTTATATGATAAACTTTGATGATTTTTTACATCTTATTTTTAAATTATATTGATCTCATAGTTACGTGTTATACAATTATAATAGTTAACTAAAAGAATTAAAATAATAATAAAAAATTATTTTTTATGAATATATGGATGGAATAAAGAGAATTAAATATTGACAGAGGTCGGGTCGAAATTTAAGAGGAGGTGTAATAAAAAAGATTTTTTTTTTTTTTAAATCAAAAAAATTTCGTATTAGCCACTTCAAAAGTTGACCCGATTTACTACAAAAAAAAAAATAATTCAACATCTAAAAAATAAAACAAAATTCTTGTACGTAGTTTTATTTTCTTTTCTTTAATAAAAAACGTATATTGTTTTTATTAAAAAATTGTGAAACCAAAATTTTGAAACCATATAAATCCATTTACTGATAAGAACAACTCCCCAATTTGCACAAACATTTGGCTGACAAGTCACAAGTAATACGAAACCTAGAAGAATTATGCTGTGATCTAAACGTGCTCCTCATGTAATAATTTTTTTTTTTTTATGAATTCGCTTCTTTTGTCAGATAAATTTCATACTAATTGTTTAATATCGAGAATTTTTGTTGGGATTTTCTTTGTTGAATTTATCAATTCCACTTATCGTTATTATAAAACTATTCTATATCAAAATCAAATAAAAATTTTTCCAACTTTAATCTTTAAAATAAGAACTCAATAAAAGACAGCACATAAATTACGTTTGCGGGATACGAGAATGATATCTAATATGTATTATATTTGTTACACTGATGCAGCAGATACTATCAATACAATTTCATTTCCTGATTTGTTATAGTATGTTCAGCTATATACAAATTTACAATGAGATTCATTAACAGTTTTCAATAACGTAAATAGATTACGTGTCACATTTTCAAAAAAAGTACGGTTTACTTATTGTCATGTGGATAGTCATTTTGGATTGGCATATTTTTGTTTTATTTTAATTAACGCTTTAATATATTTTTTAAAAACAAGTAACAATAAACGGCTTCTTGACGAGAAATAATTGAATATGTTTTGAGAAAAAATGGACATAACATACTGTATATTTCGAAGCACATAACATCAAATATATTAGATATATAGCTTAAAACTTAATACTATTTTTCTCGGATTTTTATTCCATTAATTTTATATTACCTGAACTAAAATAATTCATGAATAATAAATAAATTTATATATATTTGTTTATAGAACATACTACAATATCTGCTTAATTCATAAAAGGTAATCCACCTTACAAAAAAATTGCGCATTTTTATTATTTGTGTTACCTTTGAAAATATTATAATGAATAGTCAACAACTTTTGTCATGTGAGATACGCAAGGAGCGGCCTAAAAAAAGAATTTGTTAAAACAGCTGTTGAAACAATGATTTTCACGTTCATATTGTAAAATGTAAAACCTATGCCTTCGTGCATAAAAATAATTTGTTAAACCATAGCGTTGCATTCATATTCAGTTGCTATGAATTTCTCGTACAATGATCATTATGATCATATATTTATAAATATATTTTCATTCAAACATTTTTTGACATTTGAAAAATGTCTTCCCAAAACAAAGTTATTGAATATTTAAAATTTCAAAATATTTTAAAAACAGATTACCAGTGGAAATGAAAAAAATTGATGAATTCATACAGGAAAGGAAATTAGCTATTAGTTTCCTTGATGTTACAGCATTTGAATGAATAACCATACAATCAGTTCAACAAAATCAAAGAAACAGGCAAAAATTGTTCTACAACAGTATGTTCAACAATATGGAGGGATGGCCCATTATTTTATAATGCGCGGTATGAAAATTATACTAGAGATTCAAATACTAAAATGTTTGCATAACTTGCAAAATTCTGTTGATTCTATAACATATGAAAATTGTAAATAATGTTTATTGGTATTATTTTTTTTTTTTATAAACAGAATCCTAATTATTACATAATGACAAATAAAACATAAAAAAGAAAAAGGAATTTTGGTATTTAAATCTTTTAATACAATAATGCAAGACTTCAAAATATTAAAATATTCATGTGAACTGAGTTTAAGAACAAAACCTACTAGGATACGAAACAATAATATTTAATATTTTAGATTTGTATTTCATCTTATAAAGCTTTGTCAATAATTGGAATATAAAAGTATTAGTATAAACTACAAGTATACATACTGTATGCATTAGTCAATAAAAAATAAATCAAATTGAAATGACATTTTCTAATAAAAGTTTATTTTATAGCTTTTATCAAAGGCTTTTAGAACAATATTGTAAGGATTACTATTATCAAATAGTAATATTTTCTAGTTATTTAATGCAGTAAGAATTTTAATACATTACCAAAAAAGAAAATGTACATACTGAGGTCAGTACTAGCAATAAAAATTCGTAAGAGTAAGAAGTGACTCTTGCTAAAAAATGTCCCATAAAGGCCATAATCAATGTTTCAAAAAGAATACTATATCACTTACCACAAAAAAAAAGCAATTTCAATCATTAAAAGATAAAAAAAGAATTTTCAATAAAATTTATTACCAACTTGGCATTTGATTCTCCATCTTTAGCTATTTTGACATCAATAATATGAACTTTCATACATTATTTCCAGAGCTAAATCAAAAAAAAATTGCCATTATAAATACTAACAAATATTAGGATTCAACGTACTTACAATGTTCCATCATCCAACAATCAAAGATTTTTTCATTTCCATTTTCATTTCCTTTCCCTTTATCAACTTCTTGATAATTCTAATTTTCCAAATTCTAACATATTCACTCGCTAATACTAGTTCTTATTTAATGTTATTTGATGATAAGTTATAAAGATCTAATCCAATTTTTATGTCCTCATAATGATAATTCTTCTAATTGATAGAAAAATTTGAAACAGTCTTACTTGGTTTCAGTATTCGAAAATTATAACCAATCACATGATTTTAATTAAAATCCAGTCGTTCAATATAATGAACCACTTTTTTGTATAAACAATAACCTTTTTTTCGTACAGTGCCCAGAAAAAAGTCAGTAAGCAATTAAAAAATTAGCAATTAATTGACAAAGTTTACTATTAAGTAAACTTTTTTTTATACTAATAAAATTACTCTTTATGAAATAAGTAAAGCTGTGTATTATAATGAATTATATATATCCTGAAAATTTCGTATTAATTTGATCTATATTGAGTTATTTATTACAATTTTAGTCCATATATTTCAGTGTTTTTAACAAAATTTTTGGTTATAATTAATCATTAAATTTTTTGGTCTTGAAGTATTCTAATCGAATAAGAAAACTTGTTGGTTATGTTAAAAAACATGGTTCTTTAAAATTTAAGATTAATCGGATTCATACTTGCTAAGGTTTGCTTGACTTAATTACAAAATTTTACAATCGATCATGTAATTAGTTACTGATTATCTTTGTTATTTTATAAAACTTGCACTTAAAATCTATAAATTTTTTCAATAAGAAGTTTGAAATGTACGGGGGAAAATTGAGACATAAATTTACTTAATAAATGATCGACAAACAAGCTATAAATAAACAGAAATGATCTTCAATCACGTGATTCATCACGAAATTTTGCATTTAAACAAAGCGAACTTAACGAATATAAATCCAGTCAACCTGAAATTTTAAGGACCCATGTTTTTTAACATGGCCAACAAATTTTCTTAATTAATCACAACATATTAAGACTAAAAAATTTAATAGTTATCTATAATTGAAAATTTATTATAAAAATACAAAATTTTCAAATAAAAATTGTACTATATAATTCATTTTGAATTTAATTAGCTTGAAAATTTTAGGATAAATGTAATTCATTATGTCGCACAATTTTACTTAATCTATGAAAAGCGATTTATTTATTATGAAAAAAAGTTTACTTAGTGGTGAACTTCACTAACTAATTGCTAATTTTTTACGTGGTTACTGACTTTTTTCCGGGCACTGTACTTCCGCAAGCTAATATGAAACTACAAAGAAGTGGTGCGACCACTGAATGCATATTATGTAAAAACCATCTAGCGGAGCCAAAATTGTCACATGCATTCTACGGATCGGCGGATATTTTGTTTCAAGATTAGTCGTTTGAATACATTCAACTGAATCTAAAAATGGCAAAAAAAAAATTAAAAAAAACTTCATTCATATTAAAACCAAACTAAAAGCACGATACCCCTCGTATCATCTTATTTATATCTTTTCCAAATCTTGATAATACCATCAGAAGATCATGTAGCAAGTAAATCTTTTTCAACGATAATATTTCTTGATCTAATAACTCCTAACGTTTTAACTGATCCACTATGTGATTCAAATATTGCAGAATTAACCTACTGACAAAAAGTCTTTTTTTTTTTACAAAAAAAATCAAATTCGGAAAAAATAATCAGTGTAATATATGAATTATTTTGTCGGATTTATGTTATTAGCTATAGCAATATTAGTTTGATTTATTTCATCTTTTTTTTTTAATATCGTCAATTTATCAGTATATTTACTCAAAATATAAAGACGTAAAGATATTTATTATTTTATTTATAAATTCTACATAATTAATCTTATCTTTATGCCCTAATAATGTTGCAATAATATAAATTGAATAAGAGATTGTATTTATGATGATAACTCATTATTTAAAGATTTATAGGAACCGGAAATGCAAAGAATACAAGTTGTTTTTCAATTAAAAAAATGAAGAAATCCCACTGATTTAATAAATATAATTAGTTTTTTCATTGGATAGAGGAATAATATTTGTGCTACAATATATAATGTTAAGATTTACGCATTTTTAATGATTAACCATATACATCATGATTTTTGCTTGCATTTTATTCTATTTTTTATTCTAATTACCAATCAAAATGTCAAATTCTTTTATATTCTTGATTATTCCTTAATATTTTCTTCAAAAAATCATCGAATCATCAAAGTTAATACTAACTTTTTTAAAAAAAATCATCAAAAATAAATTTGAACATAGTTTTTTTTTTTCCTTTCATTTATGATCAAAACGTAGTGATTTTATTATGAATGAGATGAAATAATAGATTTTTTATACATGAAACTGCTGCGTTACGAATTTTGGATTTTTCTTTTTGTAGTAACCAAAATTGTAAAACTCAACCAATTGTGAAACCAAATTTTTTTACTAATATGGTTACAATATACACAAATCAAGCAGATCATATGACAATTACGCTCTATTTTTTTTTTTATATTTACGCTCATTTATCATTTTCATAAAGATTTTAATAAGTTAGTATGCACAAGATAAATAAGCCAATATAATAAGAATTCGAATATATTGTTTTAAATAATGTTCAGGACCCATATTGGATAAATTTCATAAAATCATAAAATCATCATATGTAATTTTTTTGTGCTACATGTAGTGCCTCGACCCGTATCCGGATCAATCCGGATTGATCCGGATTTTTTTTTTTCGGATATCCGGATTTTCACGGTTTTCATCCGGATTATAAACCGGATGAAAAATATCCGGTTTGACCCGGAATCCGGATGAAATTTTTATTATTTTTTTTTTATTAATAATAATTTTGCTGATCCATAAAGATCTATATCTAAATGATATTATGGCTTAATTATTTTTGCGCCTAATACCAATTTTTTTATTAAAATTTATTAAATTTATATTTGTTATATTAAACTTTTTAATACAGTAAGTTTAAGAAGATTTTTCAATTATAATTTATTTATTGAAGTTTGTATCAGATTTTATTTAAATTTATACATTAACAAATAACAAATAATTTTAGATTTCACATTCAAAAGTTCAAAAGAAAAAAAACTTTATATTATTTTGTTGTATTGTTTTAAATGAAAAATTGTTCAATATTATAAATTTATATAATTATAACAACTTTTTTTAAAAATTAAAACTAGTGTTATATAATTTGATTCAAATGATTCTTTAATTTTTGAAAGAAGAAACAAATCCTTAAAAAATTGCCTTACTAACCCAACACATCTATTTATAGTAATCTTTAGCTGTATATAAAAATATCTTGTTTAAAATTTCATAATTAGTTAATTTACAAAGAAATGTTAAACAATAGTCTGAGACAATGCTGAAATAATATGAAATTGTTTTAAATAAAAATATTTAATGAAATTGGAATTATGTAAATTTCGTAGTCTTGGATAATTTTGGCCAAATTTGTAATTCTGGCCGAAATTAACATCACGTGACACCGGAAAAATAGTTTAGCCACCGGGCAAAAAATTTTTTATCGGCTGGCATGAAAATTTAATGTTACACAATTTGTAATTCTGGCCGGCGTTATGAATTCTGACCAGAATTATTGCCGACCATTTGTAAATCCAATCCGGTTTCCGGTTTCTATCCGGATTATCTGATCCGGATTCAAAATCCGGGTCAATCCGGATATAATCCGGATTATTTTTTTGTGTAATCCGGATGACGGTTTTCATCCGGGTCGAAGCACTAGCTACATGATTGACATCGATTTCAACCATTTCGTAAGCTTATGTAATACTTACATAAGCTTATCTTTTTTGGAATTCTTGTGTCCAAATCTCACTTGTGAATTACATATAAATATAACCGCAATACTTCAATATCAATGAATTTTTTAAGCGTTTATATAATAATGCTTTCCAAAAAAATTTCTTTTGAGATATCTAACATTCAAGAATATTTAGAAAAAAATTTAATATGTTGGACCAGTGGAAATGAAAAAGTTGATAATTTTGTCCAGGAAATGCAATTAAAAATCAATAACAAAGATGACAAATATGAAGTAGTATTTCAATGGGTACCATATAATCAGTTCAGTGGGATCAAAGAAACAGAAAAAAATGATCTTAAAACAGTATATTCAGCAATATGGAGGGATGGCCCATTACACAAGAAGTATTGGGATATTAACAATTATACTAGAAATTATGCAAGAGAATCAAATAAAAAAGTTGTTTTAAACTGCTTACATAACTCACAAGGATCCATTGATTCCTTAATAAATGAGGTATGAAATTTCTTTAAATGTTTAAATACTTTTTTTTTAATTAATATATTTACAATTTCTTTTATTTATATTTAGACTAAAAAATATCCAAAACATGAATGCCTGGCATTGTACGGAATATCCCAAAATCCAGATACAGGAGATTATATTTTAGTTCAAAATAATTATATATGGTTTAGTGAAAATGAAAAAATTGACAATTTTATTCAAGAAAGGCAATTAAAAATTAATAACTTTGGTGATATAGTGCTTGAATGGATACCATACAATCAGTTTAACGAAATTAAAGAGAAAGGCAAAAATGGCCTCATAACAGTATATTTAGCAATATGGATAGATAGTCCAATACAACAAAATAGTTTTATAAGAGATACAAGAGATTCAAATAAAGAGGTTGTTTTAAAGTGTTTACATAAACAAGAATCCATTGATTCTTTAATAAATGAGGTATGAAATTTCTTCAAATATTTAAATACATTAATCAATGTATTTACAATTTCTTTTATTTATATATAGGCTAAAAAATATCCAACAAAATATGAAACATTTCAAGCATTATATGGAATATCTCAAAATCCTGATACAGGAGATTATATTTTAGTTCAAAATAATTCTATAATCATGGCAGATCATATCAGTAAAAATAAAAAAATTGATGATTTCATTCAAGAAATGCAATTAAAAATGAATGCCTATAATGATATTATATTTGAATGGATACCATACAATCAACTTGATGAAATTAAAGAAATAGTCAAAAATAGTTCTATAACATTATATTCAGCAATATGGAAGAATGGTCCATTACATTATGATTATAGCCATAAAAATTTCATAAGAGATTCAATGAATAATAAAGTTGCTTTAAAATGCTATAACTCTGTTGACTTTCTAATAAATAAGGTATACCATTTTTATAAATATTCTTAACACTACTAATATAATAAATATATTTATTACTTTGTTTATATTTAGGCTGAAAAATATTTAACAAAAACAAATATGCTTAATATGTTTAACAGAGGAATTTGTGGTATACATGGAATATCTCAAAATCCAAAAACAAATAATTTTATTTTAGTTCTGGCATGGACAAGTGGTAATGAAAAAATTGATGACTTCATTCAGGACATGCAATTAAAAATCAACAATAATTATATAGTATTTGAATGGATACCATACAATCAGTTTAATGAAATTAAAGAGACAAGCAAAAATGGCCATATAACAATATATTCTGCAATATGGAAAAATGGTCCATTAGATTTCAACAGTGGTTGGGGTCATTATGAATATACAAGATTTTCATATAGAAAAGTTGCTTTAAAATGTTTACATAAATCTCAAAATTCTGTTGACTTTCTAATAAGTGAGGTATAATATTTTTATAAAAATATTTTTAATACTACTAATAAAGTATATTCATCACTTTGTTTTATATTTAGGCTAAAAAATATTTAATAAATATATTTGACAGAAAAATTTGTAATATATATGGAATATCTCAAGATCCAAATACAAACAATTATATTTTAGTTCTGGCATGGGCAAGTGGAAATGAAAAAATTGATGACTTCATTCGGGAATTGCAATTAAAACTCAATGAGAAAAATGATGATATAGTATTTGAATGGATACCCTACAATCTATTTGATAAAATTAAGTTAATTTTGAAAAATAATTCCATTACAATATATTCAGCAGTATGGAAAGATGGTCCATTAAATTATAATAATAATTATTATAGTAAATATTCAAGATACCATACATTTGAAGTTGCTTTAAAACTTTTACATGGTTCACAAGGTCTCATCGATTCTCTAATAAATGAGGTATAAAATTTTAATTGTCATTCTTTTTTTATAAAATATACTTATTTATATCATTATAACTTAGGTAAAAAAATATTCAACAAGCAAATTTTGCAAAGAGTTTCTTAAAATATATGGGATATCTCAAGATCCAGATACAAATGATTATATTTTGGTTCAAGAAAATTTTACTTGGGTAAGTGGAAATAAAAAAATAGATGATTTCGTTCAAGAAATGCAATTAAAAATAAATACCGATGAGGATGT
Source organism: Rhizophagus irregularis (assembly GCF_026210795.1). Classification (NCBI taxonomy): domain Eukaryota; kingdom Fungi; phylum Glomeromycota; class Glomeromycetes; order Glomerales; family Glomeraceae; genus Rhizophagus; species Rhizophagus irregularis. Next base: position 2,658,417 of record NC_089444.1, on the reverse strand, counting down.
AGTATTTGAATGGATACCATATGATAAATTTGATTATATTAAAGAAGCAAGCAAAAATAACCTTACGACAGTATACTCAGCAGTATGGTATGACGGTCCACTAAAACTAAAATACCATGAATATTATCATCGAAATTATTATAGAGATGCATATAGACAAGTAGTTGCTTTAAAATGTTTACATAATTCAGAAAATTCTATTGATTTCCTAATAAATGAGGTATAAAATTTCTTATAAATATTTGTACTACCTTTTAATAATATATATAAATGTGTTAATTTTTCTATTATTTATTAGGCTAAAAAATATTCAACAAAATATGGCCATCCCCTATATTGTATGGAATATCTCAAAATCCAAATACGAATGATTATATTTTGGTTCAAAATAATTTAATGAACTTAGTAAATTGTTTGAGTGGAAATGAAATAGTTGATGATTTTATTCAAGAAATGCAATTAAAAATAAATGACTATGATGATATGGTATTTGAATGGATACCATACAATCAGTTTAATAATATTAAGGAAATAGGTAAAGGTGGATTTACTACAGTATATTCAGCAAAATGGAAAGATGGTCTATTAGAATATGATAAAGTTAAAGAAATACATGAAAGGAATCCAAATATAGTAATTGCCCTAAAATGTTTACATAATTCACAAAATATTAGCAATGAATTCTTAAATAAGGTATGTAATTTTTAAAAATCATTTTAATAGAAAATTTTATTTTTATACAAAAGTAATAATAATATATTTAAATTATTTTTTTTTATTTAAATATTTTAATAGATCAAAAAGTTTTCAATAAACAAAAGAAGTAATATTCTTAATATTTATGGAATATCTCAAAATCCTGACACAAAAGAATATATTATAGTTCTCAAATATGCTAAAAAAGGAAATCTTAATAATTGGATAAATAAAAATTATGAATATTTTGATTGGCAAGCAAAATTATCTGTATTGGATAACATTATTTGTGGTCTTAAAGAAATTCATCAGAAAAATATGGTTCATCATGATTTTCACACAGGAAATATATTATTTTTAAGTGATATAATAGATTTCAATATGAATTATATATCAATTTCAGACATAGGATTATATAGAGAAGTTGGTAATAAAGATGAAATGAATATTTATGGAGTTATGCCTTACGTGGCTCCTGAAGTATTAAAAGGAAAGCTTTATACTCAAGCGGCAGATATCTATAGCTTTGGAATGATAATGTATTTTGTAGCAACTGGACAACAACCTTTTCACAATTGTGCACATGACCATCATCTAGCATTAGATATTTGTAAAGGAGTTAGACCTGAAATATATGAACCAGAAGCACCAAGATGTTATATTAATTTAATGAAAAAGTGTTGGGATTCAGACCCAAACAATAGACCAAATATTTTTGAAGTAAATAATTTAATCACATCATTTTATAAGTCATCTGGAGTGGATTTCTACATTGTGGAGAATGAAGAAATTGAAATGCAATTCAAAAAAGCAGAAGAATATAGAAAAGCAAGTATTTCATCTATTAAAAATTACCAAGCAGCTATTCATTCACAGGCTATTTATACATCTCGTTTACTTAACCCTTTTACAAAAGATCTTAATTCTGAATGTTTAGATTGTGTAATCTAACCAGCCAAGTTATATAATATTATAGTACAAATTTTTTTCTTATCATTAATTTAAATTATCCTCCTGATTTGATATTTTATAACTGCTATTTTATAGGAAATTTGCAATTGAGTACATAGTTTTTGTCCAACACTGCATATATATTATGTAAATTTTTTTTATTTTACATAAATAAACCAGTTTGTAATTGGATAAACTGTATACATTCTTCCATTATTTAAAAACGTGTAACATCATCGCAAATCAATATTTTCAGAATAGTAAGATATTGATACTTAATGAGATAATTACATCTTCTATGAAATATGAGCGAAATTTCTGATTCATTTGTCTTATTTATTTTCAAAATAAGACTTCCATTCCTCATATGTATAAGTATTGAATAAAAGTTAATATATGTAAATTTTAAATGATGTTTAAGGTTATTTTTTTTTATAGGGCTATTGTATCATTTGATACTCAAACAAAGAATTGCAAAAGTAGGGATTTATTATCATAGAATAAAAGTAAAAGTATTTTGTTTTTTTAATAATAAGGTCTCTCCTTGATTAAGTATATATATATACTTTATATCCTTAAAATCAAATATGATAACAAATACAAATACACTAAGTGTAAATACTACTGTAATACTTAAGTAACAAAAAGAGAATAAAAAGAGAATAAAAAGAGAATAATTACATAATTTCAAGGTCTTCAATAATGATGTTTTATTGTGAAAGATTACATATTTTTCTTTAGGTCAATAGATAATTAAAAAACTGTGAATACTAATTCAATTAACCTTGCCAAAAATCATTGATTTTAACAATTAGGCCACTGGCTAAAAAATTTGGGGGGAGGGAATAATTTAAACAAACATGATATTTAAACATAATAAAATTTTCAGAAGTTTTTGGTAAAATCGGAAATATTCGGTACACCCAATTTCAGAAAAGGGAGGGGGTGCTTTAAACATATGTGAACATATGTGTTTAAATTATTTTAAATTTTCAAAAAATAGAGGGGGGGGAGGACGTTAAACTAAAATTAATTTGGAATGGCCTTAATATAATTAAATTTTTTACTAATTGAGAAATAATCAACCTATAAAAAGGTAAAAAGAGGAATCACAATACAATGACAAAAAATTTATTATTTATAAAATTCAAGAAACAATTGTAATGACCAAGAAATGAGACTTACACTAGACATTCCAGGATAAGAATGGGAAAATCATTATTAATACTAGGCGTTACTTGGCAACATCAGGCGGGATGGGGATGGGAACCTATAACAAAGGGCGAGTTCACAGTAAATTATAATGGTAGACAAAAACCATTCTTTCAATCCACAAGAAGCAAAGAGAAACCTTTACCCTAAAAACGATGACCTTAAAAACAGAATCGGTAACAAAAAAATAGTGAATTATTTGTATCGAACTCATGAGATTTTAGTCAACATGACTGTTACTATCTGCGATCTGCAAATAAACCGTATACTATTTTTTTGAAACAATATTTACAAACCAGACAACATGAACGGACGTGATATTTTTTTTTCATTTCCGTCGTTGCATTCCGTAAGATGTTAACCCGTGGCGTCCTAACAATGGACATGATCCAGAGTGTTTTTGGGAAATGTATTACATACGCAGTCCTAGCAGGAGCACTATCATTTTTTTGTAAACATCAGCCTGGGTCGAATAATGAACTTTGATTCAAAGAATACGCGCTGAAAATGAAACGAAATCTCTCTATTACACATGATGATTTTGGGAGAACATTGTTTGCTGACAAATTTTATTTGTCCAATGCTGTATAGATATAATTGGATATATTGGGTGTAAATTGTAAAAATAACACTTAATAAAATAATTCTTCATATAAATTATATATATGAATTTGTTGGTACATTAATAATATTTATTTTAAAAGTAATTACTGGAAGAAAATGGTAAAAATTAAATAATTAACATAATTTATGATCACATGCACATTTGTGTAGAAATTGAAGATTTAATATTCACAGAGAGTACAAAAACAAAACATCATTATTAAAGATAATCTTTTTTTTATCAACTCTTTTTCAATAGAACTTATGTATAGTGTATCATCATCCTAAAGCAGTTTAACCAATTTTGGACAATTTATGCGTGATAGTTGTATTGGATCTTTTCTTAAAAGTTTTAAATGAATTATTTTTGGAACTTCATAAAAACTAAGTCAATAATCACTTTTTTATTTACAGATTTATATGAATAAAAATTCTCCATATATATTCAAGTGTTTTTTTTTATAACAGAATACTTTTACTGTACGTATTAAATGAGAAATTTGTTAAAAATCCCTAAATTTAGATTTGACCTAGTGAAGTGCTTCTTACCCAATAGCTTTATTATTAAAAGATCTTTATTATCTTCATTATCTTCATTATCATTATCATTTTTGATTTTTCAGATTTTAACTTAGGTTCCAAAATTACTATAAGCTATATAAAGATCAAAAGAAGTTGTAAATTGAGAAAAGGAATTTGTTTCATAAGAAATAAAAAAAGTACATTCTCTTTTATGATAAAATGATACACTATTTATTTTTGTGCATTAGATTTGGATAAACTTAATATACGTGTAATAATATAGACGTGTGTGCTATACAAGCAAAGTAATTCGTTATGTAAAAAAATTGTTCTTCATGGGATATATTTAAAATTAAACTCAAATTTCGGCCAGAATTAATTTGAAATTTTGGCCGAAATTAAGAAAATTCCGGGTTGAGGAAATCAACGGGTGAACTTAAAATAAAATTTTCCGGCCCGTTGCAGGTCTAAGTCCTGGTATGTCCATGACTAATAATTGCCTTTCTTATTAAGTAATCCTTCAAAAAATCACATATTAAATTCCCACAGTCTCTATATCATCATGGATTTATCTGATGATGAAGTAAGTATTTTTTGGCTGATGGTGTTTTTAATTATCCTTCAAAGCTTATAATTTCAACAAGAATTCCTACAAATGCTCCTACTAGTGAAACAAAGAATATATAACTTTTAAAGGGTCACATCGTAATACTGTCATGAGCGATATAACAATTTCTTGGATGATGAATTCACAGCTGATATAGATTATTTTCCAAGTTTGAACTTAAATAGTATAATTTTATAACAAATGAGAGAAGCTAATGGAAATATGAAAATATTACTTAAATAGTGAAATATATATTATTTACTATATTTTTTTTCCATTAGTTTTTTTATTTTTATTTTTTTTCTTCAATTTTTTTTGATAGAAAAATTCAATTTTGGTTTAAAGCATACAATGTTTAATTTAATCTTAAATATACACTTTTATAAATTTTATGATTGATAAATTTTACATTATTTGTCATACATATCATGTTTTACAGAACTAGTTGCACGAATAACTTTTTCTTTTCAATTTGTTTCATGTTTTTATTCCATATATTTTTTTTTTAATTTTTAAATAAATTGCCAATATAAAAATATAAGTTATTTAGGAGAAAGTTTATCATTTTTTCAATTTTTTTATATACTTAATTTTCTTCAAAAAGTCACTCAAAGTCATCAAAACCAATTCGAATTTTCTTTTGGTTTAAAACTATTTTCTTAAAAAAAAAGTCAAAAAAATTCATAATGCTTTTTATTATTTTATACACATAATTTTTGTTTGAAAGTTTTTGTGCTACGAGTCTTATATCATTTTATGAAACCGAATTGTAAAACGCAACCAGTTGTGAAATCAAAATCCTTTTTACTAAATATGATTGCAAATAAATCATCACTAACATACGGAAATTAAGGAATGTCGTAACATAAGTTTGTTACTTTTTATAGAATCTATACAATTTCAATATTCTATGTTTTATACTGGTTCCTTTTTTACAGATTAAGGTTTTATTTGATTATACTGTATTACTTATCAATAAATATAAGTTAGTCACATAAAATTTAGCTTTCAATTAACCCAATGAGTTTTGACTTTTAACGTTGAAATTATTTAACTTGCAAATCACTAAGATCTGCAATAAACTCTATACGAAAAATTTTGTGGAGTTTACCATCACTGAAAGTTTAATCTTATTACAAGAAGACATTTTTTCCATATTTTGTTATTATTTAATAATGAAAATATGTATTGTTATCAATTGCGTGATATATACATAACATTAAACATAAGTTTTAACATTACAGATTTTATTAAAACTAAAACAATGAATGTTAAAACAAATTTAACATTTATTAAGTCGGCATCGCTAATTATACAAGACCCTTTCTATTATTAAAAAAGGAAAATAGCAGGGAGTCACTTGAGTTCTCTTACATTATCGGTTGTATTGATAAGAAATTAATTTAGTCATTTCGACTAATCATGATTGTCAAAATGCCGTTTCTATTATTATTGCCCATTTTTAATGGTTGAAATCGATATCGATCAAATCATAAGACATTTTATATCATGTTTGCTAATTGGTCGCCAGTGATTTTTTTGATTATATATTCATGTCTGTAATTTTTCTGATGATATTTTTCATGCTCACGTGTTTTCATAGTTTATTTATATCTTTTCCATTCTTTCCCATCACTGTACGTTAGTCTAAAAGAGTTATTTCGCAGCCGTGAAAATCATGACTCCCCGTGAAATAACTATTACACACATTTAAACCCATGTTCATTTTTATAAAATTTTAATAAATAATAAACCAACTTTATAAAGGATTCTTTAAGTTAAACTTTATTATATTTTTTTTAATTCCTAAACTAAATTTTAATTTAATAGTGCCAAAGATTTAGAAAATGTAAGTTAATTATATAAATTTCATAGAATCAACCACGTAATATTATGGAAATAATAAATAAGTAAACTTTATATATATTAGCTGCATAATAGCAACTATGGAAATAATTCCTACTTTACCTACCTGAAAATATTTAATTTATATCAAAAATAAATAAAGACAATGTATTTACTCAACTCATATTCGCGGATAGTGGATACTATGTCCGGTTTATCATGACGGATAGGCGGATAATAACCTTTTACTAATGAAGTGACTTTATTATTAAATTTATCATTTAAATGTCAAAAGAATTTGTTTCGAATAATTTTTGTGATATGATCGAACATAAAAATATTAAGTAATTTAGGATCGACATCAAAAGACTCAACATTACGTAAATGCTTACATACGTTATATATTTGAAAACAATGTCTTCTCAAAATATCCTTTGACATGAAATAATATTCTGAAATATTTCGAAACCATAGAGTTCTGATCATTAGTTCCCGAAATACTTTTAAACGGATAAAATCGGATAAAACCGCGGATATAACTGAGGATAATCGGGTTTATCCGGATTTTATCCGGATAAAACCGGACTCGGATCGAAGCACATTGGCGATTTGGCGTAAATCTATTTATAATTCAGTTTTGGCGTTTCAGAACATAATTCACATGCACAGTGATGTACATGTACATCTAATAAAATAATATTTATTCGTTGAATTTTCAATTTCTCAGAATTATATCAATGATATTTTACGGTCTGATGGTCGTGGAAAAATAAAATTTAGTTCATTGGATTCGTCTCAATAAGATGAATTCAATGGTATAAATTTCATAATTTTTTGAATGAATATTGATCGAGTTATTATCAAAAGGTGCTTATTTTAGGTTAAAGAAAATACGGTAATTCACATGCAATAACAATTGCAACGTTCACAATGATGTACATCTAATAATCAAAGATTTACTCAACTTCTACATATATGTATATTGACAAACACATTTGTGTATTATTCTTTTATTGAATAAATTGCGTCATTTGAATAAATATCAAACGACATTGTGTGATAATAATAAGTATTGTGTGATAATTTTATTCTTTTAAATTTCTATTACACGTAATATAAATTAATGCATTTAATATAGCTAATATGTGGGGTCCCTCAAAATGATCGTCATCACTTTTACTTTTATATCCAATAAAGGTAACTCCGATAACAAAGTGGTTAATTAACTTTTAACATTATTAACCCATTTTTGGAATTTTGTTAAAAAAAAATTTACATATATCCAGTTAAATACATTTGACATCAGATTTAGATTCTCAAAAAAAAAAAATACCTTTTACTTTACGTTCAGTTTTTAATATAACAGATAATTTGTTACCTTACACATAGTAGTAACTATACAAAATGAGAAAGAAAGGAGAAGTTTGGAACCATTTTACTATAGTAAGTAAAGATTACAATTCTCATCCTCATGTACGATGCAATTACTGTTCAAAAGATTTTCAACGAGGCGTTCCTGAACGAATGCAAGCTCATGTCAACACGAAGTGCTCAAAAGCACCAAATAATGCGAAACAGCAAAATACTATATCAATAACTGATAACAATAGTTTTCATATGAGTGAAAAAGAACAAAGTTCTCTTGAATCTTTAGTAACAAAAAAGTTATCATCATCTGAAGTTCTCCTTCCTTTTGTAAACAATCCAGTAATAATCCAGTTTTTTCAACATCTTTGCCCAACCGTCAAATTGCCAAATAAAAATGTGACAAACATGCAAATAGATGAAATAGATGATAGCGATGATGGAAGAAAATCAGAAATTTGTTATCAAAATGAAATAAAGACCGAAAAAATTGAGATTCAATCGTTTAAATCATTTAAGAGAGAAGCAAAAAATAATCATATTGATTCAATATATAATCTCGGATGTTGTTATCATTATGGAATAGGAACTGAGAAAAATGAAATTAAAGCATTTAAATTATATAAAAAAGCATCTGACAAAAATCATGTTAGCTCAATGTATAATCTTGGATATTGTTACCAATATGGAATAGGAACTGAAAAAAATGTAGTTAAAGCGTTTGAATCATATAAACTGGCCGCTAAGCGTGGCCATGTTGATTCAATATATAACCTTGGAGAATGTTACTATAATGGAATAGGTACTGAAGAAAATGAAAGTAGAGCAGTTGAGCTTTATAAAAAAGCAGCTCGAAAGGGTCATATTATTTCAACCTATGATCTTGGATGTTGCTATCTTCGCGGAATGGGAATTGAAAAAAATGAAATCAAAGCATTTGAATTATATAAACAGGCCGCTGAGCGTGGTCATATTGATTCAATGTACAATCTTGCGGAATGTTATTACAATGGAATAGGAACAGAGGAAAATAAGATTAAAGCATTTGAAATATATGAAAAATCAGCTACTATTAAAGGAGATCTTGATTCAATAAATCGTCTTGGAAATTGTTATGAAAATGGAATAGGTACTGAGAAGAATGAAGTTAAAGCATTTGAATTATATAAAGAAGCAGCTGAAAAAGGTGATACTAACTCAATAATTCGACTTGGGCATTGTTATCGACTTGGAATAGGAACTGAAGCAAATGAAACTAAAGGTGTTGAATTGTATAATGCCGCAGGATATATAAGGCCAGAAAAAAATGATAAATTTGATAAATTTGATAAACTAGATGACTATCATCATTACAATTGTTAGGAAAGTTTTAGTTAGTATTTATTTGTTTACTAGCAGTTGCCTGTTGCTTCTCACCGGGAGCAGTAGTATTACTATATAATATTAGATTTTTAGTTACAATTAGAAGTTCACTGTAATTAATAATTAGATTATGAGAGTAATAATAAAGTATAAATGCAAGTAAATTGTATTTATAATATGATTATATTAGAATAACTTGGTTTAAGTAAAGGTGGTAAATTAACTTAACCAATGTTGCAAAAGATGAAGAGAATTTGCTGCTATTATTATCTCTTTCATTTATCCAAAATTTCTCATCATAATAGATGCAAGTTTGATTCATTCTTCCCAATTTATAACGTTCTATATTAATATGATAACCATCTATAAGATTTATACCTAATTTAAATTTGGTTTTTTGCTTTTTTCTAGAACGGGCTTGACTTTGTTTTTTAATCTTCTTTTACATTGTTTAGGTTTTTCACCAAACAGTAAAGTTATGTGAATTTCTGTATTAGTAATAATATTATGTGATTTTAATAAATAAATATATGAAAGTATTTCTTTTTTATATTTAGTTTTTATTTATCAAAAAATTTATTATAGATTTAATTACAAAATTATTAATATTGTTATGCATCTATATAATTAAAAACAATCTCACTAAAAAAAAATTTGTTAATATTAAAAAAAAAAAATTTTTTTCACATGAATTAAAATCTCGCTAAACATCAAAAAGTTGCAGGACATAGTTCTAATCTGATCATAGTTTTGACCCAAAACAAAAAAGAATAAACAATATTTTTGGGGTTAAAAAATTTTGATAAATTCCGATTAAAAAAAAACCCCCTAAAAAAAAAGTATAAGAAAAAATTTTGGTTAACTGAAAGAAACAATAATATTAAAAGAGGGGATAAAAAAAATTAATAAAAAAGACTAAAAAGGTAGTTTCGGTTTTTACGGTAAAACTGAAAAATAAAAAAAAATTATTATTATAGAAATGGTTAGTCGTGGTAACTAAGAGAGCGGAAATAACCGCAAATAAAATGCAATTAATAAGAAAAATTATACTTTTTTTATGTTAGTATTAATCCATTAGAATAAAAAAAAAATCCAGTTAAAATTTTAATTAACTAAAGACCAGGAACGGGACGCAAGAACCAATTTTTCATTTCCACTTGTCCATATAAGAACTAAAATATAATCTCCTGTATATGGATTTTGAGATATTCCATACAATATTGGATATTTTTTAGCCTAAATAAAAAAAATATCATAAATCTATCTAATTAAAAAAATTGTCATATTTATATTGCCCTGTATAAATAATTTGAATTATGTAACATTGAAAAGTGTGAATTCATTCATAATATATTGCTTCATACAATCAGTTTAATGAAATTAAAGAGATAGGTAAAAATGGCCTTATAACAGCATATTCAGCAATATGGAAGGATGGTCCATTACATGTGATGATGTGAAGCATTGGCAGGATGTAAATTATGTAAATTATGCAAGAGATTCAAATAAAGAAGTTGCTTTAACATAATTTACAAAAATCTATTGATTCTTTAATCAATGAAGTGTGAAATTTCTTTAAATATTTAAATATTTTTTTTAATTAATATATATATTTAAAATCCACTTTTATTGTTGATATTTAGACTAAAAGGTATTTTAATAGATGATAAAGATGCATCATTTGTATTGTATGGAATATCTCAAAATCCAGATACAGGAAATTATCTTTAGTTCAAAATAATGAACAAATGCCACTAACACCTATGTTGCAGAGACCCAAGAAAATTCCATTTTTATAATAAATGAATAAATCGGAATTTTTGCTGCATTATGGAATAAAACGGAATTTTTATGATTTTTAACAATTTTATTCCGACACGATCATTATTGCATATTTATTGACTATATCGTGATAGAATTTGGTAAATTGTTAATCATTTCCACCGTTTTTGGCTAAAATTATTGTCGTGTCACAGCGCAACCTAAGTTGGCCTGCATTAATATGTAATCCGGCTAGAATTATCAAATGTTTCTTATTATAATTGGTAATTTTTTATTGGAATAAAATCGGAATTTTTTCCGTTATCGTGATAAACATTTGCGATTTTATATCGGAATAAATCCGGGTCTCTGCTATGTTGTAATATCGTAATTTACATCGTTGTAATATTAAGGAAAAATTACAGGAAGTATCGATGACGTCACTACGTGGGAATATAGCAACTCTGTGTGCTTACAGGAGTGAAGAATAAGGAATAGGGATCAGACACCTTGAAAAAAACTAAGTCGCGGAGACAACGCGTTGTGCATATCACGTGACCAGGTGACGGCTTAGACAACTGAATTTTTTTTTAGTTTCTTTCCACAATCACGTGATGGGACGCGCCCGAATATAAATATCTCCTTTTCTTATATGTTATTCCACACATTTTCTCATTTAAAAAACGAATTTTTTTATCGTAAAAATGTTTTTGATTTGAGTATTAAGTTCTCACATATTGCGATTTAATATGTGTAAGTATAAAACGGTTAAGGAAGTGTAGGTGATGAAGGTCTACGGATTCTGGAAGAGGAATCTGTTATGCACCTTCCTTCGCTATAGAAAGCAATAACGTTTTTCTACCCTCCCGAACACTCAGTCTTTATCGGAGGGAACCTGTTTTGAATTAACAAAAAACACTTAACCGAATGCATCTGGAACATAAGCAAGACAACAGGTTGTAACATTGGAAAATTTCACGTTTTAAAATCGGAAGATAATGAGTAAGCATTTTTTTCATTGGTTGGAGTTTCTTAATAGACCATTTTTGGTCATAATCATTCTGTAGCCTAATATCACACTAATGATCAATTTTTTTTTTAGCTTCGGTCATATCCATCTCGAAAATGAGAACGATGCGGGAACTTTCTTTAGCAAAGTTCGAGATGGAGAATTTTATGTCGAAGGTCGACCGATTAACTTTCTGGCATCGAGGCAAGCAGGTTCCAAAGACCCAATTTTATATAAAATTGATGAAACTATTACTTCAACAATTGAACCTCCCACCATTCTGAATGAACCTACTACTTCAGAACCTTCTATTTCAATTGAAAATTTTAAGGAGTTTGGAACAGAGAGACTTGTAGAGTTTCTGAGAAATGATAAGAATTTAAGTGAACTGAAGCTTGACGATAGCTTTTTTACGAAAATCATGGAGAAAAATATCACCGGACGCACTTTTTTGAAATTAACCAAGAGTGATCTTAGGGAATGTGGGCTAAGATTAGGTCCTTCGTTGGAACTTGAGGGATATATACAGGAATTAGGTGTCAAGAAGTATATATAAACCTTTCTAAAAAAAAGCGACAAAATTATCAAGAAAATATTTTATCAGAATTAATATCTCTTAAGTGCTATTACCTTTGTACCAAATTAATGTAGTTATTATTATTGACGTATTGATGCCACGATTATTTAAAATGAGAAAAAAACAATGTAATATACTATGTAACAAAACAACAAAACAATAATGTGATGTATCATATAACATAATTCTAATGTAATACAAATAAAATGTTTAACAGTTACGATATTGTAAATTGAGACGCTTATACAAAATTCAGAAAGACTTTAGTGATGAGGTGTTGTGCAATAATGGGATCGATAGTAATGACATATAAAAGATTCCACTGTTCAGGTAAGTCAAAAATAGGTTATACTTTTATCTTGCTAGCTAGGAAGAGATACAACTTCTGAATTTAGAGACTGAAAAAATTGGCGACGATGACAAAGACTTCCAATACTGTATGGCGGAGATTAAACGTAAATGGAAATCATAGGTCCAGCGAAATCAAGTAATGAGGTCTTGTGTTGTTCTAATATCGAGGCAGTGTTACTTTCTGTCATATTTATTGTCATATTTATTGTCAAGAAAATTGTTAGAAAAAGAATCTCGTTGATGATGAAGCAACAGGCGAATTGATTAGACGATCAAAAAGATAATAGATTCATTAAACGAAGAACTTATTTGCAACACCGAAGGAAAGCAGAATCAAGAAGTCTTGGGTATTAGCTTTCGAGAGTGATTTCGACTACCTCTATGAGATCGTTACAACAGGTGAGATTTTTTGCACGAGCTAAATACTAGGAGAAATTACTAACTCTCATCTATTTTAGCCACGGACTGGTACCAATTTATTGCATGAAAGCCGGACTATCACATCACCCTTACTGAGGATATTTAGATGACGACACAAAACTGCGTCAAGGGTTGAAAGAGGTCATAGGGTAATCGTAGGTTTTTTTAAAGGATAAAATAGAAGTTGATGACTCATCAGATAGTAAAAGAATCAGGATGAAAAAATATATTAACGAATAGGTTTCGCTCGCCTTGTACGTTAGATAGACGTCATGTATCACGGGCTACATCCTGAACTTTTGTATTTATTTTTGCGCGTATTAATAAAAATTTTTCTTAGGATCTTTGTTTGACCAAAACCACTTGTTTATTTATTTGAATGCTTATAATAATGTATGAAAAGTGTTTTCAAAGATGGAATTCGAGATTGGCTTACTTAAGCAAGAGAATGCCAAAAGATTTTAAAGCAAGTTGCAGAAGAGAGAACCAAGCATGAAGCTGAGAATGCAGAGCTCAGGAGTAGAATTGAGGAGTTAGAGAATGGTAGGATGGATACGGTTGCTGAGTGTGAGAAGGCGGATATGAGTGGAGAGAAGTCATTGGAGGATAAGAAGACTGATGCTTCCTTGGATGAGGTACATAAATGGGTTGGTGAGATTAGGCAGAGGAATAGGGATTAGGGAGAAAAAGCTTTTACGTGAAACAGCTCCCGAGGTATCTTCAGTTTCCCAGAATCTGCCCCACTAGTTCCCATGAACGAAAAAATGAACAGGGATTGATTCAGGAAATAATCTAATCCAAGGAAGAGGAATAAAAACATGCGATTGAAATTTCTCCGAACAATGATTGCCCAAATGGGAATATTATTAATCTTTATAAAGATACATGTGAAGCTAAAGTAGATGTAATCAAAGCCAATAGAGAATTCAAAAGTCTGTATAAAGATTTTATGGCCAAAAATAATGCTGTGAAGAAAAAAGCAAAGGGACAAGTATACTATCTTCGCGTAAAATTTTATGTAAGCAGACACAGAAAGATTTAAGAATTGGTAATTTATTTGATAAATAGGGGTGGACAAGATTCATTATATCAAAACATACAGTGCAGATACTATTTAAATTTACTTATTTTCATATTCAAACGATTATAGATCACTTCACCGAAAATCCAAATATGGAATTCCCGATGATGATGATCAGACTGCTGCATCAGAGGCACAAACGAATCCTTTGGTTTCAGCTGAAGTGCTTCAACAGCACCTATTCCTTTAACCCGTGTCTCTAATTTTTCAAATGATTCCTCTAGAAATAGTTAGACTGCATCATCTCGTCGACCGATTCCCCAAATATGATGTCAATATGCCGTTGATCATGGTATCGATCCGAGAAATTTTTGATAATTACTGAGGCCGAGAAAAAAAGATGGGCCGGCGAATGCTTCCGCAGTGACTTGGAGAGTGATACGCGATTTTACCGTGGTGCAATGGAGAGAAAGGAAGATCCTAGAAAATATTATACTTCATTTCTAACTCGCGATATGTTGATCGGTGAAGAGCTATTGCGTCGAATGCGTCGTGGTATTCTAGAGAGCCGTTGAAGTACTGCATAGCTCGATGATCTTATGAAAGAATGAGAAAAAAACCATACCCAGTTTATACAAATCTTTGCTCAAGTCTAAAATGCGCAGAGACAAAAATTTTTTCTCGCTCCAGAACGTGACACGTTTTATTTATCTGAGCCTAATATCAATATAAAAGCACTGTCTGAAACTAGTACTCCCGCCTCTACCTCCACTTCTGCTACTACACTTGGAAATGAGACACTCAACTTGGCGGACGAAGTTAAAAAATATAATACGGCTCAAGACTACCAAACCCATGAAATTCAAGACATCAACAAGCATTTTAAGCATTGCGTGGAGAATATTTTGTTCAGGATGAAGAATTATGGATCTTTGGTTGTATATAAATTGGAATCTATACGTAATGAATACGTTTCAACTATATTCCATACATCCCTTTATATTGCGGAGACCTCATGAGCAAGGAATTGACTATGATACCTGAACACGAAAAAATTGGTGATGAAAGTTCCGGGTTTCGATTACGCAATCGAAGGCATGAAATTTTTTATCTTGGCATTTTTCCGTGAATTTTATTCACGCAAATTTATTTAAGAGAGTATACTAACAACATATATCATCGAGACTTATTTGCATCACAGAAGACAAGGTCTGGCGTAGTATCCTCGAAGATTTTGTCCAAAATATCAAGCAATTCAAGAGTTCGTACGAAACAATCAGGAG
Organism: Rhizophagus irregularis; assembly: GCF_026210795.1. Classification (NCBI taxonomy): domain Eukaryota; kingdom Fungi; phylum Glomeromycota; class Glomeromycetes; order Glomerales; family Glomeraceae; genus Rhizophagus; species Rhizophagus irregularis. Next base: position 2,642,832 of record NC_089444.1, on the reverse strand, counting down.
AAAACGAAAAACGGGACGATGATGGCTTCCACTATCCCTATAAATCGGCTCCGAAGAATATCAAACGTTACGTAATAGTGTGAATAAGGTTTGGGCGCGATCGTTGGGTTAATAAAGGATAGGGCATGTTCGGACGAAGAACCCGATAGGAAGAGGTCTAAGATAGAGGGGTATCGTTCGAAAAAATAGAGATATTGGGCTCGTGTATATTAGTATTGAAAATTCGTTATGTATCACGGATAAAGCCCCGCACTTGTATTTATTTTTTACATCTGAATTAATAAAGCGGAAGTGTAGTTCGTTTCTCTGCAACAGTCTTTACGCAACATAACATTGAATAATTCCCATTTTATTATTATTACATCAATTTTTTGTTACAAAGATTGCGAATAATTTTTATCCACTTGATCCAAAGTTTGCATCAACAGTTAAGGATACCTTAATGATATTCCTTAATTACTTAATTATTTACTTATTGAAATAAGGACAATTATATGTATTATAATAATATATAAAAATTTATTAATATATTTATTTATTACATTATAACTTATTAAAAATATCTCGCGCTTTCTTGGCAAGTTTAGGACCTTTAGGGGAATAAACCATTCTAGTTGTCATAGACTGAGAAGTTTCATCATTTTCGCCTTCAATCCATAGAAAATCTTTTATTTTTTGTGAACTCCTGAATAATAATTGCTGATTTATAAATTATTAGTTTATATTTAAACTCTAATTTTCTCTGCAATCCATATATACAAACCTCATAATTCAAGAAACCAATTACAGTTTCATGAGCTTTCTTCATGTCTTTCCATGTTCGTGGTAGAGGAAATTTTAATACCTCGCGTACAGTGTAAATTTCGGAGTATTTAAGTTGAAACTCATAGACAATAAGCTGATATACTGAAAACTAGGGTTAATAATATGTGACAATAACATGATAACATAAACCATTTATTGACTTACAGTAAAATTGCATTCCATACAATTTCACGATTCTGATGTCCGAGTTTGGACAAAGCATTGCATATCTATTCATGAGCGTCTTCAGCATCTTGACTATTTTCATTCGATCCCCCGTGAAATGTGACCAATCTTTCTGAGCTGGGGGTCCACTAATTTCTGTGACCGAAAATTCTTCTTTCTCTTCTTTAATTATAACAATAGCATCGATTTTCCTTCCAGGGGATCGGCGCTCTTCATCCCTTTTTTGAGAATTTTGATCATCCGCACTTGCCCTAAGACAAGTCTCCCCATACTTGACATACCAATCTTTCTTATTTTTAATGAAAATTTTGTTCAATATTGGTGCCAAAACCATTGTAATGAATGTTCCCTCGGATAAATCTTCCAGAAGTACATTATTTTTATCTATGAGTTCGATCCTGTATAAACAATGAGTTAGTTACCTGATTACCGATTCTCAAGAAAAATATAGACCCACATGTGATTAATAAAATATAGTGCAAACTCTTTTTCAAAAGAGTCATTATGGTTTTGTTGTTCTTTAAGATTTTCTTTCGTTATGTGGATGTCGCGATCAATAATTTTACTTAATAATGATCTAATGTCTTCTTCTTCTGCACCTTTTATTTCTTCCATAATTTCCTTATTCATCTTTATAATAGTGCTTTCCGGCAATGTACCTAAAAATCCGTCTTGATTTTTATTATTAAAAAAGATCACATCGTAATATTCTGGTTTGGATTTTGTAAGATTTTTTTCTTCCTGATATATTGTAAGCTTTTGGCGAATGTTAATTCCATCTACCACCCAAGTGGTATTTCTTCCGCCAACGATTGTTTTGTCTGCGTTATACTCTTCCCCGGAATCTTCCTCCTCTTCGGTATCAAAAGCGTATTTACGTTTCTGTGAGAATCCTGTATTGAAAGGGTTCGACTCATAGTTTGTTGATCTCACTTGTTGATCTGAGGATTGGTATTCACTTACAGATGCATCAGCTTCGATGAATGTTGCATTAAGAGTCGCGTTCGCAGATTTTGCAGATTCGATTAGCAGTTCAAACTATACATAATTTAGCTATAATAACAATGAAAAAATTTCGTTTAAATAATGCAAGATACTTACCCTGTTCTGAAGAATAGCCGTTTTAACCGATTTACTTTTGGGAACATCAAACAAGTATGCACATTCCTTCTTATCCGCTCTATAAGAATCAATTAAGTTTTCCGCCGTTTCTTTCTGCTCATAGCTAAAGTCAGATGATTGACATATATTTAGTAAGCCTTCCTTATAAAAATATAGAATCTTCTCTTTAACTAAACTCGATCCATTATATGTTGTAATAAAAGTGCTAAGGTTCCATTGTTCGGAAGGAGTGGTATAAAAATAAGGATCTATGTAACCTTTCATTGAATCGCTCGATTGCTTTACTATAATTATGATTTTTATTTATTTAAAACAACCGTGAGAAGTGAGAACATAAACTACCTACGCGATTAAACGCGACGAAGATCGACAATGATAGCCCAACAACCACATGCTAAAAATAGTAAACTATTTTTATCACAATCGCGGATCATTATCAACTATCAATCGACGTGTTTTTTTAATAAACTAGAATATTTATTACATCCAAGTATAAAAGGAGTTATTAAATTTACTTATGGGCGATCAGGATGACAAGATAAGTATATTTTAGAAAACGAACACTCGTGCGAGTTTTAGCAGCTTGTCCTAAGCCCATTTTCCTGCGGCGATGGGTTAAGTCCTGCGGCGGGCAACTGCATTTGCACCTTGTCCTAAGCCTGTTCGTGCGAACAGGTTAGGTCCTGCGGCGGACAGGTGCGAGATATTCCAGAACTGTTTTAACCTAATATATTACTTTACTATTTCATAGCATATTTACCTTAAACGAAATAATATTCTGTTGGATATGAAAGAGTGCCGAAGAATCGAGTAGGATAGATACTGCTTTGAGAATGCTAGGCGTGAAAAAAAAAATAATCTATACGATCCACTAAATATTCTTGAAGATTCCAGCCTTTCACAGGGTCGGTTAATGCATTGTTTTCTCCAAATTATCAGATCTAGATAATGCGTCAAATAATCCATTTTGCTACTCGGAAATATTTGGAAGGTGCCTGGTGAGTTTCTAAGCACAATATTACGATGCCGGGCTTGAAATTTATTCCATGCATCTTCTTCATTACAGGTTAAATAACTCATCCGTTCGTCTCGAATTCATCTCAATCATCATCGTCATCATCGTCATCATCTTCTTCATCTGCCTCGAATCTGTCATCTCCATCAACTATCTCGGTTTCTTTATCATCTATTAATCCTAGAACCTTCAAAGTTCGTAATCTCCATCACAGCACTAAGATCAGAAACGATTAGTAAGTTTTTTCCATAGCTAAAATAATATTCTAAGTTTATTTAGCGTTCTAAAGCCTCTTTGACTATAAGCAACAGCATTGGATTGGATGTTTGATTAAGCAAGCTGTCGAAAATAGATTGCATAAAAATCGAGTCGATATGATAGAAGGATAGTCATGTGAGATCGATCACTTGAAATGCACATTACGATGTCGAAAAAATTCCTGCTGAAGGAATAAGGGCTGTGGATTACATATATATATTCACATTATCTTCTTTCTAAGACTCGATTTGCATTTATTTTTTGTGCGTCATGTCTCTGATCACGCTATTATCATATTTATAAGACAATATTTGATATGGTTATTTTTTTTCTGCAATCATATTTCGCATGATGGGGATTTTGATGATGTGCATGACTAATCGCCTGATTAGCAAGAGGGACTAACATGAAATTTAGTGCGAAATTGCTAGTAAAGATCCAGGAATCGCTTTTTCTTGGATATTTACCTGCACTATAAAAACAGGTCAGTATCTTTTTTTTTTAATCCCCTTTTCCAAGATGAGAAAAGCTTACTATTATTCCTCCTTCAGCTTTATTCTGTTCCAAGAGAAAGGATCCAGTATGTCGAGATCAGAATCAGTCAAGATGCCGAGAGAAAAAAGCAAAACTCCAGAATCTTACAAATCGTCTCTTGTTAATCGTAGGAACCTTGCTTATAATATCTTGAAAAATCTTGAGGACGGTATCATTGGAGATAAAGGAATTTCCAGAGATAGACCAATGTTCAAAATGTAATAATGAAATTTAACGCTTCCTCCTAAAGCGATCACTATGCTCAACTGTAGCCATACCTTTCACCGGATATGTATTTAAAAAAGCTTCTACTTATCATGCCGAATACATGTCTATTTCCCGATTGTGAGAAGAATATTGATATCATAGAACCATTTCTACGATTCAAGATTTTCCATTATCTCATTCGAGTGGAACTTCAGCTTTATCCAACATAATGAGCGAAAGGTTCATCCTAACTTCACCGATCATAAGAGATGAGATGGAGAGGAGATATGCTGAAGCAAACAGGAATGAGGGTATAGCAATTCAACGGGTCAAAATTTATTTAACTGATTAATTTTATGCTAATGTAAATACGCCAAAGATAGCAAAGAAATAAAGATATGTATATAATATATATTTTTTTTAAATTGTATGTTTTTTTTTTGTATTTTTTTGAAATAATACTGAAATGAATCTGGAAAATAAAAAAGTCAAGTATTATTTATTATATCACAAGATTTAATAATCTAACACAGTAATCATTTCCACAACTAGCCAATTGTAATTTAACATTTTCATTATTCATAAATTTTTGAATATTCTTATTTCTCCACATTAATTTATTAACACTTGAAACGTGACATTCGCTAAAAGAAAAAAAAAAATATTTTAATAACGACCAAAATTTTAAAATATATTATTATTATTTTATTTTATTTTACTTACTTTTTATCAACTTCAATAAATTCATTCCATTTTTCTATTTGATTCTCATCTTCAGATTGATAAATAAATATTTTCCCATTTTCTAATCCAATAGCTAATAAATATCTAAAAAAGAAAAAAATTTTTTTTTCTTTAAGATTTAACTACTATTAAAACTATTTTATAAAAAGGAATTTTTACCTTTGATTAATAAATATAGGAGCAAAGTCAATTGCTGTAACAGCTTCTTGAAACTTTATAGTAGATTTACAATCCCATTGGGTTTGTTCCTGAGATTTAATTTGCGTCCAAATTTTTACCTACAAACATAAATATGTTAAATATAGTTGTAATTTTAGAAAATTTTGTAAAAGGTTTTTAAAATTAACATACTGTCTTATCCCTAGATCCAGTTGCAAATAATTTATCATCATGACTCCAAGAACAATCCCAAATAATACGAGAATGTGCTTTGTTTTTTGTAATAAATTTATAAGGTATCGTACCTATATAAAAAATACTTATATATAGTATATATCTCAAAATTATATTGAAAATAATTTATTAAATAATAAAATATATACCTTCACATTTTTCAAATATCGACCAAATTCTATCTCTAGATACTGATAATAAATATTTATCATTATGTGAAAATTTGATTTGTGTTACTGTTAATGTGTGTGATTGTAATGGATTTGGCAATTCTTTCCAAGTTGATGTATCATATAATCGAATTACTGCATGTTCTGCTATTGTTGCCTAAATTAATTTATAAAAAAAAAAATATTTAAAATACAAAAAAAAAGCAGGGAACAAATTTCAAGAACTTTAAAACGTGATACTAAACCTTACATGCGCTTGCAATGTATTTTCCATCATTACTAGCTCCAACACTAATTAATTCAAATCCATGTCCGTACCTTTAATATAAATATTCAGTAATTAAAATCCTCAATTAAGCAACTACGAGCACTGATCTTCAGGAATAAAAATTTTTACTTACAATTTGTCAATTTCAGGCCAAAGAGTATGTTGTAATAAATGTTCTTCAAAAGGTGGTTTATCTAAAGTCTGTAGTAAACTATTAGGTGTAGCGCTCGAATGAGAATAAGATTGTCTACTTAAAAATTCTTCTTCTTGAGCAGCTTCTTCAAAATTTTTTATATCTGCTTGAAATACTGCTTTATTTGATAATCCTAATGCTGGTAAATTTGCTCCTAATGGTCTTGATTCCTAATTAATTAATTATTCCAAATTGAAAAAGATCTTATGAGTACTAATATCACGTGACCAAGTAAATTTACCCGAGTAATGATCTTGTAAAAAAATTATAAATTCAACTTACCAATTCTTCCAGAATTCCTGGATTATTCAATAATTTTGACAAAGATTGAACAAATGTTTTTGGTGCATCAAAAACTCTTAACACCTAATAAAATATTTACGATATATTTAGTTGATTTCATAATATATAAAATTAAAATTAATTCAAATACATATATTTAGACATACTTTTTCATCAGATCCACTAACATATCTCCATTTATTAACAAAACTAAAACAATTTATATCGTAACCATGGATTTGTGGTCTTGAGATTTCATGCCAAGTCACTGCTAATTTATCATTGTCAATATTTCGACACCATGGAGCAAATATTCTAGCTGTTTGATCAAGACTTTAAAAGATCAAGGTTTTTAAATTAGAAAAAACAAATCGGTATTTTACAAGTATATATTAAGAGACTTTACCTCACTGATGTAAGATAATTAAAGCCTCTGTCCCAAGAAATATCCTTGACGGAATTAAAATGCCCGCTTATTGAGACTTGCGGCTGCCAATCTAAGAAAGAAGTTTTATTATATATTAAAATAAAAAAAAAAATCTGCAAATTACAACTTTAATCTTACCTTCACTATCGTTGTCATCTTGACTAATATTTTTCCACAAGTGAAAAGCTCCGGTATGTCCATGACTAATAATATAATTTCCCTTCTTATTAAATAATCCTCCAAGAAATCCAAGTGTATATCCGCCAATTTCACCAACTCTTGTCTTCATCAAATAAAAAAAAAAGGTTAATGTTTTTTCAAATATGTAAAATTTAATTCACAAAATTTGTATATTTTATATACCAAATTAACCCAAACGCCCGTATCAGGTTCAGGTTTCCATATCATCATGGATTTATCTGATGATGAAGTAAGTATGGTCATTGGCTGATGATACTTTAAATTTCCTTCAGAATCTAAAAAAGATCGAATTAATAATAAAATTTTTCAACATCTTCGATAAAGAATTTTTTTAAAAAAAAAAAAAATATTCCAAACCTTTAATTAAACATGGTGGTTGCCAACATACACTATAAATCCAATCATCATGCCCCATAAGCAACGCTTCAAACATAATACTATATCGCTTACTACAAAAAAAAAGCAATTTTAAATATTATAACATAAAAAAAGATTTTTGCAATCAAATTTATTACCTACTTGACACATGATTCTCCATCTTTAGCTACTTCGACATCAATAATATGAGCTTTCGTACTTAATTGCACTTTATTTCCAGAGCTAAATCAAAAAAAAAAATTTTTTACTATTACTACTATTAAACAAATGTTAAGAGTTCAACGTACTTACAATGTTCCATCATCCAAAACGTTAGCCAGTAAATCTTTAATCAAGGATTTCTTTTCATTTCCATTCTCATTTCCTTTCTCTTTATCAATTTCTTCTTGATCATTCTTAACAAGGCTAATTTTCCAAATTCTAATATATTTATCTTGTGATCCACTTGCTAATAATAAATCACCTTCTTGTAATTTATATTCATTTTTAATGTCATTTGATGATAAGTTTTGTGGTGATATTGGCGTTGTATAAGTTGCAAATGATAAAGATCTAATCCAATTTTCATGTCCTTGTAACGATAGTGACTCAATGAACTACAATTTTCAATTCATCTAATTAATAAGTAAAAAATGTTATAGTCCTAAGAAAAAACTTGCTTAATATTCTTACTTGGCCATTATTTTGTACAAATAATAATAACCTTTTATCCGTACTTCCACAAGCTAATATTGGAACTACAAAAGAAGAGGTTCCACCACTATAAATATTTTAGCTGTCAAAAATCACAAATTTCCCTTAAAGTTTAGTCTAAATAAAACATTACCTTTAGATTCTGGTAAATGAGAAATTGCTAAATCTATCGGATATTTTGATCCAAGATTAATTGTTTGAATACATTCAACTGAATCTAAAAAAAAAGTAAAAATAAATAAATAAATAAATAAAAAATTTCATTCGTATTAAACCCAACAAAAAACACGATACCTTTGGTATCATCTAGTTCACATCTTTCCCAAATCTTGATGACACCATCAGAAGATCCTGTAGCGAATAAATCTTTTTCCACGATAATATTTCTTGATCTGACAACTCCTAACGTATTAATTGATCCATTATGTGATTCTAATATTGCGGAATTAACCCACTAAACAAAAAATTATTTTTTTTTTTTACAAAACAATTAAATTTGATAATTGTAATATACAATGTAAAAATGAATTACTTTGTTAGATTTATTCTTTTTCCATATTCTAGCAGTTTTATCAGCTGATCCAGAAATTATTGCAATATTCGTTTGATTTATTTCATCTCCTTTTAAAGAAAATGAAAAAGATTAATGTCAATTTTATCAATATATACTACCCATCATATAAAGACGTAGATAATTATTACCTCTATTTATAAATTCTACACAATTAACTTTATCTTTATGTCCCGATAATGTTGCAATAATACCCTTAGATTCTGGGTCCTAAAAAATTTTTATTCAAAATTATGATTTATTATCATAAATTAAAAATTACTCTTAATTTTTACCTCTGGATAATATAAAGCAACATAATTGTTTGCTCCAAAAGCTAATAAACCATCATATCCCCATGATGCTATTTGTGGTAATTTATTACATCCTATACTAGTAAATTCTAAATATATTTTTGAAGATGACATGATGCAGTTATACAAAAATAAGAATGCGATTAAAAAAAAAAATCTGGCTGATCGTTGATCATTGAAATTTTAAGTCGATGATTATGGTCAACGTTACACTGTTCAAATTAGTAATAGAAATCTATGATCAATTTAGCGTCACTAGTCGAAGAATTGGTTTTACTATGATATGATATTAAAAAACAATGTAATATACAAATTAGTATATATTGTTTTTTATCAATATGTGAAACATTTACAGCGCATACAGTATATCAGATGTTCTGCTTATGATTTGAAATATAATTTCCTTCATAATCATAATGATTGGTTAATCAGAAGAGAAATTAAAATAAATATTTAAAATATTTAAAAAGGTGGTAGCAATTAATATCCCTCATTTATATTGAACATCAGTTTTTCGATATTTTAATAACGGATATACTATCATAGTAACTTAAAATTCAAAAGTCTTCCAATTATCCTTTTAAACATTAAGCAATTGCAGGTCAAATTTGGCTGCAATTTTACCATAAATTCAATTTTTTTAAAAAATTATAATCGTGAATTGAAAAAACAAGGGTTAATTATTGATCAAAATACTGGCATTTTTTTTTAAAAAAAAAAAAATATATAAAGAAAATTTGAAAATTTTGCCAATAATTTTTAGTAATTTTTAAAAGTGAAATTTGTTATAATGAAAAGCTTTATTGAACAATTTTTCCAAAAATTTTTAATTAAAGTGGAAGACGAAAACTTTTTCTTATCTTTTTTTAATCAAAAATATGAAATTTCACATAAAAATGAAGAATTGGAAATAATGAATAATATTATAAAAAAAAAAATTGTATATACTAAAGTAAACCAACTTAAAAAATAATATTATAATAAATATTTTTGTTTTCTCCTAATGTTTTACTTATTTTTTTTTTTTTGCAAAAATATACAAGAACTGTTACAGGTCACATAATTCAAGATGTTGAAACTTATATCTTGTCATTAAGCCAATAATGCTCTTATTTTTAATTATATTATATTTAAATTACTTTTTTTAATCGGATGACCCTTAAGAATACTGTTGACTGTTGTGCTCTGTATCGCACCATTTTTTTTATTAACAAATTCTGATTAATGTATATTAGATTGATACTTTATTGATAGAAAAAAGAAAAAAGCAGGGTTGAGTTTAATTTCGTTATTTAACATGCGTGACGTATATATGATAATGACATCCGGGATTAATTTTATTGACGCGATGTAGTTTTTTTCGTCAAAACTATGATTATCAGTTTTTACGATTATCATAACACTAATACTGTAGTTCCACCAATGATAAACAAATTTGATAAGCAAAAGTAGTTTAATCAGTACGCATTTTCATTAGGCAGATTTAATAAATGTCCTTATTCTTTAATATCGCGTAAAATTTTCTCCTTATATATAGTAATAAAAGTGATTTAATCAGTTGTTTCCATATAAAAAATTTTTTTTGATCCGATGATTAATTATTCCTAATACATTGGAGCAAGCAATTACATAATTTTTCAAAAGTGGCGTGGAAAATTTTTTAAACTATTTGGTCATTCCACATTACAAAAAAAATAACTGGTTTCTTTTGAGTAAATATAAGAATTCCCACAATAAAATTCATATAAATATCATAAATATCGGTAAAAAAAATATCTTTTCCCACAACAAATTTCCTATAAATCTCTCGTCCATATCAGAAACTTTATATCAACAACTTTACGTAGATTTATTAAACTTTTATTTGGGTTCTAATAGTGTTGTTTTAATAATAATTCTTTTTTTATCCACATATTTTTGATAAATACATTCATTCGTTTAAAGACTGAAATTTTCTGACTTTAATATGGACGAAAAGTATAAAATTTACTTTAATGTACAAGACGTAGATAAATGGTCATTAATCGACTACGACAGCTGGGCCATCAATAATGTAAAATTTCATCAACCCACCAAAGGGCACTGGACATTTTTATTAACTAACATGTTAATAAACAATGTTGACTCGAAGAAGTCTAAAAAAGCAAGAAACTTATTAAAAAATAAAAAAGTGAGTGTACTTTGCTTCCATAAACTCTGGCTAATAATGGTATGGTTACTTTCTTGTTCCTGGATGTTGCGTTCTTTTTCCTTCCTCTCTGACTACGCCTTAGTGAGGTTTTTAAATTTGGATCGTATGAGCTAGTACTTCTCATTACCTGACGTCCTGCTTTTTACCTCCCTCTCTGACTGCGCCTTAGTGAGGTTTTTCAATCGGATTTAAGCAGCCGAGCAGGAAACCATTTTTCTTGAATGTAGAGCTTAGATCCGGTGAATGATCCTAATGGGTTATTCAGTGAATATCCTAGGATTACGGATATATCCGTTCACTTTTAGATAGGATATCCGGATTTTGCTTAAGAAAATAGGATATTCACTGAATATAATCCGGATATCTTAGGATATAATGTAAATATGATGTAAATATAATGTAAACATGATGTAATAAAATTTTAACAATGGAATATTACTTAATATTAATCCCATATGTATTTTTTTGGAGAGATTAGTTTAATTAACGTTCCCATCTGAATAAGTAGTCTAGAGTTATTTCAAAAAAAAAAAATACTAGCTTAAAGAAACAGGATGTCTACTGTAATATAATAGAAGTACAGTAGATAGTAATATTGAGAATTACCTAGATTTTGATAAATGTCAAAATATAGATGACGAAATAACAACAATAATTCAGCTTTTTAGAATCTGGTGGCCATAATCAGGATACGAATAAAATTTAAAAATAACTCAATGAATATCCTATGAATATCCGGATTTTACCATCCGGATTAATATTTAGAATTGATATCCGGATATCCGGATTTATAATCTTTGAACGGACATATTCAGTGAATATCAACGGATAATCCGGATCTAAGCTCTACTTGAATGGTATGGGTTACTTTCTCAAATGTCCTTATGTCCTGTTTATTCCTCCCTTGCTGACTGCGCCTTAGTGAGGTTTTTGAATTGGATAAACAGTAAAAATAAGGAAGCCCTTTTTTGTCTGAAAATTGAAGTACTTCTCATTACCTGATGTCCTGTTTATTCCTCCCTTGCTGACTGCGCCTTAGTGAGGTTGGTTTTTGAATTGGATAAACAGTAAAAATAAGGAAGCCCTTTTTTGTCTGAAAATTGAAGTACTTCTCATTACCTGATGTCCTGTTTATTCCTCCCTCACTGACTGCGCCTTAGTGAGGTTTTTCAATCGGATTTAAGCAGCCAAGCAGGAAACCATTTTAGTCATGTGATTATGAGTTGGAAAGTGAAATTTATTGTAAAGGTCAACTAAATCTGAATGAGAATTCGGTTATGTATCTTCCTTAAGTCAATAAATTTCCTCTTCACTCACTGATCATATTGAACTAATACTTTTTTTTATTATATCAACATGATACTAATATTCAATTATTTCAATAGGCTGATTCAAAACACGTGAACGAACTATGGAAAAGTCCGGAAATTTTAAAAAACGTATACGAAGAACCAAGCAAAGAACCAGAAAAGGAAAATCGAAAATAAAAAAAGAAAAATACAGAAAAATTTCGTGAGTATATATCATTTATATATTGCGAATAAATTCCTTTTAGGTTTACATATTTATTAATTTAAAACGTTATTACAATAGGATGATAAGGAGAAAGCCTAGAATGTACTCGTCGCGAAAAAGATATGAAAAATTATTGGACTGATTACGGATATAATTCAAGAATACAAAATAAAAGTGATCTATTTATACGTTTAAAAAAAATATATATATACATATATGATACGATCCAACTTTATATTGGTGTTTAGGTTCGTTGTCTATTTCCATTAGTTTTTCTGAATTTTCAATTTCTATCCTTTTTTTGACTAATTATTTACTCATAATCATTTGTTATATGTCCACTAATTTAGTCCGAATGATATTTTTTTCTTTAGATTTAATTCTACTACTTCATTTACTAACGCGTCTTCTGTATCATCAGGTAGTTGTTCCCCATATCGTTAATTAGTATAAATTGTAAACATTAATCTTTTTCGTCTAGTTTTAAGGTAAATCATTTGTTATATCGAGTTACAGTAGCCCATGATGTAAATAATTCATAATTAAAAATTCTACTGTAATTTAAAAGACAATGAAAAAAAACAAATATTCAAGAGTCAAAAGTCATTAATGTTCTTTTCAAAAAATTTTTCTTTTTTTTCTTTTTTGATTTTTTTAAATAAATGACATGAAAATGTGAAATTGTACAATAATAAAAATATGATGAAAAAAAGAGACTTTGAAAGAAACAAAGAAGGGGGGAATGTTGGAAAAAAAAAATTAATTAAATGGTACAAAGATTCTGTATGTAAAAATTATACTTGAGATAATAATAATAATAATAAAAAAAAAGAAGATATTAATGAAAGGATAATGAAAATGATATATAAAGAAATGAATGGGTTTGAGAATTGAGTGGAGAGAATAATAATAAAAAATATAAATGATAACAATAACAGATAAGAAAAAAAAAAAAAAGAATCTAACTAAAAATACATCATTAAAGAAAAATGTCCAAATAAAGTTGAAAAAATTAAAAAGTATGATAAAAAATATGAATAAATAAATAAATGAAAAAAAAAATAAATAAATAAATTACATTTTTGAATGATTTTTTTTTTCTTTTTCGTTAAATACTTTTTTTTTTTTTAAGAAAAACAACTAAAATTACACCTAAAATACTTTTTCTTTTTTTTTTTTGAAAAAAAATACAACTTAAATACATCTTAAATACAATATATAAAACTACTTTTTTTCTACTTTTTTTTACTCTGAATACCAGTCTTCAGCATCTACAAATACATCATCGTCATCGTCATCATCATCATTATCATAATAAATTTCGGTATGTTCATAATTTAATATACCACTAGCTCGTAATTTCTCATATTCTTCTTCATATGCTTCAATATCAAATTCATCAAAATTTTCTTGAGCATCCTCGAATTCGAGACTGATAATACTAGATGAATCATCTTTAAATTCTTTAAACAAACTATCTTCTTCAAAAGATTTGAATTCCAATTCACCTCCCGATAAAATGCTGAAGGTTCTTTCATTATCTGGTGATCTCGGAGGTGTTGTATGACTGGAATCCGTGACCGTTGAACTTGTGGTCATTGTGGATAATGATGAATTTGATGACATAGGTACTAAGGTCATGGTAGAATGTTTCTCTTTTTTATTATTATTGTTATTATTATTATTGTTATTATCAGCCATAGGATCAGTTTTCTCCATAACTTTCAAAGTTGCTTCTAATATATCTTTACCAAATGGTTCAGGTTCCATAGAGCTCTCACCGAGCCTATACATGGTTTTTCTGTTTTGCCAATAATTACCATCATCCATAACAGTGCCACATAAATCTTTTTCCAAGATTTCATGATAACAAACCAGCCGACTAAGATCAAGGCAAGTTTGTTTAAGCCTTTGGGCTACTAATACGGCAAGTTGTATGATACGGTCTCGTGTTGTATTCTTATAAGGTATCATAAGGAATAAATTATTCCTGAAACGAACATCTGCTTGAAGTTGTGATGTTAACGCCGTTATCTTATGTTGAAGCTCATCAAGTTTAGCCTACATAATTATAAAAAAAAAATATTATATATTATTTTTACTTGAAATATTAATTTATTTTTAAAGAAAAAATACGTACCCTTAATACGTTTGCTCTTCCATTTGCATCATTTGGATTACAATCATCTTTAAGACCAATTTTATTATTAAAAAAGAAATTTCGTGGACTTTTTTTTTCTTTTCTTGATTGAACATTAATATGTCTCATTTTCAAACCGATACTCTTAAAAGTTGCAGCATAGTTAATTTTTGTAATCCAATCGTTCATTTCATCTTCATTTTCCGCTTGAAAAAGATATTGATGACCTTTAGGGCACACAAGTCGAAAAACATATGGATGTTTATTGTATGTCTTATCATATATAGCAACTGATTCCGCAGTCATCAGAATAACATCGGGTCTTAATGTTGGAGGCTTTTTCGATTTCTAATAATAAATATACAAGGAAAATTATTTAACTTTGATTGTTAATTTTGGTAAAAAGAATTAAAGAGTTAAATGATTAATATACCTCAGGACCGTATATTTCCGCCATTTGAGAATTAAACCAAGCCTCATCTTTAAAAAACATTAACTGACTTCCACTTAATATTACACCATATTGTTTCCAACCTCTTACAAGTCCACCCTTCTTTTTACCTTCAACCATGTCCACTTTCCTAGCCAATTTACCACCTTTAGTGATTTTAAGTATAAATGTTCCATCCTCTTCATCTAAAGGTTGCATTGAAGTATTTGTGGGATTAAAAGTTTCACCGTTACGCCTAGTTTGAACACCTGTAACCTTGATGGTATGTGCACTAGCAAATGCCCGGTGCAAATTTACTATATCCAATGACGGAAGAGTTCCCATGTAAGAATAAGGATTTTCTACTGGAACCAAATGTCTGATAGCTGGTTTAAATTCGGTTGGAATTTTCTAAAAAAAAAAAAAATTTTAAAATGATTTTTTTTTTTGATAAATATACATATAAAAAAAGACTGCTTACGGTATTAATAACCGTGTAAGGGTCATTTTTCGTTCGTAATGATTTTCGCTTTTCTTTAGAAGAATTAAATATCCTTGACTGCTTATGATCTGTTTGTGACTCAAGTATAGTTTGACCATTTACGTCAACGTCATCATCAGCGTATATGAATTGCGTAAAAGTTATATTATCAAAAAGAATCTGTCAAAAAAAAAGAATTATTTCATATTTAGCAAAAAATTATTAAGGAAAATCATTTTCGTCCCTTTAAAAAAAAATCACCTCTAAAATTTCAGGAGGTACGCCATCAATGCGTGTATTTTTTACAAAATCCTCCTTTGACATTTTTCGTTTAACATTCTTATTGAACGCATCAGTATGAAGCATTAGTAATGAAAATGCGAGAACGTATGGAGTATCTGCACATAAAAAAAAATGTTTAAATTGTTAATACTTTAATACTTTTAAATATTAACAAATTCAACATAGAAATTTTATGTTACCTGAAGTAGAAAATAAATCAGGATTAGAATCATGATATCTTTTAGCAAAAGCTTCCATAACACGATCAATTTGTTGCGTTTCTTTTGGAAGATGACATTCCATTAAAAATTTCCTAAAAAAAATGAAGTTAAAAATTTAATATTATATATTACATCACGTGCACACACATATATATATTATAACTTACCGTAATGCTATATCGATTGGATCTTTTTCAAAATCAAAAGCATTCATATATTCTTTAAGAACAGCTTTATGAAAAGAATCCGATCTATTATTAAAAATGATATTTAATTTGAATAATATTTAGTTTGAATTAAAATTTTAAAATTTCTTAAAAAAATAATAATAAAAATCAATTAAAACGTACTTTTTTGCTAACATTGTCGCAAGTTTTGATTTTGATAAAGTATTTTGCATTCTTTCAAGATATTGTTTAGGAGTTTCACTACTTGATTTATCCAATGTAACAGTATTTTTTGTATCCGAATTATTTAAATTAGACAAAGACTTTGTAGATATTAATGGATCATCAAATACATCAGATAAATTTGGCATAACTGGAGCCGATTCAATACGTTTAAGATAATGATTTTGTTTTCTAGAATTAGGATCAGAATTTTGAGGATGTGGAACTTTTTGATAACCTTTTAATTTTGGTCTTAATGAAGGATAAATACGTTGTGAATCATTAGTAGTAGTAGTAGTAGTAGTTGATTTTGTCATCTTCGTCGTCGAATTTGTTGGATTAGGAGGATTAGGAGAAATTATTGAAGCAGGAGGAATTTCTTCGACTTGTTGAACTTTTACAGGATCAGTAGAAGTTTTTGAAGATACAATTGTAATAGATGAAGGATCATTAACACTTATATTATTATCAAAAGTTACTAAAGGACCAGTTATCTTTTGTGATGGAGTTGCGTCATCACCATTAATATTATTAATAATATTATTATTGTTGTTATTATTATTATTAGGTTCAATTGGAGATAGACTAAAATCACCAAAATCTAAATAAAGAGGACCTTGACCTGGTGAATTCTTTGCAGATATTGTAGTTTTTGTAACAGTAGTAACGGTAGTTGTAGTTGTTGTTCTCGTAATTTTTGTCGCAGGATCAGATTCAGGAGTTGAAGAAGAAGAAGGAAATTTCCTTATTGTTGTTGATTGTAACTTAGCATCATAAGGAGGAGGAGGAGGAGAATGAACTATATCCTCAAAACTAGTGTTAAGTTTTGCCACATTATCACTTGGAGGTATTGGAGAAATTATTGGACTTCTTATTATAGAGTTATTTCTTTTATTAGTAGTATTTAACTGTTTTAATTGTTTTCTACCTGAAAACATTTTTAAAAAATATGTATTATATGTATATGTATATATGTATATATATATATTATAAATCTATACAGAACATTGGACCGACCAAGTCGTTTCTAAATATCTAAATATATAAAAGATTAAAATATACGAAGAACGTATAATTTTTTTTTTTTAGGAAAGTTCGTTTGTATTCAATGAGAAAATTCAATTGTTCGATAACATAAAAAACGTAAGACACAGTCTTAACAGAAAAGAAAGTAAAAGGGGCACACAAAAAAGTTTTTCAATTATCTCTGGAAACGCCACCGACGCACCAATAAAAAAAAAAATATGTAAATATATTATGATAATAATAAATGCGTTCTTTAAAGGATCAAAAGAAAAAAATAAAGGATCTTTTTTTTTAAAAAAAAAACTTTGAATGCGAATGCCTCAAATAAAATATTTATTATCAAAACTTTTTTTTTTTTTGAAAAATAAAAAATTTATCTTTTAAAAAAAAAAAATTTTTCGTTATAAATTTTTTTTTTTTTGGCGCTAAAAAAACGGCCTGCGCAATTTTTTTTGGAATAAAGAAAAAAATAATTTTTGATTGAAGTGGAAAAAAAAAAAAAGTTTTTTTACTCTTTCAAGTTTGAAATCAACTAATATATTTCTAATATTTCGACAAAATATTACACATAATGTATTAATTGGTAAAATGTTTTTGATTGAGTTACATAATAACAAATTAATATATGCATTTGGTAATAATTTAATGTATTACCCTGCAAATCGTACATTAACTTGCTTGATTGTTGATAATACCTAATTTCTTCAAACACCACTCATTTTTTTTTATATTTTCCAGTTGGTAATACAATAAATATACTTTATTTTTTGAAACAGGGGACAAGACTTTCGAGGTAGAATCATACATTGACAGTTTTATAAAATCGATTTCTTCAAATAAAAGAACATGGTTATCAACACCTTTTTTTGTATCAAAAAAACAATGGACAAATTTATCGAAACATTGATGAGTTTGAAATATATTTTAAAAGACTCAAAAGTTATATAATTCTCACGCTCCTTAAATATGTAGATTTCACTAGTATAAAAATGTAGTTTAATTGTTAGTATAAATGTAGTTTAATTGTTAGTATATATGTCAGTGTAAATGTGGTTTAAAATTATTAAGTTTAATTGAAATATTAAAAATATAAAAAATATCATATATAATATATATATATATATCTATATTTACGCATGATTTAGTAACCTTTATTATATTATTTTTAATTATTTTAAGGAAATATACTTCATTATATGTAGGATGAAATAATTGTCATTTATTTAATTACACGAGTTAATTAAAATTATCATTGTTAATTTATTTTTGAATTGCCGATCTTGTTGATCAGTATTTTATACACAGTATATAGTATAGTAATAGTATAATTAGTATACAGTGTATATAATATACAGTATAATTTACTTATATATAGTTATTACACACTTTCTAAAATATAATATATATTTATATATTTGGTTAGCGACTTGGATATCTACAAATCGACTAATTTTAATTTTTTCCATTCATTTGTTTAAAATAATTGATCGCTTTACTTGAGTAATATTACCGAGATGTGGGACACATCTATGTCAAATAGCTGTGTTATAATGTGGAATTTCATGCGATCAGTAAATTGACCCCAGCCATATTGGTACCCCCGGTCAAAGGTTTTTTTAACAAAAATATCATTTTATACGTTGTTATTTAAGATTTTTCCAATTTTCCATCAAGAATTGTTAACATCTATTTATAATTTAGCGGAAATTCGGAGAACGTTTTAATTTATAATCTTATTAATTAATTTTTGTGTCGCACAACAATTTCATATGTTAAAATCATATGAACAAAATATAAATAAATAAATAAATAAAATAAATAACGAAACAATTTGGCATAAAAATCCACGGAATAAGTCTTCTTCTTTATTAAGGTTTTTATCTTTTAGGAAAAGTAACCAACCGTATTAAAAGTATTAAAAAAAAAAAAAAATTTCACTTGAAGTTAAAATATGCAAAAAATTATTTTTATATTATTTAACAGAACAAATGATAACAAGTGTAGATAACTTCCCAAATAGTTGAGATAATTAGTATTATTAACAGTTTTAAATAAAATTTCGTTACCAATTATTCTTATAATTAAGAAAAACTCTAATTATTATGGAAGCTTCTTCAAGAATTACAGGAGGTTGCCGGTAATTTATAAACGTAATACGCTTTACTCACATTTTGGGTATATCTAAATGGAAGCATCTGCTATTACGCCGTCCCGTGTTAATATTTATACAATAATGCATGATGCCTGCTTTCGCTATCACAAATTATATTATCTGTTGTGTAGTGCGATTGACTGATTTGCAACCATGTCCGGGAATAAGAAACATATTGCATGTTTATGTTACATACAATACATTAATAAAAATTAATTAATAATACTTGTAAATGAGAATGCTGTCCATTTAAAAAATTAATCATGTAGCAATTTAAAGGATCATGAATTAATGAATTATGATATTCATCGACACAATGATTGTAATGATTATCTGAATAAAAAATGTCAATTGTCAATCAACAAGTTGACTAATAAGCCAATAAAGCCATAAAGTACATAAAGTACATCAAGTACATCCTTTTGAAAATCAAAGACCAAGATCGAAATTTTGATTATGTTCTGATGATACGAGAAAAATCACGTGTTACGATACTAGTGTAAATAGCAAGTTTCCGTGGTGTAGAGGTTTAAATTCCGCCTTAAATTATTGAAACAATTTATTTTGTCCTACAAAGGGGATGGCACATAAATTTCGTGATCAGCGGAAATCAACGATACACGAGAATCATTCCTTTCTTTCTTACAAAACTCATTTCTAGCTGCTAAGTTTCTATTCCAGTAAAGTTGATAAGTTTTTTACGGTTACACCTTTGATTATTTCGGTTCCTAGCGATTACGTGATGATATTACGAAAACTTAGATTTTAGCTGACAAGTTTGTAAATTTTTTTTTTTTTTTTTTGTAATTTATCTTAATTTTTTTAATAACTTATTCTAATATTCTACTATTTTTCTTAGGAAATTAAATTAGAAATTAGACTTTTTTTAATTTATTAATTTATTAATTTATTATTATTATTATTTTTTTTTTGAATAATTCTTTGATCTTTAGTTAATTTTCTGATCGTTCGTAAAGACTGTAAAACAAATTCAACTTTGTATTAATTCATTAGATAATTTGTTTTTCTTTTAATAAAAGTAAATTATAACCGATTATATTATTTAATTTTACAAAATTCGTTTATTTTTATATTTTCAAGTGATTTTGAAAACGAAACTTATGAATTTATTTTTTACATCACAAAAAAAAAAAGAATATGAATAATATTTTACTTACAAAAATTATTTAATCAAATTTTGAATTATTGTTTATTATTAATTATTTTTTTCTTTTATTTGCGATGGTTTCTTTTTTTTTCTTTGGATATTTTTAATTTTCAAACGCATCAACGAGATAATAAGTGGACTTTATATATATCAGGTAGCGAAATTTGTGATCATTGTTTTAAACTAACACATTTTTTATTTTTATTTATTTATTTATTTTTGAAATTGTATTTTTCAAATCAAAATTTTTATTAGAATCGAGTTTAAGTCAAAAAGTGTCTCTCTATGATCATGGTAAACTAGCTATTTTAATTACATTTATTATTTGTTTTAATAATGTAATTTTTTGCTAATTAATTTTTTTTATCATTTATAATATTACCAAAGCAAGACCTATATTACCGGGAGGCGGGAGATCATAATTTCTACTGTGATTGATGTAATATATTTTTTTTTCTAAAATCACTGGGCTATTATTATATTGATGTTTTTTTGTATGCTAATTTTATTAATTTGGCGTTGACAAAATGTTCACATCCCATTCCGTTCAATCTTTTGGGATATAGGCTCAACTTCGAAAAAGTAATTTTCAAGTTCGAAGAAATAACAAAAATATAATAAAATTGACCAAAAATTGTTTTAAATGGGAGAAAGAAATTCAGGTAACTCCTTACTCTTCAAGTTAGAGTTATAGATTTAATAATTTTGATTCAGATCATTAAAATTATAATATGGATTGTCGTTACTTGTACCATCAGACTTAGCGTTCCAACTCGTGAATCGACTCATAGTTTATCAAACATTTAAGGATCTTAATAGTATATTTGTTTTTTTTTATTTAACAATATCATTCTGTTTCGCTAAATAAATTAAACTGAATATTCTAACTTCAACGTCACATTTAGTATTTCTAAGATCTAAACGCAAATTTAATAAGAGCATCATCCTTTGCTAAGGTGATACATATTTAATTATATTGGGAACGAGAGATTATGATCAAAATTCATGATTAATAATAAATCTTAATCTTTAGATCAAATTCAAAGAGTATTTAATTGAAGCGATTAAACCACGCAGGTTTATTTTGGAGAACGGTACTCTTTGTAACGTGAAGCTTCTGCTATAAGGATTATATATATTCTTTGGTACGGCAAAAATTGATTCTTTATAAATTTTATCAATATTTTTCCAATTATTCTATACGATAGGATAACTCTACGCAACAGTCATTAGGAAGGGCGTGTTTGGGGTCATAATTGAATCAAAAATCTCGTTATTCTTTGAATTGGTATGCGATACTTATTATCTTTAATATCATTATATTATTGAATCATAATTTTTTTGTCTTATGCATTAGAAGATTTTTTTCTCGTTAGAGCACCATCGGCTGAATTACTTAATTTACGAATTTTAAGATTTCCTCCATTCAACAACTTTGAACTTATTCATACCCTCACCGGTAGCAGCAAAGCGTCTTCGTACTACATTTCAGTAACGTATTCAGATGCAAACTTTAGAATGCATTCATTGTAAAAGTTGGCTTCATCATTTCCCCTGGAGCAAGGTGTCAGTTATTGTAGAAGACTAGAACACTTCTATTCTCTTTCCATGGATAAGATTGTATTGGTTGTTTCTTTAACAAATTCAATATTAATAACTCCTTTAATTGCACCATCCAATTTGTTTTTTGTATAACAGGATTGTGAGCATAATACAGGACAATCTACCCATCTATAATTTCACATCCTAAGATCTTTGAAAGATAATCATTCTCTGCAAACGTTGATCTCTGCCATAGACACCGTGAAGTATGGGTTATGGGTTGGGTTTATTACGAATCCCGACGATAAGTATCCTGTTATAAAACAAACTCGACGTTCACAATCCTGACAAATATTAATCCCGAAAATTCAAATCCCAACACTCATTATCCCGACATTTATTATCTTTGCTTTTAATTTTACATTGTTACTTTTTTTTTACGGACGTAATAATTTTGTAATATTTTGTAACAATTTATATGCAGAGATTTTACATTGATAAAAACAAAAATTAATAAATTATTATTAATGTTTAAAAATTATTATTCTGAGATTATTGGTTGGAAAAAAATAAAAGAATTTTGCTTTATATTAAATAAAAATGCAGTTTTTGCATATAAAGATATATTATTTTTTAATCTACTTGTTAAAATTTAATAAATCATTCTTTGCATACAAGGAAGTTTCAGACGATTTAAAAATTTTCGGACGGTGAAATTATTATGAGAGCAGACAAACAAGTATCAACTAAGTTTCGGTAAAATAATCAGGATTAAGGGAATTAGATACTTGTACGGTTATATTAATAACGAAAAAACACTCGGAGAGGTAATCGCTAAGGATTTAGAGGAGTATGGTATTAACGGATAATCATGAAAAAATTTCCTAATTTTTAGGAATTTTACTGAATTAGGAATTTTTTTTTAGGAAAAATACATGATTATAATTATTTAGAATTGTGTAGAATTCCTAAAAATTAGGAAATTTTTATAGGAAAAATACAAGATTATTATTAACGGGACATGGATCATTCCACCTCGGAAGAAAATTTTTAACGAATTCATACCGAACAAAAAGAATGAACAGGTTTCAAATACTGTTAACAAAGATAAGGCAACAGAAAGTAAAGAAGTTTTACCAAACAAGGGAAGAAGTAGTGGATACGATAAATAAATATAGAGACACTTGGACGAAGAAACACCGAATTTCCCTACAAAAATTTATCGGACGAAGAAGAATTAACGAAATGAGAGTTAATGATAAATTTGAAGATCGAAAGGAAAAAGTAAAAAAGGTGCAAGAATACAAAATTTTTGAACGCATCTTTAGTAAAATACCGTAAAGGTAACAGATAATCAAAAAAGATACTAACGCTAAAAAGCGTGATAGAAAAATTTCAAAGGGTTATTAGAAAAAGTAGTAGATTTTATACATTTGTAAGAGCCAGAAATTTTGTTTTTTCATGTTAAATAAATAAAATAATTAATAAATCAATTTTAAGTTTTTATATTTGTCATTATAATGCATTAAATTATCAAATATCGGTGTGATCGTCGGGATTTTATAAAATTCTGTAGTGATCAAGCATTGTATTATAATTCTTTGGTTTCAGATATACCTAACACTTGTTCTTCCCAGGTAATCTCTGTATAGTCAGCCCTTTCTACAGCGAATTTTGATATAATGAATTTCACGATATAATGAATCTTAAAAAAATATTTGTTACACCGAATTTTACTAATAAAATGCAGTATAATGTTGAACGAAGAAAAATTTATAAATTCACATATGTAAATGACCCCTTTTACAACGAATTTCTTTTAAAACGAATTTTTTTTTTAGTATAACGAAGATTTTTACAATATAAAGGGTAATTTGATGTTTGGTTTTCATGAATTTTTTAAATAAGCAATTTTACCACTCTTAATTTATTTTATCAAAAAGTTGGATGATTTGTTTTGAAGTTTCCTTTGCCTTCATGAACATGACGTTTTAAAAATGTAAGTTTCCTCTATTTTACTGAATTTTTCCGCTATACCGAATAATTCATTATAGCATTAATGAATTTACTCACAACGCTGAAGGCCTAGGCGATCGGACGCCTACATCGCATCGGGCTGGCTGTAGTGCTTTGAAAATATATGTAACTGTAACCCTACAGAATATTTGCATTAAAAATATTCCTGTTGAATAATCATTGGTATTGAAATATGAAATATCATTATAAATGCTGTAAATACAAAAAACAGGATTATAATATTGAAAGAATAGTCGTACGTACATATTGCGCTTTAGGTCAATAATTTTAGTAGTATATTTTAATCGAATTTTGAGTAATTATGAAACACTTGTCATGCAAAATAATAAAAATTTTTGTTGTTCTGATTTGAGCCAAATTTTAATGTACTTGCTAATTTCTCAGACATAGTTCATTATATAAGATTTTTCTGTATCCAGGATTAACAGGTCTGTCTCGGACTCTGTCAACTACTATAACTACATGTTAGGGAAACAATAGCTTCAATGTAGTTTTTATTAGCAGGACACGCAAAAACACAGCACACAAAAATATAACACAATTGCACAGTTCATTTTTAATACAAGAGTTTATTGATATTAACCTAACCTAGCACACGCACTCTACTTTTAACTCGAGAAAAATATAAGGACATTTATATAAAATAAAATGTAAGAAAAATAAGTAAAATAAAATAAATAAATACAAATATAATAGAAAAAACAAATATAACGTAAATAAGATCTAAATGATTTTCCAATTAACTGTGCCATGATCTACGTTAAGGGCCTTTACAAAATGGTTTTATTTATGTAAAAAAAAACTTATATAACTATACAGTATTGGACAACTATATGATATTGATTGCATATTTCTATAAAATAACAGCCACACAAATATATATATTGAGTGAATCATTTCATATATTTTTACTATATACTTGGATTTAGATTGTGCAATCTAACCATTGAGAATTATAATTATCATCATTTGAAAGATCTTCTGTAAAGGGATTAAGTAATAATCTGTTTACTATGCTCTCTATCACAATCGACAATTTTATTTCCTTTTTTTGAATATGTATCACGATTATGTAACATTACCTATTTGACCAAATAAATAAATGACACGCTTGCGAGTTATGCAACGCGAAGGACTTAAACGGTTTCCGTTTACCTAGTAAATACACATTTTGCATCATGTTTAATATGTGTTTGTGAGTTAAAAAACTCTTCAAGTTTAAAATAATCACACTTGAATAATATTGAAATATTGAACAACAAAGTCACTACAACAATAAAACCACACTAACCAGAGTATTCTCCTAGCTTTTTTGACCTGAGTCAATTTATTTTATTTATATGAAAATATTCAATTTATATAATTTATATTGATTTTTAATATTTAGTGGCGCAAATATATGAATCGATTGTAAAAATATGTGATCAACAGATCAACAGCGTGCATGCAGTGGGTCAACATTAAGCACCCTTTTTTTGTGTGCCAGGTCGTGGCGTAGAAACTTATTTAAAAACATCATTAAGGATTTTTTCTTCGACATAAAGTTTTTTGAATTTATATTGTAGATGTAATTTCACCTGCTTTGCAAGTTTAATTAGGATTCGGAAGAAGGTTATGAATGCCGATTTTGACTTTACATATAAATGATTGATTCTACCGTCTTCGTCGATCATTTCCAAAATGGATTTCGTGAAAGAAAAATTTTTGTTAAATAAGTCAATAATGATATTTAAAATCGCCTTTGTCGCTCTAAGTAAACTTGAAGATGCAGCTAAAATTACAACTATCTAGTAATTTTGTAGCTATATGTTAAAAAAAAGTTTTTTCTTTATGATTTTTGTTGCGCCACAATCTGCGACTTTCCCAGCGTAACCTGAAAAAAATGTCACGAAAAATCACGTGACATTTTTTTGTCACAACCGTCACACCCCACTGCGCTTCCATTTTCTATAAGTATCTGAGGGACAGTTTTTTTCGAGTAGGTAAAAACTTATTCGTCACACATTATTCGTCACATGTGCGCCACACTTAATTTTAGTCAAGTTGCGTAATGCCGGCCATTTCGTGACATTTTTTTCAGGTTACGCTAGGGAAGTCACAATCTGCTAGCTGCGCCACGAACCTGGCACACAAAAAAGGGATGCCAAGATTAATACATGTGACGGGTCAAGATTCTTTGGTGATGGTCTTTTGACCAGTGCAACCGCATCTTATGAAAAAGCTGTAATACAACACGGATATCAGTTAAATTCCATCAGATATATTACTAAAATGGGCGGTAAAGTTTTGTGATGTAATTTATGATACGTGATAACGTTTACCTAAAACCCTGTATTATTCAAACAAGTTTCTTCTCTAATTTAATATTTCTGTTCTATACAAGTTTTCAATCCGGGACGATATTGTAACGACTGAAATTACCTACTGAAATTATTAATTTTGGGCGCAGTATTATACTATTTAATTTAAGTGTGTAAAATATTCTAAGTATTTTTATTTACTGCGGTCCGAAATGGCGTTAAACTATCACACCACTTATCTGATTGGGTATTATAATACTAGGGGACTAAGGTCCTGATTTCAAAAGTACTAAGTGATCTACGCAACAATATTATTACTAAGCTTAATTTAAATTGTATTACAAAATTTCTTTTTGGAATTTATTAACGCCCAAATTTCTTACATTCGAATAGTATTATTATTAAGAAATTTTTTGAGCATTTACAAAATGGTCTTCAAAAAAAAACCTTTAATGATACCTAACATTCTGGAATATTTAAAAAACAATTTTACAAATTGGACCAGTGGAAATGAAAAAATTGATAACTTCATTCAGGAAATGCAATTAAAAATCATCAATAATGAAAATGATATAGTATTTGAATGGATACCATATAAACAATTTAATAAAATCAAAAAGACAGGCAAAAATGATCCTATAACAGTGTATTCATCAATATGGAAGGATGGTCCATTATGTAAAAAGAATATGTGGAGTGAGTATTATACAAGGGATTCAAATAAAAATGTTGCCTTAAAATATTTACATAGGTCACAAAATTCTGTTGATTTTCTAATAAACGAGGTATAATATTTTAATAAATATTCTTAACACTTTAAGTATAATAAATTTACTCATTTGTTTATATTTAGGCTAAAAAATATTCAACAAAAATCTTTGATAGAGTAATTTGTGATATATATGGAATATCTCAAAATCCAAAAACAAATAATTATATTTTGGTTCTCGCATGGGCAAGTGGATATGAAAAAATTAATAACTTCATTCAGGAAATGCAATTAAAAATCAATAATAAAAATGATGTAGTATTTGAATGGATACCATACAATCAATTTAATAAAATCAAAGCAATAGACCAAAATAATTCTATAACAGTACATTCGGCAATATGGAAGAATGGCCCAATATATTGGAATAAACAAAATAAAAAATATATGAGAGATTCAAATAAAAAAGTTGCCTTAAAATATTTACCTGACTCACACAATTATGTTGATTTTCTAATAAATGAGGTATAATATTTTAATAAATATTCTTAACACTTTTAGTATAATAAATTTACTCTTTTGCTTATATGTAGGCTAAAAAATATTCAACAAAGAACTTTAATAGAGTAATTTGTAACATATGTGGAATATCTCAAAATCCAAAAACAAATAACTATATTTTAGTTCTTACCTGGGCGAGTGGAAGTGAAAAAATTGACAACTTTATTCAGGAAAGACAATTAAAAATTTATAAATATAATGATATAGTGCTTGAATGGATACCATACAACCAGTTTATTAAAATTAAAGAAACAGATAAAAATGGCTTTGTAACAGTATATTCAGCAATATGGAAGGATGGTCCATTATACAAGTTTTTTGATGGTTATGATTATATAAGAAAATCAAATAAAGAAGTTGCTTTAAAATGTTTGCATAATTCACAAGAATCCGTTGATTCTTTAATAAATAAGGTATGAAATTTCTTCAAATATTTAATACTTTTCCTAATTAATATACTTCATTTACGATTTCTTTTATTTATATTTAGGCTAAAAGATATTCAACAGATAAAAATGCATTTCAAGCATTGTATGGAATATCTCAAAATCCAGATACAAGAGATTATATCTTAGTAGTTCAAAATAATTATATACATATTTGTGAAAATGAAAAAATTGATGAATTCATTCAAGAAATGCAATTAAAAATGAATAAATATGAAGATAAAGTATTTGAATGGATTCCTTATAATCAATTTAATAAAATTAGGGAAATAAGTAAAGTTGGTTATTCAGCAATATGGAAGGATGGTCCACTGCATTATGATATTAAGTTTAGTAATTATACAAGAAATTCAAAAAATAAAGAAGTTGCTTTGAAGTATTTATATAACTCAAAAAATTCTATTGATTTTCTAATAAATAAGGTATAATAATTTTCAATATTTTTGCCATTTTTAGTAAAATATATTAATTCCTTTATTTGTATATTAGGCTAAAACATATCAAAAAAAAATATTTGGAAGAACAATTTGTGATATTTATGGAATTACTCAAAATCCAAATACATATAATTATATTTTAGTTCTTGCATGGACAAGTGGAAATGAAAAAATTGATGATTTCATTCAAGAAATGCAATTAAAAATCAATAATGAAAATGATGTAGTATTTGAGTGGATACCATATCGTCGGTTTGGTAATGTTAAGAAAATAGGTAAAGGTGGCTTTTCCACAGTATATTCAGCAATATGGAAAGATGGTCCATTAGAATATGATGTAAATAAAAAATATAGAAGAGATTTTGATAAAGAAGTCGCTTTAAAGTATTTACATACCTCAGAAAATTCTATTGATTTTCTAATAAATAAGGTATAATAATTCTTAAATATTTTTACCATTTTTAGTAAAATATATTAATTCCTTTATTTGTATGTTAGACAAAAAAATATTCAGCAAAAATATTTGGAAGAACAATTTGTGGTATATATGGAATATCTCAAAATCCAGATACGAATAATTATATTTTAGTTCTTGCATGGGCAATTGGTAATAAAAAAATTGATAATTTCATTCTAGAAATGCAATTAAAAATAAATGACTATAATGATATAGTATTTGAATGGATACCATATCATCAGTTTGGTGATATTGAGGCAGTAGGTGAGGGTGGCTTTTCCACAGTATATTCAGCAATATGGAAAGATGGTCCATTAGAATATGATGTAGATAAAAAAATCTATAATAGGGATCCAAATAAAGTAATTGCCTTGAAATGTTTGCATAATTTCCAAAGTATTACTGATAAATTTTTAAATGAGGTATGAAATTTCTTTAAAGGAATCATTAATAATATAATAATTTTTTATGGATTTAATCTGTAAATTTAATTTAATAATTATTTTTCAATATTAATGTATTAAACAGGTTAAAGAATACTCAATAAATAAAAGAAGTAATATTCTTAATATATATGGAATATCACAAAATCCAGATACAAAAGAATATATTATAGTTTTACAATATGCAAAAAAAGGCAATTTTAATCATTGGATAAATAAAAACTATGAATATTTTAATTGGGAAACAAAATTATTTGCATTGATTAGTATTATTAATGGTCTTAAAGAAATTCATCAGAGAAATTCAGTTCATTGTGATATTCATACAGGAAATATATTATTTTTAAAGTTCTTAAATAATTTTAAAATTGTGTATCAGTTTCAGATATGGGATTATGTGGAGAAGTTGGTAATATAGATAAAACAAAAATTTATGGAGTTATGCCTTATGTGGCTCCTGAAGTATTAAGAGGAAAACCTTATACTCAAGCAGCAGATATCTATAGTTTTGGTATGATAATGTATTTTGTAGCTACTGGAAGACAACCTTTTGGTGACCGTGCACATGATCACTGTCTTGCATTAGATATTTGCAAAGGAATTAGACCTGAATTTAATGAGTCAGAAGCACCAAGATGTTATATTAGTTTAATGAAAAAGTGTTGGGACTTAGACAAAAATGATAGACCAAATATTTTTGAGGTAGATGAATTAATCACATCATTTTATAAGTCATATGGAGGGAATCTTTTTAGTATAGAAAATAAAGAAATTGAAATGCAATTTAAGGAAGCAGAAGAATATAGAAAAGCAAATCTTACATCCATTGAAAATTACCAAATAAATACCCATCCACAAGCTATTTACACATCTCGATTACTTAATCCTTTTACAGAAGATCTTCCAAAATATGATGATGATTATAATTCTCAATGTTTAGATCAAGTAATCTGACTCCAGATGAAATCCAAACAAAGCATATTATAACAAGTTGTCTTAGCCCTTGACAGGGCGTTCTAACTGTAATATGTGAGGCAATAACTTGAAATTAGAAACAAGAGTTGTAACTGAACTCCGGAATGACCTTAAACTAGGATTTATAAGGGACTAATGTCCGCGATAACGTTAAACTAGGGATTAATTTTATTAGGTAAAGTATGTGATGACATTAATAGGGATTTATTGGAGAGTTGATCGAAGTATTTCATAGAATAATTGGTTCTTTTCTTCTTTTCTTCTCGAACTATAAATTAAGGAATAATTTTTTTAATTGTTTAATATATTGCGTAATATTTTGAAAATCATTAGTCTTAGAAATTATTTTTTTCTTAAATTTTTTTATTTTATTAATTATCTTATTTTATTATGAAACTTGGGAACTGTTATAATTTTTATCAAAAATAATAAAATTTATTTTTGTAGCTTGTGGTGGCAAGTTCTACAATATCCAGTTCGCATCCCTACACAGTACGCTGTTTCTCAAGTTATATTTTAATCTAACCTAAATAGAATAACGGAAAAAATAAATTAATTTTGGATACCTTAAAAAGGTTAGTCTTAATTTGTAAGATTAGCCATCAGCGACGCGGATCCAAATTTTTTTTTTCAAAATCTGCTATTTAAGCAATTTTTGATCTGAAAAGGCTGCCTTCCTCATTTACATCTATTCTACATCCACATCCACATCCACTTTTAAAGACGCTTCTTAACCTAAGTATTGTATTTGATATATATATATGTATATGTTATTTTTTTAAATGTATAAAACGACGGTCGATGGGTGATACAAGTCTAAAAAGATTTTTTTGTGGAAAGGAAATTATTTTAGAAAGTCTCTTAAAATTTTTTTTACCGTAAATAAATCCATCTTGTTAAAAATTGCAAACCAATTTTTATTTAAATTGCATATTCATAATTTTTAAATGAATGAATAGAAAATTTAAAAGTTTAATACAGTTTGAACGCTTAAATTTTAATGATACTGTATTTATTCTTTTATTATCTCTGTATTTCTGAAAGAATAAATTAACCATTATTGTAGTTATTATTTAATAATATTGAAATTCGTAGATATATTTATCATCGGGAATTTCTAATTCATCTTGATCTTAGTATGAACGGCAAATTATCCAATCGTTCGCACATCTGATCATCGATTCATATATTTGAATTTGACATAGAACGTGTAATTTGTTTGATTGAAGATTTGAGATATGGATATATGGTATAATGCATCATCATCTACTGTTCATATGAAATGAAATAATGTGTATTATTATGATATTTAAAAATAATAGAAAGTTAAACTTTAATTCCATATTTCTTTAATTGTTTCTGTCGAATATTTAAATTAAAGAATATTTTAATGATATTTCTACCAGTATTTTTGTTACTGAATATTTTTCAAAAATCGCAATATTTTCATTTCTTGAATTTTTTCTAAAGTACTAATATCAAGCCTTTTTAAAGGGTCGGTTTTCAATATTATTCCATTAAATCTCCACATTATATTCTATTAACTACTTTCATCGCAAAGTCATTAATTATTTTCATAATTGATAAATGGTGACTGAGAAGAAATGTCCTATATAAGTATACACTATAAAAATAAAATTTTGCGTCAGATATTTTAGTATTAGTTCAGATTTTAAATATAATACATAAATAATAGAAATCTTTTATGTAAGCATATCCCCATCATCTTGTGTGAGACCATAACATTTAACAATATTAGATAATTTATCGTTGGATGTGATTTGTCTAACGTTAAAATTATTATTTACATACAATACTACTGTAATGAAATATTAAAAAATATTGAAAGGCACAGTAGGTCGTTTTAAATATTTATTTTAAGAATTATTTAATGAGTCCAAAGTATTTGGAGTAATTTTCAGAACAACTTACCTCTAGTTGAATGGGTTTTAAATTATTACGAATACAGATTTCACTGTATAATGTCGCCAAAATCAATGATAATTCCCACAAATCCTTTTCATGTTTGTATTAATAATCCTAAAATAATAATAACTCTTGGCTATTATTCTTACTGTTTTACCTTTCCATCTTTTGTGAGAACAAGGATTATTATATTGAGTAATTATTGTTGATCGATTGAGCCGTAATGAAGGCTCATCCGTTTTAATAAAAACTTAATTTTTTTACGAGTAACAAACCATGAAGGTTATAAATAATTGGTTAATGCTGAAGAAAAAAACAATTCGGACCAGGATGCTTACCATTTATAGTATTGTCTAAATTTAAATCTTAATCACGTCATTATCCATCAATTTTGATTTGATTATTATTTTTTTCGGGATGTTTTTTTTATCATAAAATTAAATTAATTATACTAAAGCAATTAACTTCAAATCATATTATCTCATTTAACAAAAGAAATAATATTTTTTTAGCTACTGCAACATGTACAGAATAATTTTTATATTTATATAATTTATATAAATCACATTATACAATTCAGTTGATATTTCAGATTATGGGTTTACTATATTTAGCAATAATACATTGTCCTTAACCTTTATACCATCCAATCATTTAGTATAGGTTACGAATGATATTTCAATTCTCTAATAAACAACATCAAATTTATTGTATTACGAATTAAACATAGGTTTTGATACTCAAAATAAAAATTAATTGTATAGAAAATTAAATAGAAAGTATTACAGGCTATGATATTTATCATGCATTACAAAAGATATTGCAAAGAAATCGCTAAAACCCGGGACAAAACTTTCAGTCGTTCATACTTTAAATAGCTTCATGTATCAGTGGTACAAATTCATTCAAAAGAAAAAAAAATCTCACAAGAGATATTAGAGATATCGAATAAATATTTTTTTTCTTATATTTATATTTTAATTATATTTATTATCTTAATTATTTATTTTTTATTTATTATTTATAATTTCCATATAATATTTTAAATATTTTTACATTTATATCATTTATATTTTATATGTTAATTATTCATATAAATAGGAATTTAAACTCCAACGTTAATATTTCAAATCACAGACTAAACTTAATTGTTAGAGTTTCTAGTATTTTACTACTAAGTGTTTGAACAAAAAGTTGAAAATAATAAAATTTTTTAAATTACGAATGTAACCCTATTTACTATCCTAGCCTCGACGTTTAAATAAATTTTATTTAATTTATAGTCGGTTTAAATTTTTTCTATTGAAAAAAAATTATTATAAGTAATCTATTAGTAAAAATCAATACTTTAATATAAGCTCTCCTTTTATTTACCATCAGGAATTTCCAACTCATCTTGATCTTCTGAATTAGTTATGTCTACATAATCATTTTCCTCTAAATTAAGAAAAATATTCTATCATCAAATTTTCTATACTTTTTTGATTATTTTTTACTATCCGATGATATAATATAATAGGTTTATATTTGTTAAAATAAATTACCTGTAGTTATTCTGCTCGCTCTTGATGAATCTGCCAAATCTTTACTCGAGATATTATCAACTAAAGTAATTAAATGATCGATCAAAAACTACACGTACAGTATAGAGTACAGTAATAATACAGTATTTATTAAAACATTCAAACAAAAACTTACTATCTTCAGAAATGTCAGAAATGTTAAAGGAAAATTCTCGGCTACTACATTCACTGCTACTATACGCACTTATATCTATAAATAAGATATAAATTAATAAGTTATAAAATAACATAGTATATCATATATTTTAATAAATACCTTCTTCCACTATTATCATTTGTTTGTAAAAAGTATAATTATTAATAAGCGTGATAATTATAAAATTTAATTAATGCTTCATTAAATATATATTAGAATAAAACCTTACTTTTTGTTTCAGATAAATTAATTGAGTTAGAATTCATGTTATAATGGTTAGTATTAATATTATTATTTGTTTCTTGTAATAATTCATTTTCATTTCGATTATCATCTAGACAAAATAATTAAATTTAAGCAAATAAACAATTTTTCATTTTCTTCTATAAAATTACAATTGATGTCTTACCCTTTTTGGAATTTATCTTTAGACTTTTAAATTTGTTTATCAAATTTGTACTAAGATCTAATTGAGTTTTAAAAAATGATTACTTTTAGATAAAACTAATTATTATATCATAATTAATTTATTACCTTTAAAATACTTCTCTATTTTTAATGCACTTGAATTGTCTAAAATTCAATAAAAATTAATAAAAAAATCACGTTATGAAAAAAATGAACGTTTTAATACTTACTACTATCAGAAAGATTATAAGCATAATGTTTACTATGAAATGCTATTAATATAAATGCATGTATCAATAACTACTACTTATTATATTGTGTTTTCATTTATAATAATAAATTATATACCCCTTTGTTCCTCTATTTTTGGTCGAATCAAAAAAATTTATAAATTAGTTCACAATTTTTAAATATAACAATTCATACAAAGAATATGATTTAGTACCTTCTGTCGCATTTTTAGGTTTTAATGATGATAAATGTTCAAAGTTATAAAATTTACTTGTAATCAGTCGGCTTCCATAATCTGTTTTAAAACTTTTACTTTTGTTTGACTGAAAAAACTGGTATAAATTAATATTATACTTGTGAAATGGTTGATTATATGATTTATTTGAACCATTTTGATAATATAAATTTCTTATTTCGAATATTTTATTATAAAGACGATCTATGTCAGGTCTCTTTAATGGATCAGCATCCCAACATTGTTCCATTAGCTGCTTATATTCTAAAGGAGTATCTAGTACAATTTCTGGTCTCATACCTCCAATAATATTCATTGCAAGAACATAATCATGTTCACAATTATTAAATGGTGGTTTTCCGGATGAAATTTCCCACATGAGCATTGCAATACTATATATATCTGACGCAAAACCCTGTTTTTTTTCAATTACAACCTCAGGTGCTATATAGGGAAGATTTCCATATATGCTCGATAATGGTTGATCAACAGGTCCACAAAATCCAAGATCAGAAATACACCATAAATTTGCACTTTGTAAATATAATATATTCCCGGAATGTAAATCTCTATGAATCGCTTTCTCTTCATGAATTTCGTAAAGTGCTTTTATTATATCACAAATTATGTTAATTCTTTCTTTCCATGTAAGTTGATTATGGTTTTGTTGTAAATATTTATTTAAGTCATTATCCATTTGCTGTAATACAAGCAAATATTTTCCATTTGATGGATTTCTAGATAAACCAAAACATTTAACAACGCCTGAAGATTTGCTACTCATTATTAAATGTGATTTGGTCTGTGAAGGTTTTTGAAAAAAAAATGTTAATCTACGTAAAAGTTAAATGATCGATAATACTTTTAAAAAAAAATTATACTTTACCTCATCAAACCAACTCACGTTTGCGTCTTCACCATCTTCTAACTCTTTAAGTATTACTTTAAGCATACCAAACCTTTTTAATCGTTGATTTCTAGAATCCCATCCATCATAAGGTCCATCAGTCCAATTTGCCCTATAAATCTCAGAACATCCGCCTTTAGTTATGTACTTAATATTTTGAAAATTATTATATGGTATCCATTCAATTATCCTAGTTGGAGCAATTGATTCCATTTGAAAATTTTGTATTAAATTATCTACATAATCATTTTCAGATGTCCAATTTGAAAAACTTGCTTTTAAATAATTTCGAATACATATTTCACAATAAAATGTGGCTAAACATTCACATAGACAATTTTCACAAATTCTTTTTTCGCCTTCGTTCTTAATAATTTTAAAAGAGTCATAACTCTCGGTTATTATTCTTGCTGTTTCTGCTTTTTCATCTTTTGTAAGAGAATTATCAGCAGAAATTATTCCATTTAATAATTTCTGTTGATAATTAAGATTAGGATTCTTATCCGCTTCACTAAAAGCTTCTTGAATTGCCGCATAAACTAATTTTTTACGAATATTAGCCATGAAGGGTACAAAGAAAAAGCTTTTAGATAATTTGGGTGAGTACTGAGGAAAATCAAAAAAAAATTCAAAAATTTATTAAAAAAAAAAAGAATAACGACAAAAAGAATCGTTTCACAAAATTCTGAAACGGATTTTCTAATTCCACAATATCCTTCCGAAATTAAGCACACATTTTTTATATAATTCTGGCCAAAGTTATTATAATTTTCGGAATAATCCAGGCGGAGATCAAGATGCTTATTTATGGAAGTTTTTAAATCTCGGAAGAAAAATAACCAGAATCCTGTGACTCAATTTTTATTTACGTGGTTAAAAATTAGTGGTCGATTTAATTTATTATACGCCAATAATTCG
The DNA here is from genome assembly GCF_026210795.1 of Rhizophagus irregularis. Lineage (NCBI taxonomy): Eukaryota > Fungi > Glomeromycota > Glomeromycetes > Glomerales > Glomeraceae > Rhizophagus > Rhizophagus irregularis. Next base: position 2,605,847 of record NC_089444.1, on the reverse strand, counting down.
TGAAACAAAAATTAATTTTATTTTGTAATAGTATCTTTTAAATATCTAATAATAAACTATCCCGATAAGTTTCCATCAATAAAGAAAAAAAAATATCAATTTCAACATATTATACATAAGGAGAACAATGAAATAATCTGCTGTATGTTTATGTCAATCATGCATGAATTTACAGGAAACGAATAAAGAAATGATAAATTAAAGTTTTGTCACTAGACGATCATTCTTATTTTAGTAACGTACGGGGCTTACCAAACATATTTATTCCGTAGGAAAAATCTAAAATTTTTTTTTTTTTTTAAAAAAAAAAAAAAGAAAAAAAAAAAGAATTGAAAGTTCCATTATGCCTATTAGACAAGAATCAATTATTTCCGCAGTTGATCGAGCAAATGATATATTAAATTTTAATATTCATAATACGATAATTCAATGTGAATCGGCAAAAAAAATAATAAACGATAATAAATCTCTTACAAAAGCTGAAAAAAAAGAAGCAATCAAAATAATAAATCAACATTATGATAATTATAAAATTGTTTATAATGAAGGAACAAGGAGAATTTGTGAAAATTGTCAAGAGGAATGTTTAGCAACATTATATTGTGAAATTTGTATTCGAAATAATTTAAAATCTAAATTTTCAGAATGGACATCTGGAAATGATAATATTGATAATTTAATTCAAAATTGTCAAATAGAATCACTTTCACCGGATAAAATAATTGAATGGATTCCATATAATAATTTAAAAAATATAAAAAAATTAACTGAAGGTGGTTGTTCTGAAATTTATACAGCGAATTGGATTGGTGGTAGTTATAATGAATGGGATTCTAATAAAAGAAAACTTAAAAGATTTGGAACTCATAAAGTAATTCTTAAAACATTAGAAAATATTGAAAATGCTAATAGGAGTTGGTTTGATGAGGTACAGTAAATCATTTTAAATATTTATTATGTTATAGTACTAGTAAAGTTTTTTATATGTAATAACATAATTTTGATGTTAGGCAAAATCACATTTAACTATAAGCAACAAATGGTCAAATATTGTTAAGTGTTATGGCCTTACGCAAGATATCAAAGATATCAAAGACAAAAAATATATGCTTGTAATGTACGCAATGAGCATGGATTTAAGAAGTTATTTACAAGAGAATCACGATAAGCTCACATGGGAAGAAAGAATTGTTATAATTTATGATATAATAATAGCGCTTTATAGAATTCATAAAGAAAATACAATCCATAGAGATTTGCATTCAGGGAATATGTTATATTTAAAATCTGAAAATATTTGGTGTATAAGCGACCTAGGATTTTGTGGTCCAGCCGAAATACCATTAAAGAGTATATATGGAAATCTTTCTTACGTGGCACCCGAGGTTATTACTGAAAAAAAACAGAGTTTTGCGTCAGATATTTATAGTATTGGTATGCTTATGTGGGAAATTTCTTCTTCTCAGCCACCATTTATTAATTATGAACATAATTATGATTTTGCGATGAAAATAGTTAATGGGATGAGGCCACAAATATTATCAGGCACACCCTTAGAATATAGAAATTTAATGGAACGATGTTGGAATACTGATCCATTAAAAAGACCTGATATTAATATACTTTTAAAAGAAATGCAAGAAATGAAAAGTTTACGTTTCGAAAAAATATCCAATGACAAAATTAATAATAAAAATACAATTAAAAAATTCTTTAAGAATATTAATATTCGTCAATCATTTAAATCAAGGAAGAAAACGGTTTCTAAAATAAATAAAAGTGAAAGTAGAATTTATCTTTCTGATTATTTACCTCATGCAATGGAAGGTATGATTATTAATAAATTTACTTTTTTTTTTGAAAAAAAAATATTATGATAATTTATATTTTTCTTTTCATACTTTTCATACGTAGATGATGACGCATTATATCATATCTCGAATCTTCATCCAGAAGAGCAAGATGAATTAGAAATTCCTGACGGTAAATAATAGCAATGAGTATTATTAAATTTGAAATAATGATTATACTAATAATTAATTAATTTATTATTTTTAGATATATTTTGAAATTAATATAATGTAATAATTAATACCTTATAGATGTTTAAATAGTATATTGACTTTATAATTTCATTTATCATAATTTTGTTCAAACACTAAGTGGTAGATAATTTTTAATATTTCAAATAAAACTTGGTTTGTAATTTGAACAAAAAAGAAAAAAGTGTAAATATCTGATGAACAATTATTTTTACTTGTACTGCAATAACTGCATACTATTTTTCCGTAAAAGAGCATAAAAACGAAGAATCTTGAATAAACCCAAAGCTTTCATATTTTGGCCGGAAATTCTCCAATAACTGATTTAATCTATTTAAAATAGTCCATTTGCGATGTGGAGGTCTAATTTACGTGCCGTACATTTGATAGCTCGCTGGCAAATTATCATTAATGGTACCTAATGAACTTAGCTAAAGTACAAAATGTAAATAAAAGAGTCAAACAATACCTCTTTGCATGCTCCGAGAATCGAACTCGGGTCTCACGTGTGGCAGGCGTGAATTATACCACTAAACCAAGCAGGCTAGATTGTGAAATATTCGCAAATTTTCAATTTCTAATAAATTTCTAATAACTATTATAACCTCTAACTAAAAGTCTAGATATTTAAATATATAATCTATCCATTATTCAGTTATGTTGTTTACCTCCAACGTGTAAAACTGTAAATAATTTGAAATAATAACAACATATACTATGATACTTTTTTTTATACCGGTGGAATAATTTACAAACAATTTTTTTTTGTTTTATAAAACAAAAGTATTTATTGGTAAAACAATAAATTATTAAAGTGTGTATTAAATATACCGAAATATTTATAATAATACTATAAATAGTAAGAGTTTCTATTCGCGTAAAAAATGGTTAATTGAATTCTATACACCATCTAAAATCAATATTCAATCCAATTGAATTACAAATTTGGATTGTAATAATAGTTAAAATTGTTCATTTGTTAATAAATATGTTGACTCTAAAAGTAACTTTATTTTTTGCTTACACTCTTTAGTTGCTTATTGCTATATTTTATAAAATTTATGAATATCTTTTTTTATTATACAATTTTTTTAATAAGAGATGAAATACTATTTATGCACTTGTCATTGCTTTTGATATGCTTAAGCAATATTATCCGAAAATTCACAATCTCATAAAACTTACTATGCCTAATGTAATATGGTTGATTAGGAAAAATCATAGCAAAAATGGCAAAGGAAACTAAAGTAAGCAATGTTACAATTACTATATTCAAATCATTAACTTCATTTGATGGCTATTAAAAATATAAATGAGAAATACATTAAAATAGCAAATTTAAGTAATAAAACACTTTAAAATATGCAAACTACATTCTTAATTTATAGATTCAGTTATATTTCTGTCAGTAGTACATGCCATTTTAGATACAAGAACAACGATTTTGGCTTATATTTGTATCTAAGCTAAATGATCGTTACTGTGACAGATTTAAGTTTACGCAAAATAAACACTCTGAAACTGCAAGTTTATAGGATTTTTATAAGAATCTGAATGTATCTTCTGATTCATTGCTATGAATAGATAATATTTGCCAGAAAGAAGGATTTAAAAGTTTATGAAAATGACTTTGGTGAAGTTATCAATAAAAAGTTTGATATGATTTTTATTATTATTGATGACGCTTATTAGATTCATTCAATTGAGAATTTAACATTTCTAATTTAGTTATCTTGTAATTAATTCAATTATAATTTTGACATTTTCATATAACTAGTAAGGTTTAAAAAGTTTTGTAAAAGTGTGTTTACATAATTGACATTCATATGGATTTTCTTAACACTACATATTTTTTAAAAAATTCATAAAAGACTATTAAAATTTTATTTAATAATTTTATTGCTACTTTACTTATTCCTAAACTTGTGTTAAAAGGTAAATATATCTTTTTTTACTTTAAACAATAATTTATCGAATAGATGTAAAAAAAAATAGATCTAGTTCGTTGTTAAAAAACGCATAACTCTAAATGTTCATATACCGTTATTAACTTAAAAATTCATCATTTTAGGGGTTGAAACGAGTTTATATGGCCAATAATGGTTAGAAATAAAGAATTTTTATTTATAATTATAATTTCATCCTACCATAACTTATTTCAACATATTCATCATAACTATTTCTTTCTATTATAGTGAATTAAATAAATTACAGTAACACACGTCGGTCATGTGTAACGTTAAATTACGCGAATTTCAGTACTATTGCAACATAAAATTTTTTCAAGTAACATACCCTTAAACCTTTGTTTCTCGAGTTTTAATCTATACGTTCTTATACTTTCTTTGTAATATAACGCTTGTATGAACAGTTTATATAAGACACTTTTCCTATTTTTTTGAACTTAACCCCCAGATGCAAGTTTATATCAAAATAAAATACGATCTTATATTACCAATTATATGTAGTTTTTAATGTACGATCGAAAAGCTTACTCGCTAAAAGAAGGTTAGATTATTAATTTTTGCTAAAATTGTACGAGTTTATTTTTTATTATTTAATTAACCGATAATTGAAATTATTTAAACTGCAATTTTTGAAATTTTTTTATGTATTATTTATTAATTTGTAAAATGACATTTATTTAACAATAAAAACACTAGACTAACAAAATATCAAAGAAAATATTCTAAATAATGTTAGTACTTATATATTATTCACTAACTTTAGATTTACGATACCTCCATGCTGCTTTAACTTTAGCTTTATTCCAATCCTACTAAGAATCTCATTAATAGCCGAGTCTGGTAGTTCTTCTTTATAAACCAACAACTCTTCAAGTATTTTTTCTTCTTCTGGAGTTGTTTGTTTACTACGCTTTTTCTTTGGCACTTTTATCGGATTATTTTGGCTTTCAGGTATGTATGGTGATTCTAAATTATCCGCCTGGTTGCTTGATCCACTTACTTGTTGGGATGACTTAATTCCAGTCTTATTTTTTGATTTTTTTTTGATTAGAATCTTTAACCCTTGTTCTGACTACTTCTGTCTTCCTCCTACCCCGTGCATTTCCGCATTCTATTTCTAGAACTTCTTGTCGATAAACTGCTTTAATTCGCTCTAATCCTTTCTCATAACATGCAATCAGACATTCAACTCCTTGATGATGCAATTCTGTTGGCGGATATTCCTTAAATAAATTATGGGATAAAGGATCAGACATTCCAAAAACATTTATCAAATCATCTACAAGATTCTATAGTGATTCCCTTCATGATTCACTAGTTTGTTCAGTATGCAATACTGTGTTATTAACTTAGTATCTAGGTATTCATATAGTAGTAAATCAATCCTTTCTCTTTCATCCTGGCATGCTTTAATTTGATTTCTGAGATTTTTCTCATCAATTGTATTCCCGGTAATATTCTGTTTAATATATTTAACCCCAAAGGTCTATAGCGCTTCATCAAATCCAAAACAAGTATAGAAAGGATCATTTTCTTCATTTTTTTCACGTGGAATTTTAAAAGAGCCAACGTGATGTAGATTTTCCTCTAATTGTGGATGAGCAGCTATATTTGAAAGAAAGTGAGCAATCGCAGTTGTATAATTAGATTTAGCAGCACTAGCAAAAAGAGGTACTAAAGAATCTCTTTGAATATTAAAATTTCCTATATGAATTCCCATTCTATGAGCTTTCCAGATACCTGCCCATTTATAATAAAGATACCAAACTTTAAGACAAATGTGAGTATCATTTTTACCATCCATGATTGCTGAAAAAGGTATATTTTTTGAAGTAATGTAAATATTAATTGCTATTCCTACAGCAATCCATAAAAGATCCAGAATTCTAGCTGTTAAACGGTAATCAACTGCAATTTCAAATTTATCCAGAAATCTTACACCAAGACGTGAAGCTAAGCTTAATAATCCATAACTTGAAAATAGAACTAAAAGTACTGAGCAAAGTCTTTTGAGGTATGCCATTGACCTAGATGAGGTCTTAGCTTAGGCCATTTTTTTTTTACCTTTAATTAATTGACGATATATTGCTTCATCAGCCACAATATCAAGAAAATCAGAATCTTTCAAATTAAAGTCTTTTTTATACATTTCAGCAGCATGTAAAATTTCTTCATCAGAGTTTGAATTCATTCCAGGTTCAAGGATAACAATATTAGGAGATGGGCCTAAACATCCATAACCTAATTTAGAAAGTATAATATTTTTAATACTCTCAGCATCAAAATCTTTTTTGTAAGACAGTTCACCATTATTATTTTTGATATGTAATAGTTCTTTGAATATTTCTTGAAAAGTTATTAATATTTGGTCTATTTTAGAATTCATACCAAATAATGGTGTATCTGCTGTTAATACGACTACTACCTCAGGCTCAGTTCTATTTATTGGCAGTTGCGCTTGGAAAGCCATTCTTAATATCGCATGAGAACTTCATCGGGTAACGTCATAAATATTTCCAAATTTAAAGCTTTTCTCTTTAAAATCAATGTTGTCAATAATTGCTAAATTCCAAATATTATTTTCTTGAATTAGACATTTTGCTGGATTAGCTTTTTCCATTCGGATATTGGCAAGTTTTCTTTCATGCCGATCTGTATGAGATGTCACATGACATATTAATAATTGATAAAGTGAACTTAGTAATCGTGGCTTGCGATATAAGCTTGCTAAAACTTGAGGCAACCAAAGTTTAAAAGAAGAAAAAGCTAGTCCCATTATCATTGAGGTAATAAATGTTACAATTTTAATTGTTCATTCATTATTTATAGTAGAAAGTGGGTTTTTGACATTTTCTTTGCTGACGATTGTTTATTTCCATTTTTTTTTCTTGCAATTTGTTAGTTATTCCCGAAAAAAATGAAGTAAGAAAGTTTGGAAATGCATCATAATACTCCTGAATAATTTGTGGTAAACTTAAAGAAGATTTTTTTTTGTTAATATCTGATCTTGAATCCCATAATTTTTTTCCAATTACATATCCAAATTCTTCATAATCATTAATTTTTAAATTTTGATTGTTTATTTTCTTAGAAGACTTAATAAAAAACATTTTAATTGTAAATAAACTAGGTACACAGTGAAATTCGATAAACTGAATCTTCGATAAACCAGATTTGGGGCTAAACCAGACTTTTTTGCTGGAACCAAATCACGTATATTAAAATAGTTTCGATATACCAGAGTTTACTAGTAAAAGCTCGATATTTGATAAAACAGATCAATTTTTTATTTTATTTTATTTTATTTTTAAAATATAGACTCGACTGGGGTCGAACGCTAAATAGGAATAAACATGATCTAAAAGAACAATAAATTCTAAGCTAGTGTTATACCCAACCTCTCGGGAGAAGCCCGAAGGGGTCATCTTGCCCATTATTCAACCGAACAAACAGGCATAACCGGGAGTTCAGAAGGTTCGATCAAAAGAAAAGGAAGAACTAAAAAACAATCTTACCAAAATCCCAAGAAAAATAAACAAGAAAAATTAATAAAATCCGTATTTTGCTTTCAGCCCTAAGGCTGCCACTTGTCAATACTGTCATAAGTGGAGTGGTTCACACTATTCTAAATTGTTTAATATGTTTACAGACATACATGATGACATGGGGGTAAGTTAGACGCCAAAATGTGGAATGTAAAGTATAAAGTAGGAAAAAATGTTAAAAGACTCATTACATGAAAAATATACATATATAGAAAAAGAAACTAATTTAATTAGTATTAAGACTAGTAAATAGGGAGTCGGATAGGTAACTATTCGCTGGTCTTGGTCTTTTACTGTCGTGTGATTGTGACGAAGCAGAAGGATTAGTCAACGTGTCCCTCTTGTTAGGTCGGTATTCCACTGTTTTAGTTTCATCTGATGTGTATGAAGGAGAACCAAAGAGGTCTGTATAGTAATCAGGCGGGCAAAAAGGCCTCGGAGCGTACGGTTTACTCATAAAGTCATCATAATCTTGATGCTTTTCCATCCATTTCTTCTACTTGTGATGTTGTTTCTTTTTGGAAGGTTTTGGAGGTGGTACAGGTTGTTTTATATACTTGTGATAGTCTTTAGTCCAGACCGTGATTTGTCGAGTCGACATTGCTCGACGGTAATAATGTTTGAGAGTAGTACCCATAGCGTTAGTGGCGGATGAATCGTAATCTAGAGCATTAGATTGACGTATATTGATAGTTGGGGTAAATTGGGTTGATCAGGGTTGTATTGTAAAAAATAACTACTGTCCACTTTTGACGGGTTTACGGGATTATAATCGTAGTAGATAGGAGTGCGTTTAAGTAGTTCTAGAAGACCACCGAGAGCCGCGGTTTCTTTGGCGTTCAAATAATGGAGGATTGTGTTGGCACCAGAAGGCCTATATGAGGTTGAAGGTTGTGATCGAGCTATAGGCGTAATACTGGAATTCTCCAGCGTGTGGTAAGGTATCTTAAATGTATAGTCATCGGGATCAGGTAATAATTTCTCCGTTGAAAAACGCTTGAATTTCAGATGGTGAATAGGTGAATAAATGTGTTGAGCTTCATGAAACAGGAAGCGAAAACGTCTCCCTGCTGCAAGTTTATCCTCTTTCATAGTGCGGGATATAGGGTTAATATTTTTGAACACCCGTGTACAATGTCTCTTAAAGCGGGTTTCCTGTTTACGTTTTGTTGTAGGGTTACTGCTGAGGTTAAGTTTGAAATCCGAAAGGTGTTTCCTATAAATGTAAGCACCTGGGTGTTTGCATATGAAATTACTACTGTTGGCTGCAAAGCGTACATTGTATCGAATACCAAGACGATTGGAAAAAATATTATTATTCCATCGATGTTGCCAGAGGTCGTATACATGATTTGCGTGTGAAGATTTTGAATTTATAAATCCTGGGTCCGAATCAGGCACAGGTTTTAAATGGTGATTGATTTCTGTTCTCAAAAATTCAGATTGATGAGTACCACAAGCACGTCTATTTAAAGACATGACGAAAGGGCTTGGGCTATAACACCTGGTGGAAAGATTAAATGAACCAGGTGTGTAAGCATGTTCACAAGGAATGTAAATACCAAAGTGGAAGCGGTAGCACTTATAAGAAAACGAGAAGAAAGTTTTTGTAATGGTGTTCTTCAAAGTTCTTTTAGAAGCACGTGACTTGATAAAGTCAATTCGTTCCAGTAATTTCTGGCAAATCAAATCAAAATACTTTTGTTGAATACGTCGGGGTAAAACTTTTTGTAAGGTAAAAAAGTGTGTGAGCATTTTACTAATTTGATATTTTGTGTTAGGCAAATAGCTCGTGGATGTGTATCGAATAGGCGTAGAATCCATGTGATAATCATTGGTGTGTAAAAATAAATGAAGATTATTGGTGTCCGAGAAAGGATCAGCAAGCTCAAAAAAGAAACTTTTTGAGCGTCTAAATTCGTAAATCTTGTTATAACCGGTTCAGCGTTTTGTTGTCACGTGAAATTTTTTCACAGAGACAAGGAAAGTATTTTCATGAGCGTTGGACATATTATCAAACGTATTTGAGAAAAAAGGTAAAGGTAAAGGTAAAATAGTCTGGTTATTATGAACAGACTGAAGTGGAACGGTGTATATCTTCCGTATCCATATCTCTCACAGGTCAAGGGTAATAAAAGGAGACCTTTCCGTAGAGGCCACCAAGTGGTCCTCGCTCCTTAGAAAAAACTATAAGTGTTTGTGAAAAAAAAGGGTATATTACTGCGGTTTTTTAACAAAAAAAACGGAAAGGGGAGAGAGTTTATTTTTTTTTTTATTTTTTTTTTTCTAAAACAGATCAATTTTCTAACCAGCTATAGTAAAAATGATTCGATAAACCAGATCACGTGATCATTAACCAATAAAATTTAAGTAACGTGATCGGTAAATCTTAATTTTGGCCAGAATTATAAAAATCTTAATTCTGGCCGAAGTTATATATTACTTTTATATTCAATTAAAATATTTTATATTCATTTTCATGACCTCTATGACTTAAAACTAAGATAAAAAATTAAAATATAATGTATATTAATTTTATTAGCATGAATTTTTTAAAAAAATTCAGTATAATAGATTTTTAATATATTCGCTATACCGGATATCCTGATAAACCGGATATTTTTAGTGGAACTGATAGATCCAGTTTATCGAATTTCACTGTGTATTTGATTTATATCACTTGAAATTGATTTAGCTAAAGCTTGTTTATTAGAAATTGGAAAAGATGTAAAAGGAATAAGAGCATTAACTAACGCTATTAATGCCTCATTTTTTATTTCTTTATTTTGAGTTTGTGAAAAATGAATTAACCAATTACCCAAAAATTCAAGCCCTTTGCCAGTATCTTCTTAATGTAATTGTTCACAAGTATTTCCTTTTTCCCCTTCCTGGACGTTGATAAATATGTCCTCCAAATTCTTCATAACATGAGTAACAAAGAGATTTTTGATTAATATTTATATTATCAAATGCTTGAACACATAAGGGATGGCATACTTTTAATGCTTTACAACTATATTGTCCTATACATGTACTTGAATACTATGTTCATTTAGACGCCAAGAATGTTGAGTACATCCTATACCTCATGAAAAAAATGTTACATACTTATTACAAGAAATACTTCTACGCCATTGAATCATTCCCATCTCAAACTTTTTTAATTGTTTTTCTTTTGAATTATGTAGGTATTTATTGTCAAATTGAAAATGTAAATCACAAACACCAATTTTTGTAATTGCCATCTACTTCTCTAATAACATCTCGATCCACTTGCCATGTCCCAATAAGATTACGCAATTGTCTTATATTTCCTTCTTTATTTCCACATCGTTGAAATTTTCCATCAAAAAAATCAACTATTACACATGCCGTTAACTCTTTTTGTTCTATATTATTTATAATTTCATAAATTCAGCACTATTATTATAAATGTCATTCTGACTCTCATTTTCACTTTCACCTTCACTTTCAAGATCAATCATAATTATCTGAGTCAGAACTACTAATTTCATCATTATCTATAAATATTTTATGTAAAAAACTTACATTACATTCTTTCAAATCAATACAAGGATCTAAAAACTCATAGTCATTGCTTACATTATCACTGTCTACATAATTATCTGACTCCTCTGAACCTTCTGTAAAGTTTTCAAAAAGTGAATCAAAAAGATTATTATTTTCATGCAGCGACATTTGTAATAATCAGTTTTTTAAAAAATCACAAAAATAGGATAAAATAAAACGCGAGATGCAAGTTTTTGACGACTTTTCTTCATTGTACGAAGATAAAACACCTTTTTTCTATCTTCAAGTTTCGATTATCATAGTATTACAAACTATAATGGAACATGATTTTCACATGTTTATATATTGGTCAAATTTGGCAATTTTTCGTCTACAAAACCCATTTTTATGGTAAAAGTAGCTCAATAATTATTCGATCTTGAAAAAAATTAATATACAATGGCTTCAACATGGTGTGAAACTATGTGTAAAATTTTAGTACACATTATTATGTAAAATATTTTTTTTTGCATTAAAAAACGGTTTTATAAAAAGTGATCGACACGCATGTCGATCTTCTATTGATAAAATTTTAATTCGACAGAAATTAATTTGAAAGATCAAGTAATTCAAATGAGGTAATACAGTCTTTTTTTTCCTTAAAATTAGTTCAATATGCCGATCCGTGACATGACCAGTGATTGGTAATATAAGTTATATGTACCTTGCTAAGTATAATTCTCTACAAATCCGTCGCCTATGCAACATGACATTAAAATCGATAAAGAAATTGTTTTTAAAATAAACTTTCTCATTATATCCATACGATCATATTTATCATTTAGGATTATACACAGGTTTCCCTATCCAACCTCAGTTTTTATATTCGTTCAAGTATGTTTTACAGTGTGAAGAGTTGGTTATACCTTACACCCTCAGTCCATCATGCTTGACAAAATATAGAAGAGAAAAGAGAAGCGGAAGGCTTTTTTTTAATTTGCCTCATGAGTGATTTAAATATTTGGATAATCACAATGAATCCTTTGTTATTAGAAACTGTCTAAGTTAGGACATCTGGACATTTGTACCGCTTTGCGCAAAATTATCACAAAAAGTTATAAACGTTCAAATTTTATTGGCTGAAATTTTCTATAATTTGAGCTCCAAAATTAATTTACAGTGATTATGAGTAAAATTTTGACATTTATAATAAATGAAAATCTTTATTTAGATAGCTAATAACCATTTTTTTCAAATGTCCAAAAAGCAGATTAGTAAGATACCTAAAAAAAAAAGAATGCTACAGACACTGTTCGGATTAAGGCTGTTGAAGATGAAAAATGGAAGAATAATAAATTATTGAAGAATGGACAAATGGTGGAGTTGTTTGAAATCGAATAGAGGCTTAGAAGTGAAATGATTTATGATTAAATAAAAGAAGGTTTGAAAGATTTTGAGAAAGTAGGAAAAGATTTATGCACGAAAATCTACAAATCTGGCTGACTGGATCACGTGATAAGATCGCTTACAAAATCATGTGATTTTCGAGTATAAGACTTCTGGCTATGATTTCTAAGAGTAAAAAATACCAATTTTTTAGTAAAACTTCATAAACACATTATAAATGATATAAATTGCGTATTTATCAAAATATTATTCTACAAAGCTATAAAGATTTGAATTTATTTATATGTAACTTTTTTGTGCTACAGTACATGATTTCAAGATATTGTTTGCGTCGAGGTCACGTGATAGTGACTTAACGAATAGTTTAAAATTTAGTGTATGTGTGGAAATTAAAGCGTATACTTTATTTAAATTTATAATAAATATATAACAATAAGTACGAAAAGTAAATGCTAATCACAAATAAATCATAACAAAATATTGCCGCCTCACTATTGGCGATCTGAAATATTACAATATGAATAATATGAATAAACCAAAAATTTATATATTAATCCTTTATCGCGTATAACTTACACTTAGTATAACTTGCACTAAGTACTAAGTGTAAGGTATCAGTTATACAAAACACCAACAAATTGTTGATCATTTCAATTATGTCAGCGGTATGCCGAATTTTTGCCGAATTTTGCATACATGCTGATCTGCGTAACAATATTACTAAGCTAAATTTACATAACATGGAATTTATTAACGCCCAAATTTCTTACATTCTTATTATTAAGAAATTTTTTGAGCATTTACAAAATGGATTTTGAAGATTTTGAAGAACCTTTAGAGATACCTGACATTCTGGAATATTTAAAAAACAATTTTACAAATTGGACCAGTGAAAATGAAAAAATTGATAACTTCATTCAGGAAATGCAATTGAAAATCAATAATGAAGATAATGAAGATGATGTAGTATTTGAATGGATACCATACAATCAATTTAATGAAATTAGTGAGACAGGTAAAAATGGTCTTATAACAGTATATTCAGCAATATGGAAGGATGGTCCATTATACTATAATGAACAGTATAAACATTATAATAGAGATTCAAATAAAAAAGTTGCTTTAAAATATTTACATAATTCACAAGAATCCATTGATTCTTTAATAAATGAGGTATGAAATTTCTTCTTAAGTATTTTTTTAAATTAATATATTTACAATCTCTTTTATTATATTTATTAGGCTAAAAAATATCCAACAAAGTATAAAGCATTTCAAGTATTGTATGGAATATCTCAAAATCCAGATACAGGAGATTATATTTTTGTTCAAAATAATTATATATGGACAAGTGGAAATGAAAAAATTGATGATTTCATTCAAGAAAGGCAATTAAAAATAAATGACTATGATGATATATTGCTTGAATGGATACCATATAATCAGTTTAATGAAGTTAGAGAAACAGGCAAAAATGGTCTTATAACAGTATATTCAGCAATATGGAAGGATGGTCCATTATGCTATAATGAACAGTATAAACATTATAAACATTATAATAGAGATTCAAACAAAGAAGTTGCTTTAAAATATTTACATAATTCACAAAAATCTATTGATTCTTTAATAAATGAGGTATGAAATTCTTTAAATATTTAAATACCTTTTTAATTAATATATTTACAATCTCTTTTATTCATATTTAGGCTAAAAGATATTCAACAGATAAAGATGCATTTCAAGTATTGTATGGAATATCTCAAAATCCAGATACAGGATATTATATTTTTGTTCAAAATAGTTTTATTAACTTAGTAAATTGGAACAGTGGAAATGAAAAAATTGATGATTTAATTCAAGAAAGACAATTAACAATTAATTACTATAAGAATATAGTGTTTGAATGGATACCCTATAATCAATTCAATATAATTAAAGAAGCGGGCAAAAATGATTTTATAACAGTATATTCAGCAGTATGGAAAGATGGTCCATTATACAAGTATTTTGATGATTATGATAGAGATTCAAATAAAAAAGTTGCTTTAAAATGTTTAAATAATTCACAAAAATCCATTGATTATTTAATAAATGAGGTATGAAATTTCTTAAGTATTTTTTTTAATTAATATATTTACAATCCCTTGTATTTATATTTAGGCTAAAAGATATTCAACAGACAAAGGTGCATTTCTAGTATTATATGGAATATCTCAAAATCCAGATACAAGAGATTATATTTTGGTCCAAAATAGCTATATATTGATTAGTGGAAATGAAAAAATTGATAACTTCATTCAAGAAAGGCAACTAAAAATAAATGACTATGATGATATAGTGCTTGAATGGATACCATATAACCAGTTTAATGAAACTAAAGAATTAGGCAAAAATAGTCTTATAACATTATATTCAGCAATATGGAGGGATGGTCCATTATATAAGGGATATAGTTATAGTAGTTATACAAGAGATTCAAATAAAAAAGTTGCTTTAAAATGTTTGCATAATACACAAGAATCCATTGATTCTTTAATAAATGAAGTATGAAATTTTTTTAAATATATAAATGCCTTTTAATTAATATATTTACAATCTCTTTTATTTACATTAGGCTAAAAAATATCCAACAAAACATAAAGCATTTCAAGTATTATATGGGATATCTCAAAATCCAGATACAGGGGATTATATTTTTGTTTTTACCTGGACAAGTGGAAATGAAAAAATCGATGATTTCATCCAAGAAATGCAGTTAAAAGTTAATAATTATAATGATATAGTGTTTGAATGGATACCATACAATCAGTTTAATGAAATTAAAGAGACAGGCAAATATGACCTTATAACAGTATATTCAGCAATATGGAAGGATGGTCCGTTATTCAAAAAGAATAGTCAGAGCAATTATACAAGAGATTTAAATAAAAAAGTTGCTCTAAAATATTTAAATCACTCACAAAATTCCATTGAATCTCTAATAAACGAGGTATGAAATTTCTTCAAATATTTAAATACCTTTTTTAATTAATATATTTACATCTCTTTTATTTATAATTAGGCTAGAAAATATCCAACAAAATATAAATCATTCCAAGCATTGTATGGAATATCTCAAAATCCAGATACAGAAGATTATATTTTAGTTCTTATGTGGACAAGTGGAAATGAAAAAATTGATTATTTCATTCAAGAAATGCAATTAAAAATAGATGACTATGGCTATGATGATATAGTGCTTGAATGGATACCATACAGTCAGTTTGATGAGATTAATGAAATAGATAAGGGTGGTTTTTCTACAGTATATTCAGCAAAGTGGAAGAATGGTCCATTAGAATATGGTGTGGATAAAGACATTTACAATAGGAGTCCAAATAGAGCAATTGCTTTGAAATGTTTGCATAATTCCAAAAGTATTACTGATAAATTTTTGAATGAGGTATGAAACTTTTTAAAAAAAACACTATAATAATCTTTATTTAAGCATGATGTAATAATGATTTTTTGATATCAATGTATTTTAATAGGTTAAAGAGTACTCAATAAGTAAAAGTAGTAATATTCTTAATATATATGGAATATCCCAAAATCCAGATACAAAAGAATATATTATGGTTCTCCAATATGCAAAAGAAGGCAATTTTAATAAATGGATAAATGAAAACTATAAATTTTTTAATTGGAGGGATAAAATATCTGTATTACTTAATATTGTTATTGGTCTTAAAGAAATTCATCAAAGAAATTTAGTTCATCATGATTTTCATACAGGAAATATATTATTTTTAGATTTCATAAGTAATTTTAGTAACTATGTATTAATTTCAGATATGGGATTATGTGGAGAAGTTGATAATTTAGATGAAACAAAAATTTATGGAGTTATGCCTTATGTGGCTCCTGAAGTATTAAGAGGAAAGCCTTATACTCAAGCAGCAGATATCTATAGTTTTGGTATGATAATGTACTTTGTAGCAACTGGAAGACAACCTTTTGGAAATCATGCACATGATTATGAATTAGCATTAGATATTTGCAAAGGAGTTAGACCTAAAATAAGTGAGCCAAAAGCACCAAAATATTATATTGATTTAATGAAAAAGTGTTGGGATTTAGATAAAAATAATAGACCAGATATTTTTGAGATATATAAATTAATAAAATCATTTTATGAGTTATATGTGGAGAATATTGTTATTGTAGAAAATGAAGAAATTGAAATACAATTTAAGGAAGCAGAAGAATATAGAAGAGCATATCTTGTTTCCATTGAAAATTACCAAACAGCTACTCATCCACAAGCTATTTACATATCTCGATTACTTAATCCTATTACAAAAGATCTTCTAAAAAATGATGATGATTATAATTCTCAATGTTTAGATCAAGTAATCTGACTCCAGACGAAATCAAAACAAAGTACTATATTATAATAATATTTTATGTGCTAAAGATTATTCACTTGATATATATTTATATAGCTATTATTTTATAGTAATTTGCAATTAACATACAATATTGTCCAACACTGTGTATGGATATGTAATATTTATTCATGAATAAAATCAGTTTGTAATTGGACATATTAAATATATTGTTATTTTTCTGATATGATAAATAAATGTTGGTAGTATTAACACTTCAATGAAATTATTCTTCAATGCATAAATTGTTGATATATTTGTTGATATATTTTGTTTTATATTTATAAATAACAAAAAGTGAAAATATTAAATATTTCATTTGCACTGAGTTTAGGAACAAGCTGAGTTTTATTAGCTATCAAATTAAGACCGACTGGCTTAAGTAAGTAAAGGTTTAGATAAGCAATAATATTTATTTAATGAATAATGTATCTAACTGAAATAACATATTCTAATAGAAATTTATTTTTATAACTTCTATCAAAGGCTTCTAGATATGTTACTAGCCATGACGGATACTACAATATTATAGTATAACAACAAAATTATGAAATTTCCTAATATGTAATAATATAATAAGGATTTAGATATAATGCTAAAAAGAAGATGACATAGGTCAGTAGAGGAAGTTTAACCTTACCTAATCATAAGTACTACCCTAAAATAGCAATTTATATAATCCATATTGACTATATGACTGTGTAATCCAAATTTCATGGATAAACACGTTTTTAAATTATTATTGTTGGATATATCGATATGTGGAGTTATATTGCAATATAAAAATGAAATGTGTTAAATTTATGTTCATGTATAAAAAATGTTCAAAAAGCAACCATTTTGTCCGATTTATGTCTTATTCAAAAAAACAAAAATTAAACAAATGGTACTTTTTTAGACATTTATTAACATGAGTACAAATATTAAACAAATTTAACTCATTTCGTTTTTATAGGGTTATCTTTCCATACGCCAGTTTCAATAATATCGCTGGCATTAAACCTTGCATTTTTTGGTACTCCCTATCTCACTATTCATATATTTTATGATAAATTTCTAAGAACAAATTAATGTTTTGGGTTTTACCAGAATTAAAAGAAAAAAAATTGACCGACAATAATGTCAAATCTAATAATATAAATGCAATTTTTTTTTAGCCAACGCTGTATTATTAATTCTTCATTCTAAAAACCTTATATTTTTATTTTAAAAATACTTAAATTTATCATTCAATATATTGTAGATAGGCAAGCTAAAGTACATTATAAGACTTCACTCAAAACTTAATATATCTGCCTTTTAAGATAGGTGAGAGGTCCCTTGATACAATATTTGATTTTCAATTAAACCTACTTTTGAACATTACCATCATAGTAAGACATAATTTCTTTAATAGTTTAATGATAAATCCATGGCAACATAAGAGATCCAATTTATGGATTACTTTTCTGAATTAGATAATGATAATAACCAGTGCCTTAGTTTACCTTTTTAAATTATCTTTCCTTGTTTGTTTCTTGTCTTTTCCTTTATAATCTCACTTTTAAATATTTATTTAATTCTCTTTAAGTTTTCCTTCTTTTTTCAGTTAATAATCTAAAATTTCATTCTTATTAATCTTATTATTTTCATTCTTTTTATTAACTTTCTAATTTTCTAATTGATTCTCAACTTTAAACTGACAACCAAATATTTTCCATTTTCTAATCCAAACAACCAGCTGTATATATGTAAATATCTAATAAAGATAAAAAATTTTACATCTGTGACTGCATAATCAGCTCTTGTAAATAATAAATGTTATCTTTAAGAAATATAAATTTGTTTAACAATAAATAACAATGAATTCTTTTATTAAATTGACTGGCTGTCTTGGAAAAAACTAAAAGAAAAAGATTTAGCTAATTTCTAAAGTTAATTGACTGATTTAATAATAATTTTTTGCTCACATTGCCAGCAGGTTATAGTGTTAATAAATAAACACTAAAAAAATTTTGTTAAAACGGTTTTAGGGCAGTTTATTTATAGGTAAAAATTTGGATGCCTACTAGGAATTTGAAAATTAAGTTACATTAATTTACCAAGTATTGTAACTTAGAATGACAAAATTAAATAAAATAAATTTTGATATAAAAAAGAATAATAATAATTACAATAAATACAATAGTTTCAAGACTTGGGAATAATCGTATTTAAGACTTGATTATTACATAGCTTTCTCTTTAGATTAATGGATAATTAAGAAACATATAAATTCCGGTACAATTAACTTGATTAGAAATCATTGATCGAATAATGAATGAATTGTGCTAAAAAAAAAGAATAAATCAAATAAAATTTATGATACAATATTTTTACTGTTGAAATATGACTAATTTTACGTTAAAAATCGTGATGTTCTGATAAAATTAACATTTAAAAGGCTAGTAGTATGCATGAGCGATATTAATTGATAGAGAAAAGTTCTTGGATGATGAATCCTCTGAAAGATTCTATGTATTATTTTCCTGATTTTAAATTTAAATAATTACCTTTTTAAAACGAGTGAAAATAAATTGTATTAGAGGTGAAACATACTTCGATTTTTTTTTTATTTTTTTTGCCTTTAGGTTTTTTTTCTCCCATCTTTTCCTTAAAATTATTGGTTTAAAACTTATGAGAATCTGTTACTTTAATAAAATAAGTCTTGACAGACAAATTTATCATACATATCATGATTTTTAGAATTCATATTTTTTTATTTTATTTCACTTATATTTACATTCCATATTTTATCCTCTATAATCTATATAACCAAAAAATTTGATCATAATAATTTAGATTGTGTAACATGAAACGTGTGGTATTTCTGATATGGGTAGCTTCATGATTAATAAAAAACTAAACTTTTTTTCGTTAGCAAAAAAAAAAAATTAATAGTCCCTTAACTGGAATTGGATTTATAGAATGAAAATATGAAATTAAATTTATTTTTTTTTGATATCGAAATTTTTTTTTTCCATTTCGACCTTTCTTTTTCAAACCAAATTTTTTTTAATTAGTATTTTATTTTCAGTTTTTTTTTCAATACCAAAAAATTTTTTTATTTTCGGTTTTTTATTCAATACCGAAATAATAATTTTTTTTTAAACGTTCTTTATTTATCTTTTTTTTAAACTAAAAAAAATTCTTTAATTAGTTTTTTTTATACAATGCTAAAAATTTAGTTCAGTCATTAAATAAATAACTATTCTTTCCGTTCTTTTTATATTTAAACTCTTAAATGAGATTTTTTTTTAATTTAACTCACATAGTTTAATCACATGACGAATTTTTTTGAAGGGAAAAAATGTGAAATAATTAACAAATAAATATGACAAAAAAGTTTTTTAAAAAAAATGAAGACTTTTTACACAAAATTATAGTTTACCATCAAGAAATACCTATTAAAAAAAATCTAAATACAGTATAATAAGATAAAATTTCGATTTCATGAAAAAGATAGACGTCATAACACAAGCAGTGATCGAAAAATTTGGCAAAATCTGAAATAATGAAATTAAAAAAAAAACAAAAAAAAGCAATAATAGTGAATGATATTCAAAATGTTGTTAAAGAAAATGGCTCGCTCAAAAAAAAAAAAGTGGAAGAGATTCAAAAAAGAAAGAAAAATGATTATGTGTAAAATAATATACTGTATATTTTTTACATGATTCATATATTATGTGTAATTAAAATAGCAATACTACTTTTATGTTAATATATTCTTTTTAAACTAGATAATAATCAATATACGTATTTATATTACAAAATGTTTAATAAAACAGAAACATTTTTATTTAAATAGTAAATTATTATCATATAACTGAATAAATTGAAAATAATAACATAAATCCTTTAAAATTTCAAATATAAAATAGGAGAATATATTTGCAAGCATACTATAAAAAATCAATTTTTTTTTAACTATAAGCATAATGAGCGAATATAATTCTAAAAATCACAGTCTCTAAAAACGAAAATAACTAATTACATTTTATCCTTTTTATATAATTTTCTTAATAAATCATTCAAAAGTCGTCAAAGTCATCTATTTTTTTTTAAAAAAAAAAAATCGTCAAAAAACCTTGAATATAGTTCCCTACTTCTACTAACCTACTATAACAAAAATGACGTTACGGATTTCATGATTTTTTCGGATATCATTTTGTGTAACAACACGACATAAAGCATTGTATGGCAGGAGATTAATGAAATCATCAATTTTTTTATTTTCACTAATCCATATATAATTATTTTGTGATTGAATGGATACCATAAAATTAGTTTAATAAAATTAAAGATTGATTTTGCTGAACTTTTACGAAATAATCATATGATTGAAAGAAATAGGTTCTCAATTTAAAGTAATTACATAAATAAATATTTTTAAATCACTCAAAGTTTATGTAAAAACTATTTTAATACTATGCAAGTATTTTATATACTAATTATATTTGCGAATTTTAATACAAAATTTCCATGTAGAACTGTGTGGGTTTAAAAATACTTATACATTTTATTAACGAGCTTAATAAAATCATAATAAATCTCATTTTGAAAATCTTAGTGATTATTGAAAAAGAATTTCGATCTCATAGTTCATATTGGCTACAAGAATTAAAACTTCTCTTAATATGATACACCATGTGACTTTGTAAAATATTTTGATTGGTAATTTTCAATCAATCAATTAATAACCAAAAAAAACGAGATGATTGGCAAGTTGCAAAAATAAAAGGATCCATTAAAATTTAAGATACAAAATTAACGAAAATTAATTTAACTGAATTAAAATTGAGATAAAAGAAATAAATTAACTAAGCTATTCCGCCTACACGTTATTATTAATGTGATATTTATTTAAAGAAATACCAACAAAAATACAAAAATTATAATATGATTATGTTCTAGTAAAAATATTCCTTTAATAAATCATGAAACTTCCCTTCTAATATTTAAACACTTTATTAGACATTATATAGATCACAAATTTATAAAAAAAAAAGATATACCATAAACACAAAAATAAACTTCTTTAATAAACTCTCATTAGAATCGTTTATTCGGAATCATTTAGAATAGCTTAGGAATCATTTGGAAAACACTAAAAGAAAATATTCAAGTATTCCGCTTAATAAAAGTTAAAAGTTGTAAGAAAATGACTGAAAATTTTTACACTTTTATATCGCACTATTTCTTTTATAATTGATATTAATTCGAAAATAGCAAAAAATGCTTTATTTTTAAATAAACCTTTCATTTTCAATCAATCCTTTTTGTTATTTAATTATATTTACTTACCCCTACCTTTTATTTTACTCATTACTCTTCTTTTTTTAAATAATTTCTTTATTGAACGTCCATCCTTACATAGATAGTCGTACAACTTGGTCGAGTTGGTATTTTTCTTAGATTAAAAGATGTCCTTAAAATCTTGAACTTCTAACCAATTAATTGTTAAACTTTTTTTTTATCGCTCTAAGACTTTTTTACATTTATATTATAAATTAATTTTTATTCCTAGCTTCATCTTAACTTCTCACTTTTAACACTAATGAATTGAAACCAAATGTTTAAAATTGTTTTAATATTTATCGTTTTAGTTTCAGCTAGTTTATTATATATAATCGATATTTATAATAATACTTAATAAATTGAAAATAATAGCATAAAATCCTTTAAATTTTACGATACTTAATCGTTATTTATTTTAAAAATTTAAATACATAAAAAAAATGATACATCTGGAAAAGTAACGAAATACAAAACGGGAGGATATTTTTGCAAGCATACTATATATAAAAGTTTAAAAACGAAAAAAATGATGACTTTTATATAATATAAATATCAAAATTTTTTTTTATTATAAGCATAATGAGCTATACTGCATGATGAATATAACATAATATCATAATATATTACGTTGAAGCAGAGTAAGCTATACGATATCCTATTGCTGTTTTTACAAATACACGATTAAAAAGCATAAAGCGTTCTATATAAGAAGATAAAAATTTATTATATAAATTAAATAGCCAATATTATAGAAAATTTCTTAATATACACGGGTGCTTCAAACACGTATCATGTGACCTTATAACGAAAAAATAATGCAAAAAAAACTTGATAAATATACCTTAAAAAAATGTACAGTAAGTGTATTTTTGCCTGTTCGGCAAGTTTACTTAAAGTGTCAAAGATTATTTGAATGTCATTTTTGACTTGGTTAAATTTTTTTTTTTCTTTTTTTTTCGTTTAAAGATTTAATTCCGGTCAACATTAAGTGATCGGCGTAAAATTTACCTTTTTGGAAACCGTGTTTGTGCCAATTTTTTATTAAAATAAGGTAAAATAAATTTAATAAAATAGCCTATAGATTTTTTCTCTATATAATTTTTTTTTTTGCATATAATTTATCATATATATATTGATTAAAAAACATTAATCCTGGTGCGAAACAACGAGTCTATTTTTTATTCTAATTTTTAATCAAATTTCCAATGAAAATGTATATATATATAATATATTAATTAGGGAGAAAGTTTCTTTCTTTCATTTCTCCTTCAAAAAATCATTATAAAATAATTAAAGTCATCTACTTCTACTATGAAACTTCTGCGTTACGAATTTCATGATTTTTTTGGATATCATTTTGTGAAACAAAAATCTTTTACTAATATGGTTACAATAAATAAAACGCCCAAAAATTAATTAAAAGTAACGTTACACAACATTTATTCATTCATACATGAAAACTCTAACTTATAATCTTGTAACTTTAATCCGTGAAAAAAGAACCAATAAAATGTATTATAATACATAGATCCTTGAAATTAGTTGATATTGACGAATTTGCAAAAGATTTGCTTGTTGTGAAGTATTATCATATTACACTCTTGCTATCAATATTCCAGCAATACGAGCCATTATATCATAAATAATCAAAATATTTATGTACAGATTTATAACAAGTAGTATAATAAATAATAATATTATTTTCATAATAACGTATAAAGCATATTACGCAAAACTCTTTTCTATTACTAAATATAAGTACAGTTGAATTCTTTTATGTCTGGTACGAATTTAATTATTTAACAAAGTGTATTTCTTTTTTAAATTTCAGCCATTTCGACCAATCAGAAGACCGATGTCGAAACGACAAAATAATTAACGTTTTTAGATTGGTTGAAATCGATGTCAATCATGCGTCATAAGACATTTGACCAATCAATGCTCCATTTTTTTTTATGTTCAAGATGTTTAATATCAAATTCACGCTCGTTTTTAATTATTTTATAAAAATTTTTAATAATAAGTTACGCACTAAATAATAAACCAAGTTGATAAATGATTTGAAAATATCAGGTTTAAGTTAAAATTTAACTATATTTTTATTTTTTAACTTCTTACCAATGTGATAGTTTCCAAGACTCGAAAAATGTAAATTAATTAGATAAACAACCATATAATATTATAAAATACTGTAATAAATAAGAAAAATTTATATATATATTTATTTTATATTAACAACTATAAAAATAATACCAATATTTAAATATTAATAAAAAAAATCAATATATATTGAATATTTTATATAAATGTACTGATACTGCTGTACAAGTCAAAGAGATCAGAGAAAACTTCAATTAATGTGGTTTTATTGTGACTTTGTTATTTAATATTTTAATATGATCCAAGTGTAATTTCAAAGTTGGAGATTTTTTTTTTTTAACTCATAATACACATTATACATGATGCAAAGTGCGTATTTATCAAAAAAAAAATTGAATAAAGCCATAAAAAATTTAACCAAAAAAAATTTTTTGTTTCGAATAATTTTTGTGACATGATCGACATCAAAATACTTTACATACTAAAGTCTAAAGAAGCCTCATTACGTAATACTTATTTATGAAAATTTTTGTGCTACCTGTTACTTGTACGTATGTACGTATTATAAATAAGGTTTTACTTGAAAAAAATTTCGAGCTTTTGAAAAAATGTTTTCTCAGAATATACCTTTGACAGGAAATAATATTCTAGAATTTTTAGAGACTAACTTCACAAATTGGACCAGTGGAAATGAAAAAATCAATGATTTTATTCAAGAAAGGCAATTAAAAATTAATGACCATGATGACAATATTGTGCTTGAATGGATACCATATAATCAGTTTAATGAAGTTAAAGAAACAGGTAAAAATGGCCTTGTAACAATATATTCAGCAATATGGGAGGATGGTCCATTATGTAAAAAGAGTAAGTGGGATAAAAATTATACACGAGATTCAAATAAAGAAGTTGCTTTAAAATGTTTGCATAATTCACAAGTATCCATCGATTTTTTAATAAATGAAGTATGATATTTTTTTTGAATATTAAGTATTTTTTTATATTAGTATATTTACAATCACTTCTATTTATACTTAGGCTAAAAGATATTTAATCATAAACAAAGATGTATTTCAAGTATTGTATGGAATAACTCAAAATCCAGATACAGGAGATTATATTTTAGTTCTTATCTGGGCAAGTGGAAATGAAAAAATTGATAACTTTATTCAAGAAAAGCAATTGAAAACTAATGATTATAATGATATAGTACTTGAATGGATACCATACAATCAGTTTAATGAAATTAAAGAAACGAGCAAAAATGGCCTTATAACAGTATATTTTGCAATATGGAAGGATGGTCCATTACGCTATAATGAACAGTATGAAAATTATACAAGAGATTCAAATATAGTAGTTGCTCTAAAATGTTTAAATAATTCACAAGGATCCATTGATTTATTAATAGATGAGGTATGAAATTTTTATATTTGTTTTTTTTTTTAATTAACTCTACGAAAAAAATGTGTCCGGAAAATATTCTGAAATTGTCAGAATATAATTGTACGAATTCCGGACAAAATGAATGTCCTGAAAACAGCAAGATTTGGAATATTTTCCGGATGTCCAGATTTGGAATTTGTCCGGAAAAATGTTTTTCTCTAAAATGATCAGCAAGTCATAATATCAATGATATATTCCTTTATACAAATAACTGATAACTGTTTATAGCAGTTTAAAGTAACATCATTGATAGTATTTTGCTTACTCTTTAAGTTTACTTAGTACACACACAGAAGTTTTAAATACTTTTTACATTTTTTTGATTTTTTATTGTGGAATTTTATCTTATCCAACTACCAGAATTTGTCTGGCTTTTTTTGTGCAGAGATCGTCCAGGATTTTTTGTATCCAGAATTAGTCCAGTTTTGTCTATCCGAAATTTGTACTGAATTTTTCATATCTGTACAAATTCCAGACTTGAAAAATTCTGGACGCCATATTTTTTCATAATTTCAAATATTTTCCAGACATTTATAGGTATACTGGACAATTTCTGAACAATTTTGGTGACAAATTCCGGATATTCTTTTTTCGTAGGGTAGCAACTTAGTATATTTACAATCTCTTTTATTATACTTAGGCTAAAGGATATTTAACAGACAAAGATGCATTTCAAGTATTATATGGAATAACTCAAAATCCAGATACAGGAGATTATATTTTGATTCAAAATAATTCTATAAACTTGGCAAATCAGATCAGCGGAAATGAAAAAATCGACAATTTTATCCAAAAAAGGCAATTAAAAATTAATGAATATGATGAAGCAGTGGTTGAATGGATACCATATAATCAGTTTAGTAAAATCAAAGAGACAGGCAAAAATGAACTTATAACAGTATATTCCGCAGTATGGAAGGATGGTCCATTATTTTATAATGAACAGTATGAAAATTATACTAGAGAATCGAATAAAGAAGTTGCTTTAAAATGTTTAAATAATTCACAAGAATCCATTGATACTTTAATAAATGAGGTATGGAATTTCTTTAAGTATTAAGCACCTTTTTTTAATTATTATGTTTACAATCTCTTTTATTTATACTTAGGCTAAAAGGTATTCAACAGACAAAGATGCATTTCAAGTATTATATGGAATATCTCAAAGTCCAGATACAAGAGATTATATTCTTGTTCAAAGGAACTTGACAAATTGGATCAGTGAAAATGAAAAAATTGATAATTTTATTCAAAAAAGGCAATTTAATATTAATGAATATGATGATATAGTGCTTGAATGGATACCATACAATCAGTTTAATGAAGTTAAAGAGACAGGGAAAAATGATCTTATTTCAGTATATTCAGCAATATGGAAAGATGGGTTATTATGTAAAAAGAGTATATTGGATAAAAATTATACAAGAGAACCAAATAAAGAAGTTGCTTTAAAATGTTTACATAATTCACAAAAATCCATTGATTTTTTAATAAATGAGGTATAAAATTTCTTTGATATTTAATTACTTTACATTCAATTAATATATTCACAATTTATTCTATATAGGCTAAAAAATGCCAAACAAAATATGAAGGATTTCAAGTATTATATGGAATATCTCAAAATCCAGATACAGGAGATTATATTCTTGTTCAAAATGATTCGATAAACTTGACAAATTGGATCAGTGGAAATGGAAAAATTGATGATTTCATTCAAGAAAGACAATTAAAAATTATTAACTATGATGATATAGTGCTTGAATGGATACCATACAATCAGTTTAATGAGGTTGAAGAGACAGGCAAAAATGACCTTATAATAGTGTATTCAGCAATATGGAAAGATGGTCCATTACACAAAAAGTATGAATGGAGTAATTATACAAGAGATCCTAATAAAGAAGTTGCTTTAAAATGCTTACATAGTTCACAAGAATCCATTGATTTTTTAATAAATGAGGTATGGAATTTTTTTAAATATTAAACACCTTTTTTTAATTATTACATTTATAATCTCTTTTACTTATATTAAGGCTAAAAGGTATTTAACAGACAATGATGCATTTCAAGTATTGTATGGAATATCTCAAAATTCAGATACAGGAGATTATATTTTAATTCAAAATAAGTCTATAAACTTGACAAATTGGATTAGCAAGAATGAAAAAATAGATAATTTTATTCAAGAAAGGCAATTGAAAATTAATGATCATAATGATATAGTGCTTGAATGGATACCATACAGTCAGTTTAATGAAATTAGTGAGACAGGCAAAATTAACCTTATAACGGTATATTCAGCAGTATGGAAGGATGGTCCATTGTATTGGAATAAGCGGAAAAAAAAATATACAAGAAATTCAAATAAAAAGGTAGCTTTAAAATGCTTGCATGATTCAAAAGAATCCATTGATTTTTTAATAAATGAGGTACGAAATTTTTTCAACTACTTAAATATTTTCTTAAATAATACATTTACAATTTTTTTTATTTATATATTGATATAGGCTAAAAAATATCCAACAAAGTATAATAAATTTCAAGTATTGTATGGGATATCCCAAAATCCAGATACAGGAGATTATATTTTTGTTCTTATCTGGGCAAGTGGAAATAAAATAATTGATAATTTTATTCAAGAAAGTCAATTAAAAATTAATGACTATAATGATATAGTGCTTGAATGGATACCATATAATCAGTTTAATGAAATTAAAGAGACAGGCAAAAATGGTCTTACAACAGTATATTCAGCAATATGGAAGGATGGTCCATTACACTATAGTGAACAGTATGAAAATTATACTAGAGATTCAAATAAAGAAGTTGCTTTAAAATGTTTACATAATTCACAAAAATCCATTGATTATTTAATAAATGAGGTATGAAATTTCTTAAGTATTTTTTTTAATTAATATATTTACAATCTCTTTTATTATATTTATTAGGCTAAAAAATATCTAACAAAATATAAAGCATTTCACATATTATATGGAATATCTCAAAATTCAGATACAGGAGATTATATTTTGGTTCAAAATAATTCTATAAACTTGGTAAATTGGAATAGTGGAAATGAAAAAATTGATAGTTTTATTCAAAAAAAACAATTAGAAATTAATGAATATAAAGATATAGTACTTGAATGGATATCATACAATCAGTTTAGTGAAATTAAAGAGACAAGTAAAAATGGCTTTAAAACAGTATATTCAGCAATATGGAAGGATGGTCCATTGAATTGTCAATATAGTGAATATAAAAGAAATCCAAATAAAGAAATTGCTTTAATATGTTTACAAAATTCACAAAAATCCATTGATTCTTTAATAAATGAGGTATAAGATTTCTTTAATTAAGTACTTTTTTTAATTAGTATACTTACAATTTCTTCTATATAGGCTAAAAAATATCCAATAAATTATGAAGCATTTCAAGTATTATATGGAATATCTCAAAATCCAGATACAAAAGATTATATTCTAGTTCAAAATAGTTCTATTATCTTGGCAAATCAGATTAGCGGAAATGAAAAAATTGATGATTTCATTCAAGAAAGACAATTAAAAATTATTCACCATGATGATATAGTGCTTGAATGGATACCATATAATCAGTTTGATGAAATTGAGAAATCAGGCAAAAATGGCCTTATAACAGTATATTCGGCAATATGGAAGGATGGTCCATTACATAAAAAGCATTGGTGGGATGAAAATTATATAAGAGATTCAAATAAAAAAGTAGCTTTAAAGTGTTTACATAATTTACGAAAATCAATTAATACTTTAATAAATGAGGTATTTAATTTTTCAAATATTTAAATAATTTTTCTTTTAATTAATATATTTACTATCTCTATTATTTCTACTTAGGCTAAAATTTATTTAACAAACAAAGATGAATTTCAAGTATTATATGGAATATCACAATATCCAGATACAGGAGATTATATTTTTGTTCAAAATAATTCTACAAACTTGGTAAATCAGATTAGCAAAAATGATAAAATTAATGATTTCATTCAAGAAAGAAAATTAAAAATAAATGATTATGATGACATACAACTTGAATGGATACCATTTAATCAGTTTAATGAAATTAATGAGACAAGCAAAAATGAACTTATAACAATATATTCTGCAATATGGAAGGATGGTCCATTATGCCATAATGAACAGTATGAAGATTCTAGAGATCCAAATAAAGAAATTGCTTTAAAATGCTTAAATAATTCACAAGAATCCATTGATTCTTTAATAAATGAGGTATGAAATTTCTTTAAATATTAAGTATTGTTTTCTAATTAGATAGATTTACAATTTCTTCAATTTATACTTAGGCTAAAAAATATTCAACAGACAAAGATGCATATCATGTACTATACGGGATATCTCAAAATCCGGATACAGGAGATTATATCTTGGTTCAAAATAATTCTGTAAACTTGACAAATCAGATCAGTAAAAATGAAAAAATTTATAGTTTCATCCAAGAAAGGCAATTAAAAATTAATTACCATGATGATGTAGTGCTAGAATGGATACCATACAATCAGTTTAATGAAGTTAAAGAAACAGGCAAAAATGATCTTATAACAGTATATTCAGCAATATGGAAGGATGGTCCATTGTATTATCAATATGGTAATTATAAAAGAAATTCAAATAAAGAAGTTTCTTTAAAATGTTTACATAATTCACAAGAATCTATTGAATGTTTAATAAATGAGGTATGAAATTTATTCAAATATTTCAATATTATTTTTAATTAGTATGCTTACAATATATTTTGTTTAGGCTAAAAATTACCCAACAAAATATAAAGCATTTCAATTATTATATGGTATGTCTCAACATCCAGATTCAGGAGATTATATTTTAGTTCTCATCTGGACGAGTGGAAATGAAGAAATTGATAATTACATTCAAGAAAGGCAATTAAATATTAATAAATATGATGATATAGTACTAGAATGGATACCATACAATCAGTTTAATATAGTTAGAGAAATAGGGAAAAATGACCTCATAGCAATATGGAATGATGGCCCATTATATAAAAAGAGCATATGGGATAAAATTCATGCAAGAGATTCAGATAAGGAAGTTGCTTTAAAATGCTTATATAATATAAAAAATTCTGTTGTTTCTTTGATAAATGAGGTACAAAATTTTTTTAAATAACTGCTTTCTTCTATTAATATATTTACAATTTCTTCTATTATACTTATTAGGCTAGAAAATATCCATCAAAATATAAAGCATTTCAAGTATTGTATGGAATATCTCAAAATCCAGACACAGGAGATTATATCTTAGTTCAAAATAATTCTACAAATTTGGCAAATCAGATCAGTAAAAATGAAACAATTGATAATTTCATTCAAGAAGTGCAATTAAAAACTAATGACTATGAAGATAAAGTGCTTGAATGGATACCATATAATCAGTTTATTGAAATTAAAGAGATAGGTAGAAATGGCCTCATAACAGTATATTCATCAATATGGAAGGATGGTCCATTATTTTATAATGAACTATGTAAAAATTATACTAGGAACTTAAATAAAAAAGTAGCTTTAAAGCATTTAAATAATTCACAAAAATCTATTAATTCTTTAATAAATGAGGTATGATATTTCTATAAATATTAAGTATTTTTTTTTTTAATGAGTATATTTACAATCACTTTAATCAATACTTAGGCCACAAGGTATCTGACAGATAAAGATGTATTTCAAGTATTGTATGGAATATCTCAAAACCCGGATACAGAAGATTTTATTTTGGTTCTAAGTAATTATATATGGATAAGTAAAAATGAAAAAATTGATGATTTTATTCAAGAATGGCAACTAAAAATTGATGATTACGATGGTATAGTAGTGCTTGAGTGGATACCATACAATCAGTTTAATGAAGTTAAAGAAACGGGAAAAAATGAACTTATAACAGTATATTCAGCAATATGGAAGGATGGTCCATTGCATTACCAGTATGGTGAATACACAAGAAATTCAAATAAAGAAGTTACTTTAAAATGTTTACATAATTCACAAGAATCTATTGAATGTTTAATAAATGAGGTATAAATTTCTTTAAATGTTTAAACACTTTTTTAAAATTTATTATATACAATCTCTTTAATATAATTAGGCTAAAAAATATCCAATAAAATATGAAGCATTTCAGGTATTGTATGGAATATCCCAAAATTCGGATACAGGAGATTATATTTTGGTACAAAATAATTCTATAAACTTGGCAAATCAAATCAGTAAAAATGTGAAAATTTATGATTTCATTCTTGAAAGGCAATTGAAAATTAATGATGATTATGATATAGTACTAGAATGGATACCATACAATCAGTTTAATGAAATTATAGAAACAGGTAAAAATGAATTTATAACAATATGTTCAGCAATATGGAAGGACGGTCCTTTACATTATCATTATGGTGAATATAAAAGAAATTTAAATAAAAAAGTTACATTAAAATGTTTGCATAACTCACAAGAATCCATTAATACTTTAATAAAAAAGGTAAGTAAATTCTATAAATGTACGTTAAAGTAACTTTTTTTAGTTAGTACATTTATAATTTCTTTTATTTATATTTAGGCTGAAAGATATTTAGCAGACAAAAATGCATTTCAAGTATTGTATGGAATATCTCAAAATCCAGATACAGGAGATTATATTTTGGTTCAAAATGATAATACAAATTTATTATCATGTCAAATCAGTAGAAATGAAAAAATTGATGATTTCATTCAAGAAAGGCAATTAAAAATTAATGATCATGATGATATAGTTCTTGAATGGATACCATACAGTCAGTTTAATGAAATTATAGAAACAAGCAAAAATGAACTTATAACAGTTTATTCAGCAATATGGAAGGATGGTCCATTGCATAACCAGTATGGTGAATACACTAGAAACTCAAATAAAAAGGTTAATTTGAAATGTTTACACTATTCACAAGAATCTATTTATTCTTTAATTACTGAGGTATGAAATTATTTTAAATATTTAAATATTTTTCTTAAATAATATATTTACAATTCCACTTATTTCCTTATTTATATTTAGGCTAAAAAATATCCTACAAAACATAATGCATTTCAAGCATTATATGGGATATCTCAAAATCCAGATACAGGAGATTATTTTTTAGTTCTTATCTGGACAAGTGGAAATGAAAAAATTGATAATTTCATTCAAGAAATGCAATCAAAAATTAATGATCATGATGATATTGTATTTGAATGGATACCATACAATCAGTTTAATGAAATAAAAAAAACAGGCCAAAATGGCCTTATAACAGTATATTCAGCAATATGGATGGATGGTCCATTATGTAAAATGAGTATATGGGATAAAAATTATGCAAGAGATTTTAATAAAGAAGTTGCTTTAAAATGTTTACATAATTCACAAAAATCCATTGATTCTTTAATAAATGAGGTATGAAATTTTTTTAAAAATATTTTTTTGACAAATACATTTATAACAATTTTTATTTATATTCAGACTAAAAAATATTCAACAAAACTTAAAGCATTTCATATATTGTTTGGAATATCTCAAAATCCAGATACAAGAGATTATATTTTGGTCCAAAATAATTCTATAAACTTGGCAAATTGGATTAGTGGAAATGAAAAAATTGAAAATTTTATTCAAGAAAGGCAATTAAAAATTAGTGAGCATGATGATAGAGTGTTTGAGTGGATACCATATAATCAGTTTAATGAAATTAAAGAGACAGACAAAAATGGTCTTATAACAGTATATTCAGCAATATGGAAGGATGGTCCATTTTACAAAAAATATAGTCTTGAAGATTATACAAGAAATTCAAATAAAGAAGTTGTATTAAAATGTTTACATAATTCTCAAAAATCCATTGATTCTTTAATAAATGAGGTATGAAATTTTTATCAATATTATTAGGTACCTTTTTTAAATTATTATTATTAACAATTTCTTTTATTTATATTTAGGTTAAAAAATACCCAACAAAGCATAAAGCATTTCAAGTATTATATGGAATAACTCAAAAACTTGATACAGGAGAATATATTTTGGTTCAAAATAATTCTATAAACTTGGTAAATTGGATTAGTGGAAATGAAAAAATTGATAATTTCATTCATAAAATGCAATTAAAAGTAAATAATTATAATGATATAATATTTGAGTGGATATCATACAGTCAATTTAATAACATTAAAGAAATAGGTAAAGGTGGCTTTTCTACAGTATATTCAGCAGAATGGAAGAATGGTCCACTAGTATATAATTTGGATAAAAATTTATACAGTAGGGATCCAAATAGAATAATTGCCCTGAAATGTTTAAAAAATTTCCAAAATATAACTGATAAATTTTTAAATGAGGTATGAAATTCCATTTGTAATAGAGAATTTTATAAATATGACAAGTAGTCAAATATAATATATTAAACATTATCTATATTAATAGGTTAAAGAATACTCAATAAACAAGAGAAGTAATGTTCTTAATATATATGGAATATCCCAAAACCCAGATACAAAAGAATATATTATGGTACTCCAATATGCAAGAGATGGTAATTTTAACCATTGGATAAATGAAAATTATAAGTATTTTAGTTGGGAAGATAAGTTATCCACATTGCTTAATATTATTAATGGTCTTAATGAAATTCATCAGAAAAATCTAGTTCATCGTGATTTTCACACAGGAAATATATTATTTTTAAGCATTATAAATGATTTTAGTAATTGTGTATCAATTTCAGACATGGGATTATGTGGAGAGGTTGGTAATATAGATGAAACTAAAATTTATGGAGTCATGCCATATGTGGCTCCTGAAGTATTAAGAAGGAAGCCTTATACTCAAACATCAGATATCTATAGTTTTGGTATGATAATGTATTTTGTAGCAACTGGAAGACAACCTTTTGACAATCGTGCACATGATTGTAGTTTAGCATTAGATATTTGCAAGGGAATTAGACCTGAAATAAATGAGCCAGAAGCACCAAGATGTTATATTGACTTAATGAAAAAGTGTTGGGATTTAAACCTAAACAATAGACCAAATATTCTTGAAATAAATGAATTGGTCCTGACATTTTATAAGTCATGTGGAGGGAATTTCTTCATAGTAAAAAATAAAGAAATTGAAATGCAATTCAAGAAAGCAGAAGAATATAGAAGAGCAAATCTTTCATCAATTGAAAATTACCAAATAGTTACCCATCCACAAGCTATTTACACATCTCGATTACTTAACCCTTTTACAGAAAATCTTCCAAAATATGATAATGATGATGATAATTCTCAATGTTTAGATCATGCAATCTAATTCCAGCATAGTGAAGTTTCTTATTTACATTTGCAAATTATTTTATGGTCCTATCACATTAGTTAATATCTGCTGAAATTTTGCTAATTTTGGTTTGAAAATATTTAATTTATCAAAAACAAATTATTATTATGTAACTTTTGTAATAAGTAACCCTTTGGTTTAATAATTTATAATTGATTTATTAACTCTTGATCATATTTGAATCTTTGCTAATTAGTGATGAATAATATTCCAGTTTATTTATGTAACATTTATTTTAAAAATAGATTAAATCTTTTATGAGTATATTTTATCTAATTACATTATTTTATTAATAAAATTATCAATCCAAATTATCTAAATTATTGTATATTTGTGCAGCTGCCACAAAAATACGGCATAAAGAGGGCAAGAAATGCATTCCCTACTATAAAAAAAATTCTGCCAATAAATGATCATTTTTTTATTTTTTATTCCGAAAAAACTCAAACACATGATCTTTTTTCTGAAAAATTTTTTATAGGGATTACATAAAGAAGAGAAAGAAGTTGTAAAGAAGATGCATGATGAGTGAGAGTTAAAAAAAAAAAATAAAAAGTAATAAATTACATAGTAATACTTTAGCTCAGATAGTTTTAGTGTTTATATTTGCATAATACATGATGATAGTAATTAATTTCAAGTATTATGGCAAAAATTTTATAATACATTAAACAATTATATAACAAATACTATATTTAACCATTATTAAGCACCCTCTCCTCAAAATTAAGCACCCACGTTTAGTATTATAGCCAAAAATAAGCATCTTTTGATAATATCTCAGTCAATATTCATTCAAAATTATGAAATCATATCATTGGATTCATCTCATCCAATGAATTAAATTTTATCTTACCATACCTATTAGATCATGAGAAATCATACCGACATTAAAATTATCATATTTGAAATTAAGTTTAATAACAGTGAAATATGGTACTAATTTAAAAAAAAATATTTAAGAAATATATGTAGTAATAATAAAAAATAAAAATATTTTAAATACAAGAATAAATATATAGCAAACACCGGTTATGTCATATAACATGTTAAAAAATTATATGGCTGCACAAATGTTTTAAAGTTTTCTCTTAGTAAGCTTTTTATTCTTTAGGTTTCTAACTACTTTGTTTCAACCTTTTATTTGATAAAACAATACTTATTTGAAAAGTTTCTATTAGGGTAACTCTTCCTATTTTTTTTTTGACTTCAACCCAGAGATGCAAATTTGTATGAAAGCTAAATTTTATTTTAATACTTAATTGCCGAACCGTCTAAAATCGGCACTGGGGTTAATAAACGGTTAAATTTAAGCAAAAATTGAGAAAACTACATAATACTAGAGAAGGGAAACAAGGGAATAACCCATTATATTTAATACACAATTCAAAAAAATTAATGTATACGGAATGTACGGAATTTTTAAACTTATTTTATTCATCATAACACGTGATCATGTGATTGTTTATTGATTTTGTTTATTCATACATAATGGTGTAGTTAGCCGAAAAATTCAGCCGAAGGCGCAGTAAATTTTCGGCTAACAACACCCAGCCGAAAAAAATTCATGTTGATCTTGAATATTTTATTGGTCGGCTGAATATTTTCGGCTAAATACACTTTTTTTAAATAATAGTGTATGTAAAAAAAACTCAAGGAAAAATTACATGTTAAAATAATTGTAACTTTACTATGAAAAAATGACTTTACATTGTACGTGCGTCAGATTTCACTCGCTATATGTATTTTATATATACGATAGTGCCATTCTTAGACAGATCGGCAATTAATATATGTAATTTTTTACAAGGAATCGAATTAATTAGTGGTGAAAAAGCTGTCTAGATAGTAAAATTTTTAATAAATCCATGATTTTTGTTTTTTCACTTAGTTTGTCTATATTAACACTGCAAAAATCACAAGTATAAGTTTAATTTGATGTAAATTACAACACTATAATCAAATAATAAATAAAGTATTTTTGCAAAAGTTGTCTCTAATAAAAATTATTCAATATTTGTCCAATTTTAATAAAAATTAATGCATAAAAGCTTCAAAGTATTTTGAATTTATGTGTAAAATTTCATTACATACTATTATGTAGAATGCTTCAAACAAAGTAAAATTTACTGTTACACAAAATATATCAATCATTTAATAGTAAAAAGTCCCCATACCGAACCGTGACAAGTTTCACACTGTCTGCCACCTGGTGGAACAACAATAACACGAAGTAACTCATTACATTGCTTTAAATATCTCTTAATTTCTTTTATTAACTTATGATTTTATTATCTTTATTAAACTTAAACTTTACAAACAAAATCCAAGACATGTATTCAGTTCATACTTTCATTTATTTATCATTTTAATAACATTTATTAAATCTCAGACAAACTATGAGCATACTTTATGTAACTTTTAATAATTAATATTTTTATTTGCTGGACAAAGGTTAAAAGCCCTTGTATTTATGTATTTCGAAATAATAACTATTCCTAAATCCTTTTTATCTACAATTCCTTTATGATATAATATTTGTAATGACAAACTATGAATAATAATTACTCATAACTAAAGACAATGAAAAGCCATATATTCTTCAAACTACCGCACTTATCATACCACATGATTAATAAAATAACTATCTAAATGTAACTATATCAATATATAAACTATAAATGTAACAATTATAAAAAATTAAAATATAAATAGCTAAATAGATTTCATCATACTAATATGTGCTATATTATCCTCCGCAAGAAAATTTGAGTACCATCAAATTCAAACTTTCAAAATTATTCCTATCAAATTATTTTGATTGGTAATTTTCAACCAATTAAAAAGAAATGAAAAATTAACTAGATGATTGGTAAGATGCAAAAGTAAATATAAAATTAACAAAAATAATTTTAACTAAAAAAATAAAAATAGAGGTAAAATAAAATACGTTATAAATTAAATAAAAAATTCTGAGTAGACCATATATTTGGATATTACGATGTGAAGAAATGAATATTTGGGAAGAAGTAAAGGTATTACACAACAAATGAAACGATCGAGTAAAATAGATCGTACTTTGATTCCATCTCGTATTAGTCAACGTGTCAAAGATCGTTTTGTATTTGATACCATGTAACGATGGTTAGGATATAGTGAGGCTCAGAACAAACGTGTAATTAATGTTTGGACATCAGTAGAGTTGTCAGATCTATGGAATTATAATAATATTTCTGTATTTAGAGAAACTAATTATTCTAGGAATTTTTCTTTGAATGATTTGCCCCTGTAAAAAATCTGATCCGTGTTTTATCTTTCCATGCTTTTTCCGTAAATGTATCATTTTCATGGAAATTTTCATCTCGCTAACACGGATATCCGTGAATGTACCATTTTCACGGAATTTTTACGGAAGACACGGATAAATAATGG
Organism: Rhizophagus irregularis; assembly: GCF_026210795.1. Classification (NCBI taxonomy): domain Eukaryota; kingdom Fungi; phylum Glomeromycota; class Glomeromycetes; order Glomerales; family Glomeraceae; genus Rhizophagus; species Rhizophagus irregularis. The sequence continues at coordinate 2,567,257 of NC_089444.1, read as the reverse complement.
AAATATTCGGATAAAAATTTTTTATAGGGTTGTAGTCTAGTTAAAGAGATTATTTTAGTATATAGGTTACTTTATTGATCAGATGTTTTGCGTCTATATTATATTAAATTAGATTTGTATCAAATTTATTACAATACTAATACAGTAATAAAGAGAGGTTAACCGTACAACACGTGATTATTAATGTGATTTGTGATCTTTCGCATTGGCGTTTCGATCAAATAATTTAAAGAAATACCGATAAAAATACAAAAATCAATAAGTTATATGTAAATATGTCTCAAATAATAATAACTGTTATGGTTCCGGTGCGATAAAATTTGTACCATCTATTATTCTATTTTTATCACAAAATTTCAGTGACGTGACGCTGGAGTGCGCGGTCAACTATGTAAATCAAAAGTATATAAGTTACCTAATATTTTACATAGTTAATATTTTTAGAGTTTAAGTTTGATAAACGAAATTTTCATAATAAATTACTATAAAAAATGGCCCATTTTTTTTGCACAGATCGAACAACTTCTTTCTCAAATATTTTGACACTTATTAGTTTCTCCAAACCATATTTACAAAAGTTACGAAGCCTTTTTTTTACATTAACTAGTAAGTTATTTTGCAATTTGAACTTTAAGTAGTTTGTCTATCTTGAGGCCTAATTTTTTTAGGAATTTTATTATTAATACAAGAAATGGCCTCGTAACTTTGTTAATAAAATCATATCCTTAATCTTTATATGCTTTTTTTCTCAAAATGCAGAATCGTTAAAGCTGCACATCGAATTGAACATGAAATATAAATATATATAATGAGTAGTCAAAATAATGTCATATTAATGCTTTACTAAATTAAAATAAATTGCATTATCATTATTACATTATAGAAATTAATTGATATTATCATCATTATATTAATTTGTATATATTTGAATTATTGTAATATTAAAATTTTAACTTATATATATTGTCATTATTAATAATTTTTTTTATATAACTTGACATACTTTTGATTTACATGGTTGACCGCGCACCCCAGCGTGACGCGTGCGGACAAACGGACTTCGTCACGTAATACAATATGATTAACATTCATAAACATACAGTATATAGTCCTTCACTTCGCTCTGGACAATTACAAAATGAATTTATTATGGAAGTATACTAAGTAAATTATATATCAATTTTTCGTTAAGAGTAAAATCTTCCTTTAAAAATGAAATAAACTTTCTTTAAACACTAAATTAATTAAAAAAACCTTATTGAAGTTAAAATTACTAGATATTATATAGAATATAAATTTATCAAAAAGATGTATTTCATAACACCAAAGACTCAAAATAAAATTTCCATAATATTAGAATCGCTTAGAAATCATTTGAGTGAAATACAGAAAAAAAATATTTAAGTACTCTAGGACATGCAGCTTAATAAAAGTTAATTTTATATCGTATTATTTCTTATATATCGCACTATTTTTTTATACTTGATACTAATTCAGAATAACAATAAATGGTTTATTTTTAAATAGACTCTTCATTTTCTTTTTCGGATTAAAGTTAAAGAATTATAATTGATTATGCTGTATAACTTTAATCACCAATATATAAAGTTAGTCAGAGTTTTCATGTTACGGATAAATATTGTATAAAATTTCTTAATTACTGTAGTTTCTTCAGTAACTAGTTATTGCAACTATACTAATAAAAGGATTTTAGTTTCACAATTTATTGCGTTTCATAATTTTGTTTCTTGAAGAAAATCACGAAATTTGTAGCATAGAAGTTTCGTTCCCATCCAATAAAAAATGTGTATAGGATATTATATTTATAAATAAAAACACTACATTTTTAATCATAATAGAAAGTAAGTATTGACTTTTGAATGACAATTGTACGTGTAAAACATAAAAAGAATTTAATGATAGGAACGAAAGAAAAGAAACTTTCTCTCTATTTAATATATAAATTTTTTTCATTGTAAATTGATTAACTTCACGATTTCCAACGTAAAATAAGTCATATTTCTTAATTATTTAATAAAAACATTGTACCTTTGATTTCAAACCAATAAAAATTTTTTTCATTGTATCGTAATTATTTTTCACAGGTAGTAAGTAGTACAATAGTACAATGAGTATATATAATATTAGTATAGTATGATTTTGTAAGTTAGTATGTTTGTGGAATTTTTACTTTGTATGTATTGATTTTTTATGGTACATATATACTTTATCATATATAATAATATGTATGTATGATAGTATGATATAAATTTTTTATTACATACAAATAACACATAATTATGATAATTCGAAGTTTTGATCAACGAAGACGATTACACGATATATTAAATACGAAAAATATAATTATGTAATTATTCTTTCCCTAATTTTTTTTATCAATTCGAGATTTATTTTATAAAAAAATTTATTACATAAATATAAATAAATTAATTAAAATAATTATATCAATTAAAATATTAAATAATTAATAAAATAGAAATAGTTTTCCCAGATGTAAAAGAAATTATCGAAGCTTTATAATTGGCTAATTTAGTAAAGAAAAAGATTAGAATTATAGGTAATTTAGTATTTTGCAGCTTCAATTTTTTTCATTTAAGTTCTGCAAGAAAATTAAAAAAATTAAAAAAAATTTAAAATTTAATAAAGAACTTGAAAAAGCTTAAATATGGTTGTGTTTATAATTTATTTATTTAAAGATATTAAATGCACATAAATAATGACATGCTAGTATAAGTGTATAACAAATAAAAATATTTATTTAATTTTTATTTTCATATTCTAAAAAAAAGCGAGCGCCATCGAAAAAGTGTATGACGAGGCTGGTAAAAAAATATGATTTATATACGTATGTATGATTTTTTTTTCACTACATACGTACAATTTTCAAAGTAGTATGTACGATTTATAAATCATACGTACTAGCAAAAAACGCAAACTACACACTATTTTACAAAATCATACTATACTAAGATCAGATACACTGTAGTACAATAGTCTATCTGTTAATAAAAAAATTTGATCAATAATTTTCCAATGAAGTTAATTGTATCAGAATTTATAGTTTTCTTAATTATCAATTAACAAAATATATGTAAATGTAATAGTAAAATAGTAAAGTTTTAAATATGATTATCTAAAAATCTTGAAATTATTGTAATTATTGTTCTTTTCTTATGTCAATTTTTTTTTATTTATTTTATCATTAGAAGTTAAAATACTTGATAAATTAATGCAACAAAATTGAGTTAATCATAATTATTTTAATATTATAAACTCATGAGGCAGATTTAAAAAAATTAACTTTCGTGACTTTAAACTGGTTGTAAGTTGTTAATAGCCAAAATAACGTGTTGATCCTTCCCTTTTTGAATAATTCCAGGCGGAATTATGTAATTCTGGCCGCGTAGAACTAATGGTAAACGAGTGCTGATTACCTTATTTTTATATTGCTTATATAAAAATTTAACTTCACAATATAGAGAAATTTTTATTTAAAATTCTCTATTTTATTGTTATTCTGTAATGAAGACAATTTTGTATTACATATTGTAATTTTAAAACGTAGGTTTTATAATTTAAACTTTATCTTATTTAACATTTATCGTTTTATTTTAGCCAGTTATTATGATTGATGAAAGTTTTGATAGTTTTGATAAAGCTATAAATAGAAATTATTTATAATATAAGTATAAAAAGTTTTAGAGCGTTAAGAAAAGTTTAACAGCATAAATGGCTAGAAGTTCAAGACTTCAAGGACATCTTTTAATCTAAGTAAAAATATCAACTCGGATGACCAAATTGTGCGACTTGTTCTTATAACGGATAAATTATAAATGGTATTAAATATAATTAAATAGCAAAAAGGATAGATGGATTGTAAAATAGAACCAATAAAATGAGATATAGCACATAGATCATCGTTTAAAGCCGATATTGACTTATTTGCTTGTATGATACAGTATCCAATGCGGGCCACGGCCATGATACTATAAAATTCAAAATTTATATAAAGACTTGTAATAAGTAATATAGAAAATAATAAGAATTTGCTAATATTTCATAATTACATAAACAGATTATGTAAGACTCTTTTATGTCATTAAAAAAAAAATAGCTAGGAATTCTCTTACATTAATAGTTGTATTTATAATAATTTAAGTATTATTTAACAAGGAGTTTTCTCAATTTTAGTAATTTCGACCAATCAGAGGACCATTATCGAAATGCCAAAAATAATGAAAATTTATTTCCGTTGTTAAATATCAAATGCTGATGATCAGCGTTCATAAGACATTTGACCAACCATTTTTTTTTTATATTTTTCAAGCTCGTTATTATAAAATTTTTAATAAGGTATTTACATAATAAAATAAACCAAGTTGATAAAGTATTCGAGAATATTGGTTTAAGTTAAATTTTAATTATAATTTTTAGTTCCTTACATTTTTTAGATCTTGAGCACTATTAAATTGAAATTTAGTGTAAGTTAATTAGATAAATTTCATAAAATCCACCACGTAGTATTATAAAATAATAAGAATAAGCTATATTAACTGTATATTAACATAATAACTATGAAAATAGTTCCCACTTTATTTAATTTTCTAAAGTTAAAATTTATTATTGATAAAAAAAAATCAATATAAACTAGGCGTAAACCCGTCACGTTGCGCCGGAGATGATACTTGCCCATCAAATAAGAGACTAATAATAACACACTTATATTTTATTTGCCATGCAGTGTGAATAGGTCTAGTTTTGTACTATTATTATCCCCTGATCGACATCATTTACGTGGTTATGCAAGTGATTTATGCCTACTAGACGATCAATTCATATATATTTATTTATGCATTTCCAGTACATATAATAACTATAATTTATTTTGTGATATTAATAGTAATGTTTTTACATTTAATAAATTAAGTTTACTATTGTTAAAAACTAAGTCATTTTTACGTTTTGAAGGAACTGTATTTTGGATTTCAGATAGTGGTTCCCTTTCTGTTTCAGATGATATATCAATTTCCTCAGCATTAGAAATTGCTGCTTCATTAAGGTTTTCTTTTGCATTGGATTTTTTCGCATTTGAATTTTCTGTTGTATTAAAATTTTCTGGCACATACTTGTAAATAAAATATACAAAATAATTAATAATATTTAAATAAAATTATTTCAATGGTTAATAACAATATAGTCAATATACCTTAGAAACACTTGGGAGGGTTAACTTAGCGATAGTTAGCTTTTGTTTTTCATTCTGTTTTCGATATCTAATAAGCAAGACAAATTAATAATTTGGTAGCAACATAAAATTAATAAATTAATAGTTACTTACACATTTAATCCTGCTAAAGATCGATGTAATGTTACGTTCATTATTGCTTGTGAATCTAATCCCTCGTCATTTAATTTCTGAGCAGTATATTTTCGTAATGAATGATTTACAATTCTTTTATTTGTACAATCAATTCCTGTAATATTGCAGATTTCTTTTAACATTCCAGATAATTTGTCTCGACCCATATGAGAAGTAGTATACCAGTTTCCATTTTCAATTTCTAAACAATAAATATAATTTTTAATCAATGATTACTAGTTTTATTAAATGTGTAATTTAGGAAATAAATTAATATCTTTAGGATCTTTATTTATGCGAAGAAAAAAATTTGCTTCAGCATTTCTTGGACGCAATTTTAAATATTTCTTGATATCACAGCATGCGCCATGTACCCCTATTTCATCTGATGGAATAATATGTATAGGATGTTGATTAGAATTTGTTTTATGGTAATACCCACCTTGATGAGTTTTATCGTGAATTGTTATAACATTAAATCCACCATCATCTCGTTCTTTAAAATGTTCAGCCATAATATTATGGTAAGATCCACCTCTCCGTGCTGTACAACATCCAACCCATAAAAAGAACCCTTCTTAATAGTCCATCTGGCATATTATTTGACATATCAGGATGTTCAAATATTTGGATCATTTCTTCATTAGTAAGAGGATCAGCTCCATTATAATCGCCATTATTAATTTCTTCTAATTCAATCATTCTAGCATGTAAAGTATCATGTACAGATCTAAACTCATGATCTTCATGTATATTAAATGATTCATTAGTTTTAAATATTTCCTGATAGAACCTATTTATAGCACATATCCCATTGTATAAAGAGTTTGCTTTGTATTCTTTATTCTCCCTTGTTTTTATAACTATTATAAATTCACATAAAAGTAGTGCAATAACATTTTTATCATAAAGAGTAAGTAAATCTATAGCAGGTTGTGTATTTTTTACAAATTCGTCAAATCTAGAAAACCATAAACATGTATTTTGTTGAGTATTTTTAGGTTTTGCAACTGTAGCATACTTTGTAAAGTTTCTATACAAGGATGGTTATATGTTTCTTTAAAAGTGGATGATTTTGAAGGTTTTTGTATATTTCAGAAAGTTGTGCATTTTTTATATGACTTGACTTTTCTTTTAGTTCGTCTAAAATAACAGTATTATTTTTGAAATCAATAATTCGGAAGCTTTCATAAAACTAGCCATGTTAATATAGAGAAAAGGAGAAATAAGCTTTTAAAATTAAATTTGGGGCTTTTTATACAATATTAGACTATTAGACTATTAGTAAGCTTTGATTACGTAAATGACAGGGGATAAATCAATTATATCCTGGCTAATTGGAATAGTAAAATTTTACTTTAGAATCAGAACATGATCGGCCTATCGTCTCATTAATTAATATGAAAAAAAATTTCCCAGAAAAATTAATTATAACGATCTATTGTTACAAAAAATAAATAATTATGTCAGTCTATTTATTATTGAGCTTGATACAAAACAATATTATTATTATTAATGATAAGAAAAAGGAAAGGGGAAAAAATTTTTCGGATTGAAAAAGCCAACCAAAAACAAACAAAAAAAATTTGAAAAAATAAGTGGGGAGGAACAAAAGAAAAATCGGGTTGAAAAAAGAAATCAAAAAGGAAAAAGAAAGAAAAAATAAAGAAAAATTCGAAAGAAAAAGAAAAAAAAAACTTGGGAAAAAAAAGGATGAAGAAAGGAATCGGGTTTAAAAAGAAAATAAGTACCGAAAAAAATTTGAAAAAAAAAGGACAATAATTCGGTCCAAAAAGACCGAAAAAAAAAATTCAAAAAAAGAATATTTTTAATAACATGATTTAAAAAAGACTTTAAAAGATTATTTAATAAAAAAAAAAATAAAAAAAAATAATAATAATTTTTCGGTTTTGGAAAAAAAAACTGAATCCGGGAAAAGAATGAAAAAAACAAAAAATAGAAGAGAAAAAAATGAAAATTTTTTTTTTTAAAAAAAAAGGAAAAGAAAAGGATGCTTCGAAAGAGAAAAGAGAAAATTTGAAAAAATAAGAATCATTCGGTTTAAGAAAGGGGGAACCAAAAAAATTTAGATCGGAAACAAGTTAATCTAAACGTAACGGTTACACACCAATTTTTTTAGTATATAATAAAAAAAAAAATTTTCAGTTTGGGAATAAATTGAACCTAAACGGGAAAAGAATGAGAAAAATAAATTTTTCGGTTGAAAAAAAAATTAAACTGAAAGAAGAAAAGGGAGAAAAAAAATCGGACAAAAAAAATTAATAACCAAAAAAAAAATTCTGATTAGATCGAATATAAATAGATCAAGCGGGGTTTTAATTATATGGCATGGAGTTTCAAGTTACACAATTCAAATTATTTATACAGAGACTAATCCAAACGTCAGAGAAATTTTTTAGTTATATAGATTTATTGCAATAAACCATAAATTCCACATAACCAAATTTATATACATTTCAAAATACTAAGAATTGCAAAATATATAATTAAGAAATACAAACAAATGTAACAGCCATAATTATGCTATATTTTTTGCATATATCCATAATAAATATTTTATTGGTTGTATTTCAGTATATCATAAAAAAATCAAATAACAAAAAAAAGTCATAACGGGGAAAAAATATTTATATACGTAAAAAAATGGGTTTTAGTCTATAAAAAAAAATATAACCGATCTGACCTTCTTAGGATCGATGATCTAACCAAAAAGAATATAATTCTCTATTAATTATATAATTAAAATTAATAATCAACAAATGATCTAAATTCATGAACTTACCGATATTAACCTAAATAATCTAGATAATAAAGAGCAAATAACTTACGCTAACATGGAATAGATTAGGCGCAAAAAGAAAATATATTACACAATTCAAAACTATTTATACATGCTAGTCTAAATGTTACAATTTTTTTATGTATTTTTTTAGTTATATAGATTTCATTAACTGGAATTGAATTAGATGAACAACATGACTTGCCGATCAAGCAGGACTTAACTATAAAGAATACAGTTCAACAATTCAAAATTAATTTATACAAACTAGCTAATCTAAATGTTAGTCGCACAAACAAAATTTTTTAATTATATAGATTGATTATTCTCATATAAAATATAATGTATTGATTCAACTGCTGGAGTAAAAGAAGTCGGAGAACACTCCAGTTAATGTGGTTTTAATATAGTGGCTTTACTATTTTCGATTCAGTGTGATTTCAAGGTTAAAAGAGGTTTTTTTTAATTCCAAAACACATATTATACAATATATAATGTAAAAGCGTACTTTTGTTAATAATATTAAAAGGTTTCGTATAAAGTTATGAAAAAATTTACAAGAAAATTTTTTTTCAAATAATTGTGACTATGATCGACATCAAATATTACCAAGCCCCATTACGTAATACTTACATAAGTAATTTGTGTCAATTGTTGTGTTACCTATTACTTTGTATGTTACAGTCGGTACAAAGTTTATTATAAATAAAGATATTTTTTTGAAAAAATTTTTGAGCTTTTGAAAACGATGTTTTCTCAAAATATACCTTTAACAAAAGATAATATTCTGGAGTATTTAGAAACCAATTTTACAAGTTGGACCAGCGGAAATAAAAAAATTGACGACTTCATCCAAGAAAGGCAATTAAAAATTAATGACCATAATGACATTGTGCTTGAATGGATACCATACAATCAGTTTAATGAAATTAAAGAGACAGGCAAAAATGGTCTTATAACAGTATATTCAGCAATATGGAAGGATGGTCCATTATATAAGATGCATTATTCATATGAAAATTATACAAGAGATTCAAATAAAGAAGTTGCTTTAAAATGTTTACATAATTCACAAGAATCCATTGATTCTATAATAAATGAGGTATGAAATTTCTTTAAATATTTAAATATTTTTTTAATTAATATATTTACAACCTCTTTTATTTATATTCAGGCAAAGAAATATCCAACAAAACGTGAAGAATTTCAAGTATTGTATGGAATATCTCAAAATCCAGATACAGGAGATTATATTTTTGTTCAAAACTATTATTTTATAAACTTGACAAATTGTATTAGTGGAAATGAAAAAATTGATGATTTCATTCAAGAAAGGCAATTAAAAATAAATTACTATGATGATATAGTGCTTGAATGGATACCATACAATCAGTTTAATGAAATTAAAGAGACAGGCAAAAATGATCTTATAACAGTATATTCAGCAATATGGAAGGATGGTCCATTATATAAGAAGTATTGGCAGGATGAAAATTATACAAGAGATTCAAATAAAAAAGTTGCTTTAAAATGTTTACATAATTCACAAGAATCTATTGATTCTATAATAAATGAGGTGTGAAATTTCTTCCTAAGTATTTTTTTTAATTAATATATTTACAATCTCTTTATTTATATTTAGGCAAAGAAATATCCAACAAAACATAAAGAATTTCAAGTATTGTATGGAATATCTCAAAATCCAGATACAGGAGATTATATTTTTGTTCAAACCTACTATATTATAAACTTGACAAATTGGATTAGTGGAAATGAAAAAATTGATGATTTCATTCAAGAAAGGCAATTAAAAATAAATTACTATGATGATATAGTGCTTGAATGGATACCATACAATCAGTTTAATGAAATTAAAGAGACAGGCAAAAATGGTCTTATAACAGTATATTCAGCAATATGGAAGGATGGTCCATTATATAAGAAGTATTGGCAGGATGAAAATTATACAAGAGATTCAAATAAAGAAGTTGCTTTAAAATGTTTACATAATTCACAAGAATCCATTGATTCTATAATTAATGAGGTATGAAATAATTTCTTCTTAAGTATTTTTTATTAATATATTTACAATCTATTTATTTATATTTAGGCAAAGAAATATCCAACAAAGCATAAAGAATTTCAAGTATTGTATGGAATATCTCAAAATCCAGATACAGGAGATTATATTTTTGTTCAAAACTACTATATTATAAACTTGACAAATTGGATTAGTGGAAATGAAATAATTGATGATTTCATTCAAGAAAGGCAATTAAAAATAAATGACTATGATGATATAGTGCTTGAATGGATACCATACAATCAGTTTAATGAAATTAAAGAAACAGGCAAAAATGGTCTTATAACAATATATTCAGCAATATGGAAGGATGGTCCATTATATTGGAATAAACAATATAAGGAATATACTAGAGATTCAAATAAAAAAGTTGCTTTGAAATATTTACATAATTTACAAGAATCCATTGATACTTTAATAAATGAGGTATGAAATTTCTTTAAATATTTAAATACTTTTTTTTAATTAATATATTCTTATATTTACTGTATATTAGGTTAAAAAATATCCAACAAGATATAAAGCATTTCAAGTATTGTATGGAATATCTCAAAATCCAGATACAGGAGATTATATTTTTGTTCAAAACTACTATATTATAAACTTGACAAATTGGATTAGTGGAAATGAAAAAATTGATGATTTCATTCAAGAAAGGCAATTAAAAATAATTGATGATGATGATATAGGCAATATAGTGCTTGTATGGGTACCATACAATCAGTTCAATGAAATTAAAGAGACAGGTAAAAATGGCCTTATAACAGTATATTCAGCAATATGGAATGATGGTCCATTATATATGATGAGGAATGATAATTTTACAAGACATTCAAATAAAAAAGTTGCTTTAAAATGTTTTCATAATTCACAAAAATCTATAGATTCTTTAATAAATGAGGTATGAAATTAATTTCTTCAATATTTAATCCTTTTTTAATTAATATACTATATTTACAATTTCTTTTATTTATGATTAGGCTAAAAAATATCCAACAAAATATAAAGCATTTCAAGCATTATATGGAATATCTCAAAATCCAGATACGGGAGGTTATATTTTGGTTCTTATCTGGTCAAGTGGAAATGAAAAAATTGATGACTACATTAAAGAAAGGCAATTAAAAATAAATGACTATGATGATATAGTGCTTGAATGGATTCCATACAATCAGTTTAATGAAATTAAAGAGACAGGTAAAAATGGTCTTATAACAGTGTATTCAGCAATATGGAATGATGGTCCATTATATTGGAATAAACAATATAAGGAATATACTAGAGATTCAAATAAAAAAGTTGCTTTGAAATATTTATATAATTTACAAGAATCCATTGATACTTTAATAAATGAGGTATGAAATTTCTTTAAATATTTAAATACTTTTTTTTAATTAATATATTCTGAGAGCATAGTAAACATGTAGTGTATGGTTGGCTTTGTATGTAAGGTATGGTTAAACATCACATATAAAAGTGTCACGTGACATAAGTGATACAGAATAGAACGGTCTAGGCCTTTCCTTATTTGGTAATAAACAATGTAGGTCTGTATGGAATGCATGTGAAATTTTGCATACCCTACATACATAGGTATCCATACACTACATGTTATCGTAACACCCATATATTCTTATATTTACTGTATATTAGGTTAAAAAATATCCAACAAAGTATAAAGCATTTCAAGTATTATATGGAATATCCAAAAATCCAGATACAGAGGATTATATTTTGGTTCTTATCTGGTCAAGTGGAAATGAAATAATTGATGATTTCATTTTAGAAAGGCAACTAAAAATAAATGACTATAATGATATAGTATTTGAATGGATACCATACAGTCAGTTTAATGATATTAAGGAAATAGGTAAAGGTGGTTTTTCTACAGTATATTCAGCAGAATGGAAAAATGGTCCACTAGAATATGATGCAAATATAGAAATCTACAATAGGAATCCAAATAGAGTAATTGCTTTGAAATGTTTGCATAATTCCCAAAGTATTACTGATAAATTTTTAAATGAGGTATGAAACTTTTTTAAAAGAATCACTATAATAGAATAATCTTTTATTTAAACATAAGTGTAATAATTAATTTTGATATCAATTTATATTTTAAAGGTTAAAGAATACTCAATAAACAAAAGTAGTAATATTCTTAATATATATGGAATATCTCAAAATCCAGATACAAAAGAATATATTATAGTTCTTCAATATGCAAAAAATGGAAATTTTAATAATTGGATAAATAAAAACTATAAATATTTTAATTGGGGCGATAAACTATCTGTATTACTTAATATTATTAAGGGTCTTAAAGAAATTCATCAAAGAAATTTAGTTCATCGTGATTTTCATACAGGAAATATATTATTTTCAAATTTCATAAACAATTTTAGTAACTGTGTATTAATTTCAGATATGGGATTATGTGGTGAAGTTGATAATATAGATGAAACAAAAATTTATGGAGTTATGCCTTATATGGCTCCTGAAGTATTAAGAGGAAATCCTTATACTCAAGCAGCAGATATCTATAGTTTTGGGATGATAATGTATTTTGTAGCAACTGGAAAACAACCCTTTGGCAATCGTGCACATGATTATGATTTGGCATTAGATATTTGCAAAGGAGCTAACCCTGAAATAAGTGAGCCAGAAGCACCAAGTAATTATATTGATTTAATGAAAAAGTGTTGGGATTTAGACAAAAATAATAGACCTGATGTTTTTGAGGTAAATAAATTAATTACATCATTTCATGAGTTATATGGGGAGGATTTTTTTATTGTAGAAAATGAAGAAATTGAAATACAGTTTAAGAAAGCAGAAGAATATAGAAAAGCAAATCTTTCATCCACTGAAAATTACCAAATAGTTACCCATCCGCAAGCTATTTATACATCTCGATTACTTAATCCTATTACAAAAGATCTTCCAAAAAATAATGATGATTATAATTCTCAATCTTTGGATTATTGTGCACTTCCAATTAGTTTCAAATGATATATAATAAAGTATAGTAGAATAATAAATTCTGATTAATATTTGACATATATTGTATGAATAACTACTATTTTATAGAAATTTATAATTATATATAGTTTTGTTCAAGACTATGTATGGATATGTAAATTTTTTTTTTGCACGAATAAATCAGTTTGACAGTTTGTAATTGGACATATTAAATCTATTGTATTTTCTGATGTAATAGACAAATGTCAGTATCATTAGCACTTTAATAAAATAATTCTTCAATGCTTCTATAAAAAAAGAATGTCCAGAAATTGGCATTGAAAATGCCTGGAAAGTGAAAAATGCCCAGAAAATTGCAATATCCTAAACACTTTCTGGGTACCATTTCCTGGATATTTTCTGGAAATTTATAATATCTCAATATCTGGAATATTGCAATTTTCTAGACATTTTTTAAACTCTTGGACATTTTCTGGACATTTTTGATGACAATTTCCAAGCATTCTTTTTTTATAAGAAGTGTAAATTTGTTGATGTATTCAGCAAAATAAAACTTTTCATTCCTTACATTCATAAAAATGTTAACACAATATTCACAATATTAAAATGTTTCATGTAAACTGAATTTAGGAATCAAATTGAGCTGACTGGCTTGATTAACTAAAAGGTTTAAAACTCAAGCAGGATAAGTAATAATAAAAATAAATCAAATGATAATTTTTATTAGAAATTTATTTTATAGCTTCCATTAAAGGCTTCTAGACATGCATACAATATTGTAAGTGTAATCAACAAGTTTTGGTATTTCTCAGTTATCTAATATAGTAAGGACTTAGATATAATGCCAAAAATTCATCTTCAGACTGACAAATAATATTTTTAAGCCAATAGCTATAAAAATTTTTAACATTACATCAACTTACAAGGATTTATCGTAGCATAATCAATTGTTGTAAATAATAAATACTATCTTTAAGCTATCGCTTTAAATGAATAATGCAAATAAATTTGTTTAAAGAAATAATTCAATAAAGGACTATGAATTTTCTTTCATTCAATATCAAATTAAAAAATTGACTTGCTGTCCGAGAATAGAAAAAGATTATAATATTTAGCTATGCTAATTTCTAGACGATTGATTTAATAATTAATTTTTGCCCAGATCTAGTATAAATAACATGTTCTAACATAATACAATAATACATGTTTCAATTTAAGAATAATTTTTGTAAAAAGGTTTTAAGAGAGATAAAAATTTGGATGCAAGTTAAATTTCAGGAACGAACTCAAGAAATTTACTAAAAATTTGAAAATGAAGAGTAATTTTACACTATTTTTATATTGAGTATTTTTTTATAATAAATTAATATGTATTCAATTATTATCTATGTAAAATTTTAAATCTTAATTTTCCCAATTCTTGTGGATTTAATTTACAATAAATTTTTTTTTTTTTTTTTAAAGAAAAAAAAAATATGAATAATAAAATTTGCACATATTTTAAGACGTATTTTCGTATTGATTTTTCTCTTGCAAGACGTACAGTCGTACAGTATAGTATCTGAAATCTGAATTCAAATCTGCGCCACATAATTTACTAGTTAACTACAAGTACGAGTTTATTACAGCAGGACGGTTAGATTAAATTTTTTTTTATTAAATTTTAGCGTAAGTATTAATAATATTTAATTTTGGAATTACATGTCTGTGAGATACATGCTCACAAATTTTTTTTCATAATAATTAAAATTAACACTCACTATTTAAATTTTTTAAAGAAACGAAAATGTACTACATTCTACAGTAATGGAAATGATATTTTAAGCTACTATTTTTATGTTTAACTCCATCTTTAGAA
Organism: Rhizophagus irregularis; assembly: GCF_026210795.1. Lineage (NCBI taxonomy): Eukaryota > Fungi > Glomeromycota > Glomeromycetes > Glomerales > Glomeraceae > Rhizophagus > Rhizophagus irregularis. The sequence continues at coordinate 2,552,154 of NC_089444.1, read as the reverse complement.
TGGATTCTAATTATGAATTTAAAATGCCGGATATCTTGATAAAGGAGAATTCAATATTATACGCAAAAAGCTATTTATAAATAAAAAGAAGCTGTTCTTAAATTATAATTAATGTCTTAATCATTTAAAATTTTTGAATTGAAAATTTATACAAAAGTTTCAAATGAAATATGATTAATAAGTTTTTATTTATTTTTTAATTTTAATTATAATTTGTATTTATTAAGAATTTTATTACTGTATAAATTTAGTCCACTCGCTTTACAACGAATTTTGATTTAACGAATTTCTTAATATAGCGAACCTTCGGCAGGACCCCGAAATATATATAGAAAGGTCAGAGGCAGCCAAAAAATTTTTACTAATAGCTGTACGCATTCTTTCAGGGCCGGAATTATGATAATTTTGGCGAGTGACCAAAAAAGGAAATATCTTTTCACCGGGAATTATCTAAAAAAGGAAAGATTTTCATGTTTTTTTTGGCTGGTTGTACGCAAACTCGGATCTGACCTTTTTATGTATATTTCGGGGTCCTCCTTCGGCGTTGTACCAATATTATCATATAAAAAAAATCTTACTATACCGAAGATTACTAGTAAAATGCTGTATACCGTTTAACGAAGTAAGTCTATGACCAGTGTATATAATATATATATAAAATAACTCTTATTATAGCGAATTTTTGTTCATAACGAATTTTTATTTAAGATATTTTGTGATGTGACATGCCTTAACCATAGTACAAGTATTATACAATTTACCACAAGTCCACAATATACCAGATTTTCATATCACGTTAACGAATTTTCAGGCCTGATTTGCTAGTATACTGTAATGTTAATTCAAACCCAATTATTTAGTTATATGGATTTAAGATACCCAGAATTTATGGATTATGCGAAAAAAGGTAATTTAAAAAGATGTTAACAAAATAGTTATAAATACTATAGTTGGAATCAAAAAATTATGTATGTCGTATAGATTATTATCGAACTTAATGATGTTCATATAAAACCTTCTTGTGATTTTCAAGACTCTCTCACTTTATTTTATTTGTACCAAGATTAAAGCAGTTAATTATTTTAATAATTTCCTAGTTGTAATTTAATAGTTATTTTTTTTTCAATTATTAAATATAAATTATTATTTATTTTATTTACAGTATTATTAAATGGCATCAAATTGATCAAATGTATTAGGATAGGAAACTTAATAACGAAAATTTCAATCAATAAATTATTTAATTATTTTATATTACCGAAAATTAACAAAATGTAACTCCGTGAATAGACATTATAAAGAAAATTTCTCTTTTAAAATACAAAGAAATAAAAATGACAAATTTATTTTCTTCAAATTAATCGAAAACATAATCCCTTGGCTTTCAATAACGCAAATACAAATGGTTAACGGAAATGTTTTAATGTAGGTTGAAAATAGGGATGGCAACGGTCGGTCATGGTCGGTCATCGGTCGGTCATAACCGGTCAAGAACCTTTGACCGACCGACCGACCGTTTGACCGACCGTTTGACCGATCATTTTTTTTATATTTTCTCAGCGTTTTTATTAAGGAAATTGAAAAAACGTGCGAAAACGTTTTTTTTATTAAATTATTAATAAAAAACGTTTTCGCAACGTTTCTATTAAAATAATTAAAAAAACGTTGCGAAAACGTTTTATTTTAATTAAATTACTAATAAAAACGTTTTCGCAACGTTTTTTGTTAAAATAATTAAAACCGTTTGCGAAAAACGTTTTTTAAAATTAAATTATTAATAAAAAACGTTTTCGCGACGTTTTTTATTAAATTTTTCATAAAAAAATTTGGTCGGTCAAACGGTCGGTCAAACGGTCAGTTAAACGGTCGGTCAGAAGTCTTGACCGACCGATATCGGTCACGGTCATGACCGGTCATAATCGGTTAATGACCGTGACCGTTGCCATCCCTAGTTGAAAATATGAACCGGATAAAAAATGGTTTTATCACAAAATACACGAGATTGTAAATTACAACTTACTAGTACAACTATGTTTTGTGAACTTTTTATTATTATAAATAATTAAACTAGGAATTAAATTTGACTAAAGGTTTACTATGAATTGTCAATATAAATTTATTCGAATAATATACAAACGATTGTTCTTATTATGAACATTAATTAATTACTTTCTTGATACAGATACCATAAGGACGTAAATCTGCACCATCAGGCGAAATCCAATATTCACCAACTCCAGTTTCGCCTTTTGAAATTCTAATTAAATTATTTGGATTAACTCTATTTTGAAATACGACTCTATAATCATCACCATCATGATTGAATTTAGTAGCATATTGATACGCAACATCAATATCTGGAGTGGAATAAATTCCATGGCCAAATAAGAATCGTTTACCTTTACACAAGAGATAACCATCTTCAGCGATTGATTTGCAATTATTTTTTGCAGTTCCGTGATAAGAAACTATTTAAAAAAAGGTACAATATATAAAAAAATGATGATGAAAAAATTAATTAAATTGAAATATATTAATAGAAAAATATTTTAAATAACTGAACTTACCAGGCCATTCATTTTGTACCGAACATGTTGAATATTTTCTTTTACCAACGCCAAGCCAAGCATTGTCTTCATATTTATTAAGAACGTTAAGAGCAATTCTTTTCCAACCGCAAGGACGTTTATATTCAAAATTCCCTCTCATAAAAGTTAATCCATTATCATTTATATTTGTAAAATCATAATCATATTTTGGGTCAAGTTGATCCGGATGAATAAATAATGTATTACTAGGAGAATCAGCACATTTTAATCTCAATATATATATAGTAGATTCGCATTGTATATTACATTCAGCTAAAGTGGAATCGCCTTTAACTAGTAATCTACCGGCAAAAATTAATTTTTGTTGATTTGGAGGTATGCCATCAATAGTATGAATTTTCGTTTTTAACTGATCAATTGTTTCATCAAGATCAACAACTACAGTTATAGTTTTACCCGTTAATGTTTTAACGAATACACAGTTTTGTTTAGATAATCTGATGGGTGTTCTACGATTAACTAAAAATCTTCGGGGCAGTATTCTTGGTTTATAGTCATTATCATTTACGTTGTTAGTTGGAACTTTACCGCCAATTAAATGAGATTGATGAAGAGATATTTCATCCAATTGATTATTTCCAGAAAAACTGTTATTAGAAACTAACTGATTATTTCCAGGATTATTGTAATGAGGAATAAATGGATTATTTCCAGAATAATCATCATAAGGAACAATTGTGCTATTCGTAATAGCACTTAATGCTGCGGATAATAAAACTTGGTTTGACATTTTCTCGATTTTTTTTAATACGCGAAGAAAATAAAAAAAATAACGTTTATAACGTTTATTATTATTATTTTTTTTTTTAAAAAAAAAGGGGGTGTTAAAGGAAATTATGTTTCATTTAAATATTGTAATTAATCATTAAAGTATAAGAATGATCCTATTTTTAAAAGTTTTCTTTGTTTGGATTATCATGAAACCGAATGTTGTACCAAGCATTGTTATTATTAGAAAGATCATAAAAAGAAAAAACACAAAAGAGAAACATGATTTTTTATGCAAGATGAATTAACAGTGAAACCATACTTTATTTGGGTAACAAATTAAACCTGCATGTACAAGTATATCATGATTTAAAAACGTCCCTATGAGATCATCGACAACGTCGTACAAATATTTTCTAGACGTTTCATGCTTGTCTTTTAAAATACTATATATAGTTATTTTATTGTAAAAAATACTACATTAATATACCAAATATTTTTTTTGTTTATTGTTGGATCGTATTTGTTCTTAGAATTTTTTTATCATCCCTTTTAAACTTTTTGTAAAAATTGATAAAATCAAGCGTTAATTAATAACAAAGGTATTTAGATCATATCTTGCGATGATATACCCATTATTATCACTTGATGAACTTAATGATTTACTTTAAAAACCAGATTGTATTAAAAAAGAGAAAATAGTTTAGTTATTGTTGCCCAGTTATTGGGTGGATTTTGATCACGTGATCTTATTTCGTTGGAAACTTGGAATAACTTTTAATCGTAATAATTTAGTTAAAATTATTTCCTTCATTGTATTTAATGTTTGTGCGCGATTATTATTCTTTCTAAATGATTTTCAAAATGTGTTTTGAAGAAAGCAAAAGAGGTATTAAACAAAGAAAAACTTTGAATTGATTTATATAAGAAAGTCGTACGGCGTCAAATAATGATTTGATGAGCATAGTTTAGTCAACGCAAACCAACAAATAACATAATAACGTAAATAGTTTTTCATAACAAACCAAACATTTAATCTTAAAATCGATAACTAGGAAGATGTATATAGCTCGTGATATATTATTTATTAATTATTATTCGAATAAATTCGTAAATAGTTTTTTTTAAATTAAGAATTTAAATACAAACAAATCAAATGATTTAACATTTTGATGAAAAACTTTTGACGAACATTTAATTTTTTTTTATGTAATATTTAATACCATATATTATTTGTTTATTATCATGTGACATGATGACAACATTTGATTTTTATAATTTTGTCGTACAAAAATTTTTAAAAATTTAGTTAAAGCATATTTGTTTATTTTATAATTTACCTTACATTTCCCCACATTTTTTTTTTTGGTATTCCTAGTTGGTGACCTGTTGTAACAGCGAATTCAAAAATTCTTGATTAATAATTAATATAATTGATGTGTAACACTTGAAACACTTGAATATAATTGAGGAATTTCTTTGCTATTTAAATTTTTTTTTTAATACGTAATTCATTTCTTACGTAATATACTCTGTTTAAAAAATTCATTGTGAATTTGCGATACTTTATATGTCAATTTTATGGAGAATATATTTAAATAATATATTATTATGGCTTAAAATATATAAAGATATAATTACTGGAATAATTGATACTACAGTTTAAAAGGAATATTCGTTAGACCACCGAAATTATCTAACGCGAAATAAAATTACTGAATGGCGAGAAGCCGATATATTGTAAATTATAATGACTTATTTTTCTACAGGTTTCTTCTTTAATTCCAGTAAAAGATTATTTGAGTATAACATTTAAAAATTAATAATAACAAATTTAGGATTGTTTTTATTTGTATAACCGGTAATGTCCGGTACATCAAATTGAATCAAAGTTTTAACTTTTTGTTACTTCCAAATAATAAACTTTTATGCAAAATTGTTCTTTTTAAGATTAATTGCAAAATGTTTATCTATACATATCGTAAACTTACTGTAAACGACTTTTAATTAATTTAATTTCGCTAATACAAAGTAAATTTATTAATAAATTATTTAATTATTATCGGAGTAAAACAACCGAAACGTACTTGGCCACGTGCCACGCAATGATTTCTAGGTGTCACTTCTTTTTTAAATTATAAAATCTTCACTTAATTTTTAAAATAAAATATTTAAACATCTTATTTCACAAAGTTTTAGAGATCATTATTTAAAGAATTTTTCATTTACTAGCGATATAAGTATTATTTAAACAAAGGCTTAAAATATAAATGAAATAAAGCCATTTTAAGATGATGTGCAAGTTATCAATGAATCATTACTAACATCATCTTGAATAAAATTTGTAATCAAAAAGCTGACGTCAATATCACTAGATTTGAAGTTCACAGTAAATTAAGCATTACAAGGAGTATATAGTGAAGTAGTATGGTACGATATGATATAATAAGTAAGGTATTATTGCCAATCGTACCGAAATACTACCATAGGAATTATAATATCACATAAATAACCTTTTGATATGATTAATCACATTATAGTGAAAATTCCGAATTACAGAATGAATCTTGTTTTAAAAAGTGATTTTTTCAAAAAAAGAAACACAGGATTAAGAATTCAGGTAAAATTTACTGAAAACCGCTTAGCTGGCTGAATTTTAAATATTTTGAAACAATTAAATAAATCTTTAATGTAAATTTTTTTTTTAAGATATAAAAGCGTAATTTAAAGGACGTTGATATAGGTATTACATTTTATTAGGTGATTTCGTACCGTACCTATATTTATATACGTTAAAGATCAGCAAATGGAGAAAGCATAACTTCATACCTAAAAAGCAATAAGGTACAATATCGTAACAAATACACAAGAACATACCATAACCCGCCTAACATCATATTTTTAATAACATCAAAATTCAAATATGTCATTACACATTTTATTATTTTTACTATTTTTATTTATTACACATATATTGAATCCCATTGAAAATTATATTCTTTAATAAACCCATTTTCATATATTTTTCAATTATCATTATTACTTTTGGATCATAAATTTCACTATAATGTCCCATAATATTTAATGAAAGTAAATTTTGTGGATTATTATTAAATTTTTTCCAATTAATAAAATATTCTTCTAATCCTATTAATACTTTACAAGTTGATTTCAATTCTAATTTTATTTTTAATTCATGAAAATTTTTTGATGAATATTCTCCCAAAATACCAAATAATTTTTTACTACAAGTTATTTGATGAATTTGAACTAAAATACTTTCTAAAAATTGACAATTATTTAAAACCTTTTTTAATATAATTAATTCATCATCATTATCTTCAATAAAATTTAAATATAAATTTTTAATATTTGGACAATATTTTGATATTGCTAAATTTATTGATTTATTACCATCATTTATATAAAATTCTGTTAAATTTTTTCCATTAATTTCCAAAAAATTGGTTAAAAATTCAATTTTTGGAAATTCACATTTAAATCTTAAAATTTTTAATTTTGGAAAATTAATAAATTGAAGATTTTCAAAACCAAAAATATCTCCATTATTTGTATAATCAATCCATAAATTAATTTCTTGTAAATTTTTGAACATAGATATGAATGATAATGATTCGTTACACGTATATAATCCTATATTTGTAATTGTTAAAGATGATTTAACTAATGATGGAGTTAATACTCTTATTATCTTTTCATTACAATCATTTTTTAATTCTAAACTTTTTAAATTATTTTGTGAAGAAATTAAATCTGTTAACCCATCTGGAATATTAATCTTATGATACTTATTCGAATAAAGAAAGAATATAATTAATGATTGTATGTGATGACATATTTGTGATAATTGACTAAAAAATTCAGGAGAAATATTTGTATCACATCTTAATTCTACAAGATCCTTTAAACAGATTTTTGTTCCAGGTGAATAAATAAATTCAACATTACTATCAATGCAAAAAGAATAATCCAATGATTTTAATGATGTAACTTGATTCATAAACATTTTTAATATTTCTTGTATTAATAAATGGTATCCATGATTAAATACTCCTAAAATATTTATTTGTTTAAATACAATTGCCCAATTAATCAATTCCTTGATTTTAACATATGAAATGACTTTACAAAATGATGGATAATTAAATAATGCATGTTTTTCTGTAAAATTAATAAAATTAATTCCACTATTACGTAAACGTTCCATTGATTCTTTAGTAAGAAAAGTAATTAACATATTAAAAATTGATAATCTCGTTTTAGGTTCATAATTATTATTTTGAAAATTCCAAACATCCTTCCATAAAATTTCAACTGCAACTTTACAATAAAGTCGATTAACTAACAAACATGAATATAAAGTAGTTTTATCATCTTCTAAATATTCAAATATATTATTAAGACATTCTGTGGGAAGTTGACTAGACATTGTATTGTGATATACTTGATATTTTTCGAGGAAAAAAAAAAAAATAATAATTTTTTTACTCGGCGTATAAAACTGTTACGAATTTATCTATTTTAATTGCCCTTGTTTTACATATTTGGTTAGTGTAATTTTAATTACCCTTGTTTTACATATTTGGGTAGTGTAAAATTTATTTATCCAATCATGCCAATCATATTGGTCAAGTTGTATAACGCACAATTTAACCAATTTATTATTATGAAGCGCAGGTAGTACCCGGATTTATGTTACTCGATTATGTTAATCAACTGCGGTGATTGCAACACAACGAATCATATTTACAAGATTGTGACTATTAACATACTAACGTTAAAGAGTCGATTAAATAATAATCCATTCTATCTATCAGAAAATCAGAATAGTTTTATGTTGTTATCATTTCTTTTGAACCCATATCAACAGTTGAGAAATACTGTATAGCTAACTGTATTATTCGCCAAATATTTATTGGCTAAATCAGCACGCCTTTCGTATTAATACTATCAAGTTATACTTATTGAGTTATATTATTAGCGGCACAAATAGTAAATGGACTTAACCGAGCAAATTATCATACCAAAAAACAAACAAATTCATCCTACAATTTCTATTTTCGTAATATAGTATTGAATCAAACTGAAAAGTCGTTTAATAAAATTAACTAGTATTGAATCATATCATATGTAGATTTTTAGTACACCATGAAAATTCTGACCAACTTTATATATTGGTGATTAAAGTGATAGCATAATCAAATAAAATTCTTCTAACTTTAATCCGTAAAAAATAACCAATAAAATGAGATATAGCACATAGATCATTGAAATTACGTCTAAAATTATTTGTTATTAATACAACCATACTAATAAAAGGATTACATTTCATAATTTTGTTTCACAAAATGATACTGACGAAATTCGTAGCATAGACAAAGAGTTTTTCTTTTCTCAATTTTGGTCATTTCGAACAATCAGAGGACCAATATCGAAATGCCAAAAATAATGAAATTCTTTTCGTTGTTAAATATGAAATGTCGATCAAATGATCAGCGTTCATAAGACATTCGACCAGTCATTTTTTTTTTTATATTTTTCACGATAATGGCCGAAAAACGGAGAACAAATTCCTGATTGCCGATCATCCGGACCGGTTTAATCGCAGAAAATCCCCTGGAATTCCATGACGATCTACGCCTGAGCCGGGTCCGGATCACGTTGCGCCGTTGCGGCTAATTATTTTTCGGCTAACTACACCATTATTTTTTCATTTTTTCACGCTCGTTATTATAAAATTTTTAATAAGGTATGTAACATAATAAAATAAACCAAGTTGATAAAGGAATCGAAAATATTGGTTTAAATTTTAATTATATTTTTTAGTTCTTTATACTAAATCACTAAATTTTAATAATAATGCCCAAGGTCTAAAAAATGTAAGTTAATTAGATAAATTTCATATCATAATCCACACCGTAATATCATAAAATAATAAAATAGGCAAATTTTATATATTAACTATATATTAACATTAAAATATGATTCAAGTATGATTCAAAGTTAAAGAAGTTTTTTCTTAATTTATTATACAATACATGATGCGAAGCGTGATTTTGTTATTAATATTAAAGGAATTTGTATAATGTTATGAAAAAAATTTAATAAGAAAAAAAATTTTTTTCAAATAATTGTGACTATGATCGACATCGAATATTACCAAGAAAGCTTCATTACGTAATACTTACATAAGTAATTTTTTGCCAATTGTTGTGTTACCTATTACTTGTACGTTACATAGTTTATTATAAATAAAGATTTTTTTTTTGAAAAAATTTTTGAGCTTTTGAAAACAATGTTTCCTCAAAATATACCTTTAACAGAAGATAATATTCTGGAATATTTAGAAACCAATTTTACAAATTGGACCAGCGGAAATGAAAAAATTAATAGTTTCATTAAAGGAAGACAATTAAAAATAAATGTCTATGACTATAATGATATAGTGCTTGAATGGATACCATACAATCAGCTTAATGGAATTGAAGAGAAAGGTAAAAATGGTCTTACAACAGTATATTCAGCAATATGGAAGGATGGTCCATTATACAAGTTGTTGAATGGTAATGATTACACAAGAGATTCAAATAAAAAAGTTGCTTTAAAATGCTTACATAATTCACAAGAATCTATTGATTTTTTAATAAATGAGGTATGAAATTCTTTAATTATTTAAAAATGTTTATTTTAATATATTTACATATCCTTTATTTATATTTAGGCTAAAAAATATTCAACAAACCATAGAGCAATTCAAGTATTGTATGGAATATCTCAAAATCCAGATACAGGAGATTTTATTTTTGTTCAAAGCTATACTATAAATTTGACAAATTGGATTAGTGGAAATGAAAAAATTGATGATTTCATTCAAGAAAGGCAATTAAAAATAAATGACCATGATGATACTATAGTGCTTGAATGGATATCATATAATCAGTTTAATGAAATTAAAGAGACAGGCAAAAATGGTCTTAAAACAATATATTCAGCAATATGGAAGGATGGTCCATTCTATAAGTATAGTAATAGTAGTTATACAAGAGACTCAAATAAAGAAGTTGCTTTAAAATGTTTACATAATTCACAAGAATCCATTGATTCTTTAATAAATGAGGTATGAAATTTCTTAAGTATTTTTTTTAATTAATATATTTACAATCTCTTTTATTTATATTTAGGCTAAAAAATATTCAACAAGCTATAGAGCATTTCAAGTGTTGTATGGAATATCCCAAAATCCAGATACAGGAGATTATATTTTTGTTCAAAATTATATAGTAAACTTGACAAATCGGATTAGTGGAAATGAAAAAATTGATAATTTCATCCAAAAAAGGCAATTAAAAATAAATGACTATAATGATATAGTACTTGAATGGATACCATATAACCAGTTTAATGAAATTGAAGAGTTAGGCAAAAATGATCTTATAACAGTATATTCAGCAATATGGAAGGATGGTCCATTATATAAGAAGCATTGGCAGGATAAAAATTATACAAGAGATTCAACTAAAGAAGTTGTTTTAAAATGTTTACATAATTCACAAGAATCCATTGATTCTTTAATAAATGAGGTATTAAATTTCTTCAAATATTTAAATACTTTTTTAGATAATATATTTACAATCTCTTTTATTTATAATTAGGCTAAAAAATATCCAACAAGAATTAGAGCATTTCAATTATTGTATGGAATATCCCAAAATCCAGATACAGGAGATTATATTTTAGTTCAAAATAATTCTATAAATTTAGTAAAATGGATCAGTGGAAATGAAAAAATTGATGACTTCATTCAAGGAAGGCAATTAAAAATAAATGGCTATAATGATATAATACTTGAATGGATACCATACAACCAGTTTGATGAAATTAAAGAATTAGGCAAAAATAGTCTTATAACGGTATATTCAGCAATATGGAAGGATGGTCCACTATATAAGAAGTATTGGCAGGATGAAAGTTATACAAGAGATTCAACTAAAGAAGTTGCTTTAAAATGTTTACATAATTCACAAGAATCCATTGATTCTTTAATAAATGAGGTATGAGATTTCTTCAAGTATTTAAATACTTTTTAATTAATATATTCACAATCTCTTGTATTTATATTTAGGCTAAAAAATATTCAATAAATCATAATGCATTTCAAGTATTGTATGGAATATCTCAAAATCCAGATACAGGAGATTATATTTTGGTTCAAAATAATTATATATGGACAAGTGAAAATGAAAAAATTGATGACTTCATTCAAGAAAGGCAATTAAAAATAAATAACTATGATGATATAGTATTTGAATGGATACCATACAACCAGTTTAATGAAATTAAAGAGACAAGTAAAAATGGTTTTATAATAGTATACTCTGCAATATGGAAGGATGGTCCATTATATAAAAAATATAACCAGAGTAATAATTATACAAGAGATTCAAATAAAGAAGTTGCTTTAAAATGTTTATATAATTCACAAGAATCCATTGATTCTTTAATAAATGATGTATGAAATTTCTTCAAATATCTAACTGTTTTTATTAATTAATATATTTACAATCTCTTATTTATATTTAGGCTAAAAAATATCCATCAAATCATAAAGCATTTCAAGCATTGTATGGAATATCTCAAAATCCAGTTACAGGAGATTATATTTTAGTTCAAAATAATTCTATAAATTTAGTAAAATGGATTAGTGGAAATGAAAAAATTGATGACTTCATTCAAGGAAGGCAATTAAAAATAGATGACTATGATGATATAGTGCTTGAATGGATACCATACAATCAATTTAATGAAATTAAAGAGATAGGCAAAAATAATATTGTAACAGTACATTCAGCAATATGGAGGAATGGTCCATTATATTGTCAGTATAATAATGAATATACAAGAGATTCAAATACAAAAGTTTCTTTAAAATGTTTACATAATACACAAAAATCCATTGATTCTTTAATAAATGAGGTATGAAATTTCTTCAAATACTTATACTTTTTTAATTAATATATTTTCAATCTCTTTTATTTATATCTAGGCTAAAAAATATCCAACAAATCATAATTCATTTCAAGTATTGTATGGAATATCTCAAAATCCAGATACTGGAGATTATATTTTAATTCAAAATAATTATATATGGATAAGTGAAAATAAAAAAATTGATGACTTTATTCAAAGAAGGCAATTAAAAATAAATAACTATAATGATATAGTGCTTGAATGGATACCATACAACCAGTTTAATGAAATTAAAGAGACAGGCAAAAATGGTCTTATAACAGTATATTCAGCAATATGGAAGGATGGTCCATTATACAAGGAGAATAGCTTGAGTAATTATACAAGAGATTCAAATAAAGAAGTTGCTTTAAAATGTTTACATAGTTCACAAGAATCCATTGATTCTTTAATAAATGAGGTATAAAATTCTTTCAAATATTTAAATACGTTTTAGTCAATATATTTACAATCTCTTATTTATATTTAGACTAAAAAATATCCATCAAATCATAAAGCATTTCAAGCATTATATGGAATATCTCAAGATCCAAATACAAGAAATTATATTTTTGTTCAAAATAATTATATATGGGAAAGTGGAAATGAAAACATTGATGAATTCATCTAAGAAAGGCAATTTAAAATAAATGACTATGATGATATAGTTCTTGAATGGATACCATACAATCAATTTAATAAAATCAAAGAAATAGACAAAAATAGTGTTATAACAGTATATTCAGCAATATGGAAAGATGGTCCATTATATAAGAAATATAGTTATAGTAATTATACAAGAGATCATAACAAAGTGGTTTCTTTAAAATGTTTACATAATTCACAAGAATCCATTGATATTTTAATAAATGAGGTATGAAATTTCTTCAAATATTTAAATACTTTTTAGTTAATATATTTACAATTTCATTTATATCTAGGCTAAAAAATATCTAACAAATCATAATTCATTTCAAGTATTGTATGGAATATCTCAAAATCCAAATACTGAAGATTATATTTTAGTTCAAAATAATTATATATGGATAAGTGAAAATAAAAAAATTGATGACTTTATTCAAAGAAGGCAATTAAAAATAAATAACTATAATGATATAATACTTGAATGGATACCATATAATCAGTTTAAAGAAATTAAAAAGACAGGCAAAAATGACCATATAACAGTATATTCAGCAATATGGAAGGATGGTCCATTATACAAGAAATATAGTTATGATAGTTATTCAAGAGATCCAAACAAAGAAGTTGCTTTAAAATGTTTACATAATTCACAAAAATCCATTGATTCTTTAATAAATAAGGTATGAAATTTCTTCAAATATTTAAATACTTTTTAGTTAATATATTTACAATCTCTTTTATTTATATTTAGGCTAAAAAATATCTAATAAAACATGAAGTATTTCAAGTATTATATGGAATATCTCAAAATCCAGATACAGGAGATTTTATTTTTGTTCTAAGTAATACTATAAACTTGACAAATTGGATTAGTGGAAATGAAAAAATTGATGACTTCATTCAAGAAAGGCAATTAAAAATAGATGACCATGATGGTGATATATATGACTCTGATAATAATATTATCTATGATAATACAGTGCTTGAATGGATACCATACAATCAGTTTAATGAAATTAAAGAGACAGGCAAAAATGGTCTTATAACAGTATATTCAGCAATATGGAAGGATGGTCCATTATTTTATAATAAGCAGTATGAAAATTATACTAGAGATTCAAATAAAGAAGTTGCTTTAAAATTTTTACATAATTCACAAGAATCCATTGATTCTTTAATAAATGAGGTATGGAATTTCTTTAAAATATTTAAATATTTTTTTTAATTAATATTTACAATCTCTTTTATTTTATATTTAGGCTAAAAAATATTCAACAAAAACATATGCATTTCAAGTATTGTATGGAATATCTCAAAATCCAGATTCAGGAGATTTTATTTTTATTCAAAATAATTGTATATGGACAAGTGGAAATAAAAAAATTGACGAGTTCATTCAAGAAAGGCAATTAAAAATAAATGACCATGATGTTGATATATATGACTCTGATAATGATATTATCTATGATGATATAGTGCTTGAATGGATACCATACAATCAGTTTAATGAAATTAAAGAGACAGGCAAAAATGGTCTTATAACTGTATATTCAGCAATATGGAAGGCTGGTCCATTATACAAAAAGAATAAAAAGAGTAATTATACAAGAGATTCAAATAAAGAAGTTGCTTTAAAATGTTTTCATAATTCACAAGAATCCATTGATTCTTTAATAAATGAGGTATGACATTTCTTTAAATATTTAAATACTTTTTTTAAATTAAGGATATGTTTTTTTCGCACCTGCGATATGTCGCATCTTCCTTTTTTGGTAATTTTTATATATTAATTATGTTGATCATTTTTATCACGTGACTTCGTTAAGATTTCCCATTTTTAAAAAAACCTGGCATGAGACCTTATGCACTTACTATATACTATAAGAAACCTTATACTATGCGTATTTTTGACCGCTCTGCAAGTTTTTTTTAATATATCAAAAAGGAATCAGAATGCCATTTTTGACTTTTATATGTGACATATTATAGGGGTGCGACATAACGCAGGTGTAATAAAAAACAAAACCCTTAAATTAATATATATATTCTTATATTTACATTAGGCTAAAAAGTATCCAACAAAGTATAAAGCTTTTCAAGTATTATATGGAATATCCAAAAATCCAGATACAGAAGATTATATTTTGGTTCTTATCTGGTCAAGTGGAAATGAAATAGTTGATGATTTCATTCTAGAAAGGCAATTAAAAATAAATGACTATAATGATATGATAGTATTTGAATGGATACTATACAGTCAGTTTAATGATATTAAGGAAATAGGTAAAGGTGGTTTTTCTACAGTATATTCAGCAGAATGGAAGAATGGTCCATTAGAATTTGATGTGGATAAACAAATCTACAAAAGGAATCCAAATAGAATAATTGCTTTGAAATGTTTGTATAATTCCCAAAGTATTACTGATAAATTTTTAAATGAGGTATGAAACTTTTTTAAAAGAATCACTATAATATAATAATCATTTTATTTAAGCATAAATGTAATAATTATTTTTTAATATCAATGTATTTTAATAGGTTAAAGAATACTCAATAAACAAAAGTAGTAATATTCTTAATATATATGGAATATCTCAAAATCCAGATACAAAAGAATATATTATGGTTCTCCAATATGCAAAAGATGGAAATTTTAATCATTGGATAAATAAAAACTATAAATATTTTAATTGGGGTGATAAACTATCTGCATTACTTAATATTATTAAGGGTCTTAAAGAAATTCATCAAAGAAATTTAGTTCATCGTGATTTTCATACAGGAAATATATTATTTTTAAATTTCATAAATAATTTTAGTAATTGTGTATTAATTTCAGATATGGGATTATGTGGAGAAGTTGATAATATAGATGAAACAAAAATTTATGGAGTTATGCCTTATGTGGCTCCTGAAGTATTAAGAGGAAAGTCTTATAAACAAGCAGCAGATATCTATAGTTTTGGTATGATAATGTATTTTGTAGCAACTGGAAGACAACCTTTTGGTCATCGTGCACATGATTTTGATTTGGCATTAGATATTTGTGAAAAAGGAGTTAGACCTGAAATAAGTGAGTCAGAAGCACCAAATTATTATATTGATTTAATGAAAAAGTGTTGGAATTTAGACAAAAATGATAGACCAAATATTTCTGAGATTGATAAATTAATCACATTATTTCATGAGTCATATTTTGGGGAATTATATATTGTAGAAAATGAAGAAATTGAAATACAATTTAGGCAAGCAGAAGAATATAGAAGAGCAAATCTTTTATCCACTGAAAATTACCAAATAGTTACCCATCCACAAGCTATTTATACATCTCGATTACTTAATCCTATTACAAAGGATCTTAATTCTCAATCTTTGGATGATTGTGCACTCCCAATTAGTTTCAAATGATATACAATGGAGTATAGGAGAATAAAACTTTGTTTAACATTTAATATACTATATGTATAACTGCTATTTTATAGGAATTTACAATTATATATAGCTTTGTCCAACACTGTATATGGATATGTAATATTTTTTTACATGAATAAAATCAGTTTGTAATTGGACATTAAATATGATATTATTTTTTCTGATGTAGTAAACAAATTCTGGTAATTTTGACACTTTGATAAAATATTCTTCAAATAAAACTTTCCACCACATTTATAAAAATGTTGTACAAAAATAATACAATATTTTAAAATATTACAATAGTACTTTATGTAAACTGAGCTTTTTTGGTATAATTTTATTATCAAATTGGCTGGCTTAAGCAACTAAAAGGTTTGAAACTCAAGCAGGATAAGTAATAATAAAAAATAAATCAGCTTAAAATTAAATTTCTATTAATAAATATCATTTGTAGCTTCCATTAAAGGCTTCTAAAATGTATAAGATATTGCAAATCTTTTATAATAAGTTAATTATTATTTATGTAAATTTCAAATTACAAATTTTCATATTTTCCCAAGAAAATGTTAAAAAATCACTCATCACTACCGCACCAGCACTAGCAAATATTGGCGGGTATCATGCCATGTTTAATTCTGCCTAAAATTTTACCCTAATTCTGGTAAGATTGCAATCATTAGTGGTTATATTTAGCAATACTCGTTTTATTTAAAAAAAAAAGTATGGATAAAAGACAGATTTTTCGTTTTGATATTTCTCTTGCAAGACGTACAATACAATATTTGAAATTCAAATCTGTGCCACATAATTTACTCGATTTTTTATTTTCATATTTAAACTTTAGCGTATAGATTAATAATATTTAATTTTGAAATTAATATTATCACTTACTACTTAAATTTTTTAAAAGGAAACGAAAATGCACTACAGCAATGGAAAAGATAGTATTGAATTCGTTTTACAGAATTCTACAATAGTAAGTAAATCTGGAAATTATTTAACTATTATCAGAGATTGCATGATATATAATACTCACCTTCTTACGCTCATTAATCACTTTCTTCCAGTATGCACTCAAACCATTGCCATCTCGCTCAAATTTTACCTGTTGTAAGAAGAATAAAGAATAATGTTAATAGTGTGACTTTATTTAGTAATAAGGAAAAGTGCATAGTCGATCCCTCCCCCAGAATCAACAGACCCTTATTAACTACAAAGTTATGACGCCCAAATTAAGAACGCCTGGAGTAGGACCGTACCAGTATCAAAACCCAGTAATTCTCCCGATCAGCATTATAGGTAACCGGGAGTTACCATCACTTTGCAAAATAAAAAATCAAAAAGAACCTTATCATTAGCAAAGTTATGGCGCCTAAATTAAGAACACCTGGAGTAGGACCGTACCAGT
Organism: Rhizophagus irregularis; assembly: GCF_026210795.1. NCBI lineage: Eukaryota > Fungi > Glomeromycota > Glomeromycetes > Glomerales > Glomeraceae > Rhizophagus > Rhizophagus irregularis. The sequence goes on along the minus strand of NC_089444.1, from coordinate 2,534,343 downwards.
ATCAAAACCCAGTAATTCTCCCGATCAGCATTATAGGTAACCGGGAGTTGCCATCAATTTTGCAAAATAAAAACACACCTTTTCCCTTATATCTGCAAAATCATTTGGATATAACTCTTTTGCTTCTTTCAAATATCGTTTGGCCCATACAGCATCCATACGATTCCAATTGTCCAATATTGGTGATGAATGGACAATTACATCTTGGTGGAGAAGCAGAAAACCGCGATAAGACAAATTCTTCTGCTCTTTAAGGTAAGAGCTAAGTTCTGGAAAGTCAAATAGATTGATTAAACTTCAAGATAAAAATATAAGATTGTTGAAAACAAGACCCACCATCATAACCATTATATAACTCAGGTTTATCCATATTAGATTAATACGAGAAGAGAATTTTTAAGTTAGTAGTCTTTGATAAGTAAACACTGAGACTTTTAAAAGGATGGATCGCGTAGGTTTATATTATTATGAAGATGGAATACTAATTACGTAAATGTGTCATATGTGTTTGACTTTTGATCATTCACATGTGGTTAACAGATTTATTAAATCATTATTACGAAAAATAGATGAACTTCCGATGTATTATCTCAGAATAAAAATGATTATCAATTAATATGAGATGAGCGTACGAGATGGCCGAGACATTATGTCAGAAATAGCTTAGTAAACGGTAAAGTTTTTTCAATGAAATCGCTTCGTTTTGGTTTTACTTAACTACTTAGTTTTGGTGTCAGCACGATCATTTGATAAATATTTTTTTTTCTCTACCGGTACCGTTCTATCATCATCTTTCGTAAGGTCAGATTCTCTTAACAGATTAGCATCACTAAAGATCTACAAAGATCATCACTAAAAATTCACTGAAGATCTACAAAGATTAAGATCTCCGAGTCTACTATATTAGAAAAAACCAGATTTAGTTGATCCAAGTTTACGTGCTGAAAATGTTTTTTTCGCGTTTCGATGGTTTTGTTTATATGGATAACGAAACCTATTTAGGCGAAATATAGTTTCGGCATCCATTTATTTTTTCAAATTCCGAAGCTTGCATAACCAAAAGTTATTTTGATAAATTAACATCGTGTAATGAACTTCTTGTAAATATTTTGATGTCGACCATATCAATAAAAAATTATTCGAAACGAAAATTTTTTCTGGCTAAATTTTTTATATCTATATGTAAATTCTTTTTTAATATTTAGACAATAAATACTCATTTTACATCATGTAATAATATGTGTTTACGAGTTAAAAAATCCTCTAACTTTGAAATTACATTGAAATATTTGAATAACAAAGTCACAACATTAATTAAAACCACACTATCTAGAGTCTTTAACTTAAGTCAATACATCATATTTATATGTAATTTATTATTTTATAATATTATGTGACTGATTTTATGAAATTTATCTAATTAACTTACATTTTTTAGATTCGGTCACTATTAATTGAAATTTAATGTAAGGAATTAAAAAAATGTATATAATTTAACTTAAAACAATATTTTTGAATCCTTTATCAACTTGGTTTATTATTTACTATGTACATAACTTATTAATTTTTATAAAAATGGTAAACCGAGCGTGAATTTGATAAAAAAAAAATGGTTGATCGAACGGTCTCATGATCGCTGATCGAGATCGATTTCAAAATGGCAAAAAAAAAAATGGAAATGTATTATTTGGGTATTTTGATTGGTCGAATAGACTAAAATTGTTAAAAAAAAAATTTATTTTTAATTTCTTATCAATATAACTATTAGTGTAAGAGAATTCAAGTTTTCCCGGCCGTTCATCTTTTTTAATAATAATAGAAAAGGATCTTGTATAATATGTTTACGTTATCATGAAAGAATTAACAATAATGTTTATAAATCTGTACATGACTCTAAACATAAGTTCAATAATTTACAGTATGTTCTACGTTTCTATTGGTTCTTTTTTACGGATTAAAGTTAGATTTTTATTTTTATCACTTAATAAAATTTGGCCTTTCATGTATGGATGTATTAATTTTTTGTAATACGATATTCCTTAATTAGGTTAGCGGGAGTTTTATTTATTGTAACCATATTAGTAAAAATGATTTTGGTTTCACAATTGGTTGAATTACACAATTTGGTTTCACAAATGATCAAAGCAATTTTTAACGTGAAAATTAATAAAATTATTGAAGTGCAATATAGAAAATTTAAATAATTTAAATAATTTAGTAATTAAATATTTTTTTAAAGGAATTTTTTTTTAAAAAAAAAAATGATGCACACGAAAATTAAATGAGATAAAATAAAATGCATGTATTGATAATATGTGAAAATTAAAAATAATGAATGAAAATAATATGTAAATTTGAAATTAATTTTATTTTTATTAAAGAAAATTTTGCGTTGTCAAAACACGTTTCTATTTTTGCAGTTACTGTATTAATATTAAAGTAGTCATGGTTTTACGTTGCTAATAAGTAGTCTTAACTAATATTAAGAAAAAATTTTTCATCATTTTTAATCTTTCTTTTTTCGGTAGCTTTTTTTTGGACCGAATTCTTTTTTCGGTCATTTTTTAGACCCTTCTTTTTTAATAATCACAAATTCACAATATTTTATTGGGACTTATTTTTTAATTGAACTTTTTTTTAATATATAATATTTCTTTTTTCAGTTTTTAAAACCGAGAATTTAATAATTTTTTCTTACTATTTTTTTTTTAACTGAATTTTTAATATTTATAATCTATACTAATATTTTTATACATATATATTTTCATTTTATTTTTATACATATTTTTTTATTGACTTATATATGTTTTCAATATAACATATGTATAGGTATATTATTATTTATTACTTGAATCTAGAATCGATTGGATCGATGCCGCGGTGCTGCGGTAAGCGCCTTTCTTCCGATTTTCATTTTTAATAATTTTTTTCTTATTATTATACTAATTTTTTTTCTATTTTTTTTCATTCTTAATAAAAGTAAACAAAGAGTCACAAATGGTGACATATTGTATATTATATGCGAAAAGAGTTTAGTAACGTGTTTTTTAATGAAACTAGTTTTTTTGTAAATAAATACCTGGAAGTCTATCGAAATTTTGAAAAAATAGATCGAGGTCTCAATAAAGCCAAAAAAAAACCATGCTTTTTCTAAAACATATGACAAAAATTAGGTTAAATATAGAAACAGTCAAACTTTTATTAAGAAAAATAGCTTTCTTTCTTCGGTGTTATTTGTAGATTATTATAATAGAAAATTCTCTTTTAGCATCAAATTGTATGAAATTTATGAAATTGTAATACTTTTTGACTGACAATTCATAGGATCTCTTACTATAATATTCCAAAATGATGAAATGAAAATGACTAAATATTAAATTTTTTTTAAAGCATAACTTTTTCACTCTTTGATTATTTTACATCAGATAAAAAAAATCGCAAATTTAACTTTAGAACTCTCGTTAAGCTTCACAAATTTTTTTCACGTAATAATCGCTATAAAAAGCATTTTTAATCTTTAAAATAAATAATTAAAAATAATGTCCAAAAAATAATTTATTCTTACATTAAACTTTTGCGTAATACTAATTCATATTTATGGTTATATTATTGACTGACAGGATATCCTTTTTGATAAAATAAATTTCTTCCTTTTAAACTTTTATAATAAAACTGTTATCTACCATCAAAAACGAATTAATTTATGCAACAGTAATTTGTTTATTGAATGTATTATTCATACCAATAATATGAATTTTAAAATCAAACATGTGAAAATTGTAAAGAACGTTTAGTTATATAATAGTACTTGACATAAATTTTTACAAATTGAACAACTGGAAATGATATAACAATTTAATACAAAAATGTCAAATCATTATATATAGTTAAATGGATTCTATACAATTATTTAAAAAATATAATTTATAAATAGACATTATGAACTTGGACTAGAACTTGGACTAGTACTTGAGTAACTTGAGTTAATTTGAGTCAAGCCCCTTAAATGTAAAATGAATACAAACATTTTTTTTTTTTTAAAAAAAAAATATTTATTCACTTTTATGATAAAATCATTAAAAAAAAAATTTTTTCTATTTTTTTTAAAAAATCAGATCGGGAGTTTCATTTAAAAAAATCGAAATAGTAAGTTGATACAAAATTAAATGATAACATTATTAATATTTATAATTATGAAAAATTAAAAGTTAAAAAAAATTAAATTTATAAAATCGTAGTGCCGTAGTAAACTCGTGTAGTTTACTAGTGAATCATGTGGCGATTTCTTATACTATTTTGTCTCTTTTATTTGTATTTTATGGAAACTTTTCCACTTACGCTTATTTGTTCCTTCAAGTTGTCATACAATAATTTGTAAAGGAAAAATGAAAATTTGGATAGTTCCATTTTTGAGAAGACTGTAGATCTAGCGTTATGAAAATTGAGAAGCAAGTTAGATATAAATTTTTTATAAACTATTGAAAAGCACAAATATTTTTGTTTTTGTCTTCAATTTCTTGCAGGAAATATATCAATACGAAAAATTTGTCTTACAATATGTGATTAGTTGAAATCTAGTAGTAGTCAGCCGTTGCTTTGAACCGGGATCAATGAGTTTGTTTAAATAAAAAAGTTTAGTATTATAATGTAATTCTAAGTAAATTAAAGATGGTTACAGTAGTTTTTTGTTTATATTTAAGAATTTAATATTATTAGATATTAATTAGTTGACAAAGAATAATAAAATAATATGTATTAAATTATATTTATAATATTAGGATGATATAAATTATATTTACAATTTACAATAATGTAGTTATTAATGATTTGATGTTTGAGTGTAGAATGAAATTTGGATTAATCAATGAATTGTGAAAAAATAATTATCAATAAAAATTGATTAATTATTTTCGAAAAAACTTTAATATTATGAAAATATTACAAATATTTTTATTAATTATTATAAATTTTATAATCATTTCTTATGATTTTATATTAAGTCAATCTTAAACTTATAACCAACTTAGGAAAAATATTTGAACAATTAAATGTATTAGAATCTGTTCATTTCATTTATTATTCTTCTTTTGATACTCATTTTACTTGATAAATTATTAATTTAACTAAATCATTTGAATTAAAATCTTTATTCAAAAATCTGGTGATTATTTTAGAGAATTTCGGATATGGATTTGGTTATAATAATCTATTATTAAATTAAAAATTTCTTCAATTAATTAATTATAAATATTGGAAAATATGATTTTTATGAATTTATTAATTGAAAAATTCTTAATCATCTTAGTATCAACGTCGGTCAATTTTGATTTTTTTTTTAAAAAAATAATTTTGTAAATATATTTAATTATAACATTTTATTTCTTTATTTAATAATAAAAAAATTTGAAAAAAATTTGGGGAAAAGAAAAAGGATAAAGAAAGAAATCAGTTTAAGAAAAGGGAAATTTCCAAAAAAAAAGGAATCCGAAAAAAAAAAAATAAGTACCGAAAAAAATTCTGAAAAAAAGGACAATAATTCGGTCCAAAAAGAGTGAAAAATAAAAATTTCTTTAAAAAATAACAATATGGTCTTAAAAAAAAGATCGAAAAAAAATAATATAAAAAAAATCGGTTTTAAAAGACCGAAACAATAGGATTATTATAATTTTTCAGTTTGGGGGAAAAAAATTAAACCTAAACGGATAAAAAAAAGCTAAAAATATTTGAAAAAAAAAATTGGACAAAAAAATTAATAATCAAAAAAAAAAAATTCCCGATTACCCGATTAAGATAAAATTTCATTAATCGAAATTGGATTAGTTGATTGGGAAGGCGGACACGCTCGCCTAATAACTTTGAATATTGCAACCCATTTATGGATTTTCGAAATTACAAAACTCCACTGATCTTCTTTTTATACTTTTTTCTTCTTCTAATTTTTTCCATACTAGCGGTACTTTTTATCACCACATAGATTTCAGCTTGTCGTTAGACACTCACACTTTCTTCTATAGAGTATAGACATATTCCGTTTTATGCATAGTAACCTACTACTAGATATATTCTTTATTTTCTTGCCTACCTAGGCTCGGTCGGAGTCCTAGATAGTTCTTTTTATTTTTTCTTTCTTTTTCTAGTAAGGGTCCGCTCCAAGGTTCTTATGTTCGTTGGTTTGGGCTAAGTTCTATAATGTTTTCCGATATTTTTATTCGTTAGAATAGTGATGTCATTCTCATTGTAGTTCTCCTTACTATCCATAAAATAAATAAATAAGAAATTATTTTAAAAAAAATTCTGCATTGTCAAAGAACTGTATTAATATTTAAGTAATTATTGGTTTCAAGTTAATAATGGCTGTAAAAAAAATATATTATTACTGTAATAAAAAAAAATTGCTTACTTTTAAACTTTTATAATAAAATTGTTGACTACCATTTAATTTATGTAACAGTTATTCGTTAATTGAATATATTATTTAATAACATAATTTCAAACACAAACTTATCGCTAATAAACTTCTTACAAATAATAAAAAAATGATTTTTGAAAATTGTAAATATTGAATATGATTTTTGCAAATTGAGCAACTGGAAATGATGATATTGATAACTTAATACAGAAATGTCAAATGATTCAATATAGTCAAATGGATTCCGCATAGATATCATTATAAATATTTGACAACTGGAGGATATCATGTGGACTAGAACTTGGACTCGCACTTGTGTAACTTAAGTTAGTTCGAGTCAAACTCTTTTTAAAAGTATAAAAATGAAATACGAGCATTTTTTTTTTTAAAAAAAATATTTTTAATCTTTTTTTTTTCTTAAAAAAAAAATTAAGTCAGACATGTGGTTAATTTAATGATCATTGGATTATCCATTAGTTTCGTTAACATCATTTCCACTAGTTTATTTTATTTCTTAAAAATTTAAATAATAAGTGATAATATTATAATTCGAAATTAAATAATAACGAAATTAATATTTAAAAATATGATTAGTATGAAAAATAAAAAAATATAAAATCAATTTAAAAATCGTGATGCTTTATGCTAGTAATTATGTGGCGCAGGTCTAGATTCAGATTTCAGATACCATAAATACTGTACAGTCACGTCAGAAAGTAATATACAATAATTTGTATGATTAAAAATATCAGTTATGTGTACTAAGGCAATTTTAAAATAAGAAAAAGATATTAATAGTCAAGCCTGATTATTATGGCCTTTTATCGTTATATATCCCCTAAAAAAATATCAAGTGAATAATTTTAAGTTTTGTTTGGTTTTCATCTGGAACTAGATTGCTTGTTCTAAACATTGAGAATTATCATCATCCTCTGCTGGAAGATCTTCTGTAAAAGGATTAAGTAATCGAGATGTGTAAATAGCTTGTGGATGAGTAGTTATTTTGTAATTTTTAATGGTTGGAAGATTTGCCTTTCTATATTCTTCAGCTTTTTTGAATTGCATTTCAATTATTTCAATTTCTTCATTTACTATGGAAAAATCACCTCCATATGACTTGTGAAATGATGTGATTGATTCATTTACCTCAAAAATATCTGGTCTATCATTTGGTTTTAAGTCCCAACACTTTTTCATTAAATCAATATAACACCTTGGTGCTTCTGGTTCAGTTATTTCAGGTCTAACTCCTTTTTTACAAATATCTAATGCTAAATTATAATCATGTGCATGATTATCAAAAGGTTGTCTTCCAGTTGCCACAAAATACATTATCATACCAAAACTATAGATATCTGCTGATTGTGTATAAGGCTTCCTTCTTAATATTTCAGGAGCTACATAAGGCATGACTCCATAAATTTTAGTTTCATCTATATTACCAACTTCTCCACATAATCCCATATCTGAAATTGATATATAGTTACCAAAATTATCTCTACTTCTTAAAAATAAAATATTTCCTGTATGAAAATCACGATGAACTAAATTTTTTTGATGAATTTCTTTAAGACCACTAATAATATTAAGCAATGCAGATAATTTATCTTTCCAACCAAAATATTTATAATTTTCATTCATCCAATGATTAAAATTTCCATCTTTTGCATAATTAAGAACTATAATATGTTCTTTTGTATCTGGATCTTGAGATATTCCATATATATTAAGAATATTACTACTTTTATTTATTGAGTATTCTTTAACCTATTAAAATTAATTCATTCATAATAAATAATAATTACTACATTATGCTTAACATATTTAAAAAATTCTCTATTACAAAAAATTTTTTGAAGAAATTTCATACCTCATTTAAAAATTTCTTAGTAATATTTTGTGAATTATGTAAACGTTTTAAGGCAATTACTCTATTTGGATCTCTAATATATATTTTTTTATCTGCATCATATTCTAATGGACCATCCTTCCATCTTGCCGAATATACTGTAGAAAAGCCACCTTTACCTTTTTCCTTAATGTTACTAAACTGACTGTATTGTATCCATTCAAATACTATATCATCATAATCATTTATTTTTAATTGAATATCTTGAATAAAACAATCGACTTTTTTATCTCCACTTGCCCATGAGAGAACTAGAATATAATTATTTGTATTTGGATTTTGAGATATTCCATATATATCACAAATCGCTCTTTCAAATATTTTTGTTGAATATTTTTTGGTCTAGTATACAAATAAAGAATTAATATATTTTATTAAAAGATTAGTAAAATATTTGAAAATTTATACCTCATTTATTAGGAAATCAATAGAATTTTCTGGATTATGCAAATATTCTAAAACAACTTTTTTATTTGAATCTCTTGTATAATTACTATACTTTTTATTATAATGTAATGGGCCATCCTTCCATATTGCTGAATGTATTGAATTAGAACCATTTTTACTTAATTCACCAATTTCATTGAGTCGATTGTAAGGTATCCATTCAAATACAGTATCTTCATATGTATTCATTTTTAATTGTTTTTCTTGAATAAAATCATCAATTTCTTTATTCTCACTTACTAATATAAAATTTCTTAAAACCAATATATAACTATCTGTATTTGGATTCTGAGATATTCCATATATATCAAAGATTTCTTTACCAAATGTGTCTGTTAAATATTTTTTGGCCTAAAAATAGATGAGAAATTAATAAATTACAATAAAAAAAATATTAAGAGATTATGTAAATTTTATACCTCATTTATTACAAGTTCAATGATATTTTGTGAATCATGCAAACATCTTAAAACAACTTCTTTATTTGCATCTCTTGCATAATTATCATACTTTTTATTATAATGTAATGGACCATCTGTCCATATTGCTGAATATATTGAAATAGAACCATTTTTGTATATCTCATTAACTTTATTAAACTGATTGTATGGTACCCATTCAAATATTACATCAGACTGATTCAATAATTGCATTTCTTGAATGAAATCATCAATTTTTTCATTTCCACTTGTCCATGCAAGAACCAAAATATAATCATTTGTATCTGGATTTTGGGATATTCCATATATAACAAAATTATCTTTACTAAATGTATTTATCAAATATTTTTCAACCTAAAATAGATGTAAAATTAATATGATTATAATAAAATTATTAAAAAGGTTATATAAATTATATACCGCATTTATTACAAATTCAACAATATTTTTTGAGCCATGCAAACATCTTAAAGCAACTTTCCTATTTGAATCCCTTGTATAATTACTATACTTTTTATTATAATGTAATGGACCATCATTCCATAATGCTGAATACACAGTTATAGAACCATTTTTGCCTGTCATTCTAATTTCATTAAACTGATTGTATGGTATCCATTCAAATATTACATCTGAGTAATAATTAATTTTTAATTGTATATCTTGAATGAAATTATCAATTTTTTCATTTCTACTCATCCAATTTATTAAGTTTATAGAATAATTTTGGACTAAAATGTATTCATTTGTATTTGGATTCTGAGATATTCCATACAATATGTGAAATGACTCATTTTTTGTTGAATATTTATTAGCCTGAAAAATAAATAAATGAATAGTAAATACTATATTAAGTAAAATATTTAAATATTAAAGAAATATTATACCTCATTTATTAGAAAATCAATGGAATATTTTAAGCTATGTAAACATTTTAAAGAAACTTCTTTATTTGGATCTCTTGTATAATTACTATATTTTTCATTATAATGTAATGGACCATTATTCCATATTGCTGAATATACTGTTATAAAACAATTTTTGCCTGTTTCTTTAATTTCATCAAACTGATTATATGGTATCCATTCAAGCACTATATTAACATAGTTATAGTTATTTATTTCTAATTGCCTTTTTTGAATGAAATCATCAATTTTTTTATTTCCACTTGTCCACATATAATTATTTTGGACGAAAATATAATTTCCTGTATCTGGATTTTGAGATATTCCATATAATACTTGAAATGCTTTATATTTTATTGGATATTTTTTAGTCTAGATAAAGGAAATTGTAAATAATTAAAAAAAAAGCTTTTAAGTTCTTAAAGAAATTTCATACCTTATTTAATAAAGAATCAATAGATGCTTGTGAATTATGCAAACATTTTAAAGCAACTTTTATACATCGTTTTCTTACATAATGATTTTGTAAATACTTCATGTGAAATAATGGGCCATCCTCCCAAATTGCTGAATATACTGTTAAAGAATCATTTTTACCTGTCTCTTTAATTTCATTAAACTGATTATATGGTATCCATTCAAATACTGTTTCTTCATATTTATTAATTTTTAATTGCATTTCTTGAATGAAATTATCAATTTTTTCATTTCCACTGATCCAATTTGATAAGTTTATAGAATTATTTTGAACTAAAATATAATCTCCTGTATCAGGATTTTGGGATATTCCATACAATACTTGAAATGCTTTATAATTTGTTGGATATTTATTAGCCTAGTTATTATCAATAAAAAAGTTGTAAATACACTTAAAAAAGTAATTAAATATTTAAAGAAATGTCATACCTCATTTATTAAAGAATCAATGGATTTTTGTGAATTATGTAAACATTTTAAAGCAACTTTTTCATTTGAATCTCTTGTATAACTACTATAACTATACTCCTTGTATAATGGACCATCCTGCAATATTGCTGAATATACTGTTAAAGAATTATTTTTACCTGTCTCTTTAATTTCATTAAACTGATTATATGGTATCCATTCAAATACTGTTTCTTCATATTTATTAATTTTTAATTGCATTTCTTGAATGAAATTATCAATTTTTTCATTTCCACTGGTCCAATTTGATAAGTTTATAAAATTATTTTGAACTAAAATATAATCTCCAGTATCTGGATTTTGAGATATTCCATACAATACTTGAAATGCATCTTTATCCGTTGAATATCTTTTAGCCTAAATATAATAAAATAGAAGTAAATATATTAATTAAAAAAAGTATTTAAATATTTAAAGAAATTTCATACCTCATTTATTAAAGAGTTAATGGATTCTTGTGAATTATATAAACATTTTAAAGCAACTTTTTCATTTGAATCTCTTGTAAAACTACTATAACTATACTTCTTGTATAATGGACCATCCTTCCATATTGCTGAATATACTGTTATAAGGCCATTTTTACCTGTCTCTTTAATTTCATTAAACTTATTGTATGGTATCCATTCAGGTACTACATCATCATAGTTACTAATTTTTAATTGCCTTCCTTGAATAAAATCATCAATTTTTTCATTTCCACTTGTCCAGATAAGAACTAAAATATAATCTCCTGTATTAGGATTTTGAGATATTCCATACAATACTTGAAATGCTTTATATTTTGTTGGATATTTTTTAGCCTAGATAAAGGGAATTGTAAATAATTAAGAAAAAGTTTTTAAGTACTTAAAGAAATTTCTACCTCATTTAATAAAGAATCAATAGATGTTTGTGAATTATGCAAACATTTTAAAGCAACTTCTTTATTTGTATTTCTTGTATAATCATTCCATTTATTTTCCTTGTATAATGGACCATCCTTCCATATTGCTGAATATACTGTTATAAGACCATTTTTGTCTGTCTCTTTAATTTCATTAAACTGATTATATGGTATCCATTCAAATATTACATCTTCATATTTAATTTTTAATTGCATTTCTTGAATGAAATTATCAATTTTTTCATTTCCACTGATCGAATTTGCTAAGTTTATAGAATTATTTTGAACAAAAATATAATCTCCAGTATCTGGATTTTGAGATATTCCATACAATACTTGAAATGCATTTTTATCTGTTGAATATCTTTTAGCCTAAATGAAATAAGTAGATGTAAATATATTAATTAAAAAAGTATTTAAATATTTAAAGAATTTTCATACCTCATATATTAAAGAATCAATAGATTTTTGTGAATTATGTAAACATTTTAAATCAACTTCTCTGTTAGAATTTCTTATGTATTCACCATAATGATAATATATTGGACCATCTAACCAAATTGCTGAATATAATGTTATAAGGCCATTTTTTCCTAGCTCTTTAATTTCATTAAGCTTATTGTATGGTATCCATTCAAATACTATATCATTATAGCCATAATTATTTATTTTAAATTGCCTTTCTTGAATGAAATCATCAATTTTTTCATTTCCACTTGTCCAGTTAAGAGCCAATATATAATCTCCTGTATTAGGATTTTGAGACAATCCATATAATACTTGAAATGCTTTACGTTTTGTTGGATATTTTTTAGCCTAATTATCAATAAAAGAAATTGAAATACACTAATTAAAAAAAAAATTTTTTAAGAAACAATTTAATACCTTATTTATTAAAAAATCAATGGATTCTTGTGAATTATGTGAATTATGTAAATATTTTAAAGTAACATTTTTATTTGAATCTCTAGTATAATTTCCATACATATAATATATTGGACCATATACCCAAATTGCTGAGTATACTGTTATAAAGCCATTTTTTCCTATTTCTTTAATTTCATTAAACTTATTGTATGGTATCCATTCAAGCACTATATCATCATAATAGTTACTAATTTTTAATTGTCTTTCTTGAATGAAATTATCAATTTTTTCATTTCCACTGATCTGATTTGTCAAGTTTATACAACTATTTTGAACCAAAATATAACCTCCTGTATTAGGATTTTGAGATATTCCATATAATACTTGAAATGCTTTATGATCTGTTGGGTGTTTATTAGCCTAGTTATCAATAAAATAAAGTTGTAAATATACTTAAAAAAAGTTTTTAAATATTTAAAAAAATTTCATACCTCATTTATCAAAAAATCAATGGATTCTTGTACATTATGCAAATATTTTAAAGTAACATTTTTATTTAAATCTCTAGCATAATTTCCATACTTATAATATATTGGACCATCTATCCAAATTGCTGAATATACTGTTATAGAGTCATTTTTTGCTGTTTCTTTAATTTCATTAAACTTATTGTATGGTATCCATTCAAACACTATATCATTATAGTTGCTAATTATTAATTGTCTTTCTTGAATGAAATCATCAATTTTTTCATTTCCACTGATCTGGTTTGCCAAGTTTATACAACTATTTTGAACCAAAATATAATCTCCTGTATTAGGATTTTGAGATATTCCATACAATACTTGAAATGCTTTACATTTTATTGGATATTTTTTAGCCTAATTATCAATAAAAAAGTTGTAAATACAATTAAAAAAAAGTATTTAAATATTTAAAGAAATTTCATACCTTATTTATCAAAAAATCAACGCATTCTTGTGAATTATGTAGATATTTTAAAGTAACATTTTTATTTGAATCTTTAGTATAGTAGTTTTCATACTTATAATACATTGGACCATCTACCCAAATTGCTGAATATACTGTTATAATGCTATTTTTTCCTATCTCTTTAATTTCGTTAAATTTATTGTATGGTATCCATCCAAATACTGTATCTTCGTATTTATTAATTTTTAATTGCATTGCTTGAATGAAATCGTCAATTTTTCCATTTCCACTGATCTGATTTTCGAAGTTTATATAACTATTTTGAACCAAAATATAATCTCCTGTGTTAGGATTTTGAGATATTCCATATAATACTTGAAATGCTTTATTATTTGTTGGGTATTTATTAGCCTAGTTATCAATGAAAAAAGTTGTAAATACACTAATTAAAAAAAAAGTATTTAAATATTTAAAGAAATTTTATACCTCATTTATTAAAAAATCAATGGATTCTTGTGAATTATATAAACATTTTAAATCAACTTCTCTGTTAGAATTTCTTATGTATTTACCATAATGATAATATATTGGACCATTTAACCAAATTGCTGAATATACTGTTATAAAGCCATTTTTTCCTGTCTCTTTTATTTCATTAAACTGGCTGTATGGTATCCATTCAATTACTATATCATTGTAGCCATAATTATTTATTTTTAATTGCCTTTCTTGTATGAAATCATCAATATTTTCATTTCCACTGATCCAATTTGTTAAGTTTATAGAACTATTTTGAACAAGAATATAATCTCCTGTTTCAGGATTTTGGGATATTCCATACAATACTTGAAATGCATTATAATTTGTTGGGTATTTATTAACCTAGTTATCAATAAAAAAGTTGTAAATATATTAATTAGAAAAGAGGATTTAAATATAAATAAATTTCATACCTCATTTATTAAAGAATCAATGGATTCTTGTGAATTATATAAACATTTTAAAGCAACATTTTTATTTGATGAATCTCTTGTATAACTACTATAACTATACTCCCTGTATAATGGACCATCCTTCCATATTGCTGAATATACTGTTATAAGACCATTTTTACCTGTCTCTTTAATTTCATTAAAGTGATTGTATGGTATCCATTCAAGCATTATATCATTATAGTCATCATCATTTATCTTTAATTGCCTTTCTTGAATGAAATCATCAATTTTTTTATTTCCACTTGTCCAATTTGCAAAATTGTTTTTAAAATATTCAGAAAGTATATTTTGAGAAAACATTGTTTTCAAAAGCCAAAAATTTTTTCAAATAAGCATCTTTATTTATGTAACGTGCTGTGTAGCACTAAATTTTGCATAAATTACTTATATAAGCAATTACATAATGAATTATCGTGGATGTCGATCATGTCACAAAAATTTGTTCGAAGCAAATATTTTTTAAGCTAAATTTTTTATGGTTTTATGCAATTTTTTTTTTAATATTTAGGCAATAACTTTACAGAAACTTCAAGATCGTAGCGATGGCTTAATGCGCAGTAACTGCATATATGTAATTTCTTTACGATTACATAATGTGGTCACTATGTATTTATAACGCAGTTACTGCGCATTAAGCCATCGCTACGATCTTGAAGTTTCTGTAAAAGAAATAAACATATTGTTATTCAATATTTCAATTTTCAAAACTGTATAGATTTTTATTTAAGGAAATTCTTTAATCATGTACATGACTTATTATTAAAATTTTTATAAAATGGGAAAACGAGCGTGAATTACTGAATTTGATATTTAAACATAAAAAAAAGGATTGGTCTAATGTCTTGTGATTAGGGCTGCAGACATTTCTTATGAGTTACCTTAGGGCATACGTCACATCAAGATACAACATATGCTGAAAAAAAAGTTTTTCCATTGGTTATGATCAATCACCACAGTTATTTTCACACTTAATTTTGGCCAAAATTACAATTTGGTCAGAGTTAAGGATGAATATTAAATTTTTTTTTTCAAAAAAAAATAAACGTTTTTTATTTTTTGAGAAATTAAAAAAATTAAAAAATTTTAAGTTTCGCTAAACGTAAAACAATATAATATCCACTAGTTCATTTCGTTTTTTCAAAAAAAGCAATATTAAAATTCATAATTAAATGTTAACATTATTAATATTTACTCTAAAAATTTAATTATGAAAAATAAAAAATTAATAAACAGCTCCACTTATATAATCATACTGTTATAGTAAACTCGTGTAGTTTACTAATAAATCATGCAGATTCCAGATTACCATAAAATACTGTACAGAAAGTAATGCTTATTTTTATGGAACTTGTTCACTTATTTTATTCTTTTGTCATACAATAATTTGTATGATAAAAAACTGAAGCCAAAAATCGGTTAAATTAAATTAAACCAAGTAGAAAACATGTAGAAGCTATTTAATTGATTACCCAGATGTGTAATGCTTTCTCGAGAGCTGTAGGCTAATTTAAAGTTGTACGAATGGAAAAATAAAAATTTGAATAGTTCTGTTTTTAAGAAGTTTTTAAGAAGGCTGCTGCTTCAGCGTTATGAATATTTGATGCAATATGAGATCGAAACTAGTTAGATACAAATTTTTATTAATGTATAAACTGGTGAAAAAATATAAATACTTCTATTTTGACTTTAATTTCGAATCGGGCACTACTTTCCGATGTGACTGTAAGTCTTGCAAGAGAATGTCAATATGAAAAATTCGTCTTACAATATGCTAAAATTTTATTATTTATTATTGTTATGGTTAAACTAATTTGAGTATTTCAAAACTTCAAATTAATTAGAAATCATAAGAATTAGAAAATTTGAAGTTTTATAATTTGTAATTTTTTTATTAAATATTAATTTATTGTACAAAATTTACTCTTGACATTTTTTTTAAATTTTTAGTCGATTTACAATCACATTGAGTCCACTAGTGTTTACCTAAATACCTTAAAGCCTTTACAAAATTTTCTAAAATTGTAACATGTATTATCTTATGATTTCGATAGTACTATAACCCAGTAACCCTGGGTATATCTTGTTTTTTCCTCGGATAGCCGTTGATATTGAATAAAAAAAAAAAATTCATAGCTCTTTATTGAATAACTCTTTTAACCAAATTTATCCACAATTTTCATTTTTATTAAAGTGACAACTTAAAGACCAGCCATAATCATTAAAATTTTCTTATTAGATATTTATAGATATTGAATTAGAATGAAAATGGAAAAATATTATTTGTCAGTCTGAAAATGAGAACCAATTAGATAAATGAAAAAGTTAATAAAAAAAAAGTAAATAGAATAAATGAAATACTAATGCCTTTTAAAATTTTAGATAATTATAAAGGAAGAAAAATCTGAAAGAGATTTAATTAATTATAAAAATATTATAAAGGAAAAATAACTTAAGAGAAAAGTCTAAGGCAAAAATTAAAAAATGAAATGTACTGTATCTTACTGCCAATATATTTTCATGTCTTTGTTAGCTTTTCTTTTTTGTTATTAAAGGACCCAGAATATACTGTACATGTAGGGGTAATGCACCGCCATAATAGAGAAATTTTACAGGGTTAGTCGGTTAGGTATTGCGATCCAAGGATTTTTTAATCATGGTCATATTATTAAAATGTGGATTTTTAACAGGTTTTTTTTAATAAGGGTTTATTTAGCTGATCACATGCACATATATTTCATGAGATAAATAATTAAAAATAGAATATATATAACTATTCAACAAATCTTCTAACATACCCCTTGCTTCTAATGTTGTCTATCATATTGAGCCAATTAATATGTTAATTGAAGAAATATATTGAAATTATTAAATGAAAAGTAATATTATTGTATTTACTTTAGTCGGAATGGTGTTCATGTAAAAATATTTTACTATATCCTTTTTTTAAATTTGCATCAAATTTTGATCATGGCAAATCACATGATGATCAGAAATTAGAAAATTAATATGCGTTTTTTCCTGATTTCTGGAGGCAATTTTGTTTACTAAACTTATAGAATACCTCCGTGCACGGGACGCATTTATTTCACCGAAAATCGTCTCACCGACAATCAACTTACCGACAGTCATTTCACCGACAGGGTCGTTTCACCTACAGTTGTTTTACCGACGATCATTTCACCGAAAAGATCATTTCACCGACAGGATCATTTCACCGACAACTAAAAATATCAGTAAAAATTACAAAAAAAAATAGCATTATAAAACAATTTATTTATTTATTTTATTTTATTTTATGGATAGTAAGAAGAATTACAATGAAAATCACATCACTATTCTAACGAATAACTTCAGTTTGTCTAAACCATTATGGAGCGGACCCTTACTAGAAAAAAGAAAAAAGAAAAAAACTATTCAGGGCTCCGACCAAGCCTGAATAGACAAGGTTCAGGATAATCTAGTAGTAGGTTGTGACAACGATTTGTAAAAAACTACTATTCATAAAACAATCACGTAAATGATCCGCATTTTTCTTTCAACCCTAATGGTTGCCACCTGTAAATACTGTCAGAGGTGGAGTGGTTCACTATTCTAAATTGTTAAAAGGTTTAATGTAATCTAATATAAAAGGTATAAAATGACTTCTATGGATGGAATATAAAAAATATTACGTTAATAACGAAATATCTAAAAAAAAACAAACAAACATGATTAACCATTGTTAATCCTTATTGCTAGAACCAGACTCCCCATTTTTTACAATAAAAAACTATTGAATATTAAATTAATAATTGTGGCTATGTTATCGGTTATCGAATTACGGTAAAAGATTAAAATTCGGTAAAATGATTTTCGGTGATATGATTTTCGGTGAAATAACCCTGTCGGTGAAATGATCCTGTCGGTGAAATGATTTTCGGTGAAATGACTGTCGGTAAGTTGATTGTCGGTGAAATAATTTTCGGTGAAATATACCGAACCCCTGTGCACAGCTATTAATAAGTCTTTATATATTTTTTGGGACTTTGTTATTAAAAAGAATATTATTACTAATTTACTATTTAAATTTGAATTTTCAGAAAACTAATTTATAAATTAAATCTCTTATGTTGACCACAGATTTATCATCCAAGAAATTTCTTTTGACAATTATGTTTTGCCATGATGATACTGTTCAGAAGTGGTTTTATACTATGTATCAGTATCCAGGGAATTATTATTATCAAATATAATATATTTTGAGTGAAGTTTTTGATGTACTTTAGGTTACATCAACAATAATATATTGAATAATAAATTTATAATATATTTTTTAAAATATATAAGGTTTCGGAAATGAAGAATTCATAATACTGTTCAAACTTTTGATTAAAAAAATTTGAATTTGCATTATTAAATTTGACACTATTCTCTGGCTGAAGCGTCTGGTAAAAAAAAAACATTAATTTGTTCCTATAATTGTATCATAACATTATATGAATAGTGAGTACCAAAAAATATCAGAAAATCCAAGCAGCAATATTGCCATGAACAGAAAATGGCTAGTGGAAGAAATAATATATATGGCACCAGCTATTATTATAGTGATGGCAAACCAGGTCATTTGGCCATTTGCAATGACGCCTGAATTGGAGGTCTGCATTGACCCTATTTTATAACCTGGCTCAGCCTGCACTTGGAAATTAACCTAAAGTCCAGCGGACTTAATATATTAAAAATCCGACTAATTTCGGCCAGAATTAAGACGATTTTGGCTAGAATTACGAAAATCCGGGTTAACGAAAAATCAATAATATTTTTTTTTCTTTATTGATAAAAACTTATTGATTATTAGATATTTAAAGATACCATTACAAAATAAAACTGATTTTTGTTTCACGAATTATTAGCGTAATAAATTAATCGACCACTAATTCTTAACCAAGTAAATAAAAATTGAGTCACAGAATCCTGATTATTTTCTTCCGAGATTTAAAACTTCCATAAGCATCTTGATCTCAGGCCTGGATTATGCCGAAAATTATAATAACTTTGGCCAGAATTATGTAAAAATGTGATATTTTTAATAAAATTTGGGTATATACTTTTTTTAATAAAATTCGGATATTTTTTTTTTATCAGTAAACGCATTTCATTATTAGTAACTGTAAGTGAACATATTGCATGATAAAGAAGAAATACATAAATACATTAAATTTGGTATAACACTCCCTCTCTGCTTCCCAGGACTACACCTGAATGGGTACTAACGGCTTTTCCGTGCAATGGTACGCCCATACCTACCGCGACCCTTCATCGCTCCTAGAGACGTCATGATCACCAAATCTCTCAATACCAACATCTTCGTACAATAAAACGAAGTGGCAACACTAACAGATCTATCTAATGCAAATATGTTCTGGCTTAATTAAACTAATCTAAAAAATCTACACTGTTCTATTCTATATACCTTATCAAGCTGCCCAAAATTTTAATAACTACACCCTACCAGATTCACCCTGTGTCATCATCCTCGAAAAACACTTGTACCTCAAGTTTCCTCATGTCTAACAGTCCCAAACTACCTGCAGACAAGCCTAAGTGGATGTATGAATAATCCCGTCGTCAAAAACGCGAACCTGATCAACCGTTCCGAATTTTGGGGATGAGTCTTCAATATTTGTGAAGAAGCCTGCAATCGTTTTGTAAATTCGAAGTTGGGAACACGAGATCCAGACCTTCTCAAAAGAAACTATTTTCTTGTCTGCGGAACAATCAACTCAGCGGACAAATCCAATAACACCTTGATTAAAATAAATTAACGTATCACGTGGTATCCAGTTCTATTTATAACCTACGGTTTTCCCCATACGCAGATAATTTAATCACATGATTTTCTGCGCTTTTCCAAGATCGCAATTTTGTGTCACAAAAAATCACCTCATCTTCCACTGATCCAATTAATTCCCCACTCAGGTGATCATCAAAGTGACATAAATAGTAAGGTTATAACCTTTGATGATCACCTGAGTGAGGTGGATTTTTACCAGCAAATTCATAATCCCTTGATGTTAATATGGTTAGCTCTTGGATTTTTGATCAGATCATGAGCAATTTTTTTTTTTTAATATATAAAAGAATATTGTTCGTAATATTGATATCAATATCGAATTAGAGAATCCGTTTCAGAATTTTGTGAAACGATTTGATTTCACCCAAATTATTTAAAAGTTTTTTTTTTTGCACCTTTCATGTTTGCTATTCGTAAAAACTTAGTTTATGCAGCAATTCAAGAAGCTTTTAGTGAAGCGGATAAGAATCCTAATCTTAATTACGACTTAACCAATCAACAGAAATTATTAAATGGAATAATTTTTGCTGATAATTCTCTTACAAAAGATGAAAAAGCAGAAACAGCAAGAATAATAGACGAGAGTTATGACTCTTTTAAAATTATTAAGAACGAAGGCGAAAGAAGAATTTGTGAAA
This sequence comes from Rhizophagus irregularis, assembly GCF_026210795.1. Classification (NCBI taxonomy): domain Eukaryota; kingdom Fungi; phylum Glomeromycota; class Glomeromycetes; order Glomerales; family Glomeraceae; genus Rhizophagus; species Rhizophagus irregularis. Next base: position 2,513,139 of record NC_089444.1, on the reverse strand, counting down.
ATTGTTTATGTGAATGTTTAGCCACATTTTATTGTGAAATATGTATTCGAAATTATTTAAAAGCATATTTTTCAAATTGGACATCTGAACATGATGATGTAGATAATTTAATACGTAATTGTCAAATGGAATCAGTTGCTCCAACTAGGATAATTGAATGGATACCATATAATAATTTTCAAAATATTAAGTACTTAACTAAAGGAGGAGTCTCTAAAATTTATACAGCAGAATGGACTGATGGGCCTTATGACAAATGGGATTCTAGAAATCAACAATTAAAAAGGTTTGGTAAGCTTAAAGTAATACTTAAAACGTTAGAAAATGTTGAAGGCGCAAACGTGAGTTGGTTTGATGAGGTAAAGTATATTATTTTTTAAGATATTATCGATCATTTAATTTTTATGTAAATTAAACTTTTTTTAATAAAATTCTTTACAGGCTAAATCACATTTAATAACAAGTAATAAATCTTTAGGCGTTGTTAAATGTTTCGGTTTAACTATCAATCCAAATAGAAAATATATGCTTGTATTACAGAAAATGGATGTTGACTTAAGAAGTTATTTACGCCATAACCATAATAAACTTACATGGAAAATGAGAATTAACATAATTTGTGATATAATAAAAGCATTTTACGAAATTCACAAAGGGAATACAATTCATAGGGATTTACATTCTGGGAATATATTATATTTACAAAGTGCAAATTTATGGTGCATTTCTGATTTTGGATTTTCAGGACCAGCTGATAAACCATTAACGAACGTATATGGAAATCTTCCTTATATAGCACCTGAGATTTTATTTCGAAAGGATTATTCTTTTGCATCTGATATTTATAGTATTGCAATGCTCATGTGGGAAATTTCATCCGGAAAACCACCATTTAATAATCATAAACATGGTTACGAACTTGCAATGAATATTATTAATGGAATGAGACCAAACATTGTACCAGATACTCCTTTAGAATATAAGCAGTTAATGGAACAATGTTGGGATGCTGATCCATCAGAAAGACCTGACATAGATCGTCTTTATAATAAAATATTTGAAATTAGAAATTTATATTATCAAGACGGTTCAAATGAACTATACAATGAGCCATTTCATAAGCACAATATTAATTTGTATCAATTTTTTCAGTCAAACAAAAGTAAAAGTTCCAAAACAAACTATGGAAGCCGATTGATTACAAGTAAATTTTATAACTTTGAACATTTACCATCATTAGAACCTAAAAATGCGACAGAAGGTACTAAATCATATTTTTTGTATGAATTATTATATTTAAAAGTTGTGAACTAATTTATAAATTTTTTTGATTCGACCAAAATAGAGGAACAAAGAGGTATATAATTTATTATAATATAATAAGTAGTGTTTATTATAATTACTGATACATGCATTTATATTGATAGCATTTCATAGTAAACCTTATGCTTTTAATCTTTCTGATAGTAGTAAGTATTAAAACAGTATTAAAACATTGTTTTTTTTTTATAATGTGATTTTTTTTATTAATTTTGATTGAATTTTAGATAAATCAAGTACATTGAAAATAAAGAAGTATTTTAAAGGTAATTAAAATTACTATTATATTATAATTTATATTATTCAAAAAGTAACCATTTTTAAAAACTCAATTAGATCTTAGTAAAAATTTGACGGATAAATTTAAAAGTCTAAGGATAAATTCCGAAAATGGTAAGACATCAATTGTAATTTTATCGAAAAAAATGAAAAATTGTTTATTTGCTTAAATTTAATTCTAGACGATAATCGAAATGAAAATGAATTATTACAACAAGCAAATAATAATATAAATACTAATCATTATAACATGAAATCTAATTCAATTGATTTATCTACAAGAAGTAAGATTTTATTCTAATACATATATTAAAGAATTAACTGTTAATTAATTTTATAATTATCATGCTTATTAATAATCATACTTTTTCAAACAAATGATAATAGTGGAAAAAGGTAGGCATTTATTAAAATATATGATATATTATGTTTTTTATAACTTATTAATTTATATCTTATTTTATAGACATTTTTGCGTATAATAGCAGTGAAACTATCATATTAAATAGTAGCAGAGAATATTCCAGTAAGTTTTCGTTTGAATGTTTATTAAAATATATTATATTTTATGTTATTTTATAACTTATTAATTATATCTTATTTTATAGACACTTGTGCGTATGATAGCAGTGTACTTATCGACATGTCAAATAGTATCAGAGAATTTTCCAGTAAGTTTTCGTTTTAATGTTTATTAAAATATATGATATATTATGTTATTTTATAACTTATTAATTATATCTTATTTTATAGACACTTGTGCGCATGATAGCAGTGTACTTATTGACATGTCAAATAGTAGCAGGGAATATTCCAGTAAGTTTTCGTTTGAATGTTTATTAAAATATATGATATAATATGTTATTTTCATAACTTATTAATATCTTATTTATAGACACTTGTGCGCATGATAGCAGTGTACTTATTGGCATAATAAATAGTAGCAGAGAATATTCCAGTAAGTTTTCGTTTGAATGTTTTTTATAAATACTGTATTACTACTGTACATGTAGTTTATGATTTATCCATTTAATTACTTTAGTTGGTAATATCTCGAGTAAAGATTTGGCAGAATCATCAAGAACGAACAGAATAACTACAGGTAAATTATTTTAACTAATATAAACTAATAATATCATCTCATTGGATAGTAAAAAAATAATCAAAAAGTATAGTATAATTTGATGATAGAATATTTTTCTTAATTTAAAAGAAAAAGACTATGTAGGTATAACTAATTCAGAAGATCAAGATGAGTTGGAAATTCCTGATGGTAAATATATCGAGAACTTATATTAAAAATTGATTTTTACTAATAGATTATTTATAATAATTTTTTTTTTTTTTCAATAGAAAAAAATTTAAACCGACGACTAGGATAGTAAATAGAGTCACATTCTTGTTCAAACACTTAGTAAAATACTAGAAACTCTAACAAATTAAGTTTGTCTTAATTTGAAATATTAACGTTGGAGTTCACATGATCGAAATTCCTACTTATATGAATAATTAACATATAAAATATTAATGATATAAATGTAAAAATATTAAGTAATAAATAAAAAATAAACTGAATAGTTAAGATAATAAATATAATTAAAATATAAATATAAGAAATAAAATATTTTTTCAATATCTCTAATATCTCTCATGGAATTTTTGATGAACGACTGAAAAGTTTTGTTCCGTGTATTAGTAATATATTTGTAACGCATGATAAATATCATAATAGCGCTTAATAGAATCCACGAAAATACAATCTATAGAAATTTGCATCCAGCAGGGAATATATTATATTTAAAATCTGAACCTAGGATTCTGTGATCATCACTAAAAAAAAATAGAATTTTGCGTCAAATATTTTAGGATTAGTATACTTATGAGAAATTTCTTCTCAGCCACCATTTATCAATTATGAAAATAATTAATATGATTTGCGACAAAAGTAGTTACTTTATCTCCTCTGTCATTATTCATGTCCTGCCTTATGTCAAACAAAACGACGCGACCACGCTATTAATATAATACATCGTACCACGAATCTAAAATTTTATCGTATACAAACAGAAAATAACAAGAACATTCCAATTCCAATGCATAAGCAAACGGGAAATAAATTGGGATTCTTTACTTTGCGATTCACGAAGATCTCTAGAGATGCTTGGACATTGAACAACTAATAAGATGACTGCACCCATATTCTCGTTAAACCAAAAAGTTCAATAAAACGGAAAAAGAGAATAAATCCTCCTCCGATCAACCCAAAGAAGAGAAAACCAATAGGACGAAGTCCCAAAAATCTCCGAGCAAATCTCGCTCACATGACAAATCCAATAAGAAACAGCTCGGATATTACACGTTCTTTGATTAAAACCTTCTGAAGCTCCTCGAGTAACTGGACGAGGATCAGATCCTAAATTAGCAGAATATATGAACATGTAACTCCTTTACTTACGTTGCTAGGGACTCATTAGTTTGGGTGAACGGATGTGATTTAAGGGATCGTTTAGTTTGTTTTGTAGAAAATGTCATTTGTTTTTGAATTTCTTTTTTGCAGTCTGCTTAGCCTATTGTACCACGCCTTTTATATTTCCCTCTTCCCTTTTCTTCGTTTTTTGGCGAATCAATTGCAATTTGTAATTTAGTTAGTGTGTCTAGAAGTTAGTTCCACTTAATTGGAATAATTGCGAATCTCTCCTGACACCCTAGTTTACGATAAGGGTACCTTACGACCTTACGTTAAGGATGCTCGTGATATAGTGATCTGCTCCTTTTTGAAATCAGCGAATAATATTAAAATATTTATTTTTAATTTAATTGTCACTCAACGATACAAAATTGATTAGTAGATCCGTCGCAAGTTCTTATATGAATGACGTTGATCGGCACATTTCAACTCCGATTTTGTCCTACATAAGTCATGCTTAATGAACAGGGCGGACATCTCATATTATCACGATATCGCCGATCATTTTGCCGATCATTTGTCCAATATTGTCACAAAAAAATACCGTTGAGTTTATTTTTTTTACAAATTCTACATAATAATGTATAAAATTTTGATTTTATTTACTTTATTTATATACTATTAATAAATTAATTCATAAAATAGTTCATGAAGATTTTACCAAATATTAGCCTTATATTAGTTAATCTTACAATAATTGCAACCATGTATTTAATGATAACTTCTTGTTTATCAAAAATTATTCATGTTTATTTTAGCCATGGATTCTTAAATACCTAAATAATATACTATAAAAGTTTCAAGTTTCGCCCTAACATCTGTGGCTTCGCCCGAAGCTTCAAAGTCAAATTAGCAGATGATCGGCATATGATTGGCTAATACTATAATTATTAAAAATTTCGGCTCAAAAGCTAACTTTATCTTTTTTTGCCACAATAATTTTATAGTATATTTTGGGTATCTCAAACTACCAAATAAAATAATTAGTACAATTTTTCTAGCAAGTATGATTTTGCTTGGAGCTTCAAAATAAACGTGATAATCAATATATATATGATCGGCAAATGATCGGCAAAATGATAATAAGCATGTCCGCCCTGTTTGCTTAATGTAACCATACTTTACCAATCAATAATGCAAAACGTGAATATGTCACACAAAAAAAAATTTTTTTTCGTTTGCTATAAAATTTAAAGAGTTTACTTTGGAGGAAGTCACATTCCAGCTCATATTTTAGGTAACTTTACACCAACTATTCGCGAATTTTGCAAATTTTACAAGGTTTTTTTGTATTATTATATAATATATGATATATTCTTGCTTAGATTAACAAAATAATGTTTTAAAAAAAAAATAAATAAATAAATTTTTTTTTTTTTTTGGCAATGTTTTAATTTTACCAGTTTTATAAAACTATACCTAAGTAATGTAACACCTTTTTTAGTGTATTTTTATGGCATTTATATTACAACAAAACGTTTTCAAACTTGTGCAAACACCATTCAGAAGCAATAGTATTTAATATAAAAATGTCCGACGAGATTAATTATAGATTGCCGATCATTTTGTATCTCTGAGTGGCGAATCGGCAATTAAGATAAGTAAAATATTCTTTTCCATTTTTTTTTTGTAAAAATTTTTATGCAATTTTTTTTTTTAATAAAAATATTGGTTTATGATATCATTAAATAACAAATTTACATTTTAGCGTAGTTGCAAATATAGTTAGTTACTGTATGTACATTATTTTTTATTATTTCGATAAAAATGGGATCCCACAGTATGAACAACTTATTGATCATATGGGTAAAATTTATGACCTTATAAACAAACATGAAAACGAAGAGTTATTAAGAAAGTCAGTGGATATAGTAGAATATACGAAAGAAACATTACCAGTTTTCAAGTTACAAAGAAAATTATTAGTAAATTATTATATTAGATGAACCATTTGACCACCCCAATCGGAAAAATAGGATCCTACCTTCACTACGCTTATTTTGACGAAATTTTTTTTTGAATGTAGAATATGATCATTTAAATTAGATATATTAAATTGTTTATTATTTTTAGTAGAGTTAATTTTCTTTTTTACTTTTTATATACAGCTGATTTTTAAGAAATTTATCATTCATTTCTTTTTTTTCTCTTTAATTAAAACTGTAACTTACCGAAGGAAGATCCGTAGTTCTTACCATCTTAACAATAATACTTCTATTTTTGGACATTCGTCACATGGCTTAAAAAAAAATGTATGACAAAATCTACAGTAACTGTTTCTAGAAATTCATGGTACACAAAATACGCAATCGACATAAAATTATTTAAATAAAGTTATGGCTTTCAAACTTAAAATTTATTGTTTTTTTTTATTATTTTTACATTAAAAAATCATGTCTTCAAATTTTTTGGCAGAATTATCTAATGACTATGAAAAACTTTTTGAAACAGAAATTGGATATGACGTTATTGTTTATGCCGGAGAAGGGCAAAATATGAAGGAAATTCATGCTCATTCAAATATTTTGTGTATTAGGTCTCAATATTTCCGTTCTGCATTTTCTAATGAATGGGCTGAGAAAAGAGATGGAAAATTTATTTTTAAAAAGCCAAATATTTCACCTCAATTATTTAATATTATTCTTAGGTAATAATTTTAATAATTTAGAAAAATTTAAATTGTGTGAATAAAAAAATTTATCATAACTTTTAAATATATTAGGTTCATTTATTGTGGAAATATTGAATTGAAAAATTTACAAGGTCCTGATGTATTAGAGTTGTTGATAGCTGTGGATGAACTAAATATCAATTCTTTAGTTTCCCACATTCAAGAATTTTTGATTGAACATAAAACTGAATTTTTACAACAAAATCCAACTGGAATTCTTGAAACAGTTTATCAACATGAAACATTTACGGACTTATGGAATTTTTGTCTTGAAAAAATTTGTGAAGAACATAAATTTATTAATTTAAAAGCTCCTTTATTAGAATTATTATTAAAAAGAGACGATTTAAATATGGATGAAATTGAAATTTGGGAGAATTTATTAAAATGGTGTTTTGCTCAACAAAATATAAAGAATGATCCAACAAAATGGAGTAAAGAAGATATTATAAGAGTTGAAAGAGAATTATACAGATTTATTCCTTTAATTCGATTTTATGATATTGAACCTACAGATTTCTTTTACAAAGTTTATTGTTATAAAGACATCTTACCACATGATTTAATTCATGATCTTTTAGAATTTCATATAGTTCCTAACATGAAATCTAAAGCTAATTTACCACCCTCAAGAAAACCAAATTTAAAGTATCATCTTGATTCAACCTTGATTGAATCAAAATATATTCCTATTCTTGCTTCATGGATTGATAGAGCACATTATAATATGGAAAATATTTCATGATTTTAAATTATTATACCGTTCAAATCGGGATGGAACTGACACTAATACTTTTCATAAAAATTGTGACAATAAGGGAGCTACTATTTGGGTAGCAAAAATTAAAAATTCTGCACAAATAATTGGAGGGTATAATCCACTTGATTGGAATGGTAATAATGCTGTTTGGAAAACTACAGGAGATAGCTTTATTTTTAATTTTACAGATGGAAAAAAGATTTCTACCGCAAAAGTAGGTTATGTTAGTAAACAAGATTATGCTGTTTATTGTTATAGTACTTATGGACCAACCATGGGAAATTTACACTGCAACCAGAATGTATGGACTAATTATGATGGGGACCGTTATCCTAATATAGGAATTCCAAGAAATTATTTTAAAATAGAAGATTATGAAGTGTTTCAAATAATTGAAAATAAAAATTTATTTTTATTGAATTTATTTGAAAAAAATTTATGATGACCACTAATAATAAAGATATTGCAATACATTCTATTTGTACATATTTAATTTACCAATGATTTGATCCCAAATCATTTCATAATAAATGTGATAAAATAAAATAGTGAATGCTAAAATTAGATGATTTAACCGTCCAAAGTCTAAATCGGGCTGATATGCAAAAATTAAAGGTTCATCACAATTAATTGAATAATTATATACTGTAAATACTGTACATTTATAGAAAAATATTTATTATTGAGAATTTGTATAATATAAAACTAGGGTGACGTCAGGAATCAAGTTGGCACGCCCTTTAATATTTTTTCAGTTATGTTATTTATTGTGAGTTGTGTATTTATGTTTTTGTTTGTAATAATGTAGAATATATTAAGAAAAAGAATCTGTTTATGGATTTTTTTCGCTTTATTATCAATTCTCTCATCCGCTTTTAAGTATCTACATTTTATATTAAATTTTTCAGCAACATTTCCCTTTCTAACAAATTCATTAACATTAAGTTTGATACTTTTAAATAAATCATCATTATCTTGTACTTGTCTTATAACGTAACCAATGAGAAAAACAGAGATTGAAATGATCACCTGCATTAGCTGTCATCTAATTTTATTTTTTTTATTTTTTAATTTTTAAAAAAAGAATTAATAATTATTTTCTTTTGTATTATTTTTTTTTTTTACATAAATAATAAATTAAAATTATCTCCAAACTATCATCATGAGGAGGTTCCTCATTGAGAGAAAATTTTCCTGTAAACTTAACTACATCACCAAATCAAATCAGGAATCCATTTTGGAACTGATGGATTTTTTGGAAAAAATTCATTGTTGTATTGTATTCTTTTCTCATGATACCAATAGTTTCTTTTATAATAAAATTATTACTTTCTTGTTCAACAATTGAATGAATTACACAAATTTTAAAGTGAGTTTTGCTGGTATAGTATTTATTTATTTCTTATTTATTTAATTTAATATGAAATAATTTATTTTATTTATTTTTTGATGTAAGGAATAGTTATTTTATTAATATATTTTTCTTAATCGATTTTTTTTTCCTTTTTTTCCTTTTTTTTTCGAAAAAAAGAGATATTTATTAAATATTTTCTTTTATATGAGCGTCATTAAATTAAAAATGAAATCAATATTTCTTCATAAATAGTTTCTTTATAATCAAATATTTTTTGATGTAATTATATTTATATCTTGTAAAAAAAATATATTTTTTTATAGATGTGCCAATTCTATATTATTTGTCCGAATTTTTTTAACTTTAAATGGGAAAATTTGATTACATAATGATTGACATTTGAAATCTTCCATGTTTTTTTTTAACTGATAATGGTAAAAGAATAGAACCTTTTTTTTTAAATTTTTTTAAAAAAAAGAAAAAAATAATTTATTTTATTTATTTGTGATGATATTTTCTTATGGTAATAAATTTTTTTTCGATAGCTTTCATAGTACTTTTTTTTTATCATAGTAAATAAACTAATATAAATAATTACGCTTATCATTGTTACGTACATGATTACGTACATGATGGTCATTTTTTTTGAAAAGAATCACTTTTTTTTTTATTTTTTTTTTAAAAAAAATATATATATATTAACCAGAGAAGCTAACTGCGGATCCAATACTTGAAGCTTGAAGCTTGAAAGTTTATGCTTAAGCCTACACTTAAGTATATGCTTCAAACTTCAAGCTTAATATAAAAATGCTGGAAAAGTTTATTAAGCTATATTTGGGCATCAAACTAACCATCATGGTTAGTACGATCAACAAATTTATTAAGACACATTACACAGGCTTTTCGGTCCAAGCTAACAATCACGTGATCACGTTTTATGAAGATAAAAATTATCATATATATATATTTTTAATATTAAATATACGGAATTGTTATACGGAATCTATAAAAACGTATACAAAAGAGCTACCTCACGCACTATATTTAGTAAATTTTACTATTATTACACTATTGAAATTTCCTCATGGCTATAGCGCAAATAGCCGCAAAATACAGTCACAAATTAATTTGAAATCGTTAAATATAATTGAAAATAGAGCCATAAATGTATTAATAAAACCTGGGTCATTGAGATCAATTATTTTTATTTAACTATATTAATTAAAATTCAATTGGATGTTTGTAAACCGCAAAATATTATTGGTCGCAAAATATGTCCGCAGCAGTAATAAATGTTTACCTGCACCCCTGCAGAACTTTGCTAGCCATAATTTTCCATTCATTACGGCAGTATTGTGAAAAACTTCGTATGATGTATTGCCGCACAATAGAGATAATTATACATTAACCATTGTAGTCTGTATTGATTCACTTTTAATCACTTTAGTAAAGCAACATGATTATCACCAAACTATTTTAGGTGAGATTCTCTCAATTTTAATAATGGTTCACATTCAATAATCAAAAATTAGGAAAAAACTTAAATTGTCTTCGGCAGTAATATTGACGTCAAGAAATAAATAAAGAAATATGATAGGGCGACTTTTAACTTGTACTTATTCTTTTTTTTAATTTTTACGTAATCGATCTGCATTTAATTAAATATTTAAGATGTATAGTGATCATGTGTAGCACGTGCATATATTTAACTAATCATTTAACTATGTAGATTACTATATTAATTCGTATTACGTGGATTACTACATCATCGTAATTCGCCGATTATTTTGATTTTTGGGTTAATTCTTCATGAATCTCCAAGTATCCAAGTATCCGTAGTGATTTTATAAATTAAAACTTCACTTAAATAGTTACATATATACAATATTTAAAACTTTTAATAAGAGTAAAAATTTATATATAGTGTCAACCGCTGGAATTCCACAGGTGATCCCCAGGTGAAACATAAAAAACGAACATGTGAAAAAGGGGGAAAATTTATTTATTTATTTATTTATTTATTTATTTTTTTGGCGAAAAATTGAATATACATTTCCAAGAACTAACATTGATGATTTTTTAGTGTAATTAAATTATTCTAGTAAAATTTGTACTTTACTTTAAATGTTCTAAATTTTTGTATTTCTTAAAAAATTTTCACTTTTTTTGTTTTTATTGTGATTATTTTAAAATATTATTGTGGCCTCACGTCATGAAAATACGGGAAAACCCGGTTAAACAAGATATATATAAATATCCAAGAATTTTCCTTGATCAATTTTCAAGAAATATTTTAGTTATAAATAAGCATTTTTTAAAAATGCGACAAAAAATTTCAACTATAATTACTATTGGTGCAGGTCTAGGAGGGCTTCCCCTTTATCATACTTTAATAAAAAACAAAGATAAAAAAGAATTTAACATAAAAATTTTTAAACGAGAATCTGATGAACAAGGTACGGTATAATATTTGATTTTGGAAACCTAAAATACAGTACATCATGTTAACTAACTGTTTTTGTTTCAAATAAGATCGGTGGCTGTTACTATCGAATTGCTTTGAAGTCACGTGATAGTAACAGGAATACTTTCACGAATAGTGTAGAATATACTCGCAATTTAAGGTGTTTGGGTACAGATTAAAAATGTATATTTTATTTATATTAATAAATATAATAAATACGAAAAATAAAGACTGATTAAAACACATCTTAACAAAAAATAAAAAATATTTCTCACCATCGGCGATCTGCAATATTACAATTACAAGAAAACTAACTAAAACTATTTAATAAATCAAACCAAAAATTCCGTCCCTTTTCAGCGAGTCTTTATATATTAATCCTTTGATGGGTATAATTTATACTTGGTGTAAGCATACTAAGTATAAGTTATATTGCCGATCATTGTGATTAGGTCAGCTGTATGCCGAAATTCAGCCGAATTTCGTATATATACAAGAATCCAGGTCCCACATTTCTAAAAAAATATCAGTCAATTCACATTTTGGTCTTAATTTTCTAATCATCCTTTTAGAATGTTCAATTAATGATACATTGATACAGGACAACTATATGTGGTTCAACGTTATCTAATTTAGTGGAGTAACGATGCTCTATAACGTGGTTCATAATTTTGTTCTTGTTCTTGTTCGATCTGAATTAAACGATAAATAATCCATATAGCATCTTTAAAATATTGCGTTTCCACAAAGTTTAATCAACCTAGTCATAAGATTTTTAGGCGCTGCTACATCTGCATCAAATTGAGTTACTCCATAATCAAAGATTTGTAATTCAGGTATTTTTTGTTTTCAAACTAAAAATGAAGAAAATAAATTATTTTAAATCAGAATAAAACATATACATTAAATTTACCTGGAGAATTAATTCCACATGAACCAACTAAAATGTCACAAAATTCTCTCGTTCCATCCTCAAAAAAATACCCAAGCACCTTCCATAGTTACTTCGTATCCAATACATTCTTTTCCCCACTGAACTGGAACATTTCCTGATAGAAAATCCCTAAGTTTATCGCGATAAGCTATAAAAACTTTAGGATTACTTGTTACTTTATAAACATTCTCTACTTGTTTATATGAAGGTTTTAACAGAAGAAGGTCCGTATATGTGTTAAAGGTAGATATGCGCTTCTCCAGTTTTGGTTATTTCGGATTTATGTTTAAGAATAATTCTATGAAGATTTTAAGTGCTTTAACGAACTTTTTTGATCGCGATCATTTATTTCGATAAGTATGTTCTTTTTACACGACTTGATATGTTAATTGAATTACTACTATTATCTTTTCTTGTTCCATTGTTGCTATGGGTGGGACTTTCTGTAGAAGCCTCAATAAATGGAGTGAAAATTCTTTTTTTTTTTTTTGTATTAATTTACGTACTATTTATTATTGGATTATTAATTTAGTGATTTTTAATTATTGCAACGTTAAATAAAAATTATCAATTAAGTTTTTGATCATCACCATGTTACCGTGTTACTTTGTACAGTATGTGCCGATCTGCAGAATGCATATAATATATAAAGAACTCACCAAAGTTATCGTATTAGATTTTGCTGCAGAATGATCTCATGCATATATTGTGTCATTGTTTCTTATACTAAAAAGGACTTTCGTTGTAATACTTTTTTGTTATTCATAATAATTTAATTGAGAAATAAAAATAATAAATACAAGAAAAACAATAAGAAAAAATAGTAAGAAAAAAACATGATTAAGTACTAAGAAAATAACAAAATATAATTACAAATTATTTGAAAATTTCAGTTTCCGCAACCATATTTGCAATCAAGAAATTGATAATATTTGTATCCAAAGACACCACATAAATTCGCACAACAGTGGGTTTATCAAAGTTTTTCGATTGACTTCTGAAGGAAAAATAGAGGTAGATTCAGTAGCATCGAAACAATGTTTCAAGGTGAATCATGACAGTGATAGATTGAGTAATTCAAGATCATAGTAGTCTAGTCGAATTAAGATTTTTAAATTTTATTTATTAATATTCCGTTAAATTTTGTGCGGAAAGGAATACATACATTATTTATATAAAGTAAAAATTCGTCATTTAATGACAAATATAATTACCTTTAAAAGAATTCCTAGACGTAGAATCATATGTTCTTAATGACAAGAAATTAACCAATTTTTACCAATAAAACAAGACTCTGATATCATATGATATGACATTTTCGTCAAAATACGTAGAAAATAATAATAAATAACGTTCTACTTTTAACTGATTGAGATCTATTCGTCACATAAATGTAATATTCAAAATGATTATTAATATAGAGTTGTTGATTAATATAATAATCGCAAAACAATACCCGACAACCATTATTTAATGACGAAATTGGAAAATATGGTATAGTGATTTTTCAAAGTAAGTTTCGCCCAAGTGATACACTTTATATAGAGATACAACATACCTTGTTTCTATCGTTATAAATGTTAAATAATCATATTATAAAAATTGGTTTTGAAAGAGAAAAACCTAAAAACAATTATGTAGATAAATCTATAAAGCGTATGAATTTTTTGGTTGTATATTATTTATACGTAACGCATGGTCTTTATAATAAAATCACTTCATCTTCATTTACAAGGATTTTATCAAAGTCTTCTAATTCATTTGCACCAAATTTAACATCTTTATTTAGTAATTAAAAAGGTGACGAAATAAAATGAATAAAATTCGAAAATTGATTGTAAAAAAGAAAATAAGTAAAGTAGTCGTTAAAACATATAAGTTTAAATTAAGAAACTTTAAAAAAAAAACTAACAACTTTATTTTTAAAAATATGTTCAGCAAATTATAAATAACAACATTTTAATTTTAAAATATGTTCAGTAAAATTATAAATAACAACATGTTGATGACTAACTATATTCGGAACAGTTACAAAATGAATATATATATATATTTATTATTCATGATACCAAACGCGTAATAAATTCATTAAAAGGGACATTAAAGGAAATTCATATAAACTTGTATCTAAAATTATAGCCGATACAAGATCTAATCGGTAATATTCAATCGTATTTACTAAAAAAGCATATCTCATCTGACAAAATGATTGATTATGATTATCATTCTTGGCTTTCAGCTTTCATAAATCAATAAAATAATAACCGAAACAGATCAATTGAAGCTGATTACGCGTAATTCACAATCATTTGTTGAGTCAATAAATTCTTATTCTAATTGCTTGATTCCGTATCAGTTAGAAACAAATAGGAGGTGTGGCGTTCTTTCGGATTTAATCGCGTATCGTGTTTCAACTTTCTGCCTCATGACTTGAAATCAGCCTTCATCTGTAACTATTATAAACAAAGAAAATATTTTTGTTTTGCCACCTAAGTTTGTATTGGAAAATGAAACAAAAAGAAAAATCTTTTTTTTAAGGCTTAAACTATATATTAATTTATATTACGATTTTTTATAAGTAAGAATAATATTATACTGTATTACAATCACATCTAACGTTCATCAATGCAGGAGAATTCACGGAAACAATGATTTTTGTTCAATACAAAGGTCAACCCTCAAAAAAGAATTGTTTGTATAATTTGATATAAACTAAACTATTTTTGTCACATAACCACATAACAGTTTCAATTAACTTCAAACATATTTTTGGACAAATTATTACAATTGCCATTTTGGTTAATAAGGCCGATCAATACGGCCACGTGACTTAAATCAAATCCGCTTTCATTTCTTCAAGATACGATGTAGTTGTCTTTGTTTTTCCAATGCCCCAAGAAAATATTTAAAGAGATGACATCCTTTTCATTTGGACAAAAAAAAAAAATCAAATAAAAATAAAAAATCTTCATTCGTTTCTTTAAAATTTCAAAAATGTCATCAAAAAACTCAAGAACAGGCGGAGCTCCTTATATTCAAAAAATTAAACTATGCAACAACAATAACAAAAAAACTAGGAGAAAGCCTTTGAAATTATGCTCTGATTGTAAAGAGACAAAAGCTTGTGTTAGCTTAATTTCAAGTAAAGTAAATCGAATTGAAGAAATCATTAATAATTATCATAAAAATCCAAAAAAAAAGATCGAACAAATTTCTAAATTTAATACTAAATTTACTTTAAATAACGTACCCTGTGAGTTGGAATATGATTTATCAAATTTCACGTTAGAAAATTTGCAAAAATTGGCAATTTTCACGACTCAAAATTACGGTAATAATAATAGTTATAATGTTTCCAAACATTCCTATTAAAAAATCACCTTTTATTTATAAAAATCGATTTTAGAATTGTTTGTAACACAACGCCGACAAACACTCCTTATAGAGTTGATTAGTTGTATATTCCTAAATAAGTTTTTAAACCACCCAATAATATTCCTCATCCCTTTTTAATCAATTATTCTAAATAAGTTACAATTTTCAAAAAATTCTTATGATTTATAGTATTTGAGGAAGTTTATAAGAAATTTGTACTATGTTATAACAAACAATAATTTAAATTTTATTATATATTGTTAACCAAAAATTAATTATGACAACTATGGTAAAATTCAATCTTAATTTTGGCATCGTACCAATTAAACTTTTTTTTTTTGTGTACTTTACTTTTTTCAGATTAAGATTTTGCATAAGTTTCGGATGTCGGATGATAAATTTCTTAATCTTAGTTCGTGTGATTTTTGTTAGGACAAGTAGGTACCTTGGTCCTTGGGTCACAAATTTTGTGTAACGTTCATTTTAGATATTCTTTCACGTTTCACGCAAAAATGTTATTAAAAAGTATTCTTCCTTACAAAAAATACACACCAAAAATATACTTAACACTGTATTTCAAACTAAATATTCAGTAAAGTTTAAATTTTGCAAAATAAGAAAAGCATCGAAAGGTTTATTATAATGATTTTTATTTCTTTTTTATATAAATCATAATTTATTAAATTTTTCAATGTAGACAAAAAGCTAAAGTTCTACCATTACAAGAACAATTAATAAACGTTCTAAAATCAAGTTTTCTTTAAAAATAAAAGGTAAAAAAGAAATGTTAAAAAAGAAAAATATTTGATAATAAGTCAAAAAACAAATAACAACTAATACTAAATAAAAAGTTAAAGTGTCAAAACCAAAAAAATTCCCCAAACAAAATACTCCAAAAGGAACGTACAAAATAAAAATAAATTAAAAGATTAATACTTGATAAGTAAAAATATACAACACTATGAAAAAACTTACAAAAGACATTTTAAAATAAAAGGCCAGAAAAAAAAGTAACTTACCTTATTCTTAAAGAGAAAATATTAAATAAAAGTGTCTAAACGTTACTAAAAAGGTAAAATAATTCTAAAGGAAAAGAGAAAAAGAGAGAAGTTTTTTTTTACCAAAAAAGAAATGCTTTTGTGTACAATAAACATTGCGCCAAAGGATAAGTACCCGGAACACACATTATGCACGTGCACATTGTGCACATTGTAAATAAATATATTGGGTTAACAAATAAATAAGTAAGGAGATGATCAACCGTCGATCATTACATTTGTTAAACATGATGATCAACAAACGTTAGAATAAAAATTTATTATTTAACTCCTAATTAAACAGGAATTTTTTCAATGGCTAATGAGAAAATAACATTATACTCGTTTTGACAACGTAAAATCATTCAAATTGAATTACAGAAAACTAAAAAATTACAAAAATTATACATAAATAATATAATTCATTTAAAAATTAATATCTAAGCTTCCTATGATCCAATTTAAATGATTTTTAATTTTCAAGAGAGAACAAACAAAGCTCTTTCTAATAACACTAAAATTGCCTCAATCCAATGTGCTTATCTATAGTTATAACCATTTAAAGATACGTAATCTCATCATTATATACATACGAAATAGATTTTTAATAATTTTCTATATTGTATAAAGCATATTACTTTCACTTTCTAGCAGTGTACCTTGAAATGACCTTTATTTTTATTTATTTTATTACTAAAAGAGTAGTACTCCCAAAACTATTACAAAATAAGAGTAAAACATCATTTACATGATGGTACAAATAGGCTAGTATAGAATTTTGGAAATTAATCCCCTACGGGACCCCACCCTTCGAACAATACTATTCAAACTACTAGAACTACGCTAATACTTCGAATGGGGAAAAGAAAAAAATAAAACCTAAAGACCCATCCGTAACGAGAGAACCTAAAAACAATTCAAACTAAAAAATAAGAATCCGTATTTTTCTTTCGACCAAGGTCGCCACTTGTAAATACTGTAAGAAGTGGAATGTTTCACACTATTTTAAGTTGTTTTTTGTTAAAATATATATAAAAAAAAATTAAGTGAAATAAAATGTAGATTAAACTACTTGATAAGGGTATTTAACTCCTAATGTATAAAAATTACATATGAATAAAAAATTTTTCTGAATTAGTTGACAGTCCAGCTACTGTGGAGTTGTCTAATGTATCAGTAGAAGGACGAGAACGTTTGTTAGGATGTAATAAATTGTTGGAAATTGTATTAGTAAATCGAGTTGAGTCGTGTTTGTTGGGTCGATGTTCTAAAATTTTAGTATCATCTGATAAGTCGTCTTGACGAGTAAGACAATTAAATGTAAATTGTTTCAAAAATTTAGATAAATTTCTGTTAAGATTACGCTGTTTTCTTTCATTATTGATATGATCGGGGTGATTCTTGTCTTCAATATGACGGCGTATATATTCATCATAGCAATTCTGTACGGTTGTAAGTAAAAGTGGATCTCGTAAACGTGATCCTAAATGTTTACGACTTGTACCATAATAAGCGGCCCTTGCATTATTATTTTGTTCTCGTAAATTCCATTCGGCTAGAGCTTCAGCCTGGAGTTTGCGATCTTGTTCATCAAAACGTTGTTGTCTTCTGATTCTCTTTTCTAAATTGTACATATAAGTGAACCACTGTCTAGAGCCAGGTGGAATATAAGTATCACCTTCTTCAGTCAAAATGTAAATAGGTTCTTTTGGGATAATATCTCGGTATTTTAACGGGATAAACATGTTAGGAATAGGATTATATTCTTCAACCCAAGGAATCAAATCATCGAATGATAATGAAGTAGAAGGAATGTGAATACGAGCTCCAAGATGATTCACATTCGCCTTGATTGTATTAGCGTGTTGGGAATTGTTTATATAAAAAGGTATAAAAAATTGGTAGTTGTCAGCATTCGGAGCAATGTTGTCCTTTTTGTATAATAAATGTTTGATTGGTTTGTTGATATACTGTGATTTAACGAATAGGAATCGGTATTTTCTTCCCATAGCCAAATAATCTGAGTGTTGAGCGGTACGTCCAGAAGGTAATTTCATCTTACTGAATATGCGACGACAAGCGCGATTAAAACGAATTTCTTGTTTTTTCTGTGTACGAAGATTAGGACTTGGAATCTTTTCAAAGTTGGATAGTCTTTTTCTGTACATGTGTTTGTTGTGAAATTTTAGGACCGATAAATTGTCCCGAGCATGGTAAGAAGAAATAAAGGATATGCCCATTCTTTTAGAGAAAATATGTTTTGGTCGTCCAGCTAACCATCTAAAATACAACAGGTTAGCATGTGAAGTTTTACTATTAGTAAAATCAGGCGTGATATCTTTATCATTGTGTTCAGATTTGGGTTTAATATTATGAAAAATCTTTTCTTTAAAAAATTGTGGTTGGTGATTGATGCAAGCACGTCTATCACGTGACATAATAAAAGGAGCGGGAATTCTACATTTGCCTAACATAGGAAAGGTATCGGGAGTTGATTGATTATGAAAACAGGGTATAAAAATTCCAAAATAAAATCTATATTTTTTGTAACTAAAATTAAAAAAAGTTCGAGTGTGAATATTTCTGGACGTTATGAACGAACCACGTGATTCTATAATATTGATTCGGTCCAATAATCTATTACGAATCATATTGAAATATTTTTGTACGTCGGGGTATAACTCTTTGTGAAGAAAAAAAGTGTGTGAGCATAACACTAATTTGGTATTTGTTATTTGGAAATGAACTCGTGTTTTTATAATTAATAGGTTTTGTGTTCATCTGATAATCATTTGTGTGTATTGTTAATTGAATATTATTGGTGTTCGAATTATGATCAGCAAGCTCAAAAAAGAAACTTCTTGATCGACGTATTTCATATATCTTGTTGTAACCTGATCGATTTGGTTTGGTCACATGGAATTTTTTCAGGGATACCTGCAAAGGAGTTTTCGAAAAATTTTTTTCCAAAGAAAAATTTTTGGAAGACATTTTAAGGGATATATAATAATAAAAGATAGTAAAAATTTTATATTTTGAATATTAAAATATAAAGGTTCAAGTATATAATGTAGCAACAGTAAAAAATAAAAAAAACTCTTATATAACTACTGGGGTGTATATTACGTAAAGGGGGTATATATGACGTTGTCTCTTGACTGTATAATTCTATTAAAAGTAAAACTTTTACCATATGTATATACTAAAAGATATGGAGTGACTTGTGTATATTCGCGAGTTGTTGTAAGTTAAAAGAAAATGTAATAGCTAGCGAAAATAAAATAATAAAAAAAACGTCTAGTTCGTAATAATAAAAGTAATTCTACTGCGCCATTTTAACAAAAATTGGGTAGAGCGGAAAGAGTTTTTTTTCTTGAAATGACCTTTAAATGACCTGATTACGTCATGATTTCACTATGAAATATATCACGTGATCATATATGAAAAAAGTGAAATGACCTCGAAATTTGCCAACACTGCTTTCTAGTGCATTAGGAATAATTGTTCTGCTATTTTTTGTGTTCTATAACAAAATACTTTCGCTAATTAAGTGTTATAGTATTACTTACTGTTTCCGAAAAAACCAATTAAAGTTGCAAAAACTAGTTTCAAGGCGTGCTAATCCACTAGCAATTGATTTAAATACGAAATTTTCATGTGCGTCATTATTAGTGCTCCTAACGGAACGGGTCGACCCGAGTCATGTGACCCGACCTGACTTAAAAGCTCGGGTCGGTTTTATGACCCGGTTGACCCGAGTTATTGAACAAATACTAATTAATTATAATAAATGAATGATAACAAAGCTTCATAATATTACAAATGTATTAAATCTATTATAATTTCATTAAGATTTCATTATAATGCCGAAAAAATGGTGGTCGCTCATTTTTTTTCCTTTGAAAATTCGGGTTTAGACCCGGGATATCCTGTCGAACTATACTCGGGTCGGGTTTAGAGTCAAGACTTTTTCACTTTGATCGGGTCGGGTATATCTTCAAAACCCGACCCGACTTGACCCGTTAGGAGCACTATATGATACTCTAGATATTCATCACTAATTTATGGAAGTAGCGGAATGAAATCTGTTATATTCATTATAATGGTGGCTATGTTCTAATTATCCGATTAGAAATAATTTTAAATATGCTGGCATTAATCTTCTACCTACAAGAAGTGGTCATTGCAATGTGGTAATTACAATTCACAATTTACCGAAGTTGATCATTAGTACATAATATGTTTAATAATAGCAGCTATTTATTGCTAATTTAACAAAAATATAGGATTTGATTTGCAATAATTAGATTAATTCGTGATCCACAAGTCAGTAACTGCAAACGATCTGCAGAAAACGGGAATCTGGCGTGGCGTCAAATATAAGTAAAAAATTATGTGAAGAAATTTATTTTAATATTATGTATTAAAATATATTAGAGTCGAATGGGTTTACATGAAGAGCATTACTTAGGGAATAAAACCGGGTATCAGAAAAAGATTATTAATGATCGACATGCATCATTCACGGATCACGAATTAATAAATCCTTCGACAGAAAGTCAGGAAAGTTTATCATTTTTTTCATTAAACTTGTTAGTCATTTCTTATTTTATCCATGGACGCAAAAAAATTTTTGTTGCTTATCATAAAAAATTTGGGGTTTCCTACAAAAAGTCGTTTATAAAGTATATTACTTTTCGAGTTAAAAATGAACCGAAAAAAAGCTAGCGTGGACTACGGTATAGATTTTGGAGGTAACTTATAGCAAATGACGAGCAAGTAAAGGCACTTATTTAGATGGAAAATAGTCTTTGGATGTTTTGTTTTAGACGGTCTCTTTCCCTTTTTTCTGGAATTTTTCATTCGTTCTGGTATGACGCAGCAAAAATTTTTTAGCACGTTCTTCTGGAGAATTTTGGGAAGGAGAAACACCAATAGAATGTGGAGTTGATGAATTCCTAGAACCCAGAAATATATATAAAAGGGTCAGGTTTGAGTTTGCGTATTTTGAACTGAAAATCTTTCCTTTTTTAGATAATTTTTGATAATACCAGTCAGAATTTTATTTCCTATTATAGTAACCGACTGACATTATCATAATTCTGGCCCTGAAAAAATGCGTACAGCTCATAGTAAAAAATTTCTTTCATCACCTGACCCTATATATATTTTTCTGGGTCCTGAATTCCTTGTGGAACATAAAAAAAGTTTTTCCTCGGATTTTATTTTGTGCAACTTGAAAATGGATTGACGATATAAAGGAGCATTCAGGTCAAGTTTATTGGATTTATGGATTCAGGAATCAGAATGCGCAGTTTTTTTTGATTTTGAAATCAGTTTGGGCTAAGGAAAATTTTGGGCTACTTACTTATCACTGCAAAACAAAAAAAGAAATAAAATAAAATCTAAGATATTGTATGGTGGGTAGTGGGTTTGGTTCTTTGTCGATCTCGAGAGGTTTGAGGCCCGGACTTTGTCGGGGAACGAGAGGAGACTCTTAGAATCGTGCTATGATTGTACTCTTGTTAATGGAAGATCAAGAAAAGCATTGTGAGATACTGTACGTTATTTGTTAGTGCTCTTTATTTAGTTACTGCAAATTTATCGGGGTAAGTTTAGATAATATAGATAGTTTTAGTTTAGCTCAGGGTGATTGATTTCAGCTTAGAATTAGCATTTCAGCCAAAAAAATCAAAAAATTTTAAGCAAAAAATATTACTTCTATGGTATCCGATCTATTTAATTATCTAAATTTAAAAGTAGATAAACCGAAAATAATTTCTCAATAAAAAATGATCAAATTGAAATGTCCCAGCAAAAAATTTGACTTGGGATTTCTCACTATAAATTGATAAAAATTCGTTATGTAATTAATTATCAAATAAAGAAATTATGTACGTGACGTTTAGCAAATTTTCGTTAAAAAAAGACTAAAATAATTTATAATTCAAAAGAAATTAATAATATGTGAAACAAAGAAATTATCAATAATTTTTTCGAAATTTTTTTTTTTTTAATCCTGTAGGCGACTAGAAAAAAAAGCTGATTTTATTCAAAAAAATCATTTTTCAATAAAAAATAAATTATAAATATGGTGCAAGTAAACTATACTCGACAATCACGTGATGATGTTTCAATTTTCTGGCACAAGTTTAATATCACGTGATCAGACATTATCCAATAAAAAACGAGAATTTTTATATGTTACACTGTTTCGTACATAATATTTTATGTCAAAACGAAAAATTTATTCATTAAAACTCTTCATATTTGAATTACATGGTATTGTAATATATAATGACATTTTTTCCTAGGTATCTTACTAACTTGTTGTCATTTTGTTTTACGTGGCATCAGTAAAGCCAGATCGAAATTTTCTCATTCACATGTGATGATTTTCTCATGAATCAGAAGGTTTTCTCATTGTTAAAGGAATTTTCTCATGATCAAATGAATGTGATAATTCGGGCCAGCATTGAAAATATCATAATTTCGGCCTGAATTATAAAAATTTTTGACCAATAAGATAGGGCACATGTGATTCAATTTGTTTCAAATTTAGGCTGATCATATAAAAATCGGTTAGTTTTAAATGCCTATAACTTTTTATACAGATCTTTTTTCAAAAATCTGACCAGTAATTTGATAGTACTTGTCTTGAAGAATAAAACTACCAGTTTATTTTCTTTAAAATTTATTTTTTAAAATTTTATAAGATTTTTTAGTACTACAATTTTATTGTTGAGTATAGTTTACTTGCACTTATTTCTTTTGTTTAATCAGCAGTGATATCTTTTATTCTAAAAGTTAATTCTGTACCTAAATGGATTCCTATATTTGAAGCTGAAGCCTGAAGATTTACAAAAAAATGAACAACCTTCTCATGAAAACAAAAAGAAAGTCATAATGATTTTTAAAGATAATATATAAATATAGCATATTTTTTATTACAATCTCATTTTATTATTAATTAGAAAATTATTTAAAAGTATTATTATTAAAATTAATTATTATTTAAATAAATATTGTCAATTAAAAATTAGGAACGCCCACGTATAGTGTATAATCTAAGTAAGTTAACTATAAAATTTTCTCATGAAATTAAATATGACCAGCTGTTAAATCGAGGTGACATATATTATTATATATTTATCAATGGTTTAAAATATATTATGACCTTAATACAATAATGCATCTAGAATAAGGAACAATAAATTATTTTGTAATATAACGAGTGTTTCTTAGGATTACTAATGTTTTTTTTAAAAAAAGATATATCTTTTTTGGTTTAGTCAAATTGAAATAATAAAAGTAATATACCAATAACAAAATTTAACATTACTTAGTAAAATCTATGCGAACTGAAGTAAAATTGCATTTTGATAATTCCCGGACGATCTGTGTGCAAGAATAAAATGTATAAGATTTAGGAAACAATGTATTATGTTATATGTAACATATATATGCGAAAAATGTATGCTTTATCGATTAATGATAAGATTTATACAATAGAAATGAAATAAACGATAGAATAAATATAAAATAAGAATATATGTCGATAATAAAACGCAAATCAATATTGCTGCCCCAACCGGCGATTTGCAATATGTCTAAAGGAACTATCGAATTATCAAACTAATTCTAAATCCATTCGCTCTTCTTCTTGACCGATCGCTGGCGATATTTATAACTATCTAAATTTGATATAAGTTATATATTATATAAGTTGGATAAGATATAAGTTATATTTACAGAAAAATATAACTTAATCGGTATATCGGACAATTAGAATGGCCGACCAATGTATAATTTCCACGTGACCGACGATCTTTGTAATAATATTTCATACTATTAAATTCTTTCGGTTTCAATAAATAAATTTTCGAGTATGAATTTATTAAAACTCCAAATAAGTATATATAGAATTAAAGGGATGCTTTAAAAATATGGAAAGTATCAGTACTTGGATGTTGCTGGTAATTATAATTTCCGTGATCATCATCGTGATTCGAATTGTAACACCTTTTTTTACGCCTCATTATTGAGCATGTTACACCACATGGATTGTGCGACAATACCGGAAATTACCATTTATAAAGTGATACACTAACAATATCTCTTTATTTCTCTTCGCTTACAACTGAATATGTCATATTCAAAAATATTTTCAGATTTACCTGAATTAACATATGATGTTATAAAATATTTTAAGAATGATTTTTCAACTTTATATTCGTGTATATTAGTTAATAGATTATGGTGTCGTTTAGCGATTCCATTATTATGGGAAAATCCATTTTTAATTTCTAACGAAAATTATAACTTTATTGGAATTTATTTACGTAATTTAAATGGTGATTTAAAAGCACAATTAAATGAATATAAAATTGATGATAAATTATTTCCTTCAAATACACTTTTTAATTATCCCATATTTTTAAAATACTTGTATACAGGGAAAATTATTTCTTCTATTGAAGAATGGTCTAAAGATATTGAACTCGAAAATAGATCAATACCTGAATTTAAGAGATTAATTTACATCTCATTATTTAAAATTTTTATTGAAAATGAAGTAAATATATATACTTTTGATATTAAGGCCAATTTTCCCTATATTGATGACATGCTTGAATTAATTTTACAAAACCCAGATTTCCTTCATAATATTAGAAATTTAAAACTCTGTTGTATTAATTTCTATACTGATAATCGTATGTCTCAAATGATCAATTTATGTCAAAATCTTAAAAAAATTTCATTAGCTTATAATAATAGTTTTCCTTTATACCAAACATCATTGTTGTCAAATGATTATAATCATTCGTCAAATACTTTAAATACAATCATCTTATTTCGCCTCAATTTTAAAGTTATAACCAATTTAGATAACATATTTGAACAATTAAATGTTTTAGAATCCGTTCATATCATTTATTGTATTTTAGGTACTGATTTTATTCAACAAATAATTAACTTAACTAAACCATTTAAGTTAAAATCTTTATTCTTATATAGTAGTGAATTACAAATTGTTGAATCATTACAATTATTATTACAAAAATATGGTGATTATTTAGAAAATTTTGCATGTAGATTTGGTTCTAATTCGTTATCTGAGGAGCAACAATTACTTGAATTTATTATAAAATATTGTAAAAATATTAAATTTCTTGATTTAACTGTAATTAATAATATTCAGATTATTTATTCGTTATTCAATTTAATTGAGAATGTGAAACAAAATCTTAATCATCTTTCTATCAATATCTTTGACAATTTTGGTTTTTCAAATACTACTGAACTTAGTTCAATTACATTACAAAATTTAGGTCAATTACTTCCTCTTAAATTAGAATATTTAAGTTTAACTCTTACTATTAAATATAAAAATGATTTTGAAATGTTCTTAAAAAATTCTCAGGATACTTTTATTAAAAAATTGTTAATCAAAGATAGGAGAATTAAAGATGATGAGGAATGTCGTGATACTCATGATTTTTTTTTATCCTATATAAAAGAATATATTATGAAAAAGAAAAGAATCAAATATTTGGCTATTATCAATTTTACTACTGATTTGTTTTCATTTAAAGATGAAGTGAAGGAATTTGAGTTATACAATATTAAAATTCAAAAATATCGTGATTTGGTTGTTAAATATAAATTAAAATTTGTAGAAGAATTTGAAGATTTTTAATAATAAGGGTTTAACATAAATTTTTTGGGAAAATTTTATAAATTTTATAAATAAACTTAAATTTTACTTATACTTAATCTTTAACAGTTGTTTGATAATGTATATAATTATCAAAAATTTAAAGAATGTTAATATGAAATTGTTGTTTTTAATTTTACTTATACCTATGTGACGCTATGAATTTTTTGAAATGTTTTATATAACAATTTTATATATATATTTTTTATAAATACTTCAGCGCCCATTGATAATAGAGTGTTGTGTAATAAGGTATTTGACGACTCCACTTCACCAGTTAAAAGGAGCTGGAAATATTCGACTTCTAGGATAAAGTGGGGCAGAGTATTACGGAGACACTGAGGAAGATTACTTTGACTGCCATGGAGATAGAGGATCTCGATAAAAAACATCTTTCATCATATTGGAATTCTTATATCTGGGATCTTTTGGCAGGTCATATAATTATTAACGTCATACTAGAAGTTTAAAAGAAGAAAATTTGTATGAACTTTCTTAAAGTTTAATTTAAAGTACGATTATTACAATAAAAGAAGAAATTCATGCAAATTTTTAATTAATTTATTAAATTTTCATTAATTATTTCTAAAAAAAGTTTAAATCAAATTAGTATTATTTAATCACTCAATTATTTCAAAGAAAATAACCCTTATTTTGCAACACCTTTGAATCAAAGAATTTCGTATTATCTCCATAACTTATAATAATAGTATTCAATGTCCCCCATACCTTTTAATAATAAGGAATGAACGAAAATTTCTCACCACATGTCACCCACATATTGTTTTAGTATATATTGCTTAAGATTTTTCAGATATTATAACAAGTTTATATAATATAGGTTAGCTCCTTCATTAATTTTTCAAAGCAAATAAATATAGTAAATCCATTCTAACTATTTCTCCATGATTGAATAATAATCAAAACAAGTTTAAATATTATTATAAGTTTTTTTTATATAGAATTTAAAAAAAAATATTCTCATCATATATCAATAGTTTTTATTCTAAGTTAGATCTTAGGCGGCTGTTATTTGTACCCCTCCTTACAAAAACCATATGTTTGATAATTCACCTCAAGCTAAATATTTCTAATTGCTCTTTAATTGACAAGTGTGAGAATTATGTCCAGACTGATGGAATAGAGTGCATTTTCTCTTTGATCCACCAATTCAAATCCAGAAAGATCTCTTCTGGTTGAGCTAGTTTGTCACTTAAATCTTTTTTTTAATGAATAGCGCGACCGTTTAACGTGATTGTAGATCGTCCAATCACATGGTTCACTACAGAGTACGTCAGTACGAATAACAGCCGTATATTATTATATTATGAAATTTATCAATATTTGAAAACAAATTTTGTCACAAAAAAAAAGCTAATATCCATATAATAATTATTTAATTTAAAAAGACTTGTTTAAAATGTTTGTGATATAGATAATAGATTTTCCCATTTTAATCTCATTGATCTTTCATTGAATCAATGAATAATCAATATATATTAATAAGCATGTTAATTTTATTTAAACAAACATGAAACTCCTTTCTTACAAATTTGACATACTCAGTCTTTATTTAAAAAATTAAAAGTCAAAGTCATTAATAATAAAAATTGTTGTAAAACAGATTCAAAATATATTAGACAAGATGATGGAAGTTGGTAAATGGGATTCTGAATCTATAAAAGTAGCTTTAAAAATTAAATAAATCACAATATTTCAACTGATTATTTAATTGAGATATATTTACTCTTATTTGTTGTTAATTAATGTTTAAAATAAAAAGATTTATTACTACAACTTGATGACTTTTAAATTTTTATAGATTAAAATGGTTTGAAATATTTATTTTAATGATAGTAGTGCTTGTTAAAATCTCACTAAATAAATTAAAAAATTTATGTTGATTAATTATTTGGAATGTGTCCTTTTAATGATTTTTTTTTTGTTGCAAATATTATATAATATGGCACATGATCTTGGAAATTCGCATAAATTGGATATTTTCATATAAGGTTTTCATAGTAAAAATATATTAAAGTATAATAAGATTTCTTATATTTCGGATTTGGATTATCATTTATCAGGGCAGGCCATCAAATGAACGCCTCAGCATCATCTTCACATTTATCACAAACTAGTACTCAAAACTTACATTCTCTCCTTTCAACACTTGCGTAGCCTTCACACCATTTTCAAAATTCAATTTTTTGCCAATATATATGCTACCTTATACATTCTGTGGAAAATTGTTATATCCTGCAAAAGCAAAATGGATTCCATATGATGAAAATTATACATACTATCCACTTTTTATTTCATAAACAAACCTAAATTATCATGTTATTAGTTATTATATAAGTATAACAAAGCAATTAGGGGTTCTTTAAAAAAGTGTTAATTTGACTATGCATTTACGTTTATGTTACAACTAATTACTATATTTTGAAGGCCGCCGCTAGGCAGCCATAGCTGTACAGTTCTTTATTTCATAATGAAAATCACAATAAAGATTTATATGAATATCATTAAGCTTGACAATAATCTATACGACATTATATATAATTTTTGGTTCTAATTACCGTATTTATAACTACTTTGTTAACATCTTTTTAAATTGCCTTTGTTCGTATAATCCATAATTCTGGGTATCTGGATTTTTTTGTTAAATCCATACAACTAAATAATTGGGTTCGAACTACTACCACTACATTTATAATAATAATTCCACTATAAATATTAAGTACAAATTATAATTAAAATTAAAAAAAAATAAATTAAAACTTATTAATATCATTGAACATATTTCATTTAAAACTTTTGTATAAATTTTCCATTCAAGACATTCAGTTAATTATAATTTAAGAACAGCTTCTTTTTATTTATAAATAGTTTTGTATAATAATATTGAATTCCCTTCTATCAAGATATTAAGAATTTAAGAATTTTAAAAAATCCATTATAAAGATGGAATTTCTTTAAACATGAAAAAGTAGCCTAAAATATCATTTCCATCCATTCAGTAGTACACTTTCGTTTCTTTAATAAATTTAAATAGTAAGTGTTAATATTAATTTCAAAATTAAATATTATTAATACTTTAATATGCTAAAATTTAATTATGGAAAATAAAAAATTAATAAAAAATTTAATCAGATCGTCCTGCTGTAATAACTCGTAATTGTAGTTTGCTAGTATATTATATGGCGCAGATTTGAATTCATATTTCAGATACTATATTGTACGTCTTGCAAGAGAAATATCAATAATACTGACGGAAAATCCGTCTTAAAATATGTGAAAATGTTATTATTATCCATACTTTTTTTTTTTTAAAAAAAAAATAGTATTGCTAAAAATCACCGCTAGTGATTGTTGTCTTACCAGAATTAGGGTAGGATTTTGGGCTGAATTAAAAATGGCACGAAGCTCCGCCCACTAATATTTGCTAGTGCTGGTACGGTGATGATCACCACACAGTGATTTTTTAGCATTTTCTTGGGAAAATATGAAATTTGTAATTTGAAATTTATGTAAATAATAATTAAATATCAAATTAACTTATTATAAAGATTATTGGGTCTGTTCCTAAAATTTAACTTGTATCCAAATTTTTATCTAAAACCTTTTTACAAAATTATTCTAAAATTGAGCATGTATTATTTTGATACTATCCCACCTATATCCGTGTTCTTTTTATTATATCTAAATCCTTATTATACTAAATATAAACTAGAAATAACACAGTTTGTTGATTATACTTACAATAAAAGCTCAGTTTTTTCCTAAATTCAGTTTACATGAAACATTTTAATATTGTGAAATATAGTGTTAATATTTTTATGATTGTAAGGAATGAAAAGTTTTATTTTGCTGAATATATCAACAATTTCACACATCCTATAAAAAAAGAATGTCTGGAAATTGTCATCAGAAATGTCCAGAAAATGTCCAGAAGTCTGGAAAATTGCAATATTCCGGATGCTAAGATATTGTGAATTTCCGGAAAACGTCTAAGCCTAGTACCCAGAAAGTGTCCGAAATATTGACATTTTTCACTTCCAGACATTTCAATGCTAATTTCTGAACATTATTTTTTTATAGGAACATTGAAGAATTATTTCATTAAAGTGTTAATGTTACAAGCATATGTATATTACATCAGAAAAAACAATAGAATTAATATGTCCAATTACAAACTAATTTATTCATGTAAAAAAAATTACATATCCATACACAGTGTTGGACTAAACTATATAATTGTAAATTCTTATAAAATAGCAGTTATACATACAGTATATATCAAATGTTAAACAAAATTTTATTATCCTACTATGCTTCATTGTATATCATTTCTAATTGGGAGTGCACAATAATCCAAAGATTGAGAATTATAATCATCCTCATTTTTTGGAAGTTCTTTTGTAATATGATTAAGTAATCGAGATGTATAAATAGCTTGTGGATGGGTAACTGTTTGGTAGTTTTCAGTGGGTGAAAAATTTGTTTTTCTATATTCTTCTGTTTCCTCAAATTGTATTTTAATTTCTTCATTCCCAAAAATAACTAAATCCTCCACATATAACCCATAAAATGATTTGATTAATTTATCTAACTCAAAAACATCTGGTCTATTATTTTTGTCTAAATCCCAACACTTTTTCATTAAATCAAAATAACATCTTGGTACTTCTGATTTATTTATTTCAGGTCTAACTCCTTTGCAAATATCTAATGCCAAATCATAATCATGTGCACGATTGCCAAAAGGTTGTTTTCCAGTTGCTACAAAATACATTATCATTCCAAAACTATAGATATCTGCTGCTTGAGTATAAGGTTTTCCTCTTAATACTTCAGGAGCCACATAAGACATAACTCCATAAATTTTTGTTTCATCTATATTATCAACTTCTCCAGATAATCCCATATCTGAAATTAATACACAATTACTAAAATGATTTATGAAATTCAAAAATAATATATTTCCTGTATGAAAATCACGATGAACTAAATTTCTTTGATGAATTTCTTTAAGACCATTAATAATATCGATTAATGCAGATAGTTTATCCTTCCAATTAAAATATTCATAGTTTTTATTTATCCAATGATTAAAATTGCCTTCTTTTGCATATTGGAGAACCATAATATATTCTTTTGTATCTGGATTTTGAGATATTCCATATACATTAAGAATATTACTACTTTTATTTATTGAGTACTCTTTAACCTATTAAAATACATTGATATCAAAAAATAATTATTACATTGTGCTTAAAATAATATTATAGTGATTCTTTTAAAAAAGTTTCATACCTCATTTAAAAATTTGTCTGTAATACTTTGGGAATTATGCAAACATTTCAAAGCAATTACTTTATTTGGATTTCTATTATAGATTTTTTTATCTACATCATACTCTAATGGACCATCCCTCCATTCTGCTGAATATACTGTAGAAAAACCACCTTTACCTATTTCCTTAATATCATTAAACTGACTGTATAGTATCCATTCAAATACTACATCATTATAGTCATTTATTTGTAATTGCCTTTCTTGGATGAAATCATCAATTTTTTCATTTCCACTTGTCCAGATAAGAACAAAAATATAATTTCCTGTATCTGGATTTTGAGATATTCCATACAATATTTGAAATGCTTCATGTTTTGTTGGATATTTTTTAGCCTAAACATAAATAAAAGAAATTGTAAATACAGTATATTAATTAGAAAATAAAAGTATTAAATATTTGAAGAAACTTCATACCTCATTTATTAAAGAATCGATGGATTCTTGTGAATTATGTAAACATTTTAAAGCAACTTCTTTATTTGAATCTCTTGTATAATTGTTCAACTGGTCCTTTTTGTATAATGGACCATCCTTCCAGATTGCTGTATATACTGTTATAAGAGCATTTTTGCCTGTCTCTTTAATTTCATTAAACTGGTTGTATGGTATCCATTCAAGCACTACATCATTATAGTCATTTATTTTTAATTGCCTTTCTTGAATGAAATCATCAATTTTTTCATTTCCACTAATCCAATTTGTCAAGTGTCTTTGAACAAAAATATAATCTCCTGTATCTGGATTTTGAGATATTCCATACAGTACTTGAAATGCTTTATACTTTGTTGGATATTTTCTAGCCTAATTATAAATTAAAGAGATTGTAAATATATTAATTAAAAAGTATTTAAATATTTGAAGAAATTTTATACCTCATTTATTAAAGAATCAATTGATTCTTGTGAATTATGTAAAAATATTAAAGCAACTTCTTTATTTGAATCTCTTGTATAATTATTGTTCAACTGGCCCTTCTTGTATAATGGACCATCCTTCCAGATTGCTGAATATACTGTTATAAGAGCATTTTTGCCTGTCTCTTTAATTTCATTAAACTGGTTGTATGGTATCCATTCAAGCACTATATTATTATAATCATTTATTTTTAATTGCCTTTCTTGAATGAAATTATCAATTTTTTCATTTCCACTTATCCGGGTAAGAACAAAAATATAATCTCCTGTATCTGGATTTTGAGATATTCCATATAATACTTGAAATGCATTATTATTTGTTAGATATTTTTTAGCCTAAATATAAATAAAAGAGATTGTAAATATATTAACTAAAAAGTATTTAAAATATTTGAAGAAATTTCATACCTCATTTATTAAAAAATCAATGGATTCTTGTGAATTATGTAAACATTTTAAAGCAACTTCTTTATTTGAATTTCTTGTATAATTTTCATCCTGCCAATGCTTCTTATATAATGGACCATCCTTCCATATTGCTAAATACACTGTTATAAGACCATCTTTGCCTGTTTCTTTAATTTCATTAAACTGATTGTATGGTATCCATTCAAGCACCATATCATCATAGTTATCAATTTTTAATTGCATTTCTTGAATGAAATCATCAATTTTTTCATATCCACTAATCCAATTTGTCAAGTTTCTTTGAACAAGAATATAATCTCCTGTATTTGGATTTTGAGATATTCCATATAATGCTTGAAATGCATTATGATTTATTGAATATTTTTTAGCCTAAATATAAATAAAAGAGATTGTAAATATATTAATTAAAAAGTACTTAAATATTTGAAAAATTTTCATACCTCATTTATTAAAGAATCAATGGATTCTTGTGTATTATATAAACATTTTAAAGCAACTTCTTTATTTGAATCTCTTGTATAATTGTTCAACTGGCCCTTCTTGTATAATGGACCATCCTTCCATATTGCTGAATATACTGTTATAAGAGCATTTTTGCCTGTCTCTTTAATTTCATTAAACTGATTGTATGGTATCCATTCAAGCACTACATCATCATAATTACTAATTTTTAATTTCCTTTTTTGAATGAAATTATCAATTTTTTCATTTTCACATTTCCATATATAATTATTTTGAACCAAAATATAATCTCCAGTATCTGGATTTTGAGATATTCCATACAATACTTGAAATGAATTATGATTTGTTAGATATTTTTTAGCCTAGATATAAATAAAAGAGATTGTAAATATATTAATTAAAAAAGTATTTAAGTATTTGAAGAAATTTTATACCTCATATATTAAAGAATCAATGGATTCTTGTAAATTATATAAATATTTTAAAGCAACTTTTGTATTTGAATCTCTTGTATATTCATTATTATACTGACAATACAATGGACCATCCCCCCATATTGCTGAATATACCATTAAAATATCATTTTTGCCTGTCTCTTTAATTTCATTAAATTGGTTGTATGGTATCCATTCAAGTACTATATCATTATAGTCATTTATTTTTAATTGCCTTCCTTGAATAAAGTCATCAATTTTTTTATTTCCGCTGATCCATTTTACTAAATTTATAGAATTATTTTGAACTAAAATGTAACCTCCTGTATCTGGATTTTGGGATATTCCATACAATACTTGAAATGCTCTAATTTTTGTTGGATATTTTCTAGCCTAATTATAAATTAAAGAGATTGTAAATATATTAATTAATAAAAATAGTTGAATATTTAAAGAAATTTCATACCTCATTTATTAGAGAATCAATAGATTCTTGTGAATTATATAAACATTTTAAAGCAATTTCTTTATTTGAATCTCTTGTATAATTATTACTCTGGTTATATTTTTTATATAATGGGCCATCCTTCCATATTGCTGAGTATACTGTTATAAAACCATTTTTGCTTGTCTCTTTAATTTCATTAAACTGGTTGTATGGTATCCATTCAAACACTATATCATCATAGTTATTTATTTTTAATTGCCTTCCTTGAATGAAGTCATCAATTTTTTCATTTTCACTTGTCCATATATAATTATTTTGAACCAAAACATAATCTCCTGTATTTGGATTTCGGGATATTCCATACAATACTTGAAATGCATTATGATTTATTGAATATTTTTTAGCCTAGATATAAATAAAAGAGATTGTAAATATATTAATTAAAAAAGTATTTAAATATTTGAAGAAATTTCATACCTCATTTATTAAAGAATCAATGGATTCTTGTGAATTATGTAAACATTTTAAAACAACTTCTTTAGTTGAATCTCTTGTATAATTTTCATCTTGCCAATACTTCTTATATAATGGACCATCCTTCCATATTGCTGAATATATTGTTATAAGACCATTTTTGCCTAACTCTTTAATTTCATTAAACTGGTTGTATGGTATCCATTCAAGCATTATATCATTATAGCCATTTATTTTTAATTGTCTTCCTTGAATGAAGACATCAATTTTTTCATTTCCACTAATCCAATTTACTAAATTTATAGAATTATTTTGAACTAAAATATAATTTCCTGTATCTGGATTTTGTGATATTCCATACAATAATTGAAATGCTCTAATTCTTGTTGGATATTTTTTAGCCTAAATATAAATAAAAGAGATTGTAAATATATAATTAAAAAAGTATTTAAATATTTGAAGAAATTTCATACCTCATTTATTAAAGAATCAATGGATTCTTGTGTATTATGTAAACATTTTAAAGCAACTTCTTTATTTGAATTTCTTGTATAATTTTCATTCCGCCAATGCTTCTTATATAATGGACCATCCTTCCATATTGCTGAATATACTGTTATAAGTTCATTTTTGCTGAACTCTTTAATTTCATTAAACTGGTTATATGGTATCCATTCAAGTACTATATCATTATAGTCATTTATTTTTAATTGCCTTTTTTGGATGAAATCATCAATTTTTTCATTCCCACTAATCCAATTTGTCAATTTTACTATATAATTTTGAACAAAAATATAATCTCCCGTATCTGGATTTTGAGATATTCCATACAACACTTGAAATGCTCTATAGTTTGTTGAATATTTTTTAGCCTAAATATAAATAAAAGAGATTGTAAATATATTAATCAAAAAAAATATTTAAATATTTAAAGATTTTCATACCTCATTTATTAAAGAATCAATGGATTCTTGTGAATTATGTAAACATTTTAAAGCAACTTCTTTAGTTGAATCTCTTGTATAATTTTCATCCCGCCAATGCTTCTTATATAATGGACCATCCTTCCATATTGCTGAATATACTGTTATAAGACCATTTTTGCTTGTCTCTTTAATTTCATTAAACTGATTGTATGATATCCATTCAAGCACTATAGTATCATCATAGCCATTTATTTTTAATTGCCTTTCTTGAATGAAATCATCAATTTTTTCATTTCCACTAATCCAATTTGTCAAGTTTATGGTATAGCTTTGAACAAAAATAAAATTTCCTGTATCTGGATTTTGAGATATTCCATACAATACTTGAATTGCTCTATGGTTTGTTGAATATTTTTTAGCCTAAATATAAATAAAAGAGATGTAAATATATTAGAATAAACATTTAAATAATTAAAGATTTTCATACCTCATTTATTAAAGAATCAATGGATTCTTGTGAATTATGAAAACATTTTAAAGCAACTTTTTTATTTGAATCTCTAGTATAATTTTCATCCTGTTCAATATAGCGTAATGGACCATCCTTCCATATTGCTGAATATACTGTTATAAGACCATTTTTGCCTGTCTCTTTAACTTCATTAAACTGATTGTATGGTATCCATTCAAGCACTATATCATTATAATCATAGACATTTATTTTTAATTGCCTTTCTTTAATGAAACTATTGATTTTTTCATTTCCGCTAGTCCAATTTGTAAAATTGGTTTCTAAATATTCCAGAATATTATCTTCTGTTAAAGGTATATTTTGAGGAAACATTGTTTTCAAAAGCTCAAAAATTTTTTCAAAAAAAATCTTTATTTATAATAAACTATGTAAGAATGTAACGTACAAGTAATAGGTAACACAACAGTTGGCACAAATTACTTATGTGAGCATTGCGTAATGAAGCTTCTTGATTGAGTTGGTTCGATGTCGATCATAGTCGATCATAGTCACAATTATTTGAAAAAAAAATTTTTCTTATTAAATTTTTTTCATAACTTTATGCAAATTCTTTTTAATATTAATAACAAAAGTACGCTTTTGCATCATTTATTGTATAATATGTGTTTGTGATTTAAAAAAAAAACCTCTTTTAACCTTGAAATCACACTGAATCATATTTGAAATATAAAATAGCAAAGCCACTGCATTAAAAACCACACTAACTGGAGTATTCTCCGACTTCTTTTACTCCAGTTGAGTCAATACATTATATTTATATGAGAATATTCACTCTATATAATTAAAAAATGGTGTTTGTGTGACTAACGTTTAGATTAGCCTGTATAAATTAATTTTGAATTGTTGATCCGTATGCTTTATAGTTAAGACCTGCCTTGACTAATCCAATATTCCGGTTAATGAAATTTAATCTGAATTTTTTATTTTTTTACCAGTTTTTTCAATCTAAATTTTTCCGGTTCCCCCTTTTCTTAAACCGATCTTTTACAAATGGTTCTTACTTTTTTTCAAATTTCCTCGTTTCTCTTTCGAAGCATCCTTTTCTTTTCCTTTTTTTTCTTTTTTTAAAAATGTTTCGTTTTTTTCCTCCTTTTTTTTTGTTTTTTTTTTCATTCTTTTCCCGGATTCAGTTTTTTTTTTCAAAACCGAAAAATTATTATTATTTTTTTTATTTTTTTTTTAAATAATCTTTTAAGACTTTTATTGGTCTTTTTTTTTAAACCATATTAATAATTTTTTTTCGGTCTTATTGGATCGAATTATTGTCCTTTTTTTTCAGAATTTTTTCGGTACTTATTTTTTTTTTAAAACCAATTTTTTTCTTTATCCTTTTTCTTTTCCCCAAATTTTTTTTTTCTTTTTTTTCGAATTTTTTTTTTCGGTTTCTTTTTTCAATCCGATTATTCTCTTTGTTCCTCCCCCACAATTTTTTTTTTCGTTTCTGGTTGGCTTTTTTTCCAATCCGAAAAATTTTTTCCCCTTTTCCTTTTTCGGTTTGGCTTTTTTTCCCTCTGTATCATGATAATAATTACAAGCAAATCTTCTGCAAATTAGTCAATATCGGCTTTAAATGTAATTTCAATGATCTATGTGCTATATCTCATTTTATTAGTTCTATTTTACAATCCATCTATCCTTTTTGTTATTTAATTATATTTAATACCCTTTATAACTTATCTGTTATAAGAACAAGTTGCACAATTTTATCATCCGAGTTGATATTTTTTCTTAGGTTAAAAGATGTCCTTGAAGTCTTGAACTTCTATCCATTTATGCATCAATTAACTGTTAATACCTTTTTTAGCTCTAAAACTTTTTATATTTATATTATAAATAATTTTTATTTATAGCTTTATCTTATTTAACATTTATCGTTTTAGTTTCAGCCAGTTATTACGATTGTTAAAAGTCACAATAAGTTTAAATGATAAAACCTACGTTTTAAAATTAAAATTAACTTTTGTATACAATATGTAATACAAAATTGTCTTCATTACAGAATAATAATAAAATAGAGAATTTTAAATAAAAATTTCTCTATATTGTAAAGTTAAATTTTTATATCATTAAAAAAAGCAATATATAAATCAATATATAAATAAGGTAACAAAGATCGTTTATTATTGGCTTTACTTGCCAGAATTACATAATTCCACCTGGAATTATTCAGAAAAGGAAGGATCTACACGTTATTTTGGCTTTTATTGTTTTACAATGTAAGACCTAAGCCCGTGATAAATCACGTTTGTCACCTTAAGCTTAACAAAATAATACTTTATTAATAATATAAATAAATACAATAATATGCTTGGTTTAAACAATACTAAATAATAATTAAATTAAATATTTATCTAAATAAATTCCTATATTCATAACCTGAACTTCCACAATGTCATTATTTGCGTCTATTTATATGAATTCAAAAATAGTATCTTAACGAAACTTCTGCGCCTTTTATCTCTATGTTTTGTTGCAAAACCAAAAATTCCTATTTCATATAATACCTTACTCAATCGAACTGCAACTATCGGTACTTGCTATTTTTCATATTTTTTGAACATTTTGAATTTTCTTTCATTTTTGACCTTCAAAGCCATTTCCTTAAATGTAAATACCCTATTCATAGACTCTTTCGTCATGATCTCACCTGTTTCCTAATCACCTGATAATCATCTAGTTTTACGTCATCTCGGACGTTACATTTATACAATTTTAAAATACTAAAAATTTATACACTAATTCTAAATGTAATATTACGCCTCATAATTAATAAATTTACTAGGTATATTACGGCATTACAACAACTTACAACCAATTTAAAGCTATAAAAGTTAATTTTTCTTAATCTGCCTCATGAGTTTATAAATATTAAAATAATTATGATTAACTCAATTTTGTTACATTAATTTACCAAGTATTTTAACTTATAATGATAAAATAAATAAAAAAATCGACATAAGAAAAGAACAATAATTACAATAATTTCAAGATTTCGAGATAATCATATTTAGGACTTTACTATTTTACTATTACATATCTTTTGTTAATTGATAATTAAGAAAACTATAAAATCTGTTACAATTAACTTCATAGAAGATCATTGATCAAATTTTTTTTTATTAACAGACAGATGAATTGTACTACTTACCTGTAAAAAAATAATATGATACAATGTACCTTTGATTTCAAATCAATAAAAATTTTTTTCAATGTTTTTATTAAATAATTAAGAAATATGACTTATTTTACGTTGGAAATCGTGAAGTTAATCAAATTTACAGTGAAAAAAATATATATATTAAATAGAGAGAAGTTTCTTTTTCTTTCGTTTCTACCATTAAATTCTTTTTATATATTACATGTATAATTGTCATTCAAAAGTCAATACTTGACCAAAAATGTAGTGTTTTTATTATAAATAAAATATCCTATACACATTTTTTATTGGATGGGAACGAAACTTCTACACAAAACGTACCTTTCAGTATAAAAAACGTATCTACTTTTTTTATAGGGATTGCTATTTTCGAATTAGTATCAATTATAAAAAAATAGTGCGATATATAAGAAATAATGCGATATAAAATTAAAAGTGTTTTAACTTTTATTAAGTTGCATATCCCAGAGTACTTAAATATTTTTTTTCAGTATTTTCGCTCAAATGATTTCTAAGCGATCAGCGATTTTCTTTTTTTTGGCTTGGTAAAAAAAAATACAAAAAGTTTTGTAATAGAGCACAAACCTGTATTATTACAGTACAAAGCACGCCATTCACGAAATATAAAGTTAGCTTCAGAAACTGGTAATGTCAGGTTTGCTTCTTTGAACTGTAATAAAATAATAAATATTATTTATTTTTATATTTATTTTTATACCTTCACTAAAAATATGAATTTATATACTCACCACGAGTAAGTTAGAGGCTGCACGATTTCAAAGATCATTCTGTAATAATAATTACATAAAATTATTAATTCTTAAGTAAATAGTTGTTTGCGCTTTTCATAACTAAGTTCACAAATATCAATAGTGTGATTAGTACTTTGTGACATCTTTTCTTTTCTTTGATAATAAATATTTTAAAAATTTCTTTTAAAAGTTGAGTGTTTAATTAGATAAAGTTTGAGTTGTGTTGTATTTATAATAAATAAACAAAGTTTATATATTTATAAACTTTTGAAAAGTACATGATAATTGAAAGTATAAATAGTTTAATATTTATAATATAAAAGTATATGAAAGTTTAATAATTGATATGCGAAACTTAATATTTATAATAAAAAGTCAATATTTAATACTACTATTGTATTGTATAGGCATTAATTTTTTTAATAATATATTTTTTTAAATAAAACTTTAGTTATGAATTATAGTTCGTTACGGCGTTGCATTACATAAAAAAAACTGGGATCCCAGACCCCCAGCAGGCGTCACTGACTGTTATCCCTAGTGAATTTTTTATTTGCTTTTTTATTTTATTATATTATTTTTTTGATCTATTCATATTTTTTCCGTTTTTCTTCCGTTTTTTATCATGGTTAATTATCAGCAAATTATCAGTTAATTTTAGAAATTCTGATAGTCCATTTTAATTCCGTATTTATATTGCTGAAATTACTGAAAGAATCCGGATTGCTATTCAACCGGTTACTATTCCGAAAAAATTCACTGAACCCAAACAAAATCACAGAGTTATAACGGAAATATTCTTGGAGTGTCATTTACCAGACACAGAAAGGTTGATCAAAACTTTTCAAGCACATAATGGTAAAACCATAATATTCTTTGATAATTTAAATGGCTTAATAGAAAAGAGGAGCGAAAGGAAATTCAAAGATACTAATAATTTTAATAGAGGATAATACAAATGTCAACAACAGGATAATGTAATTACTGTTTCAACGTACAACTTAATATTTTTACTCCGCACAGGATTATTATGTTTGATAAAAAATATGAATATAATGAATTTAATTATATCTGTACCATGATCCATTAGACCCTGTAAGTCCTGCAAACTTTCAAAAATTACCGAATCCTCCTGGGTATTAGCACTAATTTATGAAAAATCTTTGAATACAAGGATTGTTACAAAATTAAATTTAAGCACTTATATTAATTTATCATGTGATATATTGTGAAGCATTTTTATTGGTTATGGATTTTCCACTCAGGTGACCCGTCCGAGATATGATCATATGAGAACTAATTTTTTTTTTGTGTCGCCTTATTATTCCTATTTTCTAATTTTAGGAACTATTTAGAAGTTAGAACTTCCTTCATGACTAAGACAACTTGTTTTTATAAAAAATAAATCTGAGATTCGAAGTTCAATTATGAAAAAATGGAATTAACCAAATAAGAAAAAATCAGTGATTTCCCGCGATATCTTTGCCGTAATTTTAAAGAAATAGTTTATTTTAATAAATTTTATTTAAAATTTTTTTTACAAAGAAACACCTTTAATAATTGTTAATATAAAATGTATTTTTCTGATATTGTAATATTTATACTTTAATATATATAACAATAATAATAAATTAATACAAATATAAAATCATGTTATGGTCATATGTAACAATTGTAACATTATGACTTATAACACATACTACTACAGTACTAATATTTATACTACAATGCAGCTACAATCATTGTACATTAAAAGCAAATTTCCGTAATATATTCAGTTAAATCTACATAAGGTAAATATTTAAAATCTTTGATTACTCCATCTCTTTTATATTTATTGGTAAGTTCCTTATAAATATAATTCTCTCCTAAATTTTCAGTAGTAAATAGTGTAATTGCATGTCTACCATTCCATTTTTCCAAGAATTCCTTCAAGATTTCTGAAGAAAATTTAAATTTATAACAGAACCTAATTTCTTTAAAATTATTTGGTGATGATCTAATTAACATTTTTAATAATTCTTTCCCATTTTTCAAATAATCTTCATAAGTATCTTCTTCATTATCAAAAATTATAATTAATAATAATGATTTCAAATTTTTACAAATTTTTAATAATTTTTCAAGTTCAACGAAATGCTCCTCTGATGGTGAGAATGCAATTGACAAGTATTCAATTAAAGGACAATTTTCATAAATTTTACGAATAAAATTGATGAGAGAACCCTCATTAAAGTTAAAAGGTTCATATTTAATATTATTAGGATCGAACAAAACTTTCTTGAGACGCCTTCCACTATTTTCAATTATACTGGAAATTACATTTATCTTATTCCGCTCTATATTAAGAACTTCAAGTTCATGTAATTTCAATTTTTCTAATTGTTTTTCATCAAAAGAAATATAATCATCAATTATTAATACTTTTAATTTATCAAACTTTGGAAGCATATCTTGAAATAATGTATGCTCATAATTACACAGATAAAAAAAAACTATTTTTAAATAATTGAGGCTTTCTGCTTTTTTTTCTAGTGCAAGAAGAAGTTCTTCGTATGGATCATAATCATAATCCGTATAATCATCATCAAAATTATCAACCCATTCAAAATGCTTTAATTTCTTCTGAACTTCAATCAACTTAATAATACCATGATTAGGTTTTGGGTTCATACTAACAATTAAAAGCCTTTGTATATATTTACAGAATTGTGATAATCCATAAAAATATGAAGAATCAATTATTGTATCACATCGTAATTCACAAAGTGACTCAAGACGAACCATGGCTTCTGGAATATAAAATATTTGGTGTTTAATTGACATCATATCAAAATATTTCAATTCTGGACATTTTTTCATAAAGAGATAATAAAATTTTTGTTGCATAAAAAATTGATTATAAGCCAAAGGTGATCCAATAGAAATTATATCATTTATAATATCTACATTGATACTTCTACAGAAGGATAAATAATCAAATAAGAGTGATTGGTTTGAACATGAAGGTAATTGAATTCTTTGATTTGTAATGAATTCTTTTATATCATCGATTAAATAGTGAGAAATAATGATAAATAAAGAGCTTTTAATTCTATAATTAATACTATTGTAACACCAAGGATTCCTCCATAAAATCGGTATCACAGTTTCACACCAAAGTCTATTGACCAGTAGACATGAAAAGAGGGACTTTGAATTTTTTTGTAATTCTTCAAATATTAAGAAAAGGAT
The DNA here is from genome assembly GCF_026210795.1 of Rhizophagus irregularis. Taxonomy (NCBI): domain Eukaryota; kingdom Fungi; phylum Glomeromycota; class Glomeromycetes; order Glomerales; family Glomeraceae; genus Rhizophagus; species Rhizophagus irregularis. The sequence continues at coordinate 2,469,640 of NC_089444.1, read as the reverse complement.
ATCTTTATTGAGTTTGGACATTCTTTATTCAAAAAAAATAATAATAATAAAATGACTTAAAATAATTTTTTATAAATGAAACTTAAAAATATTTTTAAAATTTTTTCCAACAAAAAAAAAGAAATAAAAGAAATAAAACTACTTAAAAGGATACCGAAATCCGAAATCCGATCAATTTGCCAATTTAGATATTCATACAGCCACAAACTTGACCAAATGACACAAGTAATGTTACACAATAACGTGAATAAATAAACAAAAATTGCGCCATTGCCTATAACAGAAAGTATTTTTCTTTTTTTAAAAAAAAAAAAGTTGTTGTTTAACAAAAATAGTCAAAAGTCGGAATTAATACCAAATCCTCCATTTGGTAAGTTTTATATCCGTATCGTGATAAACACAGAAATTTACTACGCCAGTAAGACACGTGCTGCCGGCGAACAGCGAATAAATATGATTCTTTGAAAAAGAAAATTAGCAATGTGATAATATTTTTCACAACTCAGTACAATATTACTGCTTTGCAGTATATATTTATTTGACTAATTAATTGATGAAATTTATTGTGAAGGTAGGTTAAATTTTTTAATGTTCTTTGGATTCTTGTTTTAACTATAACCGGGGGTGATGATCACCGGTGACTGAAATTATTATAATCGACCAGCATTAAAAAATATAGTGCCGGTAAAAATTGATAATTCTGGCCAACGGTGATGATCACCCCCGGTGATTTGAAGTAAAAACCTCTTATTAATAATTTAATATCGAAAATTTTTTTATTCAATTACTAATATATTAGGCGTAAATATAATAATATATTTATTTTATTATTATATAATTATATACCATAATTAAAGAAATTTTATGATTGATTACAATAATTTTCTATTACTAGTGAATCAAGTTGTTTATAAATAATACTTACTATTTTTTTTTTATATCATTGTTTTGTTTAACAATATCTCTCGTATCTCTTTTAATAATTTCTGATCATTCTCATGTTTTTCTTGTAATTCTTTTAGTAATTTTTGATCAGTTTCATTTTTTTCTTGCATCTCTTTCAATAATTTCTGATCGGCCTCTTGTTTTTCTTGTATTTCTTTTAATAATTTTTGATCGGTTTTATAATTTTGAATATTAAGTTTTTTTAATAGATCTTCTCTCATTTCTGAAAATACATCAGCATCCCATTGACCATCACTAATTAATTTTTTGATTTCTTCACGTGTCTTATCAACATTTGCATAATAATATCTATAAAATTTTATAAGCATTAGTACTTTATATATGGATATTTTCTTTCAAAAAAAAAAAAGAAAAAAAAGTAAAAAGTTAAAAATTAACATACATTACTTCTGGAATTCTTTCCAACGTCTCTGATGTGGTAATAAATAAAATAATTAAATTTCAGCTAAAATCTATAAAAAAAAAATAATAATTTATTAATAATAATTAAAAGAAAATATACTAATATAATGATTATATATTATACCTCTGCTTTTTGTATTAAATATGAGACTCTATCATTATCCTTATCAATCGCAATATTAAGTAATCCAATAAATAAATTCATAAGATATACAACAATTAAAAGTGAGAATAAAACACTCAATATTACAATTGATGGATTATTCATATATGACCAATTGGATAATGAACTTGAATCACCTAAATAATTAATTAAATATTTATAGTGATAAATAAATTTAAATAAATTATTATAAAAAATAAAATATAAATAAAAAAAATATACCTGTTAAAAATTTATACATTGCAAAAAGTGCAGATTGATAACTTATAAACATGTTTGTATTTTCATTTGGTAATTGAATAATATATGGATTAGAATCTATAGTTCCATCATCAAGTACTTTACCATAAGTAGGAACTATGTTCCATGGATTATTAGGATCATTATTGATCACACGATTATCAAATGAAAAATTAGTATCTATTGGTGATAACATAATATAAAATGCATGTGCAAAACTAATTATAATAATAAACAATACTACTATAAATGAAATAATTTGTTTTGCAACACTAATTATAATTGCAAAATATACACCAAAAGATTCAAACACTCTAAAAAATAAAAGAAATTTTATATCCAAAAATAGACATGAAAAAGAAAGTAATTTAACATGTTTGTCATCCGTTTGAAGCCAGTGAGCAGCACTAAAAATTGGAAGCACACATGCAAGTATATCTATAATATAATTAATCATATGTTAAACTGTTGTAAAGTATAAATCAAATAACTAAAAGAAACATTAATACATACTAAATATATTCCAAAAATTACGGATCCACTTAATAGGATTATAAATAATTTGTCGAATTTCAAAACTGAGATGAATTAATCCAAGTATAATAGAAGCAATCAAAAGTTGGACCTGAACATCTTTGTCAATATATTGTTGAGGAATTGTTACAGCAGTAGTAAAACATCCAAGTAAAGCCATAAATGTGGCCCAAATTATCAAGTAATAATATTTTCCAAAGGTATTCCATTTAAAATTAATTATTGCTTCTCCATTCCATGTTTTATATATATCACCACTAATTGTTTTAACAAATGGACTAGATTGAGGCATAATTATTTCTAAAAGCCAATCATAATCTTTTGGATAATTAACAAATTTAATATAAGGAATCATAAAAGTAATTGTTGGTGTTGGTGTAATTTTAACTCCTGAACTTGCTATATTAAATAATTTAAAATCATTAATACAATATATATATTCAACTTACTACTTATTAATCGAGTCTAAAATTTGTTCTCGATCATTATGTGTTCCCAAACAATTAAAACATCATCAATGGAAGCTTTTATTACATAAATTAAATATATAAATCATTCAACGTAAAAAAACACTTTGTGGATCACATATTGGATCACATACTACAATATATTATCCACAATACCGTTTTACAATAAATATTGCGGAAAAGTTATTCTCTTTTTAGTTAACTCCTAAGTTATGAATAACAATAATCCTTCTTTCCGCTTCCTCCAAAAAAGTAGACTACCTCTATTATTCAAATTCTTTTTACAACTTAACTTCGTTTTTTTAACATTTATCTGGTAAAGTTAAATCAGATCCAGTTTCGTCCACATACCAATTTTTTTCTATGTATAAAGACACTAGTTACAAGCTTTACGCATAATCATGAGATCGTGACCAGGGGTCACAGTTGCCTTATTTCGAACTCGTATAACATGTAGTACATATAACGGTCAGAATTACGCAAGGTTTAGCCAACATTGCACTCTAAATCAAGTCATCACTTTATAATCACTGATGAAATCAGTAATCAGATTTTTTCATGCAAACCATATTAGCTTAGAAACTACTGATAAATTGATACTTTCAGAGTATATTTACCTTCAAATACGCTATCAAACTTCTTTCTTCAAACTTTTTTTCTTATTTTAAACTTACTCCTTTTATCTATATCTCCTAATGGATCGGTCGTTTAATTGCTTACTTGTAAACAATAGAAATGTAAAAACAATTTCTATTTTCAAAGACTCTGATGAAAGAAAGTACATATTGTATGATGAACAAAATGATCTAAAAATCTACTTAAACCAACTCAACGTTGCACTTTTAAGAAACCATATCAGGGGAATGTACAAAATTCAAGAATACATGAAACTTTGGAAAGTTAATGTCCATAATGTTGATATCGAAAAAATTTCTACTGAAGATGACATTGTCGAACTTGGCGGAATAGAAATGGATCCTCTTAAACTGGTTGAAAAATATTTTGAAAATGAACTTAATGATCAAAATTTTATAAAGGAAAACATAAGAAATATCCAAATCATCGCCATCTATGATATCGCTGGTAACGGTAAGTGCCTCTCAATGTTTTACCTCTCGAACAAGAAATTAACTGTTGAAAAAAATACATTTATTCAATTTTTTCATTGTTATAAAATAATGTGCTTCCTGCCAATTCTGCGCTGTATTATATTCTTTTTCATATCTTCGTAGTCCCCATCTTTCCGTTACTTCTTATTTAAATTGTCTATTGACTTTTTTTGGCACTTTCTCCTTTTTTAGACTTTCCAAACCCAAACAAAAAGGTGAATTTCGAAGAAGGTAATCAATTGTTTTGGCCCATATACGAATTTTATTACGAAATGTCTTAATACTCTTTAATCACATTCTATCTAACTAAAAAAGATAAGAGAATGTTGGTTCGTTATGATCATTATGGTACAGTCTTATTTGAGCGAGAAGAACTGGAAGAAAATGGAATTCATTATCTAGATGATCTAAAAGAATTAATCAAAGATAGGTTTAATACCCTCAGAAAATATTCCCATGGGATGTTCTCCCTTCGCAAAAGAAATGAAATGAAAACCTTGGATCCCACTATTTCTATTGATAATCTATATAATATGGAATTAGATGTTATTATAATTATTGGTATGTGTACCATGGCTGGATTCGAATATTTCAAAATCTAAATACAATTCTGACATTTTATTTACTTGCGCACTTTCTTCTTTTTTAGACTTTCCAAACAAAAAGGTGAAGCTCGAAGAAGGTAATCAATTGTTTTAAACAAACTGTTAGGTGTTCTGCGTTTATAAATCATTATTTTTTTTCTCATTACACTGTATATATTATTATTTTTTTACAGATGATTATGAATGGGAAAGAATTAAAAAAGCATTCCAAACTGAATACCAGGGCACTGTTCTGGAAGGCTTTTACGCTCGGCTAAATCAATTTCATGAAACTTGGTTGTCAGATGGAAGGTACGCCCCTTATTTAGCAATCACACAAAGCTCCGGTTCCGGTAAAACGCGGCTTGTGGCGGAATTGAGAACCAAGGGGATCTATGTCTTGTACATCTGCAAACGTAGTGAGTATAGTTCTGGATACCCCAAATCAACACCTTATGCTCAACAAGTTCTGGATACAATTCGGGATAATAAATTTAGGGCTCTTTTGTGTGGCGCAATCGAAAAAATTAAAGACAAAGGATGGAATACAGAGCAGTTTTGGAATATTCAAATTAGCGGTGATCGCGAATGTGAAGAATTCTGGAATACTGTTTTGAGATCGTTAGTGAAAAGTGAATCTTCTCTACCAAAATACAATAACCAAGAATTTGTTAAGAAATTATTTCCCGGAATAGATATCCCTGTAGTTTGTTGTATTGACGAGGCACATGAATTGATTACGCGGAGAAAGGATGGTGATACCTACTTTGTTCTATGGAGACAACAAATTCGGCATATTCCATGGATAGGATTCTTTAATATTCTTCTCAGCACAAATAGGAAGATTGACAATTTCCTTCCTCCAACGATAATAGATACCGTCTCTGCCAGAACAACTAATTTCAAAATATTTCCTGCGTATTTAGATGTCAGTACCACGGACGTGTTAGCATTACTTGCTGAAAACGTTGGTAAAGAAAACTTTGATAAAAATTACGATCTTGAAAGGGTTGCATATCTAGGAACTCCCCTTTGGGGCTCTCTTGCTAAAGCCGGAGTTGGAGTCGATGAACTTATTCAACTAGCTTTGTGCAAGATCCGCAACTTTAGCAATAAGAAGGATGATTATATTGCTAACTTTGCATGTATATCTTGCACCCTGGCTCTTGAAGTTCCTCCTCGAATTGCAGAAGTAGACGATCTGATAGCATCCCATATGGCTACTGCTATAGGGATTTCACCTGATCGTACAAGTATTCTTTGCACATATCCTTCTGATGCTATCCTTGCATCTGGAGCTCTAAAAGGAATCATTAATGTTGGTTGGAAAAACTGCTTGGACACATTGGTGGAACTGCTCAATCGTGGGGTAGTAGAAGTGGGAGAAAGAAGAGAACTTGTCAATCGCATCCTATTTTCGATGAGATATGGAGATGTAAATGTTTGGACCAGAAGTTACATATTTGGAGAAAGTTCCCTTAAGATCATTTTTAGAAAAAATGAATGGCCATGATGTGCTTCTTGACGAATTGGAAATAAATGATGCAGAAGTTGGATTTAATCATTGGATATCTTTGCTGGCTACCAATATGGATTGTGTGAAATCTGGAGGGAATAAATTCCTAATGGAGGATCTTGTCATAGAAGCTTATCACCGCCATGCTGCCATCAAGATGCCATTTGGGTTCGAAAATATCGATCATGTCATTCCCTTTAAATACTCTTCTGGTTATGGCGTCATATCAATTCAAAACAAGAATGCAAAACAATCAACCTATAAATCGGCAGACAATTTCCTATTAATAAATCCAGTAAGTGTTTTTGGTAAATCGCACGAAGATTATAAGATTCTAGGTATCTATACCGATTTTCAAAAGGGAGAAACCCCAGAAAAAGCAACATCAGAACTGATAAGCGTAGATTTTATATATACACGATCAAAATTTCCTGGAGAAGAAGCAAAAATTATGTATATTCGAGGCGTTGAAGCGTTTGAATTTGATGATGAAATTAATGAACGACTATCTAAAGTACTTTATGCACGCCCTTGGCCATTAGATAGATATTGGAGCACCTTTGGTGAGAATGAATTGGATGGGGAAAATGCAATAAGATCTTTTTTACCTATTATATTTGAACAGGAAGAGGGTCAGTCTTTGATTGATAAATGGGAGATGTGCCATGATTAGTGATTTATTACTGATTAATGGGAAAATAAGGAAGAGGAGAAAAGATGGAAGAGAAATGATGGTAAAAATACTCAATGTGTATATTTTTTAAAAAATTGCATTGCGTATAATGTAAACTTTATGGCTTACACATTAGCTTTTTATTACTATAGTATGAAAATGTAATTATATATACAGTAGTAGTGCAAATGCAAAATGTAAATAAAAAATTTAAAATTCAAACAAAATAATGAAATAATATATATACATATGGGATGTAATAATTACTATGAATATAAAAAGCAGTAAGTTTTTTTAATTCATTTGTCTCATTTGTAATAAGTTAATCTGCAGCAAAATATTTTCGAGACTCGGTTGATTTATTTCATTAAATATTAAAAATATAATATCTACACACACAAGATATAGATATTGAAAATTAACAAATTTAAATTTTTAAATTTATCATAGTCTTAGAATAGATCGGTTAGTTATAGAGGGTAATATATTTTTATATTATTTTCTAGGTGTTCGTATAATTTATATGTAGATTTTTCATACCATAATTAATAAACGCGTTACTAATTAAAAAATATATATATATATATAATATTTACCAAGATGTGAAGGTTAACGCATCTATTAAGGATATGTTACATAACATCGAGAACAATAGATAAGTCTCGCTTTAAACAGTACGTACAACAAATCACTGCATTATATTTGTTATTGATTATTACTCCCGTTAGTAATGTCATAAGCATATTAATTATCAATAAATTTTTATTACTACGATAAAATGATCTTAACTCTTATGTGTTACTTCGTCAATGACGTGGAATCCACCTGTAGTATAGTAATTTTTTATATTTTACATTTGTAATGGTATGTTTGAAGTGTCCGAAACGGAATATATAACGTTTTCCCAAATTCTACTCATGGTAACAATTTCCTCTTGAAATTATTGTCGCAGTGTATACGCATTTCACAATATATCACAAAAGTCTCAAAATTTTGTGATAAACACAAATTTTAACACATAATTTCGCAAAATGCTAATCTTTATATATGTGCATAATTTCACTCATAATTTTCACATAAATTTCGCATAATTTCCATAATTGCGGATTACGTCACTTACCATCAAATTTAAGGACGTAGCTCATGTCCTAAACTAATCATCGGCCTAAATTATCGGCCCATTTTTAATAATGCCTTAAGACGTACCAGTGATAATTTCATTATATAGTAATTTTGAAGCACAAAAAAAACACACTTATCACAATCATCGTCTGGTCTAAAGCGGCAGAGTCACGTGATCTTAATAAAATGTTCGTCACCCCGCATCACACCTCTACTATAAATTATTCAGAGGATTTAGAATTTTCACGCAATTATTTGTCACATTCGTAATTTCTTAATGCCATAATTCCGGCCAAATCTGCCCCCATTATATGAAGATAGAATAACATTATAGCCTTTGTGTAACACGATATACGTTTCAGTGCAAGATTAGTATATGTTAAAACCTCACTTAAAATATACTTGTCTTTTAAAGTACTTACTAGATGTACACTTTTAAAGAGTCACATCATAATACTACACAACCCTACAATAAATTACCGGATTTCATGAAATTTACTGTAAAATTGATGATTTTCAGGCTGCATAAAGGTTTATGAATTTTTAATAAAATTCAGCCAGAATTTTTTTTTTTTAAAAAGCAAATCAATTAAAATTTTTTAGTATTAAAACAAAAAAGAAAAAAATTTTTAAAATATAAAAAAATTTTCTCATTGAGATGATTACAATAAATAAATCGCTTAAACAGTTGGCTAATGACAGGAATTAATTAAGGAATAATATGAAAAATTTGATCATCTAAACATAAAAAATTTGCGTATATATGATTTTAAGCAAGTATATTTGTAATATAAAGAAATTTTTCTTCAAAGCTTACTACGACATTATTAGAACTAAAGTTTATTAAATGTATTCTTTTTATTACTTTACAATAAATACAAAAATTCTGTCCTTTAAATTCTATGTTCACATTATTGAGAATTTTACATATTTTACGTTGAATTTTTTTTTTTGATGAATCCCACATATTATTAAGTACATTTGTACTTAAAGTGATTTGATAAAATTCTTCCAACTCCAATCCACATAAAGAACAAATATAATGAAAAATATCATATACTGTAGGTTATTGATATTTCGTTTAAAGCCAATATTGACGAATATATAGATCATGTGGACAATGATACCATAAAATTCAAGATATTCAAAATATTTTAGTCATTGATGTACAGATTTGTGATTACTAGTCCGAAGTGATCACTAGCCCGAAGTGTAACGAAGATCGTACGCTTGAGGACGTCATTTCTGGATGTTCGTGTAATTCTATGTTTCTTAGATGTCAGATTCCATAATTTATCCACCACTTTGGTTTCCTAGTAAGTTGTAATATAAAAAATAAATATTATTGACATGTTTTCATGATAACGTAAGCAGATTATGCAAGACCCTTTTCTATTATAAAAATAAAATGACCAGGAGACACTTACGTTAATTGTTGTAATATTAATAATTTATTTATTTAACAAAATGTTAAAATTTATCAATTTTAATATAACTACAACATCGGAATTTCACTTTCACGTGACAATATCGGAAAAATCGGCACTTTCCATTTTCCTTTTTTAGTGTTTTTAACCTATTTATTTATCACTGCAAATGCTCCATTTTTGTTTATAATACCACGATTTTATTATTTATATAAATTTTCAATATGTACAAAGCTGATAAAGGATTTGAACATACTTTTTTTAATCTAAATTCTAATTATATTCATTTTAGTCTTTCAATTTAGTAGTGTCCAACAAATGTGAATTAGATAAATCAGCAAAATAGACTATAAAATTTAACGATAATTTGGTGGCCAAACAAAATCTGTGAAAATATAAAGCTAAACTTAATTTTATTTTTTGTGCTACATAATCAACATTGATTCAACCATTTTGAATTGTATAAAAAAATTTCCAAGAAGCTTACGTAATACTTACGTAAGTCATTTAACAAATTATGTACTACATAAAAATTTTTTTTTTAGAAATTTTTAGAATTTTCTGAAAAAATCTTTGGGATTTTTATACAATGTTTTCTCCAAACATACTTGTAACAAAAGATAATATTCAGAAATGTTTAGAAACTGACTTTATAAATTGGACCAGTGGAAATGAAAAAATTGATAATTTCATTCAGGAAATGCAACTAAAAATAAATCGCTATGATGACATTATAATCGAATGGATACCATACAATCAGTTTAATAAAATTAAAGAAACATGCAAAAATAGTTCTATAACAGTATATTCAGCAATATGGATGGATGGTCCATTATATTATAATTATAACTATACTAATAGTTATACAAGAAATCCAAATAAAGAAGTTGCTTTAAAATATTTATGTAACTTACAATATTCTATTGATTTTCTAATAAATGAGGTATAATATTCCTTTAATAATTTAAGTATTTTGATTCAATTATTTACTATTCATTTATTTATATTTCAGGCTAAAAAATATTCAACAAAAAATGAGGCATTTCATATATTGTACGGAATATCCCAGGATCCAGTTACAAATAACTATATTTTAATTCAAAATAATTCCATTAACATAACAAAATGGATTAGTAGAAATGAAAAAATTGATAATTTCATTCAAGAAATGCAATTATCAGGTATTAAATTTGAATGGATACCATACAATCAGTTTAATGAAATTAAAGAGACAGGAAAAAATAGTTCCATTACAGTATATTCAGCAATATGGATGGATGGTCCACTATATTATGATAATTTGAAAGAAGAATACACAAGATATTCAAATGAAAAAGTTGCTTTAAAATGTTTATGTAACTCACAATATTCCATTGATTTTCCAATAAATGAGGTAGTTTTTTTTAATAATATAAATGCTTTAATATATACTGTATATTTACTATTTCATTTTTCTTTATTTCAGGCTAAAAAATATTTGACAAACAATAGGGGATGTCATAAATTATTTGGAATATCTCAGGATTCAATTACAAATAACTATATTTTAGTTCAAAATAATTACATAAACATAACAAATTGGATCAGTGGGAATGAAAAAATTGATGATTTCATTCAAGAAATGCAATTAAAAATTGAACATTATAATTCAAATGCAATATTTGAATGGATACCATACAATCAGTTTAATGAAATTAAAGAGACAGGTAAAATTAGTTCTATAATGGTATATTCAGCAATATGGAAGGATGGTCCATTGCAATATATGTATGATAATTATGCAAGAGATCCAAATAAAGAAGTTGCTTTAAAATCCTTTTGTAACTTGCAATATTCCGTTGACTTTCTAATAAAAGAGGTATATTACTTCTTTAATGAATAAATATTTTTTTCTAATTTAGAATATTCATTATTTCTTTTGTTATTTTCAGGCTAAAAAATATTTAACAGTCAGTTATAGATTTCACATATTATATGGAATATCTCAGAATCCAGTTACAAAAGACTATATTTTAGTTCAAAATAATTTCATAAATATAACAAATTGGATCAGTAGAAATGAAAAAATTGATACTTTCATTCAAGAAATGCAATTTAAAAATAAGCGTCACTCAGATGCAATATTTGAATGGATATCATACAATCAGTTTAATGAAATTCAAGAGATTAGCAAATATGGTTCTATAACAGTATATTCAGCAATATGGAAGGATGGCCCATTACTTTATAATTATAAGCATTATAATTATGCAAGAGATCCAAATAAGGAAGTTGCTTTAAAATATTTACATAACTCAAAAAATAATATTGATTTTGTAATAAATAAGGTATAAAATTTTATAATTTTTTCAATACTTTCTTATTATATTAATTTTCATTTATTTTAGGTTAAAAAATATCTAGAAAATATTTGTAATAAAGGAATTTTTACTATATATGGAATATCCCAAAATCCAGATACAAATGATTATATCTTGGTTTTAAGCAATTTTTTCTGGGAAAATGAAAATGAAAAAATTGATAATTTCATTCAAGAAATGCAATCATTTTATAAAAGAGATGTAATATTTGAATGGATACCATACAGTCAGATTTATGAAATTAAAGAGATAGGCAAAAATGGTTCTATAACAGTATATTCAGCAATATGGAAGGATGGTCCACTACTTTATAGTAATTATGCAAGAGATCCAAATAAGGAAGTTGTTTTAGAATATTTACATAATTCACATAATAATATTGAATTTGTAATAAGTGAGGTATATAATTTATATAATATCTTTAATAATTTTTTGTTATAATATTAATTTCTTATTTATTTTAGGTTGAAAAATATTTAATAAATACTTATGATGATTATAAAGATATTTACATTATATATGGAATATCCCAAAATCCAGATACAAATGATTATATTTTTGTTTTAAGCAATTTTATCTGGAAAAATGGAAATAAAAAAATTGACGATTTCATTAAAAAAATGCAATTAAAAATGAAATTATATAAAACTTATTTATTTGAATGGATACCATACAATCAGCTCAATGAAATTGAAGAAACGGGTAAAAATGAATCTATAACAGTATATTCAGCAATATGGAAGGATGGTCCATTATATTATAATTATGATCATAAAAATTTTATAAGAAATTCATTAATAAATAAAAAAGTTGCTTTAAAATCTTTACATGACTCACAAAATACTATTGAATTTGTAATTAACAAGGTATATATAAATTTATATAATCTCTTTAAATACTTTTTAATTATAATATATTAATTCCTCATCTATTTAAGGCTAAAAAATATTCTTATGGTTATGAAGATATTTCTAGTGTTATATATGGAATGACCCAAAATCCAGATACAAATGATTATATTTTGGTTCTAAACAATTATATCTGGGAAAGTGGAAATGAAAAAATTGATGATCTTATTTATGAAATGCAATCATTAAGAATAGATATAAATGAAAATACAGTATTTGAATGGATACCATACAATCAACTTAATGAAATTGAAGTAATAGATAAAAGTAGTTCTATTTCAATATATTCAGCAATATGGAAGGATGGTCCATTATATTATAATAAAGATTGTAGAAATTATACAAGAGATTCAAATTTAGAAGTTGCTTTAAGATGTTTGCATAACTCACAAAATACTATTAGAATTGTAAGAAATGAGGTATAATATTTATATAAATATTCCTTTTACTTTTTTAATGCATTATATTAATCTCTTATCTATTGTAGGTTAAAAAATATTTAAGAGATGAATTTAGTAAAAAAATTTTTGATATATATGGAATATCTCAAAATCCAAATACAAATGATTATGTTTTAGTTTTAAATAATTTCATATTAGTAAGTGGAAATGAAAAAATTGATAATTTCATTCAAGAAATGCATTTTTCAGATCAAACGAATTTAATATTTGAATGGATACCTTACAATCGACTTAATGAAATTAAAGAAATAAGTAAAAATGGTTGTATAACAGTATATTCAGCAACTTGGAAGGATGGTCCATTGTATTATGATTATTTGAAAGAAGAATATACAAGAGATTCAAATGAAAAAGTTGCTTTAAAATATTTGTTTATTTCAGAAGACCCTATTGATTTCCTAATAAATGAGGTATAAATTTCCACAATTATTTGTATTAATTTTTAATAAATATATTAATTTCTTTTATTTATTATATATTACTAGGCTAAAAAATATTTAGTAACTTGTGATATATATGGAATATCTCAAGATTTAAATACAAATAATTATATTTTAGTTCTTACATGGGCAAGTGGAAATGAAAAAATTGATGATTTCATTCGAGAAATGAATACATATGAAGATACAGTAATTGAATGGATACCATATGATCAACTTAATGAAATTAAAGAAATTGGCAAAAATAGTTCTATTTCAATATATTCTGCAATATGGAAGGATGGTCCATTGTATTATGATGACCAAAATAGTAATGATTATACAAGGGATCCAAGCAAAGAAGTTTCTTTAAAATATTTACAAAACACACAGAATTCCGTTGAATCCCTAATAAAAGAGGTATACCGTTTTTCTTAAATATTTTAAATACTTTTTTAATTTAATAAATTAACTATGATTATCTTTTTTATTTATATTTCAGGCTAAAAAATATTTAACAAAAAATGGAGCATTTATGTTATTGTATGGAATATCTCAAAATCCAAATACAAATGATTATATTTTAATCAAGAATAATTACTTAAATATAGCAAATTGGATTAGTAGGAATGAAAAAATTGATGATTTCATTCAAGAAATGCAATTAAAGATAGGTAGCTATGAAGATATAGTATTTGAATGGATACCATACAATCAGTTTAATAATATCAACGAAATAGGTAAAGGTGGTTTTGCTATAGTATATTCTGCAAATTGGAAAGATGGTCCATTAGAATATGTTGCTGATGAAAAAACATATAAAAGGAATGATCCAAATAAAGTAATTGCCTTAAAATGTTTACATAATTCACAAAATATTACCAACAAATTTTTAAATGAGGTACGAAATTTTTTGAAAAATTATTTGTAATGATGAATTTAATTTAGTAAGTAATATATTATCTTTTATTTCAATCAATTTATTTTAATAGGCTAAAGAATATTCAATGACTAAGGGAAGTAATATCACTAATATATATGGAATATCTCAAAATCCGGATACAGAAGATTATATTTTGGTTCTTGGTTATGCAAAGGATGGAAATTTTAATAATTGGATGAATGAAAATTATGAATATTTCATCTGGCAAAATAAAGTGTCTGTATTACGTAAGATTATTAATGGTCTTACAGAAATCCATCAAAAACAAATAGTTCATCGTGATTTTCATTCTGGAAATATATTATTTTTAAGTAGTATAGATGATTTTAGCAATTGTATATTAATTTCGGATATGGGATTATGTGGAGAAGTTGGTAATGTAGATGAAAAAAATATTTATGGAGTTATGCCTTATGTAGCTCCTGAAGTACTAAGAGGAAAAGCCTTTACTCAAGCAGCAGATATCTATAGTTTTGGTATGATAATGTATTTTATTGCAACTGGAAGACAACCTTTTTACAATCGTGCACATGATAAATTTCTTGCATTAGATATTTGTAATGGAAATAGACCTGAATTAAATGAGCCAGAAGCACCAAAATGTTATATTGATTTAATGAAAAGGTGTTGGGATTCAAATCCTAACAATAGACCAAGTATTATTGAAATGAATGAATTAATTTTATCATTTTATAAATCTTATGGAGGGGATATTTTTATAGTAGAAAATGAAGAAATTGAAATACAATTTAAGGAAGCAGAGGAATACAGAAAAGCAAATGCAAATCCTTCATCCATTAAAGATTATCAAGCAGCTACTCATCCACAGGCTATTTATATATCTCGATTACTTAACCCTTTTACAAAGGACCTTCCAAAATATAATGATGATGATGATGATTATAACTCTGAATGTTTAGATTGCAAAATTTAATTTAGTTTATATGAGGTACATTACAATTAATTGAGAATGTTATACATTACATTTATAAAAGTGATTTATAATATAATGTTTTATGTTATCATTTACTCAAACTGTTTATATAGATTATTTAGTGCTGTAAATTGTTAATGTAAATTTTATTTTTATAAATAAAATTGAGAAAATTAAATAAATAATTTTGACAATCAAGATAATAACCTATTTAATTCATATACCAAAAATGCTTTGAAGCTATTAAAGCTATAAAAAAAGGGGGAAGTAAATATGCTATATGATCGATAACAAACAATTTTTTTCTTTTTGAGAGATGCATAATTTATTATTTATATACATGTTGCATTAGACTACTATTTTTTTTTAAATCATCCCAATAATGATACTGTCAGTTTGATGGGACTCTTCATGCAATTTTATAATAAACTCCTGCTACTATCCAATAGTAATATGAAATAACCACCAACAAAAATAGCGAATAACTGGTAATTATCAAATTTTAATAAATTTGTATTTATAACTTTCTAGTTTACACGTAATATTGACAAATTCAAGTTCTAGTAATCTTTTCTCTTCTACCCAAACATTCGCCAAATTTTCTTTGTAAAGTATACCTTCGCTCATTTCATTTAGAGCGTGATCTGTTACATTCATATAGACATATTAGTATCACGAACAATTAGAAAATTTCAAGAAATTTTTGTATATTATATTCATAAGAAATTAAGCAAAAATCACGAGGATTGGACGTCAACTGATTTCTTTTCCTTGTACCAAATTTCAATTTCTATCAATTTTTCGTGGATTTATTGATACTTTTCGAGCAAAGAGAGGTATTTACAAATGTTTTTTAAGGGAATTGAGAAAAAAACAAATAAATTATATTTTTTAATGGTAAGCATTGGTCATGACCAAGAATAAAAAACATATATAGTTTTAATAGATCAACAAAATGAATTGCATAATTTTCTGAAACAATAAAGTAAAAACATGTAAGACTAATCCTTTAGCTGTACTTGCTAATCAAACAGCAGCCTGCAAGGCAAATACAAATCTCGTTACGAAAGAAGGAAATTGTTGAACGGAGAAAGGTGCTAGTACTGAAGAAAAAAACGATTGTCGATTTTTCAGAACTACCCCAAGAGCACCCCAAAAAATTCTGCGTAAATCATGTGATCATCACATATCACATGATTGAAAGATTAAAGAGTTACGTAATTTACAAATAAATTAAACTTTTATTACTAAAGTTTCGCTTTTCCACTTTCAATATGGATATTGTAACTACTATTAATTTACAAAAATGTAAAAAATGTCAAAAAAATTTACCTCTAGAAGCTTTCATTAATGAAAATACTCAGCAAATTAAAACTTGTAATATATGTCGTCATAAAGCTACTTTGCAATATAAACAATCTAATCAATCTAACACAGAGGTAGGACTTTTAACTCTAGAAGAAATGTCAAAACAACTATTTGAAAGAATTTTAGAAATCAACACTAATGAATATTTAGAAAATGATTTAACTAGTAGAATAGATTTTAATTGCAATGTTTCAAAAATTTATTCGACCACGTCTTGATTTGGTAATTTATATTCTTCTTATTCGTTTAATTCCACATCATCAACAACAATATAATAAATATTTATGTGGTTGGGAAAAACTTTCATGGTGAAAAGATTTAAAAGGGAATGGAATAATTTGCAAAAAAAGAAATTAATAATAAGTATGAAAGACAGATTACAAATTCACGCACTTGGAAAGATCATAATAAACAGAAGTGATTTATTTTGTAGATAGGCAGTGAATTAATAAATTTATGAAATATTTTCTTTTTTAAAAGTAATAGAGTAATAAAGTTTTTCTTTAAAAGTTTCATAATAAAATACTTTAATTTTTTTGAATATCAGAATTTTTTTTATATAAATTTTAATCTCAATCATGTGATATGTGATGATCACATGATTTACGCAGAATTTTTTGGGGTAGTTATTTTTCATTTGACCATAATCATAAATTTACACGTGATATTATGAAAGTTACATCATCTGATTCCTGAATATTTCTATAAAACCTGATTGTAGTAAAAAATTTCTATAATAGATTATGATAATAAGTTTCTCAACTTTGAATTTAATTAGTATCCTTAATAATGAATGCGAAAAGTTAATGGAAATACGAAAATTATATTAGCGGTATTTGCTACTACCTTTTATTGAAAAAATTATTTTTTTAAAAAAGAAATAAATAATAATATTTATATACACATATTTTTTGTTGGGTTACGAATGGTGAAACGTAACCAGAAACCAGATTCTTTTTTTACTAATTAGATTATAATAAATAAATTGATTAAACAGTTAGCTAGTGACAGGAGTTAATTAAGAAATAAAAAGTTTAATTCATCCAAATATTAAAAAAAATTTATTTATTTATAATTTTAAGTATATCTGTAATATAAAGAAATTTTTCTTCAAAGCTTGCTAAGACAATATTAGAGCATAAAGTTCCTTAGTTATAATCATTTTTATTTCATTACAACAAATACAAAATTCTGTCCTACAATAAAATTTAAATTCTATATTCACTAAATTATTGAGAATTTTACATCCTTTACATTGGATTTTTTTTTCTTTTTTGAATGAATCTCTCTTATTATTTAGTATATTTGTTCTTAAACTAATTTGACAAAATTCTTTCAACTCTAATCCATGTAAAGAACCAATATAATGAAAATTATATACTGTAGGTTATTGATATTACATTTGAAGCCGATATTGGCGAATATATAGATCATGTGGGCAATGATACCATAAAATTCAAAATATTCAGAATTTTTAGTCATTGATGTACAGATTTATAATTACTAGTCCGAAGGGCCTACGCTTGATGACGTCATTTCCAGATGTTCGTGTAATTCCAAATCATGCAAGACCCTTTTCTATTATTTAAAAAAAATCCTCTTACGTTAGTAGTTGTAGCATTAAGAATTTATGTATTTAACAAGTGTGTTTTTTTTTTGACTTTGTCTATTTTAGTTTTTTGACCAATCAGTAAGACTAATGTCGAAATATCATATTTTCTGTTTTTTAATATGGCTGCAACAAAATTTTCTCGGCGTAATTTCACCTTCATGTGACAATATAGGAAAAGTCGTCAGTGACCCATTTTTTGATGTGTTTATCCTGTTTATTTATCACTCAATGGTCAAAAATCACGTGACACCAATTTTTTAATGATACCGCAAGGTAGTTTCAAATGCTCCATTTTTTTTATATTCAGTATCACGCTTTTATTATTTTCAATATGTAATCATAAATACACTTACATAGTCTAAGCAAGTAAATGTTTAACAAATGGGAACTACTTACTAATAATTAATAGTCAAAAAAAATTTATTTATATAAATCACAAGTCAACATACATTATTTTTGTGTAATTATAATTTTTATTAAATAAACTTTGTTTATTAATTTTGTTAAGGAAAAAAAAATATAAATATAAAAAAAGTGACATCATCGCAGCAATCACGCCGATCCAAGACCTTCAAAACCTGAAGTTTGTTAAAAAAAATTCAAGAAAAAAATTATTAATGAATTAAAAAAAATATTCCGAATTGAAAAATATGTCTACCATAAATCCACAATGGTAAAAGCATTCATTGCATCCTAAAAAAATGAAAAGAAAATTGAAAAAATATTTAGTAAAAATTAAATAGAAAAAAATTCCCAAATGAAGAAGAAATTCTGAATGGTGCTTGCTGTATCACAGTAAACCAATCCAAGACTTCAGAACCTAAAAGAAAAATTTAAAAAAAAAATCAAAGGAAATAAGCATTAGTAAATTAAAAAAAAGAATGTAAATTGATGCTTACCAGGGTACGGCAGTGGTAAGTATATCATCTGATTTGTGAGTTCCCAGCCCTAAAAGATGAAAAGAAAAATAAAATAAATAAAAACAAACTTTTTGCTTCGATACTTTCCAATTAAAAGTCCAAGAAATGAATTATACCTACAAAGTAAATGAAAAAAAAAGATTAAAAGTTGTAATACAAATAAACTTTAAATAAATAAAAAGTCACTTAAATCTTACCTACCAAAAGTCCAAAGAAGTTAATTAAAGCTGCTAACTAAAAAAAACTTAGATAAATACAATTCTTCAAAAGAAGTTTTGAAACTTACATGCCCAAAGTCTAAGGAATTAAAATAAAGTCAAAGGAATCAATACCAATATCTATAGATAGAAAAAAAAGAAAAGAAGGATTTCTAAAAAAAATGATTTTGAAGCGTAACACTTTGAAATCATATGACTTGTTATATGTGGCAACCGATTATATTACTGTAAAATCAATATTTATTATGGTAATTAAAATGATTAAAATTTTGGTCAATGTTATAATGTTATATCAATTACTAAGTAGACCAATTTTTAAAAATATCAAAATTTTGTTTTTAATTTTTACAAGAGAATGATTATTAATTTTTCATCATCTAATTTATTGTTTTGTCATAATAAGATCACAAATTAAATTTATCGATCAAATTTTTTTATAACGTAATTCTATGATCTTATTTTTGATTTTTTTTAAAAAAAATAAAAAAATACCTTTTAATGTAATGGGTGGGCCTTGGTTTTAAATTTAGTATTAAGAAACGAACAGAACGAACGAAATTTTAATGTTAATGTTAACGTTAACAATAAAATTTGTTCTCATCAGATTTCCGCCAATCATCATTTAGTCATGCTTACATAATATATTTTTCCATTATCTCGAAATTGACTTTTCCTTTTTTAATGCATTGTACCACTCTAACGGCCATCTAATTTTAAGTGTTTTCAACAATTACCTTGTGAAGCTTTCTGATTGTAGGTTTGTAAAAAATTGGAAGCTAATTAAAGCGGAATAAAACTCAATTTGCTGTAAATTTGATTAATTTATTACTAATATGTAAATAAGTCCTCAATATACATTCATTATTGCAATCTCTCGATGGACAAAAACTTATCTAGAACCATGGTTAAATTTGATTTTTAATTTTAATGCTTTAAAAGTGAAAGTTTAGAACGTGAAAATATACAAAATAATAGGTCATCAGAATTTTATGAAAGTAGATATTCCAGCTGGAATAATCTTGAAATTACAGCACTTGAAAGAAGTGCTTTTATAATTGTTCCCAAAGCACGAATAACTTAAAGAATAGCCAATAACCTCTTTCCAATCTAACGTCTATTAAATAATGACATACATTTACCCAAATAGTTTATAAATTAAAAAAAAAAATTTTAATTTTATTTAACAATTGTAAAATAATAATTTTTTTGAGGATAAAGGTAGCAGTTATGTAGTGGTAGTGGTGGCGAACTCTTGATTTACATGGTTAATTGTAAGATAAACATATAGAATTCTAACTAAAATATATATTAATAAATACTCTAACAAGTAACAATATAATCAATTGTAACACAAAAAAATAACAAAAGGTGATTAGTATCAAATTTAGTTAAAGTAAAACAACCTAAATAGCTTTAAATACATGACTTTGTTTTATTCCAATTATATTAATAAATGAATATTTAAATTGAGAAATAAAGGTATTAAGATAATAAAAATGTGTTTTATTATTATTTTCATTATTAGCATAGAGAAATATATGGTCTTTATTGATAATGTACGGAAATCATTTGACATCACTTGAATAATTAATTTAAACTATATTTCAGATTGTAAAATTTTATAAATTTAAAAAGAAATTGTTTCGGGAGAGTCTTTATGAAAATTAAGGTTTACCACGCTGATCTGATTTCCACATTTGAAGGTTATACCAGGCAACCACTTTTCTGACACTGACACTCTTTGTCCGATAACTATTGCCTGACATGACGGACATTTTCTTGACAAACATCTATCAAAAATGATTTAAAAAGTGATTTACCAAAAAAAATAACGAAATTAATGAAAAAAAAATTATTTAGTTTATATTAACTCTATTTAATATCATCTTTTGTTAAAGTATCAAAAGACGTTATCTCCAAGGACAAGAAGATGTATGCATCTAATAATTAAATCAGCAACAGTAAGTATATAAACTATAAATAATGATGTGTAATTCTTGTGTTAATTAGATAAATTTTCGTAAAATGGACAATATAATATTTTGATGGCCAAACAAAATCAGCATGATAGTAGCATGACCCTGTGATAATATACAAAGCTAAACTTAATTTTATTTTTTGTGCTACATGATCAACATCGATCCAACCATTTTTAATTGTATAAAAAAATTTCTAAGAAGCTTACGTGATAAGTACGTAAGCTATTTGACAAATTTTGTACTACATAAATTTTTTTTTTTAAAAAAAAATTTTATTCAAGAAAATTTTGGGCTTTTGATACAATGTTTTCTCCAAACATACCTGTAACAAAAGATAATATTCAGAAATGTTTAGAAACTGACTTTATAAATTGGTCCAGCGGAAATGATAAAATTGATAATTTCATTCAGGAAATGCAACTAAAAATAAATCACCATGAAGACATTATAATCGAATGGATACCATACAATCAGTTTAATAAAATTAAAGAAACATGCAAAAATAGTTCTATAACAGTATATTCAGCAATATGGATGGATGGTCCATTATATTATAATTATAACTATACTAATAGTTATACAAGAAATCCAAATGAAGAAGTTGCTTTAAAATATTTTTGTACCTTACAATATTCTATTGATTTTCTAATAAATGAGGTATAATATTTCTTATTAATAATTAAATTTTTAATTTGATATATTTACCATGTCATTTGTCTATATTTCAGGCTAAAAAATATTCAACAAAAAATAAGGCATTTCATATATTGTACGGAATATCCCAGGATCCAGTTACAGATAACTATATTTTAATTCAAAATAATTCCATTAACGTAACAAATTGTATCAGTAAAAATGAAAAAATTGATAATTTCATTCAAGAAATGCAATTATCAGGTATTAAATTCGAATGGATACCATACAATCAGTTTAACGAAATCAAAGAGACAGGCATAAATGGTTCCATTACAGTAAATTCAGCAATATGGATGGATGGTCCATTATATTATGATTATTTGAAGGAAGAATATACAAGAAATTCAAATAAAAAAGTTGCTTTAAAATGTTTATGTAACTCACAATATTCCATTGATTTTCTAATAAATGAGGTAGATTTCTTTAATAATCTAAATATTTTTTAATTTACATATTTATTATTTCATTTTTCTTTATTTCAGGCTAAAAAATATTTAACAAACAAAGGTGAATTTCATAAGTTGTTTGGAATATCTCAGGATTCAATTACAAATAACTATATTTTAGTTCAAAACAATTCCATAAACATAACAAATTGGATCAGTGGAAATGAAAAAATTGATGATTTCATTCAAGAAATGCAATTAAAAATTGATACTGATGGTATTAGTATAATCGAATGGATACCATATAATAAGTTTAATGAAATTAAAGAAACATGCAAAAATGGTTCTATAACAGTATATTCAGCAATATGGAAGGATGGTCCATTGCAATATAATTATAGTAAATGCGTAAGAGATCCAAATAAGGAAGTTGCTTTAAAATGTTTTTGTAACTTTCAATATTCCATTGACTTTCTAATAAAAGAGGTATATTACTTCTTTAATGTATAACTATTTTTTTTTCTAATTTAGTATATTCATTATTTCTTTTGTTTATTTTCAGGCTAAAAAATATTCAACAAAAAATAAGGCATTTCATATATTATATGGAATATCCCAGAATCCAGTTACAAATGACTATATTTTAGTTCAAAATAATTCCATAAACATAACAAATTGGATCAGTAGAAATGAAAAAATTGATACTTTCATTCAAGAAATGCAATTTAAAAATAAGAATTACCTAAATGTAGTATTTGAATGGATATCATACAATCAGTTTAATGGAATTAAAGAGACAGGCAAAAATGGATCTATAACAGTATATTCAGCAATATGGAAGGATGGTCCATTATATTATAGTAGAGATTATTGTAATTATATAAGAGCTCCAAATAAAAAAATTGCTTTAAAATATCTACATAACTCAAAAAATACTATTGATTTTGTAATAAATAAGGTATAAAATTTATGTGATTTCTTCAATACTTTTTATTATAATATATTAATTTTCATTTATTTTAGGTTGAAAAATACCTAGCAAATATTTGTAATAAAGCTATTTTCACTATATATGGAATATCCCAAAATCCAGATACAAATGATTATATTTTGGTTCTAAGCAATTTTTTCTGGGAAAATGGAAACAAAGAAATTGATAATTTTATTCAAGAAATGCAATCATTTTATACACCAAATGTAATATTTGAATGGATACCATACAATCAGATTTATGAAATTAAAGAGACAGGCAAAAATGGTTCTATAACAGTATATTCAGCAATATGGAAGGATGGTCCACTACTTTATAGTAATTATGAAAGAGATCCAAATAAGAAAGTTGTTTTAAAATATTTACATAATTCACATAGTACTATTGAATTTGTAATGAATGAGGTATATAATTATATAATATCTTTAATACTTTTTACTATAATATTAATTTCTTATTAATTTAGGCTAATAAATATTCTTATAAATATGAAGATATTTATATTATATATGGAATATCCCAAAATCCAGATACAAATGATTATATTTTTGTTTTAAGCAATATTATCTGGGAAAGTGGAAATAAAAAAATTGATGATTTCATTAAAAAAATGCAATTAGAAATGAAATTATATAAAACTTATTTATTTGAATGGATACCATACAATCAGCTCAATGAAATTGAAGAAACAGGTAAAAATGAATCTATAACAGTATATTCAGCAATATGGAAGGATGGTCCATTATATTATAATTATGATCATAAAAATTTTATAAGAGATTCATTAATAAATAAAAAAGTTGCTTTAAAATCTTTACATGACTCACAAAATACTATTGAATTTGTAATTAACAAGGTATATATAAATTTATATAATCTCTTTAAATACTTTTTAATTATAATATATTAATTCCTCATCTATTTAAGGCTGAAGAATATTCTTATGGTTATGAAGATATTTCTGTTATATATGGAATATCCCAAAATCCAGATACAAATGATTATATTTTGGTTCTAAACAATTATATCTGGGAAAGTGGAAATGAAAAAATTGATGATCTTATTTATGAAATGCAATCATTAAGAATAGATATAAATGAAAATACAGTATTTGAATGGATACCATACAATCAACTTAATGAAATTGAAGTAATAGATAAAAGTAGTTCTATTTCAATATATTCAGCAATATGGAAGGATGGTCCATTATATTATAATAAAGATTGTAGAAATTATACAAGAGATTCAAATTTAGAAGTTGCTTTAAGATGTTTGCATGGTTCACAAAATACTATTGAAATTGTAAGAAATGAGGTATATAATTTATACAGATATTTTTAGTAATTTTTTTATGCATTATATTAATTTCTCATATATTATATAGGCTGAAAAATATTTAATAAATAAATTTAGTAAAGAAATATTTGATATATATGGAATATCTCAAAATCTAAATACAAATGATTATATTTTAGTTTTAAATAATTTTATGTCAGTGAGCGAAAATAAAAAAATTGATAATTTCATTCAAGAAATAAATTATAATACAAATATGATATTTGAATGGATACCTTATAATCGACTTAATGAAATTAAAAAAGTAAGTGAAAATGATTTGATAACAGTATATTCGGCAATATGGAAGGATGGTCCAATATATTATAATAATTTGAAAGATAAATATACAAGGTATTCAAATGAAAAAGTTGCTTTAAAATATTTGCATAGTTCAGAGAACTCCATTGATTTCCTAAAAAATGAGGTATAATTTTTTACAATTATTTATTATTTTTTAATAAAATACTAAATTAATTTCTTTATTTATGATATATTACTAGGCTGAAAAATATTTAGCAACAAAATTTGAAAGAGTAATTTGTGACATATACGGAATATCTCAAAATTTGAATACTAATGATTATATTTTAGTTATTGCATGGGCAAGTGGAAATGAAAATATTGATGATTTCATTAAAGAAATGCAATTAAAAATGAGTACATATAAAGATTCAGTATTTGAATGGGTACCATACGATCAACTTAATGAAATTAATGAAATTGGCAAAAATACTTCTATTTCAATATATTCAGCAATATGGAAGGATGGTCCATTATATTATGATGACCAAAATAGCATTGATTATACAAGGGATCCAAACAAAGAAGTCTCTTTAAAATATTTACAAAACACACAGAATTCCGTTGAATCCCTAATAAAAGAGGTATAACGTTTTTCTTAAATATTTTTAAATGCTTTTTAATTTAATAAATTAACTATGATGATCTTTTTTATTTATATTTCAGGCTAAAAAATATTTAACAAAAAATGGAGCATTTATGTTATTGTATGGAATATCTCAAAATCCAAATACAAATGATTATATTTTAATCAAGAATAATTACTTAAATTTAGCAAATTGGATCAGTGGAAATGAAAAAATTGATGATTTTATTCAAGAAATGCAATTAAAGATAGATAGCTATGAAGATATAGTATTTGAATGGATACCATACAATCAGTTTAATAATATTAACGAAATAGGTAAAGGTGGTTTTGCTATAGTATATTCTGCAAATTGGAAAGATGGTCCATTAGAATATGTTGCTGATGAAAAAACATATAAAAGGAATGATCCAAATAAAGTAATTGCCTTAAAATGTTTACATAATTCACAAAATATTAACAACAAATTTTTAAATGAGGTATGAAATTTTTTGAAAAATTATTTGCAATGAATTTTTTTTTGAATTTAATTTAGTAAGTAATATATTATCTTTTATTTTAATCAATTTATTTTAATAGGCTAAAGAATATTCAATAACTAAGGGAAGTAATATCACTAATATATATGGAATATCTCAAAATCCGGATACAGAAGATTTTATTTTGGTTCTTGATTATGCAAAGGATGGAAATTTTAATAATTGGATGAATGAAAATTATGAATATTTCATCTGGCAAAATAAAGTGTCTGTATTACGTAAGATTATTAATGGTCTTACTGAAATCCATCAAAAACAAATAGTTCATCGTGATTTTCATTCTGGAAATATATTATTTTTAAGTAGTATAGATGATTTTAGTAATTTTATATTAATTTCAGATATGGGATTATGTGGAGAAGTTGGTAATGTAGACGAAAAAAATATTTATGGAGTTATGCCTTATGTAGCTCCTGAAGTATTAAGAGGAAAGGCCTTTACTCAAGCAGCAGATATCTATAGTTTTGGTATGATAATGTATTTTATTGCAACTGGAAGACAACCTTTTTACAATCGTGCACATGATAAATTTCTTGCATTAGATATTTGTAATGGAAATAGACCTGAATTAAATGAGCCAGAAGCACCAAAATGTTATATTGATTTGATGAAAAGGTGCTTAGATTCAAATCCTAACAATAGACCAAGTATTATTGAAATAAATGAATCAATTTTATCATTTCATAAGTCTTATGGAGGGGATATTTTCATAGTAGAAAATGAAGAAATTGAAATACAATTTAAGGAAGCAGAGGAATACAGAAAAGCAAATGCAAATCCATCATCCATTAAAGATTATCAAGCAGCTACTCATCTACAGGCTATTTATATATCTCGATTACTTAACCCTTTTACAAAGGATCTTCCAATGTATAATGATGATGAATATATCTCTGAATGCTTAGATTGCAAAATTTAGATAAATTTAAATTGGTACATTACAAATAATTAAGAAAGTTATAAAATTACATTTACAATAATTTACAATATATGTTTTAAATTATTTAACACTCAATACTGATTATATAGATTATTTAGTATTGTAAATTATAATAAATGTAAAAACTTATTTATCAATATATACAGATCACGATACAAAGTTGTTAGCAATCAGATGATCTAAATTTCATAGTGTTGTTTATTGTGATTGGCCGTTGTAATAATAAGTTGTATTCCAAAAAAGGAAGGAAGTAGGTCCTAATTTGGTTAGCAAATATGGCAAAACAGGGTCCGTTTTTATATAAAATATATATAAACATAATTGAAATTTCGGTTCATTGCAATGAATTTCAATTTCAATTTCAATTTCAATATATCAATTGATTGTTTTTTGGACAGCAGTTGTTTAAATAAATTTCGTGAATTGAAGTTGATCATCATTTACGTCACAGTAAGTAAAAATAATCTAAAATTGGATTTACATGTTATAAAAATTGAAACTTGTATATAATAACTATAAATAAATTAGTTATAATGAAGGTACTTTTTTTATTAATAAAATTGTATTTTTTTATTTGTTTGTTAATTAAATTAAAAATTGTGATTTTTCCCATAAATTACACATTTTTTTAATTAACCCAAAGATAAGATTTTCTGGTAATTTTTATCTTTAAGGGGAAAAAATTTTAGTCGATCATCCCATTTTGACCAGATTTTCGCCAAAATTTTCCCATTCCATTTTTAAAAATCACCACATGCACAGTTGCCGTGGATACGAAAAAAATTGCCTTTTTGGTAAAAAAGTCTCCAGTTAATCTTTATATTATTATGTACTTGTACATGTACATGAACATGAACATGAACATGAACATGAACATGTACTGTACAGTACATGACTACATGTACATGTACAGAGAAAGTGAACATTCACTATGGAAACTTTTTGCGCTGAGTTTAACTGTGCTGCTCAAAAAGAATGTTAACTTGACAGATCATGAAATAGTATGTTGATCATTTTTTATTAAAATGTGAAAAAAAAAATTTTTTTTTTTAATCAAAAACGTCAAAAATTTGACGTTTTTGTGATTGAAAAATCAAAAAAAAATTGATTTTTTTTTAATCAAAACGTCAGACTTGACGTTTTTGTGATTGAAAAATCAAAAATAATTGATTTTTTTTAATCAAAAACGTCAAAATAATTGATTTTTTTAATCAACTTGACGTTTCTGTGATTAAAAAATCAAAAAAAAATGATTTTTTTAATCAAAAACGTCAGACTTGACGTTTCTGTGATTAAAAAATCAAAAAAAAATGATTTTTTTAATCAAAAACGTCAGACTTGACGTTTCTGTGATTAAAAAATCAAAAAAAAATGATTTTTTTAATCAAAAACGTCAGACTTGACGTTTCTGTGATTAAAAAATCAAAAAAAAATGATTTTTTTAATCAAAAACGTCAGACTTGACGTTTCTGTGATTAAAAAATCAAAAAAAAATGATTTTTTTAATCAAAAACGTCAGACTTGACGTTTCTGTGATTAAAAAATCAAAAAAAAATGATTTTTTTAATCAAAAACGTCAGACTTGACGTTTCTGTGATTAAAAAATCAAAAAAAATGATTTTTTTAATCAAAAACGTCAGACTTGACGTTTCTGTGATTAAAAAATCAAAAAAAATGATTTTTTTAATCAAAAACGTCAGACTTGACGTTTCTGTGATTAAAAAATCAAAAAAAAATGATTTTTTTAATCAAAAACGTCAGACTTGACGTTTCTGTGATTAAAAAATCAAAAAAAAATGATTTTTTTAATCAAAAACGTCAGACTTGACGTTTCTGTGATTAAAAAATCAAAAAAAAATGATTTTTTTAATCAAAAACGTCAGACTTGACGTTTCTGTGATTAAAAAATAATAAAAAAATGATTTTTTTAATCAAAAATGTCAGACTTGACGTTTCTGTTATTAAAAAATCAAAAAAAAAATGATTTTTTTAATCAAAAATGTCAGACTTGACGTTTCTGTGATTAAAAAATAAAAAAAAAACTGATTTTTTTAATTAAAAACGTCAGACTTGACGTTTTTGTGATTAAAAAATCAAAAAAAATGATTTTTTTTAATCAAAAGTCTGATGATTTTGTAATTAAAATCAAGAAAATTTGATTTTTATTAGCTAAAAACGTAAGACTTGACGTTTTTGTTATTAAAAATCAAGGAAAAATGATTTTTATTATCTGAAAACGTCAGACTTGCCGTTTTTGTTATTAAAAATCAAGGAAAATGATTTTTATTAGCTAAAAACGTCAGACTTGACGTTTTTGTTATTAAAAATCAAGAAAATTTGATTTTTATTAGCTAAAAACGTCAGACTTGACGTTTTTGTTATTAAAAATCAAGAAAATTTGATTTTTATTAGCTAAAAACGTCAGACTTGACGTTTTTGTTATTAAAAATCAAGAAAATTTGATTTTTATTAGCTAAAAACGTCAGACTTGACGTTTTTGTTATTAAAAATCAAGAAAATTTGATTTTTATTAGCTAAAAACGTCAGACTTGACGTTTTTGTTATTAAAAATCAAGAAAATTTGATTTTTATTAGCTAAAAACGTCAGATTGATTTTTATTAGCTAAAAACGTCAGATTGATTTTTATTAGCTAAAAACGTCAGACTTGACGTTTTTGTTATTAAAAATCAAGGGAAAATGATTTTTATTAGCTGAAAACGTCAGACTTGACGTTTTTGTTATTAAAAATCAAGGAAAAATGATTTTTATTAGCTGAAAACGTCAGACTTGACGTTTTTGTTATTAAAAATCAAGGAAATTTGATTTTTATTAGCTGAAAACGTCAGACTTGACGTTTTTGTTATTAAAAATCAAGGAAATTTGATTTTTATTAGCTGAAAACATCATACTTGACGTTTTTGTTATTAAAAATCAAGGAAATTTGATTTTTATTAGCTAAAAACATCATACTTGACGTTTTTGTTAGCTAAAAATCAAAAAAAAATAGTGTACTTTTGTAAAAGTATACTAATAAATTAATAAAAGATTTTTTTATAACAATAGATTGTGTTTAGTGAGATTTATAAAAAAATTTAATGAGATATTTTTTTAATAATAGTTTGGTATAAAAAAATTTTCTAGGATTTTTTTTTTTAATAATATAATGGTATAGTACAATAGATAGATATAATAAAATTTTCTGGGATTTATTTTAATAACAATAGGTATGATAAAATTTTTGGTGATTTTTTTTTTAATATTAAACAATAGATTGGTATCATAGTACAATAGATTTATTTAATAAGTTTTTTGTGATTTTTTTAATAACAATAAATTGGTAATAACAATTATTAACTTATTAAGTTAATAATTGTTTTTTAGTAAAATTTTTTCCAGTAATACTAATAACTACTAATAGGTAATAGATAACTTAATAAACTTTTATAAAATAGATTAAGATATATAAAAAAAATTTGAGATTTTTTTAACAATAGATTGGTACAATGAATAGATATAAAAAAATTTTCTGAATTTTTTTTTTTAATAATAGATTGATATAAATATATTTTCTGAACTTTTTTTTAACAATAGAGTCATTAGATCAATATAAAAAATTTTTTGATAACAACAGATTGGTATGTTATAACTTATAATGGATAGATATAAAGAATTTTCTAAGGTTTTTTATTAATACAATAGATCAGTTTCTGGAATTTTTTATGACAAATTAATTGGTATAGTACAAAAGATACTAGGTATAAAATTTCTTGGGATTTATTTTAATAACAATAGGTATGATAAAATTTTTGGTGACTTTTTTTTAATAACAATAGATTGGTAATAGACAATTATTACTGCGACTAGTAATTATTGAAAACCAATCTGATTTGCCAATTCATTATCAGTTCAGTTTTTAATGTTTTTGCAACATTTTTTATTGTCTATTACCAATCTATTGTTATTAAAAAAAAACACAAAAAATTTTATTAAATCAATACATTGTACTATACCATCCATTGTACTATGATACCAATCTATTATTGTTATTAAAAAAAAAATAATCACCAAAAATTTAGCATACCTATTGTTATTAATATAAATCTCAGAAAATTTTATTATATCTATCTATTGTACTATACCATTAAAAAAATCTTGGAAAATTTTTTTATTAACCTTATTAAATGTTATCTATTGTTTTATTTATACTACTTATCAGTAATATTAGTGTTACTGTGAACTATAAAAAAAATCTTACTAAAAACAATTATTAACTTCAGTTAATAAGTTAATTGTCTATTACCAATATATTGTTATTAAAAAAAAATCATAGAAAATTTTTTTATAAATCTCACTAACACAATCTATTGTTATAAAAAAATCTTTTATAAATTTATTAGTATACTTTCAAAAATAAACTCACTCACTATATCCAAAAGTACACTAGTTAATAATAAAAAAAAAATAAATAAATTTACAAATTGAAAATCGAAAGATGATCATCATTTACATCACAATGAAAATAATCTACAATTAAATTCACATGTTAATATTAGTTAAAAGAACTAAAGCCCGCAATTAATGACTATAAATAAATTAGTTATAATGAAGCTACCTTTTTTTATTAATAAAATTGTATTTTTTTATTTGTTTTTTTAATTAATAATAAAAAAAATAAATTTACAAATTGAAAATTGAAAGATGATCATCATTTACGTTACAATGAAATAATTTACAATTAAATTCACATGTTAATATTAGTTAAAAGAACTAAAGCCGCAATTAATAACTATAAATAAATTAGTTACAATGAAACCACCCTTTTTTTATAGCTATAATTATAAAAGTGTGGTTTTTTTCAACAGATTATTACACTTTTTTAATAATAAAAAATAAATAAATTTACAAATTGAAAAATTGAAAGATGATCATCATTTACGTTACAATGAAAATAAACTAAAATTGAATTCACAGGTTAGAAAATTTAAAGCCGCATATAGTAACTATAAACAAATTAGTTCTAATAAAATTACCCTTTTTTTTTATCATTTATTTAATTAATAAAGTAATATTTAACAGTTAATGAGATTATGTTATTTCAATCATAAACTATTATATAAATTAATAAATGATATAAATTGTAATAAATTTTTGATAAAATCAATTTTTTTTTAATGTAAATAAATAATAAAATCGCAATTTTTCAATGAAAACTACTTTTTTTTAAATTTAAATAAATGTAATAAAATCATCATAATTTTGCAATAAATTGTAATAAAATCGTAATTTTTTCAATAAAATCGTAATTTTTTCAATAAAATTGCATTTTTTTTAATAAATTTGATAAAAATCAAAATTTTTCATATATTAATAAATAATAAAATCGTAATTTTTTCAATGAACCACTTTTTTAAGTTTTAAAATGTATCATAATTTTGTAATAAATTGTAATAAAATCACATTTTTTTAATAATCATAAATCATAAATAATAATAAATAATTGTAATATTATTACTTTTTTTAAAAAATAAAATATATTATAAATATATTAAAGTCATGATTTTTTTTATAAATATAAGTAATTCATTTACTTTTTTTTACTTTTATTCATTTTTCATTTTAATAATAATCAGATTCAAAAAAAATTTCGAAATATGATTGCAAACATTACAACCATCGTGTATATACTCTCTGTGACTGATGAAACTATTAATAATGGTGTCTTGCAGAAAGGCATGGCTATTTCCCGAATTGATAATGAAGATGCATTTCAAATATATAAATTTTACAATTATATGACCTTAATAAATAACACAGACCTTGATTCAGATGATGGATCTGAAGTAACTTCGCCACTTAAGGCAGAAAATGTATACTTAATTACAGGAAAATTTTCAACAACTCAAGATAGTTCAATAAACGTCTCTATTACAACTAATGTACAACTCCTTATCGATAAGGAAGATATTCCTATAATAAAACCAACTGTACATCTTCTTGGAAAGACTTTGGGGTATGCAGAATTAACAGAAAGTGGATATACTTTACAAATACAAGTAAAGCCATATTTATATATCTAAGGATCAATTTACTCCATTTACTGTAAATTTAACTCACCCACCAAATGGGCGATTTAAGAACGCGTTAACAAAAGCCAGAAAAAATTCAACAGTTCATACAACAGGAGTATTTTTTTTTGCAAAAGATCAATTATACTGTGAAATTTTGGAATTTCAGTTTGTATCAGCAAAAATAGAATCAGATAACAGTATTGTATGTAGTTCCATGGAAATCAAAATCTGATTCACGTAATGAAGGATCTTCAAAATCTGTTATAGAACAAAGAATTTCTCTCATACAACAGAATTCAACAACACAACCATCATTGTCAATGACACCAACTAAAAATAAACGTAAAACAAATATGACTAAAATAGCAGATATTTCAAGATCTTTGCTATTACAAAATCAACAAAGTGATGAAATTCATGATAGTGAAACTTCTATTACAAATGAAGAAAATGAAGAAAAAATTAATGAAAAGATTGAAGAAAATGAAGAGAGAAATGAAAATATTAAAAAAAAAAATAATACACCAAAAATTTCAAATTCAACAAGAGGTAGAAAAAAACAAAAAACTAAATAATGTTTATGAACTAATGTAACCCAGTAATAATCTTTTCTTTAATTTTTTTTATTATTTGTTCTTTATATTTTATATGTAATAAGTGCTATATTTATTTTTTTTAATGAAATAAAAAACGTATTTTATTTTTTATGTCAAAGAAAAGTGGTTTAAAAAAAAATTTGAAGTCTACGTAAAATTTAATTGCTGATCATGTTACACATGTCATAGATCACCTGACAAATACGAACTGTCTTTAAAATTCATTTTTATTATCTGGTATTTTTTATATCTTATATGTAATAAACATTATATTTATTTATTTTTTATTAAAAAAAAAAATTGAAGTTATTGTAAAATTTAATTGTTGATCCTTAATAATAATATTACAAATATATGTTATAGATCACTGATCATATATATACGAACTATTAAAACTTTCATAATAATTTGATTACTAATGATTTTTTTAATAATTTATTACTAACATTAAATCAATAAAACTGAATCAGATGTCCTAAATGGGATCAAATTCAAACAATGAATTTAAATAGAGATGCATTCAAAGTAGATCCAAATGTGATTAAAGAATATTCTCGCTTGGAACAAGTAGCATCACAACTGCTTCCTATTTCATAAATAAACCTAGATTATCATGTTATCAGTTATCATATAAGTATAATAAAGCAATTAGGGGTTCTTTAAAAAAAGTGTTTATTTGACTATGCATTTATGCTCATGTTACACCTAATTTTATTTTGAAGGCCGCCGCCAGGCGGCCATAGTGGTACAGTTCTAGTTTTTATAAATAAAATTGAGAAATTAAATAATTAACATTATATTACTAAATCTTAGAGACACCATTTTAAGATTGTTGTTTATTATTTTTTTTTTTGACATAATAATTGACATCAAAGCAAGAGTGTATATATAATTCCATAAGTATATTGCATGACCCACTATAATATACTAGTAGGTAATGCAAACCATTATAAGTCCAAAGCTCAAATTGTAGATGCCATAATAAAAATTCTTGTTTTGATTTTCGATCAATCCAGATTTGACACAAGCAAAACACATGATGATCTACAAATTTCACATAACTCGTAAATGTCTTTCACTTCATTTGGGACAGCTACATTTACTGTATGAAAAACATGGAATGATGAAATCAAATTTTTACAGGAAATATCTGATCTGATAACAGTTTTTATAGGACCAGAAATATATATATACACATGCGTCACCATCATAGTGGAATTAGACGGAGTAAAGTTTTGATTTGCGTACAATTTTAGAATTTTTCATCTATAGTTAGGTCATCAAGATTGCATATTTTTTATCAAAATTTTTATATGTAAAAAATTAGTTTGCGTATTTTTGGCCTAAATTTGGCTAATCTTATACATAAAATATATTTACTGTACGTACTTATTTAATTAACTGCATTGTAATATTTAGTATTAATTGAAAGAATTTTCTAAGGGTTAAAAAGTGAAATTTTAGAAAAATATTATTAAAAAAATGGTAAATTCTATTTTTTCGCATTAGTATTTGGTTTTATAAATAATATAGAAGTCATGATAAAATAATTAATAACTTAATATCTGAAATTTTATTTGCATATTTTTGCAGGATTTTCAATATCAGGTGTCAATTATATGTACTACTCATATAAAAAGTCTCTGCATACAGCTTATAGTAAAAAAATTTTTCACCACCTTACCCCTATATATATATTATTTCTGGGTCCTATTTTTATGCCTATGGTGTGAGAATTGCATGATTTAGATTTCTACTGACCATTTCAACGATGTATAAATATTAATCATTGAATCAGATCAGATGGAATTTTATACAAAAGAACGCTCCATATATAATTTTTTTGCCATAATTAGATATACTCAAATATAACGGTAATTAGGATAAGTTTTTTTTTTTATTTTTTTTACAATGACTAGAGCTTTCCTTGAATGGATAAAATCCTAGGATTTATCCGGATTATCCTATTATTCAAATTTATATCCGGTTAATTTTATACGGATATCCAGATTTAAGAAATTATGAATGAATAATTCTATAGATTATCCAGATTATCCAGATTATCCTGAAAAATGATTAATATGTATAATCTGATTGACTGATTTGATAGTCATGCACAAATCGGCAATCGTATATAAATATTTGGTATTTTGTACTACTTTTAAAAAAACATTTTTTTTTTTATTCAAAGAATTTATAGAACAAAGAATATTTTAAAGTTTAATCTAAATATGTCAACTGAAAGAACTTTAGAAACACATGTACAATCTGAAGATAACTATATTGATATAATTGATATAGAAAATCATACACCCGTAACATCACCTTTAGATAATACTAATATAGAAAAATATACAAAAAATGCGTTTGATAAACTTCTTAATAAAGAAGAACATGATTTAGATTTTCAAGCTAAAAATAAGGGAGGATCAAAACTTCGCAGTTGGGTATATAATTGGGTGAGCAAAAAAATCATCCATCAAATCCAAATAAATTTATTTTTGAATGTAATCAAAAATTAGATAACGGTGAAAACTGTACTTCAAAAATTGAAACTTCCAGTCCTACTGGTAATATTATTAGCCACCTTAATCGAAAACACAAAATTTATGAACATTCTAAACCTTCAGCAACTATTACACCATCTTTAAAACAAGTAAAAATTGATCGTTATACTATTTCATCAGATTCACATCCACAAATGACACCAGATCGGCAAAAATATTTGGAAACTCTTCTTTTTGAATGGCTCATTCTGGATTTTCAACCTTTTTACCTTTTAAAATCTCCTTCTTTTCGTCGATTTATTAATGCTTTAAGTGAAAATTTTGAACTTCCAAGTGATAAAGAATTTCGAAAAAGAATATTTGAAGCGTATGAATTTTCAAAAAATAAGCTTAAGCAGTATATCCATGAAAATGCAGCTTCAGTTTCACTTACTTGTGACCTTTGGACTTCACGTAGTAAGCAGGGCTTTCTTGGAGTTATATGTCACTTTATTACACCTGATTTTGAAATGAGAGAAATTACTTTAGCTATTCAATATATGTCCTATCCACATACCGGAGAAGCTATTCAACATGCATTAGAGAAAATTATTACTCAATGGGAATTGCAAAATAAGGTTTTTTTTTGTACTACAGATAACGCATCTAACATGAAAAAGTGTCTTAATCAAATAGTTTAGTTACATAGATTATCATGCACTGCACACACAATCCAATTGGTAGTTAGGAAGGGATTACTTACTGCTGAAATTCTAATTGCACGTGCAAAAAGATTAATTAATTTTTTTACTTCACCAAAGCAAAATGAGCGTCTTTTAAATGTGCAAAAAAAAATTTCAGATGATGTTGAAGAAGGGAGTGATTTACATGGAATTTTTTATAGGGCAATAACTGATGTTGAAAAATGTTGGTCAAGTACATATATAGCATGGGAAAGGTTAATTGCTTTAAAACCTTATATTGATATTGTTATTTCATCATTAAATGCATGCAAAGACAATAATGCTAAAGAGGACGTGAAAAGGTTAAATAAAGTTAACCTTACTAATGATGAATAGGAAATTATAAGAGATTTGCTTGAAATTTTAGGTCCCTTTGCTAAGTTAACAGAAAGATTGGAAGGGACAAAATATGCTACAATGAGTTATATATATCCAGGTATCATTAAACTCAAAACTATGTTTAGTCTAACAATAAACTCTAATTTAGATTTGGAAACAAATGATGATGCGTTTGAAAACCATTAATTTGAAGAAGTTGATGAAGATGATGAACCCGATGCCAGATGAAAAATCAAAATAAATACTCCTACTAATACCTTCGGGCTTTTGGATGGTATTAAATCAAATCTTTATAAGGCACTTGAAAATTATTTTGAGGTAATTGAAAAGGAAGCACTTATTGCGGCACTTTTAGATCCACGTAAAAAAAAAACAGCATTTGCAAACAATGAACAAAAGGTATTAGCAAAAGCTAATCTTCACGAAATTTATGAATTAGCAAAGAATACTAATATTCAACTAGAGGAATGTGAGCCAAAACCAAAAAAAAGAAAAACTTCAACATGAGTTTATAAAAGAAGCTTGTTCTCAGATGATGAATCTCATGATCTTCAGACTGAAGATAATGAAGTTGAACGATATTTAGTAATAGCACAAATCAAAAACGATCAAGATCCTTTAAAATGGTGGGACGTAAATAAGAGTCAATTTCCGGTCTTAGCACAATTGGCATGAAAGTATTTATCTATCCAAGCAACATCAGGGTAAGCGAAAGGGTCTTTAGCGATGCTGGATTGATAATGTCCTCAAAAAGGACAAGTATGAAGGCGGATTTATTTGAAGCTTTAATTTTTTTGAAAAGAAACGGCAATTTAGTTGGAGTAGGTGAAATGTTTAATAATAATAATAATAATAATATGTGACAATTTTACTAGAGTTTATTTCACTATATGTACTCGTATTAATTAATTAGAATTTATATTTGCTCCACCACTCCTTACATGTTTGCTTTTGCCAAATTATTTTACTAAATAAAGAATTATTGTGATCGTTCTATAAATGAAAAATAAATTTTTTATTATTTTATTACAATGATAAATTATTAATAAAGCACCTCAAAAATAAATTACAAGTTCAGGACGCACCCTATACATGAAATTTCTATCTAATATGCATGATTATTTGTTTTCAAAATACTCTTGAACTCGTTGTTTCTTCATCGCCGGCTCCTTCTCAACATCTATCCTATCCTTCAATAACCCAAAAATAACTTCTATCACTCGCTTCACATTTTTACACAATTCTTTTTCATCCTCCGAATTCTCTTTTAAAGCAGACTTGGTAAATCGGATATTAAGAGATTTTTACTTGTACAATATATTCCGTCTGAAGCGTAAAGGATGAAATACCAATCCGTAGCTGTTGTAACGATTCCATAGATATAATCGAAGTCATCTCCGAATGCATCATCCGCGATTCTGAGCAAAGCTAATGACCACTTGATATAATATCCCTTCTGTGATGCAAATAAGTTCCTCAAGTGCCTTGATTGTATAATCGACTCGACCAGTATTTTCTTCACCAACAATTTCTAACTGGGGAGCCAAAGTAATCTCTTTTTTTGTTATTCTCTTGACAATATATAGCGAAGACCTGATACTTCATGGGAAATATTTCAAGATATCTTACTCAATTTGTACAAAGTTGTAAGTGTAAAAATGAAATTCAATTGGTTTGGTATATTATCAATTTATTTTTCCAACTCAATTTAATTATAGGGATTAGTAAGAAAACGGCAAACTCATGATGAAAGATACATGTATCAAGCTGAAGAATGACCAAAATATATTCACACCGCATGGCTTCATTGCTATCGGCAAGAATAGTCCCCATATTTCCCAACCTGCGTTTTATTTCCCTTATACATTATTTCAATTCCTCATCATCGTCTTCGAGTGTATATGTTTCTAGAAAGTGGAACATTAAAATTAGTCCATCAACTCACATAATAGTTTGTAAATAATAAACTGAGAAGATAGGACTTACTTGGTGGAAATTGACGGATTGCACCTATCCCATTACCATCAATCCCATACTTTGCTAATACCTCTTTTAAGTCTTTCTGAGTCTTATACGAGGAAAATGAGCGCTTCTTTCTTTTTACACTCCTTAATGAAGTCTGCAAGCCTCGATGCAGGTCCCAGTTTCATTCCATGTTGCTCAAGTTTTTCTTCGGTTAACTTGAGAAAGTCACGCCCATTAACTTTTTCTTCACGAATAACTTTCAAGTCATCAAGCTCCAAGTCCTCTTCTCTCTGTAAAAATTCCATAAGAGCATCTGTTTTATATTTTTTGATTTCGTCTGCTAATGTGAGTGACACATTTCCAGTTTGAAGGCTTCTGACAATCTGACAACGAAAAAAAAATAAAAAAAAATGGTATTACGTACTTACGTAATTACGTTTCGATTATATCCTAGGATAATTCGGATTATCCTAGGATGATTACTCGGATTACCCGTTATCCTAATTTGACAGAATATCCAGATCTTCAAATTTCCCAATGGGTTATCCTAAATTATTCATAGGATAATCCGGTGAAAAGCTCTAACAACAACAAACACATATTTATTAATTATAACACTCCTGTAATAAGTATTTCGCGCACTAGTACAAATACAAGTAGCTAATAATCTCAATACATCCATTGAAATTGAACAGGATAAACCTGTTCGCTCTTTCTATGTTGAGGCACCTCTTATTCCTGATCAACACCTTTAACTGCTACATCAACCTATCTAGAACTATCTATATATATGGGTATATTAAACTATTCTGAGCTACACTACCTACACTACATTTTCTTTTTACCATTTTTCTTTTTTTGGCCCATCCTGCTTCCAGGCTTACCAGCCCAGGGCTTTCTTTCTTTTTTGATTTTAACTTCTCTCAAACCATCTTCTGACTCTTCATATTCTACGTTGCTACATAGGACCCCGAATAATACTAATATAACTCACAAATGATCGGCATGCATTTACTATTAACTCTACGCAACTTTTTTTTCATAGTAACGCTACGCAAATCCAAATCTTAGTTCAAAAAAATTTTTGTTACTAATATAATTCATTTCACATTTTTTCTATTAAAATATTAATAAAATCATGCCAACCTCACCATTTTATATTAAAATAGTGTGTTTCGCACTTTTTTCTATTAAAATATTAATAAAATGGTGCGAAAATCACCATTTATTTGTTAAAATGGTGCGTTTCGCACTTTTTCTATTAAAATATTAATAATATCATGCGAAACTCACCATTTATTTGTTAAAATAGTGCGTTTCGCACTTTTTTATAATAAAATATTAATAAAATGGTGCGAAACTCTCCATTTATTTGTCAAAATGGTGCGTTTCGCACTTTTTTATATTAAAATATTAATAAAATGGTGCGAAACTCTCCATTTATTTGTCAAAATGCTACGTTTCGCACTTTTTTATATTAAAATATTAATAAAATGGCAGAAACTCTCCATTTATTTGTCAAAATGGTGCGTTTCGCACTTTTTTATAATAAAATATTAATAAAATGGTGCGAAACTCTCCATTTATTTGTCAAAATGGTGCGTTTCGCACTTTTTTATATTAAAATATTAATAAAATGGTGCGAAACTCTCCATTTATTTGTCAAAATGGTGCGTTTCGCACTTTTTTATATTAAAATATTAATAAAATGTGCGAAACTCCCGATTTTTTTGTTAAAATGGTGTTTCGCACTTTTCTATTAAATTATTAATAAAATGGTGCATTTCGCACTTTTTCTATTAAAATATTAATAAAATGGTACGTTTCGCACTTTTTTATATTAAAATATTAATTAAATGGTGCGAAACTCACCAATTATTTATTAAAATTGTGCGTTTCGCACTTTTTTCTATTAAAATGTTAATAAAATGGTGCGAAATTCACCATTTTTTGTTAAAGTAGTGCATTTCGCACTTTTTTTTATTAAAAAATATTAAAATAATGCGAAATGCATTACTTTTTGTTACTATATACAATTAATTACCAAAATCCGTAATATTGCAAATTTCATAAATATATTACGGACCCATCCTTAATGGTTTTGCGCAACTTAATTTTTATCAATATTATACAATTGATCAACATATAATGCAATATATTTATAAACTCTACGCAAACGTGATATGTGAGTTATCCCAAAATTGACCGATCTACGCAAACTCAATTTATGGGTTTAAAAAGTAATTTCATATAAACTCTACGCAAACCCGTTTGTGAGTTATATCAGTATTATTCGGGGTCCTCGCTACATGTTCCTTGTTTCTTCTTCATACACTTTTTGATTGCTTTTATTACGTCTTCATCATCTGCCGATGACAAAAACCTGGCTAAAAATAATTCTCTTCCTCCAATATAATGAATGGATTATTATTTGAAAGCATGAATGGGTATTCACTCTTCTTTTTTTCCAGCCTTTTAGTACAATCAGCATTGACTTTGTTGTATTCAGGTAACTCCACAGGCGTAACTATCTTCTCACTATTCTTTGTACTTACCGATTGATTTTTCGCATCTTTGACAACTTTTTCTGCTAAATCACTTTTAGCTCCCTTTTTCTTTTTGTCATTGACTCTTGTTTTCTTGGCCATCCTATCTGCTGCTGTTGGATCTATCATTATTGCATCATTAATTGACGTCTTTTCATGCTCTACCAAAATCTCTTCTCTATATTCCTTTATTA
The DNA here is from genome assembly GCF_026210795.1 of Rhizophagus irregularis. Classification (NCBI taxonomy): domain Eukaryota; kingdom Fungi; phylum Glomeromycota; class Glomeromycetes; order Glomerales; family Glomeraceae; genus Rhizophagus; species Rhizophagus irregularis. The sequence continues at coordinate 2,427,601 of NC_089444.1, read as the reverse complement.
TCTTTACAACATTAACTGGGGAAGTGTAGTCTTTTAATGGAGCTGAAACTGTTTCGACTTGTGGTTCATCCAGCAAGTTTTTCCTAAATTTATTAACAGTATCGACCACCTCTTCCGTGGTTACTTCTTTGACAGCTGCTGGTGTTACAATTGTTGAATCTTGTTTTTTCTTATCTGGAACCGTACTCACGAGAGCTCTGGCTGGTACCTCCCTTTGAGGCCTCATCACCGAATTATCTTGACACTTCCCATGAATAGTCCAGACTTGGTCCGTATTTCCGTCCAAAGCAATTGCGTCGTCCAACTGAGCTTTATCTTTAAAGTATGCTAACAAGACCATCTTATTTCAAAAATGCACTATTTTTCTATACTCAAAGGTATAATTATTTCTTGCTATGTCTTGGTAGTAACTCATCTGAATTACTTTATAAGCCTCCACTTGCACTTTTTTTTATGTCTTTAACTGTCTTATCACCTTTGAACCAACAAACATTAATGACTTTTTTATTTTTTTCGTTGCTTCCAATTAAAACTTTTTTCTTCCACGTTTCTTTCGAGAAGAATGTCTCATAATCTTCCAATAATGATATATCTGCTCTTACCGATTGGTATTTATAATGTTTTTTATTCTGATCCTATGCACTGTTCCTAATTGTTTGATTGCAACAACCACTTCTGTTTCACATACCTTGATGGTATATTGTAAAATAATATGTCACGTAATATTGTACTCTGGTCCCTTGATTTTATATGGACTGGCGCCTGATCAACTTTTGTTGTGAGTACAATTTCCTTTACTAAATTTTTTTCATGTTTTTTATTTTTTGGCATTTTTCTTTGTTCAGAGACGTTTTTGATTGGTGTTTTTAACTCGCTTTCTATTTCTTTATCTAGTTGTGTGTGAGTGTGTCATGTGTTGGATTTTTTTGCTGCACCTGCCTCAGCCATGAACAAAGATGAGTATTTTCTTTTCCAATTCTTTTAATGTCATTATCATGTTCTCTATATGCGAACCTCAGTATACTCCTGGCTATTATTTCTACTTATTCACCTTTTATGCCAGTAATATCACTTATTTCCACTAGTAACCTATATGTTTTTAGCGTTCTGAAGAATATTTTGTCAAATGTATTTTCTAAAGTGTCCTTTTTTCCCTTTTTTGAAGTTTTTGCCTACAAAAGACCTGACGTCTTTTAAAAGTTGTTCCTCAAACTCCTCTTGACCTTGGTATGACTCCATATTTATTAGGTGTTTTATAAGAAAAAGTAAAAAAATATTTTTTGTTTTTATTTTAATTTTTCTTACTGCGGATTTCTAATAATTTTTAGTCCTACGGGAAAGAGTTTTTTTTTTTCTAATTAGGATAAGTTGCTTGCATGCTTATATTGATGTATTAATATGTTTCATTAACTCAATTTTTTTTTGAGAATATTTTTTGATTCACAAACAACATTTTTTAATATAGCATATATCAATTATTCTGATTTCAATTATGTACTTCAAATTATAAAAATCAATTTAATGTATTATTTAAAGGTTAGTATAGAATTGAATGATTTAGCATATTAGAACAAGTTAAATTTGCAATTTTCTACAAGTACATCATTTATCTGGGTGATAAGGTGTTGTAAATAAATGTTTTATTTTAAAATTTTCCATTACTTGCTCAATTATTTGATTTTTAAAATGCATTCCTTGATCAGATAATATTTTTTGCTTAGGCATCCATATTGACAAATAATTTCTTCATAAATAAATGGAGAAGCTTGTTCTATGGTAGACTGCTATGGTTTACAGTGTCATAACCTAAAAAAACTTTTAATGCACCATAGATTTAATATAGATAATAATTTTATTTATGAAATAGTAATTGAGATAATGCACTATGTAAATGTTAAAGTTAAAATTTTTACCACCTTTTAGTCTTAATTTCACCTAATAATTTTACTTCTAGTCTTTCATATCCCCCTTCCCCTTCTTCTGCTGCTCTAAAAATATTTAAAAATTTTAAATTATTGTTATTGATTCCACTATAATTTAAAATTATTTGTAAAATTTCTGGTCTAATTATAAAATTTTAATGGTTATAACTTAAAGCTAATCTTATTGACATCTCACTTATATCATAATTAAAGTACCAATCCTTTTAACAATTGATCTTATTTTTTAAATTTTTGGAATAGGGAATATTAATAAATTAATGTTTTGAAAGCTGAAGATATTTTTATTTCTAACGTAATAAGGGAAAGACAATATATTGAAATATATTCTATCAGACTGTCATAGGGATCACTATATATATAATTTAACCATATATTGATAAATACTACTGTCATCGACAAAATGAGAAAATGTATTTCATCAGAACCAATACCTGAACTGGTCATGACTTCAATAAAAGAGTATGCAAATACAGAGACTGTTGTAGAAGTGGTCAGGGAATTTAGAACATCAAAAAAACTGAACCATCAAATAATCAAATAGTAGACGAGAAAGAAACCTCAAGCACAAAAATGATTGAACCAGAAAATGTTTTCTTGTACAAAGAAGTTAATGCTGCATGCTCAGCTAGTACATCACAACAAATAAGAGAAGAGGTTAAAAATCTACTGTGGAAATACAAGAAGGTAAGAAAAGAGTGTTAGAAGCAGAAGAAGAAATAAAATGATTATGGTCAAGCAGTTCAGGCATGGTACAATGATTAAAGTGAGTCAAGGAAGTGTTAGGTTTCTAGATGTTAAAGAAAGTAAATCAATATGGGATGAATTTAGAAACAAAGATAAAGAGTAGATTGTTAGACAATATGTTCAGTAGTGATTAGAGTAGTTTAGTTGTACAGTAGTGTAGATGTACAGTGGTGTGCAAAAAAAATGACAATTTTTAAAATTGTGATAGTCATACAACTATTACACCAATTAAAACTAGGGATGATTATGGTTCAGTGAACCACGGTTTAAACTGAATCAACTTGACTCATGGTTCAGTTCGCTCGTACCCTGAACTGAACTGCTAAACCACGGTTCAGTTTAAGTTGAACTGAACTGAACTGAACTGAGAATTGTATTTAATGATTATGTAATATCACTATCTCTTTAAAAGGCAAATCATTAAAATTAATTATTAATTTAACAGCAATTAACATTTAAAAGTTTTTACATTTATATATACAAAATTAAAAATTTTCACATTTGTATACAAAATTAAAATTCTTGTATTTAATATACTAATAAAAATAAAGAACTGAAAAATTTATATGATCAGCAAGACTTAAATTATAAATTTTAGTTTATTATATGATCCATAACATGAATATTCAATAGTGTCTTGTTAAAATTGCTCAAATTAAACCTTTAAAATGAACTGGTTCAGTTCAGTTCACTGAACTGAACTTTTGAACTGAACCATGGCTCAGTTCACTCAAGATGTGAGCCGAACTGAACCAGGCCAGTTCAGTTCAGATCATCTCTAATTAAAACATACAATATATCATTTTATAGCCAAGAAGCAGTAGATTTATTTAAGAAAAATTATTATAATATTTATTTATCCTTTTTCTCAATAATCTGACATGTTGTGATATTAAATTTACAAGATCAATTACAAGGATATTTGGTAATTTTTTTTTAACTCTTCATTTAAAAAACTTTTAAATTCACTAAGGTTTTTTAACTCATACAAATCCACATTCCTTTTAATAATTACCCAGTGGTTTTCAATAAGTTTTAGATCTGAATTATTAAAGACCAATCCATAACCTCTAAACTTAAAAAAAATTGGAAATTAAATGTAAAAAATGCTTAAAAATGCTTTAGCAAGATAGCATTTTAGTTATTTTATTAGTAATTTGGCTATTTTATTAAGTAATTTTTTGAAAATAATATTTTAGTGATAGTTTTATGTGAAAACTTTATTAATAAGTATATTTAAGTAGCACTGTGAATTTCCTGTCTCCAGAAATGTAATCTTATTCAATATTAAGTTTTTTGTCTGGATGAGATCACTTTAAAGTTCAATAAACTAAAATTTTTATTAAAGTATAGGAAAAGCTTCACTTGAAAATAATATCTTAATTATAAGGCTTTCATTTCATATTTATCATAGGATAGAAAACAAGTCCTCCAGTTTCCCTATTTTATTTATTTATACCTTGTAATGCGTGCAAAGGTTATTATTTTAATTAATTTAAAGTATAGTAGTTATTTATTTTTATATATGTACTTCATGAAGTTCCCATACAAAGCTCTTCAAAACACTTGCAATAAATACCCTTTTTGGGTCACATATGTTTAAGGAAATACTTTGGGTGAAATTTTAAATCATTAATCATTACTCATTAACCATTAATCATTATTGAGTAGAGTAGCGCCCAGCAAACTTTGTTTTTATTTATAGTTAATTAAAAAAATTAAAAAAATTTGTAATGTAAGATGAAAAATTTTTTTAACAAATGAATTTAAGACGTAAAAAAAAATTTTTAATTAAATCCAAAAAAAGGTAACCAATAAGCCCCCAGTAACTAATTTAAAAAAATCTCAGCCACAGTAAAATTGTTTATTATTTAGGAAATATTGAGGCTTAATAATATATGTTTAAGGAATAATTTGGTAAAAATCCTAATTAATAATAATAATAAATAAATAATTGTATTAAAATGAATTTGTTAATTTTGAAAAAAAAATAATAAATTTTTTTTTACACACATGAATTTATTTAATTGATAAGCCCCCAATGGCTAATTTATCAATATCATTATAATTTTTTGTTACCTTAGGAATATTGAGGCTTAATCCCCTCCTTAGACCGCAATTATTACAATATCTGTTCATTGAAATGGTGTAATGTATATAAATATGGATGAGATAATTTCTTTTCTTATTTATTTACCCTTATTTCAAAATGATATACATGTTGTAAATATGGAAAATAAAAAAAAATTTTTATCTTCCCACATGAAGTGAAACAAAATAAAATTTTTTCAAAATGTGCTGATTTTTATGTAGCACGTGTTTTGTATACTTTTGATTTTCAATTGTTACATTTTTTTTTTTTAATCGTATTTGTTTTCTTTCATTGATTTTGATTAATAGTTAGCCACATAAAATTTGTCACCTAAAATAATATGGATTTTTTTAGCTTATTGTATTTTTTTTTAAATAATAAATAAAACAATACATGATTTTTTTTCACTCATTATTCTAACACCATTTTACGATAATCTTGTGTAAAAAAAAAAAATCATCCTTTGAGATTTCTAAAATTTATAAAATTTAATTTAAATTAAAATATAATATGCTCCGATCCTTGATCATTGATCCTGTGATATTATTAATTAATATTTAATACATTCAAAATTTGCTCCCATTAGTCCCATGTTCTGTGGTGAGTATTGGAACAAAAAAAATATTGGCTAGTCACATTACAATTAGTGATATGAACTTTCATTCCTTCAAGAGTCATGAAAAAAAAAGGCTTGTCAAGCTGACAAATACACAAATACACAAAAGTCTAAAATAGTTTATTTTATATGGTGGACTAGATGTCTGTGTCCAGGATGATTAAAAAGTTATACGTAGTAAACAAATGTCTGAAAAACCAGTGGACTAGGTTCATTTCTAAAAATGATTTATAAATTCGCGCCACATCATACCATTATTAAAGTAAATATGTAAAGCAACTTTATTGTCATTTTATTACTAATCAAATATTCTTTAACTAATCAATATTCTTTCATAAAGTTACAAATATTAATATCTAAATCAATATGTCTTTGAACTTTAATATTACGTAACTCCAATTCCCTCACTTTGTCTTTCAAATCAAACAATTCTTTCTTATGATCCTTAATAGCTAAATACTTGACTCTCATAATACAATAGTCCTTTATGCAATGTAAAATATCATCATCACCACATTGTAGTATTAACAATTTATTAATAAAACTATATTGAGAATTTTCTAAGAATAATCTAAAATCCCTTTTTTCAATGTTTAAATTCAAACTTATGTAATCTAATTTAGAAGGGAGAATTTGTCCTAGATTTTTTAATATGATTGAACTAGTAATTGGTGAATATGTTTTGATTGAAAGATAATTGAGACTTTTTTTAATATTTTCAATTAAATTGATTTTTTGATAAGTAGAATTCTTATTTTCATATTCAGTAAAATAAAGAAAATTGATATTATTACAATAGTTTAATAATTGTGATATATCATGATTATAATAAAATTCCCCGCCGAAATTTTCTAAATAATCACCAGATTTTAGTAATAATTGTTGTAATGATTCAAATTGTGGTACATCATTTAAAATTAAAGATTTTAATTTAAATGGTTTAGTTAAATTAATAATTTGTTGAATAAAATTACTATTCAAAAATGAACAATAAATAATATGAACAGATTCTAAAACATTTAATTGTTCAAATATTTTATCAAGATTGTTCATTAAATTTAATTCAATTTGATATAAAACGATTGTATTTAAAGTATTTGAACAATTATAATCTTTTGATAATAATAATGATTGATAAAAAGATAAATAATTGATACTTAAGTCAAATAAGAAAATTTTTTTAAGATTTTGATGTGAATGAATTATTTGCAATAATTGATTATAAATTACCGTATTTTTTTCATATTTGTAGATATGAAGTTTCAAATTTCTAATGTTTTGAATAAAATTTTGATTTTGTAAAATTAACTCAAGATTATTTTCAAGATATGTATCACAATAACTACCTGAAGCCTCAATTTCAAGAGTATTTAAATTTACTTCATTTTCAATAAAAATTTTAAATAATGACATATGAAATAATCTCTTAAAATTTTTTTCAGAATCATATAATATATTTTCGGGTTTTAAATTATCAATAGCAATACTTAACCATATTTCAACAAATAAAAAAAAATTAAGTGTATTCAAATATTTTAAAAACTTGAGATAATCAAACAGCAACATATTCTTTGAAGGTAATGAATTATTAATAATTTTATATTCATATAATTTCATTTTAAAATCATCATTAAAATTATTCAAGTAAATTTCAATAATTTTATGATTATTGCTATGAATCGTAAATGGTTCTTCCCATAATAATGGAATTGCTAAACGACACCATAATCTGTTTACTAAAATACATGAATATAAAGTTGAAAAATCTTTCTGAAAATATTTTATAACATCATATGTTAATTCAGGTAAATCTCCTGAAAATATTTTTGAACATGACATATTTGCAATTGCAAGTGAAAAGTTAGATTTTCGGAGAAATGATTCCAATATTGTCGCACAATTCATACAATTAATGTTTGCTAATTATGTGTAACATGCTTCAAAAATTAGGCGTAACTTTAACATAACGCTAGCCGGATTATATGATCGGCATATAAATCTTGCTTTTTTAAATTTTTGTTTAACGTCACAGTCGTAAGGGTACACAGAATTTATTTATATAGATGATCTAAACATTACAGTTACACAATTTTTTTTAAATTTTCAAAAAATTAGGAATTGAAATGGAATCGCTAAATGATACATAATCTACTGACTAAAATGCATCATGTATGTAATGTTAAAAATCATTCTGAAAGATTTTAAAATTTTATGATTCACAAGTTAATTCGGACAAAATCTTCTGAAAATATTTTTGAGTATGATATTGTAATAAGTGAAAAGAGAAAATATTTGTATCACATTTATTATTTTCTAAATGATGATCTCTTACAGTTATAAGTCTGTAACGACTGATAATACATATGATTTCTTGAAGCAGAATAGTACTAAAAGCAATACTTGTTGCTCTGTTAATAACCTTGATTTGTGCTAAACTGCTAATATCAGCCAATAATTCAAAAATAATCAGATTACAGCAAGAATTACAGTATTACCAGATTCTATGTCAGAAATTTTAAAAGTGTCCGAAATTACTTTTCAAGCAATTTTGAACGCTACAGCACAATTTGACCTTGCGTTTACGTAAGTTTGTTTTTTGAGAGGCCACGACTTCTTTACCATCTCATAAGCACGTCCAAGGAAAATCAAAGACTGTCGACAGTGCTTCAAAATTCAAATCCTTTGTATATTCCACGAATTCGTATGACCACTGAAAAAATTTTTTGAGGTTTTTTTTTAATCTAAAAACTCTCTGGAGACATCTGATCACTGTCATTTCCTAGTAATATTATTTTTTATTCATTCTTTCAAATCTTGCTGAGGATCCAAAAATTTATAATTCTTACGAAAATTCCATCTTTGTAATTTCACAATTTGTTGCATCAATATAAGGATTTAAAAATTCTTCTAACCTGCAAATAAAAATTTTATTACATTTAATGTGTTAATTAAACGACCCATTTTAAATAGAAACTATTGTCTTCACTTCCAAATTTATTTTCTCGTTATGGATTTGTCTAACTTTGCGATTGTAAATTTTTAACCATTCTTTTTGAAAATTCTGTCTTTTTTTGAAAGATGTCCCTTTTTAAAATTTGTGCTGTGTATCTATTAACATTTGGCTAATCATTGGTATCTATTTTTCATTAGAAACTTACAAACATTTTATAATACGTTAAAAAAAAAATGATAAAATTTGGTCCTTATATATATTATATATATACAGTATATACAAAAAAGTTTGCCAGAAGAAAATCCGTAAAATTTTTGAAAAATAAGGAATTCACGGTACTATTTTCACTGATAATAAATAATAAATAATGAAATAAATGAATTATAATGAATAAATTCTTACATCATTTGCATTAAAATCATGAGATGGTTCCGTTTTCTAATGTGTAAGAGGGTAGAATTCTACAGCTAACTCATGAAGCCTATAAAAATTTTAGTGATAGTAATAAATAATAATGAATGGGATATGAAATCCAGATAATTTGTCTGAAATCAGTAGTTCCTCGTAAACATTATTAATGTTACTTTGACGATCGATTATAATGTTAACGTTCGAAAGAAAGTCCAAAATTTTAAAACGTAAATCACACATCTTTCAAGGATAAGTCGTGCCTTGATAGTCTAATTATACAAGGTAATAAATAAGTTATTAGAGTATTCTTGTTTTCTTTAATAGAATAAATCACCCTAAAAAATAATGATTTACTGTATATGGCTAAGCTGAATTAGGCGAATTAGGTGTGCTACTAATATCAGATTAATTAACGAGTATGTGTAATTCGGACGGAATATTCTTTAAAAATAATTTCTCAAATCTATCGTTTTAACTATCAATCCTGTGCGATCGTCATTCCATTGGCCTTTGACAACTTTAGCACAGATGGAAAGTTATAATAAACGTTGCTTAATCTGTAGTAAGTATCAGCATTCAAATGATTTCAAAGATAGGCTCGCGAAGTTATCTTGATACCAATCCATAAATGGCAAACTTACTCATCCAATATTTATTTGATCATGGTGTTTGTTTTTCACATCTTTCGCATAGTATTTATATACGACTAAAATTGAATAATGACGATCTGCCGCAGTAAAAATTGTCATTTTTTTTGCACACCACTGTAGAAAACAATAACTTGCTAACAGTTTAAATAGGAAAAAGCATATTTTATATACAGTTACAAGAGAAGGCGGGTAAACAGGAAGGATTTATCCAAACTGAATGTGTACTTTTATTTTATTTTATTTTATGTTCTGTGTCATCTCATAAATAAAGTATCGCTTTTACCCATAAAAAAAAAAATGAGTACTGTAATAATGTTAATGTTTCCAAAAGTTTGAAACAAATTTTAATTTTTTAAGTTTAAACGAAGGAAATTTAAAATCTCATAACAGGACCCGATATATATATAATGGCCAAAAAAAATTTATTATGGCTGTACGCATTTTTCAGGGCCGGAATTATGAGAATTTCGGCTAGTTACTAAAAATGGCAATAAATTTTTGGCCGGGATTACCTTTTAGAAGAAAAGATCGTTGCACACAAACTCAAAACTTTGCTTTTTATGTTCTCTTATAACAATTCAATGGCTTCATATCTTTACAACAGGCAAAACCCGAATAATTGAATAATTTATAAAATCATTAAAAAAACTGTTGTAAAAGTTAGTACTCTTAGAATTTCAAAAATATTCTAATATTAATTCACTAATTGAATTTTAGTTATATTAGAATCAGAGAACGGACTTTGTATTTAGTTTATCGTCCTATTCATTTATCCTAGATGTACGGCAACTCATATTCTCAAATTGTTTAGGAATTATTATTTTTTATAAATTATCTAAAAGAATTGATTTATGACTTACAGTATATTTAAAACGTTATAATATACTGTACAATTTGAAATGTCGAACTTCAAGTTGTGCTGTTGTAGAATATGATATGAACTTTCGGATTTTCCATAAGTATTGATTTAATAAGGGGGACATTCATGTGCTGATGTGCATAACATTTAAATTACTATGGCGCTATTCAGGTTTGAGGGTTTGAGATACGTAGTAAAGTTAAATTGTAGGTTCCAAAATTGAGCTTCATTTTCAGAATTATTATCCTGAGAGACGTAATTGTAAAGTTTGTTTATAAGTATCTTTCCACAACTAGAATAACTGGTTGAACGCAGTCACGTGCATACTGCGGCCCTTCAGTTGTGACGGACTTTAAGGGTTTTCATTTTCCCTAGTACATACCGTAATATTCATTATTTATATACTGTAAGTATTTATTAAATTGTACTTTTAAGATTGGATTTTTATCATTATTTTCGCTCACATAAGTGTATAAATAAACTACTTTACCGAAACCTTATAATTTCAAATGATATCTAGATATCAATAAGATTTCGTTTAAAATTTTGGGTTTCAGTAAATCATTTAATTTTTATTTAGATAAGCGAAGGACATTATACTTTTGAGTTAGAATGAAAATTTGATGGTCACATGATTGTTTCCAATTACATTTATCAATTTTATCATGTCTGATTATAAAAATATTTTAAAGTGCCGTGATTTCATGAGGTTGAATTTTAAATTATTAATTTTCAATCATTCAATTTCTAACCTTCTTGATTTACAATCTTGGAAATTTTCTATTTAAATAATTTTCATTTTCTAGAAATATTAATAATTAAAATTCAATGAAAATAAAATTGAGTATGAATTTAAAAGAAGGAAAGAGATTTCCTGGAATCTATTTTAGGTTCCAGCAGTAGAATGCCAACTCTAATGAATTATTTTATCAAGTAATAAATGTGAGAAATATTAATCAATGGACTGGTTAAAGAATGAACGTTTAAAATTAATATTAATGAAATCAGCAAATTTAATATGATTACGAAAAACAAAAATACTAACAATTCCTGAAGAGAAAACTACAATATTAAAAATGAATTTCATTAAAAAGGAACTAACTATTTGACACTATATACAGATCACACTATATAGTTAACGATATCAGGTGATCTTCATTTTAATAGTGATAGTCCTTGTAATTGGTTGTTATGCTAATCGTGCTATCCTGGAAAGGAAAGAAAATTTTACTAATTTGGTTAGCTCTTATGCACTAAGTATAGGGTACGTTTTTATATTATTGATATTGATATTGATATTGATATTGATATTGTATTGAATTGATATTGAATTGATATTGATATTGATATTGAGTTGATATTGAGTTCAATATTACGAACAATGGTCGTTTATATAAAAAAAAAATTAATCATGATCTGCAGCATGATCCGAATTGGTTGATCAAAAATCAAGAGCTAACCATATATTGACATCAAGGAATTATGAATTATCAATTTGGCTGGCCAAAAATCTGGGAGCTAACTACATATTAACATCAAGGAAATATTTATTATTCGTACAGTATACATTGTTCAGGAGGCTAATTTTTGGGATTAATTATAATAGGAATTGAAGGAAATTAAATATATAAAGCGAATAACATTCTTAAATGAACCTGATCAAATATAAAAAAAATATGTCTGAATTTTATTAAAATATACATATATCCAAATTATATAAAAAATATATATATCCAAAAATATATATATATCTGAATTTTAATATATATACCCGAATTTATTAAAAAAAAATATATACCCGAATTTATTTAATTTATTCATTAAAAAACATTATACGAGTTTATTTATTAAAAAAAGCATTATACAAATTTAGTAATTATTAAAAAATATTATACAAATTTAATTATTAAAATATATATTACATGAATTGATTTATTAAGAAAAATTATATATCCGAATTTATTAAATTTATTTATTAAAAAAATATTTATTAGTAAAAAATTATAATTAAAAATATAATACAAACTTAATTATTAAAAACATTATATGAATTTAATTATTAAAGAAAAATTATATGAATTTTCTTATTAAAATATATATTACATGAATTAATTTATTAAAAACATAATATGTGGACATAGAATCGTCCAAATTTGATTTGAAATATCCTACAATATTAAGTTTTAATCATGTGAAATAAATTTTATTGAATTATTTTATTTTGGTTAGAACTTAGAAAGTAGAAACGAAAAAATTTTTTTAAAAAAGAAATAAATTTTATTGAATTATTTTATTTTGGTTAGAAAGTAGAAACGAAAAAAATTTTTTAAAAAAAATTGTTTTTTATAAATTCTTCTTTTAAGGCCAATTACAAGATTATTAAATTAAAACGTAAAAAACAAATTAAAATATTTTAGATGAAAAAAAAATAAAATAAATTATTTATTTATTTCAAATTATATCTTATCAATACTTTTGTTTCTGCAAATAAGTGTTAAAATTTATGGTATATATCATACTCTTAGAAGGGGCCGGTTACTGGCCCTAGGGTATGACTCTAGTTATGTAATTAAAATTATGCATATTATTTTTCTTCTTTTATATCCTCTATACATTTCCTCCAAATAAATCTTCATTTTCTTCTCTTTTATTTATATTATTATTATTATCTGATTCTTTATTAACTTAGCTGACCACTATCTAACTCTCAGTTCTTTTTTAAAGTTAATTCCAAGGGTACTGTACTCCCTTTGGTAACATTGACATTTCGAATCCTCACTACTTGTTTCTTCAAACATTTTTTTAGCGCTTTCTTCGAATTTTGCTCATTTTGCTACTGTTTTTCACCTCGTGCAATTTTTCTCATTATAATAAATCTAAAATTCTGTCTAACAATTTCTTTTTTAAATGAATCCTACTTATTATTAAGTTCGAAGTGACACGAAAATCCTTCCAACTATAATCCACAAAAATGAAAATATCATATACTGTGAAGGATTATAGAAATTATGTTTATTAAAGGTAGTATTGATGAATTCCATAATAACGTAAACGGATTATGCAAAACCTTTCTATTATTAAAAAAAAAAACTGGCTAGGACACTTGAATTTTCTTACGTTAATAGTTGTATTGATAAGAATCTAAGGGTAGAATGTATATCTATATATGTCAGGTGGTTATTTTTATTTGCCGGTTATTTATTTATTTAATATACGGGTTGTTTACATAGCAAAATATTAATAACCAAGATTTCATACTCGCGTATGAAGTATTTTCCAACCCTTTTATGAAGAACAAATTTTTTTAAAATTAAAAAAATAAAAGTTTAGAACCATGGCTTTCTATTCGTATAAATTTTGGCCTTTTATGTTAAGTTTATACTATACAGAAAATGATGCTACTCAATTTTGCACATCAATTACTATTCAAAGTCCAGTAAAAATTTCCGTTTTAATATAGTTGAAATCATAAATGATCAGTAATCATAAGACATTCGACTAAATTTTTAAATTTACTTTCACGTGACGTATATAAAATAATCATTTTTACTGGTCATCGATTATTTGCATAATTTCGGCCAAAAGTCACGTGAAAGCGATTTTTTAGGGTGGGTTTTGACCAATTAAATGCTTCATTTTCTTTTATTATTTTTATAAAATTTTCAATATGTACATGAATTTACAAAGTTGATAAGGGTTCGAATACATATATTTTAACTTAAATCCTAATTATATTTGGTTTAATCCTTTCACTAGATCTCAATTTTAAAGTAGTAATCCAAGAGTATTAATTAGATAATTTCATAAAATAAATCATATTGTCTCACGGTTCCTAGTTAAAATTTGTGATTTTTTTCTTGATATTCTCACGGTGGTGTTTATTTAAAAAGATGGGCTATCAAGATTGGAATAAAAAGTCTATCATTATTAGTATATCAAAGGGCTTTATGGTACGGATACCGTGAGATAAATCAGTTATTTCACGGAGTCACTGGAATATCATGATTTTCACGACTGCGCCGTGAAAATCATTGATATTGTAAGACCTAAGCCTGTGAAGCCTGTGATAAATCACGTTGCCACCTTAGTCTTAACAAAATAATACTTTATTAGTAATATAAATAAATACAATAATACGCTTGGTTTAATATAACTAAATATATCTAATAAAAATAAATCACAAAAATTCGTATCCTCCTTTTTACTAAGTCAAAAATCACTCCTTTTTATATCTCATAATTGACCCTTTCTAAAAGGTAAAACTCCCCTGTCATTTTCATATTCTTACTTTTCTGTCACTTTCCCATTTCTGTCACTTTCTCATTTTTTACACCTCTGTTAATTTCGTATTTTTACAACTTTGTCTTTTCCCCTAAATAAAACCTCTTTCACAAATCCCATGTTTTCTAGTTTAACGTCATCTCGGACGTTACATTTGTAACATCCTACAATTTTAAATCACTACAAAATTTTATACACTAATTATAAATATAATACTGCGAGGACCCCGAGCAATATATGTATAGGTAACAATATTGTTTGCTTAGTCACATGCTATTTTAGCCACAGTTAGAGGTTAGATTTGCGTAAAATTGATACTTTTTGCTAATGTCATATTTTTCATTTGCTTATTTTCACAGAATTTTTGAAAAGTCATATATTATAATTGCTTATTTTTTGGTGTTATTTAATAATGCATTATATACCATTAATATAAGCGATGGTATTATACTAATATGCAAAAGTTAATAGGAGATGGAAAAAATTACTAAGACGGATATTTTAGCTAAGATGATATTACTATTGAAAAAAGTGAAATTGTAATAATAAATGCGAGAAAATTTGATCAAATAATTTTTGTAAAATATAATATTATAAAGTCATATGGTTAGATTGCTTATTTTTGGGCAATTTGTGAAGTCACATGTTGAGTTTGCTTATTTACCATAATAAAAATCTTGCATAGAGCTATTATAAAAATTTTGACCTTTCTTGTTACCTATATATATTGCTCGGGGTCCTATACTGCACCCACAATTAATAAATTTACTAGGTTACAATTTTAATGGTCGAACAAAATCTCCATAATAGTAGTATGATCCGATTGATCCGCGATAATATACTAAGCTATAAAATTTAACTTAATTTTCTCGTGCTACATGATCGACATTTTGAAAAATATTACTAAGAAGCTTACATAATTCTTATGTAAGTTATTTATTACGTTAAATTTTCTTTTTTTTGGAAATTTTTATTCGAAAATATTTTTTGAAAACAATGTTTTCTGAAAACAAACCAGTAACAAAAAATAATATACTGAAATGTCTAGATAACCATTTTACAGAATGGACCAGTGGAAATGAAAAAATTGATGATTTCATTCAAGAAATGCAATCAAAAATAAATGATCATAGTGATATTATATTTGAATGGATACCATATAATCAGTTTAATGAAATTAAAGAAACAGGTAACAATAGTTCTATAACAGTATATTCAGCAATATGGAAGGATGGTCCATTATATCGTAATTATGACTATACTAATAGTTATACAAGAAATCCAAATAAAGAAGTTGCTTTAAAATATTTTTGTAACTTACAACATTCTATTGATTTTCTAATAAATGAGGTATAATATTTCTTTCTTAATAATTAAGTATTTTTAATTTGATATATTTACCATGTTATTTGTCTATATTTCAGGCTAAAAAATATTCAACAAACAATAAGGCATTTCATATATTGTATGGAATATCCCAGGATTCATCTACAAATAACTATATTTTAGTTCAAAATAATTCCATTAACATAACAAATTGGATCAGTGGAAATGAAAAAATTGATAATTTCATTCAAGAAATGCAATTATCAAGTGCAATATTAGAATGGATACCATACAATCAGTTTAATAAAATTAAAAAGACAGGTGAAAATGATTCTATAACAGTATATTCAGCAATTTGGAAGGGTGGTCCATTACAATACAATTATATGTATAATAATTATACAAGAGATCCAAATAAGGAAATTGCTTTAAAATGTTTACGTAATTCACAATATTCCATTGATTTTCTAATAATTGAGGTATAATATTATTTTAATAATCTAAGTATTTTTTTAAATTTAATATACTTACTAGTTCATTTGCCTTTATTTTATTTCAGGCTAATAAATATTTAACAAACAATGAGGGATTTCACAAATTATATGGAATATCCCAGAATCCAGATACAAATGATTATATTTTAGTTCAAAATAATTCCATAAACGTAACAAATTGTATCAGTATAAATGAAAAAATTGATAATTTTATTCAAGAAATGCAATTAAAAATGGATAAATATATTGATACAGTATTTGAATGGATACCATACAATCAGTTTAATGAAATTAAAGAGACATGCAAAAATGATTCTATAACAGTATATTCAGCAATATGGAAGGATGGTCCATTGCAATATAATAATGAATATAATAGTTTTACAAGAGATTCAAATAAAAAAGTTGCTTTAAAATGTTTTTGTCACTTACAATATTCCATTGATTTTCTAATGAATGAGGTATAATATTTCTTTAATATTTAAATAATTTTTTTTCTAACTTAGTATATTCATTATTTCTTTTGCTTATTTATAGGCTAAAAAATATTCAAGAGTATTTCACATACTATATGGAATATCTCAGAATACAATTACAAATAACTACATTTTAGTTCAAAATAATTTCATAAATATAACAAATTGGATCAGTGGAAGTGAAAAAATTGATAATTTCATTCAAGAAACGCAATTTAAAATTATACATTACCCAAATGTAGTATTTGAATGGATACCATACAATCAGTTTGATGAAATTAAAGAGATAGGCAAAAATGGTTCTATAACAGTATATTCAGCAATTTGGATGGATGGTCCATTATGTTATAATTATAAATATTTTGTTAGTTATTCTACAAGTTATACAAGAAATCCGAATAAAGAAGTTACTTTTAAATATTTACATAACTCACAAAGTGCTATTGATTTTGTAATAAATAAGGTATAAAATTTATATGCTTTCTTTAATACTTTTTATTATAATATATTATTAATTTCTCATTTATTTTAGGCTGAGAATTATTTAACAAATATTTATGACGGAAGTATTTTTGTTTTATATGGAATATCTCAAAATCCAGATACAAATGATTATATTTTGGTTTTAAGCAATTTTTTCTGGGAAAATGGAAATAAAAAAATTGATAATTTTATTCAAAAAATGCAATCATTATATAAGTCAAATGTATTATTTGAATGGATACCATACAACCAGATTTATGAATTTAAAGAGATAGGCAAAAATGATTCTATAACAGCATATTCAGCAATATGGAAGGATGGTCCATTACTTTATAGTAATTATGGAAGAAATCCAAATAAGGAAGTTGTTTTAAAATGTTTACATAATTCACATAGTACTATTGATTTTGTAATAAGTGAGGTATATAATTTATATAATATCTTTAATACTTTTTTTATTATAATATTAATTTATTATTTATTTTAGGCTGAAAAATATTTAATAAATACTTATGGTTATAAAGATATTTACATTATATATGGAATATCCCAAAATCCAGATACAAATGATTATATTTTTGTTCTAAGCAATTTTATCTGGGAAAGTGGATATAAAAAAATTGATGATTTCATTCAAAAAATGCAATTAAAAATGAAAGAATCATCATATAAAGATAATCTATTTGAATGGATACCATACAATCAGCTTAATGAAATTAAAGAGATAGGTAAAAATGGTTCTATAACAATATATTCAGCAATATGGAAGGATGGTCCATTATATTATAATAAAGATAAAGAGTATAGTAATTACTCAAGAGTTTCAAATAAAGCAGTTGCTTTAAAATATCTATATAACTCACAAAATACTATTGAATTTGTTATAAATAAGGTATTAAATTTGTATAATCTCTTTAATACTTTTTTATTAAAATATATTAATTCTTCATCTATTTTAGGTTGTAGAATATTCAAAAAGTACTTTTGGTATAAGGGATTTTGTTATATATGGAATATCTCAAAATCCAGAAACAAATGATTATATTTTGGTTCTAAATAATTATATCTGGGAAAGTGGAAATGAAAAAATTGATGAATTCATTCAAGAAATGCATATAAAAATGATGGGTGCATATGAAAATACAGTATTTGAATGGATACCATACAATCAACTTAATGAAATTAAAGAAATAGACAAAAGTAGTTTTATTTCAATATATTCAGCAATATGGAAGGATGGTCCATTATATCGTAATAAGAATTGTAGAAATTATACAAGAGATTCAAATTTAGAAGTTGCTTTAAGATGTTTGCATGGCTCACAGAATACTATTGAAATTGTAAGAAATGAGGTATATAATTTATACAGATATTTTTTGTAATTTTTTTATGCATTATATTAATTTCTCATATATTATATATAGGCTGAAAAATATTTAATAAATGAATTTAGTAAAGAAATTTTTGATATATATGGAATATCTCAAAATCCAAATACAAATGATTATGTTTTAGTTTTAAATAATTTTATGTCAGTGAGTGAAAATAAAAAAATTGATAATTTCATTCAAGAAATAAATTTTAACACAAATATAATATTTGAATGGATACCTTATAATCGACTTAATGAAATTAAAAAAGTAAGTGAAAATGATTTGATAACAGTATATTCGGCAATATGGAAGGATGGTCCAATATATTATAATAATTTGAAAGATAAATATACAAGATATTCAAATGAAAAAGTTGCTTTAAAATATTTGCATAGTTCAGAGAATTCCATTGATTTCCTAATAAATGAGGTATAATTTTTTACAAATATTTATTATTTTTTAATAAAATATATTAATTTCTTTATTTATGATATATTACTAGGCTGAAAAATATTTTGCAACAAAATTTGAAAGAGAAATTTGTGACATATACGGAATATCTCAAAATTTGAATACAAATGATTATATTTTAGTTATTGCATGGGCAAGTGGAAATGAAAAAATTGATGATTTCATTAAAGAAATGCAATTAAAAATGAGTACAAATAAAGATTCAGTTTTTGAATGGGTACCATACGATCAACTTAATGAAATTAAAGAAATTGGCAAAAATACTTCTATTTCAATATATTCAGCAATATGGAAGGATGGTCCATTATATTATGATGACCAAAATAGCATTGATTATACAAGGGATCCAAACAAAGAAGTTTCTTTAAAATATTTACAAAACACACAGAATTCCGTTGAATCCCTAATAAAAGAGGTATAACGTTTTTCTTAAATATTTTTAAATGCTTTTTTAATTTAATAAATTGCTAACTATGATGATCTTTTTTATTTATATTTCAGGCTAAAAAATATTTAACAAAAAATGGAGCATTTATGTTATTGTATGGAATATCTCAAAATCCAAATACAAATGATTATATTTTAATCAAGAATAATTACTTAAATTTAGCAAATTGGATCAGTGGAAATGAAAAAATTGATGATTTTGTTCAAGAAATGCAATTAAAGTTAGATAGCTATGAAGATATAGTATTTGAATGGATACCATACAATCAGTTTAATAATATTAATGAAATAGGTAAAGGTGGTTTTGCTATAGTATATTCTGCAAATTGGAAAGATGGTCCATTAGAATATTTTGCTGATGAAAAGACATATAAAAGGAATGATCCAAATAGAGTAATTGCCTTAAAATGTTTACATAATTCACAAAATATTACCAACAAATTTTTAAATGAGGTATGAAATTTTTTAAAAGATTATTTGTAATAAATTATTTTTTTCTGTGAACTTAATTTAGTAAGTAATATATTATCTTTTATTTCAATCAATTTATTTTAATAGGCTAAAGAATATTCAATAACTAAGGGAAGTAATATCACTAATATATATGGAATATCTCAAAATCCTGATACAAAAGATTATATTTTGATTCTTGATTATGCAAAGGATGGAAATTTTAATAATTGGATGAATGAAAATTATGAATATTTCATCTGGCAAAATAAATTGTCTGTATTATGTAAGATTATTAATGGTCTTACTGAAATCCATCAAAAACAAATAGTTCATCGTGATTTTCATTCAGGAAATATATTATTTTTAAGTAGTATAGATGATTTTAGCAATTGTATATTAATTTCAGATATGGGATTATGTGGTGAAGTTGGTTATGTAGACGAAAAAAATATTTATGGAGTTATGCCTTATGTAGCTCCTGAAGTATTAAGAGGAAAGGCCTTTACTCAAGCAGCAGATATCTATAGTTTTGGTATGATAATGTATTTTATTGCAACTGGAAGACAACCTTTTTACAATCGTGCACATGATGAATTTCTTGCATTAGATATTTGTAATGGAAATAGACCTGAATTAAATGAGCCAGAAGCACCAAAATGTTATATTGATTTAATGAAAAAGTGTTTGGACTCAAATCCTAACAATAGACCAAGTATTATTGAAATAAATGAATTAATTTTATCATTTCGTAAGTCTTATGGAGGGGATATTTTCATAGTAGAAAATGAAGAAATTGAAACACAATTTAAGGAAGCAGAGGAATACAGAAAAGCAAGTGCAAATCTTTCATCCATTAAAGATTATAAAGCAGCTACTCATCCACAGGCTATTTATATATCTCGATTACTTTACCCTTTTACAAAGGACCTTCCAAACTATAATGATAATGATGATGATTATAACTCTGAATGCTTAGATTGCAAAATTTAATTAAATTCATATGAGGTATACTACAGGTTATAAATTGCATTTGCAATGATTTACAATATACTATGTTTTAATTATTTACTCAATATTGATTATATGGATTATTTAGTATTTAAAATAGTAAACGTAAACTTTATTTTTTATAAATAAAACTGAGCAAATTGAATAATTAACATCTTATTATATCGTTTATTTAATTATTTTTTTTTTGTCATAATAATTAAAATCAAAGCAAGAAAAAAAGAAGTAAGCAAACTCCATAAATATACTGCATGATCGATGATAAATAATTTTTTCTTTTTGAAAGATGCATAAATCATTATTAATGTACAGTCACGTCCGAAAGTGACGCCCGATTTAAAATTAATGCCAAAAATGGCAAAACTTTATTGATTTTCATTAAAATTCACATAAAAAATAATTACTAAAAATGGTTAATAATGTGTTGGCCCTCCCCTTGCTTCTAGTACTGCATTTATTCTTTGTGGCATTGAAGCAACAACCTCTTCAAAAATGGAGCAATCCAAATTTTCCCATTCTTCACTTAGTGCAACTTTAAGTTCATCCACAGTTCTTGGAAAGACTTTACAACTCTGGATATTGTCCTTTAACTGCTTCCAGATGTTTTCTATTGGATTTAGATCGGGAAAATTTGCCGGCCAATCAATAACCACAATTTTATTCTTCTTCAACCAATCCTTGGTTATTTTCGCGGTATGTATGGGTGCATTATCCTGTTGAAAAATTGCAGCCCTTCCTGTTAACTCATGAACTGTATGCTGAAATGGATACAGATATGAATTTAGGATTCTAATGTAAGTATTTGAATTGATTTTTTCATTTCCTTCTTTATTTTCATCACAAAAAATTAATGGCCCTTTTATCCCTCCTGCAAAACATCCCCAAACCATGACTGATTTTCGACCACTTTTAAAGATAGGTGTCAAGCATTCAGTGTTAAACCTTTCCCCTGTGTGTCTCCAAACTCTTATTTGTCGTGACTGCTTGCCAATCTCAACACTTGATTCATCTGAGAAAATAACTTGTGCCCAATCATAAGCTGTTTTTTCTTTATATTTTTCACACCAACTAATACGAGCTAATGCATGCTTTTCTGAGATAAAGGGTTTTTTTGCAGCAACATGGGAATAAATTCCAACACTATGTAATGCTCTTTTAGCAGTTGTAAGGCTGCAATTTAAATCTAATGTATTAATGACTTCATGTAAAGGTTCGCGTCGATCTTGTGTAACTTTGTTTATGAGTGCATTTTTCTCATTATTATTGAGAGCAGGTGGACGCCCCGATCTAGGTAAATTTTCAGTTTTCCCTGTCTTCTTGTATCTGTCAATAATTCTTCTTATTGTGGTGGGGTCACGACCAATTTTTCTTGCTATTTGTGCAGGGTTAAAATTCTCCATATATGCTAGTATTTTTCCTTTATCTTGAGAAGTTAACTCAGTTCTATGTGACATTATTTTTTTAACTTTGCAACGCGTTTATTAGGTTATGAAATTGTGAGAAAAACATTTAAAAATAAAAAAAGGGGTATAAATAATGTAAATTTTGTGTATCGTAACACCGTACAAAATCGGGCGTCACTTTCGGACCCGACTGTACTTGCCGAATTAGACTATTAGTTTTTTAAAATCATCCAATAATGATATTATCAGTTTGATGGATCATTCCTGCAACTTTTATAATAAATTCCCACTACTATCCAATAATTTTATTATGCCAATACTACACAAGTATTTATGAGACAACTGACCATAATAACAATTACGTAAATCTGCATGAGCTTATGAGAACAATGATAATATAGTTATTGAGTATGATATATACCTCTGATGGTGTATAGTATAGTGTAAAAAAACTATACTGTATAGATAAAAGCTATACTGTATAAAATAAAAAACTATACTGTATGGATAAAAAATTATACTGTATGGATAAAAAATTATACTGTATGGATAAAAAATTATACTGCATAGATAAAAAATATACTGTATAGAATTTTGTCAACTATACTATACAACAATGGAGTTATATATCATACTCAATATCGTTTAACCGGAGAACAACTGATAATCGTTATTACATTATAATACGTAAACTATTATTTTAGCACAGAGCTCAAATATCAAGCGAAATCTTGTTTTGATTTTGATCAATCGAATCAGATTAGACGCAGCATGAATCCACATGATTATTTAGTCATTTATGAAAAAACATGAAATATAAAACAAACAAAATCAACTTGTTACAGGAAATTGAAAATTGTATACTTTTAGCAATATAGATTTCTATTGATCGTTTGAAAGTACTATGGTAAAATTTTAATCATTGAACTAGATCAAATGGAATTTTTACGCTATGTATGTAATATGTATTAACATAAATTTGTTTGCCATAATTTGATATACTAAAATGTAATGGCAATTAGGATAAGTGCTTGCATATTTTATCAACATATAGAATTATAGATATGTTTCATTATCTTTGTAATTTTTTTTCTAATCAGATAAGATTTGGTCAATCGGTTAAGGGTTTTTTTTTTGTCCGATTCTAAATAATTATGCCAATTTTCTAAACAAAAAGTCTTAAAATGTAATTCACTATGAAAAAATTATGAATCCTAAAAGAAATTTCTCAGATTTTTTAGACATTTTCATTCTTCAAACCACTTTTAATTAAAATTATGCGTATTATTATTCTTTTTTTTAGGTTCTCTATACATTTCTTTCAAATGTATTTTTTCTTTTATTTGTATTATTATGATACTTTATTAAGTACCCTGAAGGCTATATTCTTCATAAGAAATTTTATATTTAGAGTACAAAGAAAACCATCTTATTATCGTTTTCTTATAATATTTTTCTTATACTGGTAAAATACTTGGTAATTTAAAGTTCATCATTTTTATTACTAGTTGATGCGAATAAGTTGAATGAAATTTAAAAATAAAAAAAAGAAAATAAGATCATATAGTTGAGAATTGTAATAAAAGATGAATATTACTAGTTTATAACGGATTAAATAATGTAAAGGCTGAACTATATATATTAACATGAAATATTCTTACATTTATTACATATTTTAAAAAATTTATTATTTTTTCTAAAGTTTAAGTAGATTTTGAGCGAATTATTTTATTTATATTATTTTTTCTGCCTATATTTCTTGTCATATCCCTTCTTTTACACACTTGTTTAGTTTCAATTTTAATTAAGACAAGCATTTTAATAAAAGTAATTACTACATTGAATATTTAAAATAAGATATCATTGCCAAGTCTTAAAAAAAAAAATTGTTACCAACTGATCAACTGATCACCAATGATAAGGTGCAGCAATACAGATCAGGAGGAAAGAATGAATAGGAAGATAAAAGAAAGAAAGAGGAAAGAGTGAAAGAGTGAAAATAACAAAGGAAATAGTGAAATAGAAAAAATGATGTAAAGAGTTAATACAAAATTTCTTACATAAAATCATGCTTTTGATTTAAAAATATTTCCTTATAAATATTTAATTTCATTGATTACCTTATGCAATTTTTATTATAGATAACTACTATTTTAATATTTAAATAATTATCGAATAAATTAAAAAAAATTATCCTTTTTCCTCTCTTTTTTCTTCTAATGTATTTATCAAATATAATAAAGGTATTCTACAAAAAAAAAAAAAATGAATGAATGAATACTATATAAACTGAAGTTATACAGAGAAACATGTGTGTGATCCTTGATGATCCTCATATCCCATAAATAAAGTTTAATTTACAACGTGCATAGGTAATGGAATTTATAGGTAGGGTAATATATTTAACAGAAGATACACAGATAAGAAAGTTTTTTCTTAATAAACCAAAGATTATTTTATTTCACTTTTTTGTAGCTTTCTCCCATATTTCATTATTTGTAAACTGGTTGTAACAGGTAACCTGAACAAAGCTCGCCACCTCTACATGGTGTTCAGAAGAAACAGTTATAAGTTACTATATCTGACTAAGAGCAAGTATACTGTAGCTGATATTAATTTATTTTATTTAATTTCTGTAATTAAAAGAAATGATTATGAAAATGTTGAAAATAAAATGTAATTATAAATGAAAAAAAATTTTTTTAATATAAGTATAAAAAGTTTCAGAGCGTTAAAAAAAATTTAAGAGTTAATTGGTATATGGGTCATTTGTTGAATGACCCAATTGACACGTGAAGTCATTTGATGTCATTTAGGTCGCTTGCCATCGACGCCCCCTAAGGAAATGCACAATATATAAAGAATAGCAGTGCGCGTGTAAAAGCGGGAGAAAACGAAAATACAGATTTTAAATAGAGTCACATAAAAAAGAATTCATATCAAAAGTTACAGTAAAAATAGATGGATGAAAGGTGGCTTTAGAAAATAATGAATCAATTTACATATATGGGATAAGGTACTACGAAAATAATTTAATTTTCTACAGTTAATATAAATATATATTAGCCGCAACGAAAGCGCAACGTGATCTGGACCTGGCTCAGGCGTAGATCATTGTGGAATTTCAGGGGATTTTCTGTGACTAAACCGGGTCTGGATGATCGGCAATCAGGAATTCGGCGGCTAACTACACCATTATATAAAAAATAAATATACACTACTTGGAAAAAAGTAGGCGGACGTCATATTTTATTAATTACTCCAAGATGTACATAATAATTTGGGCTGAAATTTTATCACGTGATAGTTTATGGTATAAATAAACAATGACGTAATTGTTATTTCATTTATAGACAACCATCAAATGTGATCGACAAATTAGGATTTTGTACTACTTCGCACCATGTATGATTTAACGGAAGCTGAACGCAACCAGATTATTGGTCTATTTAAAGGTGGCGCCACCAGACAAAAAATTATTAAAATGCTTGGCTTTTCTAGAACAGCAGTTTACCGAACTATTCAAATCTTTTGTGAAGGAAAAAGTCTTGAAACTCAGCCACGAAGTGGTCGTCCTAAACTTTTAAATTGCCAACACCAAAAAACATTAAAAAAAATTGTCAAAACAAATAATCGTCAATCAGCTGAACAAATAAAAAATAATTTTCAAGAGAAAACAGGACTACAAGTTACTACCAAGACTATAAGGAAAAATTTGCATGAACTTAATATTTTTTCACGTATTCCAGCATTCAAACCTCTTCTTAATGATAAATAAAGAGAAAATCGTTTAAACTGGTGTATTGAAAGGAAAGACTGGTCTGTTAGAAAATGGAAGTCAGTTATTTGGAGCGATGAAAGCCGCTTTACTATATTTAAAAATGATGGTCCAGGTCGTGTTTGGAGAACCCCCGGAACAAGGTTTAATGTTAAAAACATGGTTCCTTCAATAAAACACGGTGGTGGAGGTGTAATGATGTGGGGTTGTTTCTCAGGAAAGGGGTTAGGGCCGCTAATAAAAATTAATGGTAAAATGAACCATCGTGACTATATACAAATACTCGAATCACATTTACTTCCATTTATTAATAATAATTATAATGGATGAGGTTATTTATTCCAAGATGATAACGCCCCTGTCCACACCGCTAAAAATGTTAAAAAATGGATAGAAACAAAAAAGGTTAAAATTTTAGAAAATTGGCCGAGTCAGTCACCTGACTTAAATCCTATCGAGCACCTATGGTCAGAGCTGGAAAGGCGCATTAGAAAACGTCCCAATCCTGCAAAAAATGTGAGAGAATTGGAGTGTGCTTTACATGAAGAATGGAATCAAATTCCTAATAATACGTTAATTAATTTAATTGAAAGTATGCCACGCAGGGTTGAGGCGTGTATTAAGAATAATGGATGGCCAACTAAATATTAGTTTTGTATATGGTTTAACTAATAAAATTTAAAATTTTGACCCCACTTATTATGTACGTTTTTGAGTAATTAATAAATATGGTGTCCGCCTACTTTTTTCCAAGTAGTGTAAATATTTAAATATTTAAATTTAGAAAGAAAAAAATCAATTAATATTTCATGCATTGATTCAGCCAGAGAAAACTCCAGTTAGTGTTGTATTATTGTGATTCCAATGTAATAACTTTATTTCAATGTCATTCAAGTATGATTTCAAATCTTTTTTTTAATTCACAAACACATATTATACATGGTGCAAAGCGTGTATTTATTATCTAAATTATAAAAGAATTTGTATAAAGCTATAAAAACTTTAACTAGAAAAATTTTGCTTTGAATAATTTTTGTGACATGATTGACATCTAAAATACTAGATTTATGATGTAATGCTTACATAAGTCATCATTTGCACAAATTTTTGTATTACCTGTTACTACATAGTTTATTAATAAATACGATTTTTATTATTTGAAAAAAATTTCGTGCTTTTAAAAACTATGTTTTCTCAAAATATACCTTTGACAAGTGATAATATTTTAAAATATTTAGAAACCAATTTTACAAATTGGACCAGTGGAAATGAAAAAATTGATAATTTCATTCAAGAAAGGCAATTAAAAATTAATAACTATGATGATATAGTGCTTGAATGGATACCATACAATCAGTTTAATGAAATTAGAGAGGAAGGCAAAAATGGCACTATTACAGTATATTCAGCAATATGGAAGGATGGTCCATTACGTTATGAATATCAGGAAGGTGAATATAAAAGAAATTCAAGTAAAAAAGTTGCTTTAAAATGCTTATATAATTCACAAGAGTCCATTAATTCTTTAATAAATGAGGTATGAACTTCTTCAAATATGCAAATGCTTTTTTTTTAATTAATACAATCACAATCTCATTTATTTATATCTAGGCTAGAAATTACCCAACAAACCATCAAGCAATCCAAACACTGTATGGAATATCTCAAAATCCAGATACAGGAGATTATATTATTGTTCAAAATAATTATATATGGACAAGTGGAAATGAAAAAATTGATGATTACATTCAAGAAAGGCAATTAAGAATAAATGACCATAATGATATAGTACTTGAATGGATACCATACAATCAGTTTAATGAAATTGAGAAGACAGGCAAAAATGGCCTTACAACAGTATATTCAGCAATATGGAAGGATGGTCCATTATACTATAAATATCAGGAAGGTGAATATAAAAGAAATTCAAATAAAAAAGTTGCTTTAAAATATTTACATAATTCACAAGAATCCATTAATTCTTTAATAAATGAGGTATGAACTTCTTCAAATATATAAATGCTTTTTTTTTAATTAATACAATAACAATTTCATTTATTTATATCTAGGCTAGAAATTACCCAACAAACCATCAAGCAATCCAAACACTGTATGGAATATCTCAAAATCCAGATACAGGAGATTATATTATTGTTCAAAATAATTATATATGGATAAGTGGAAATGAAAAAATTGATGATTACATTCAAGAAAGGCAATTAAGAATAAATGACCATAATGATATAGTACTTGAATGGATACCATACAATCAGTTTAATAAAATCGAAAAGACAGGCAAAAATGGCCTTATAACAGTATATTCAGCAATATGGAAGGATGGTCCATTATACTATAAATATCAGGAAGGTGAATATAAAAGAAATTCAAATAAAAAAGTTGCTTTAAAATATTTACATAATTTACAAGAATCTATTGATTTTTTAATAAATGAGGTATGAAATTTTTAAAAATTTAAATACTTTTTTAATTAATATATTTACAATTTCTTTTATTTACATTTAGACTAAAAAGTATCCAACAAAGCATAAAGCATTTTATGGAATATCTCAAAATCCAGATACAGGAGATTATATTTTAGTTTTTATCTGGACAAGTGGAAATGAAAAAATTGATAATTTCATCCAAGAAAGGCAATTAAGTTTAAATGACCATAATGATATAGTACTTGAATGGATACCATACAATCGTTTTAATGAAATTAAGAAAATAGGCAAAAATGGCCTTATAACAGTATATTCAGCAATATGGAATGATGGTCCATTATGTTATAAATATCAGGAAGATGAATATAAAAGAGATTCAAATAAAATAGTAACTTTAAAATGCTTATATAATTCACAAGAATCCACTAATTTTTTAATAAATGAGGTATAAAATTTCTTTAAATATTTAAATATTTTTTTTTAATTAATATATTTAATATATTTACAATTTTATTTATTTATAATTAGGCTAAAAAATATCCAACAAAATATAAAGCATTTCAAGCATTATATGGAATATCTCAAGATCCTGATACAGGAGATTATATTTTTATTCAAAATAATTATATATGGACTAGTGGAAATGAAAAAATTGATGACTTCATTTACAAAAGGCAATTAACAATTAATAACTATAATGATATAGTACTTGAATGGATACCATACAATCAGTTTAATGAAATTAAAGAGACAGGCAAAAATGGCCTTATTACAGTATATTCAGCAATATGGAAGGATGGTCCATTATACTATAAAAATCAGGAAGGTGAATATAAAAGAAATTCAAATAAAAAAGTTGCTTTAAAATATTTACATAATTCACAAGAATCTATTGATTTTTTAATAAATGAGGTATGAAATTTCTTCAAATATTTAAATACTTTTTTTAATTACTAATATATTTACAATCTCACTCTTTTATTTAGGCTAAAAAATATCCAGTAAAGCATGAAGCATTTCAATTATTGTATGGAATATCTCAGAATCCAGATACAGAAAACTACATTTTAGTTCAAAATAATTATATATGGATTAGTGAAAATGAAAATATTGATGATTTCATTCAGAAAAGACAATTAAATATTAATAAATATGAGGATAGTATAGTACTTGAATGGATACCATACAATCAGTTTAATGAAATTAAGAAAATAGGCAAAAATGGCCTTATAACAGTATATTCGGCAATATGGAAGGATGGTCCATGACGTTATGAATATCAGGAAGGTGAATATAAAAGAGATTCAAATAAAAAAATTGCTTTAAAATATTTACATAATTCACAAGAATCCATTGATTCTTTAATAAATGAGGTATGGAATTTCTTCAAGTATTTAAATACTTATTTTTTAATTAATATACTTACAACCTTTTTTATTTATATTAGGCTAAAAAATTTCTGACAAAACATAAAGCATTTCAAATATTGTATGGACTATCTCAAAATCCAAATACAGGAGATTATATTTTTGTTCAAAATAATTATATATTGATTAGTGAAAATAAAAAAATTGATGATTTCATTCAAAAAAAGCAATTAGAAATTAATAATTATGATGATACGGTACTTGAATGGATACCATACAATCAGTTTAATGAAATTAAGGAAATAGGCAAAAATGGCCTTATGACAGTATATTCAGCAATATGGAAAGATGGTCTATTATGTTATAATGAAAATTATAAATATTATACTAGGGATTCAAATAAAAAAGTTGCTTTAAAATGCTTATATAAATCACAAGAATCCATTGATTTTTTAATAAATGAGGTATAAAATTTCTAAATATTTAAGTATTTTTGTTAATTAATATATTTACAGTCTTATATTTAGGCTAAAGAATATCCAATAAAACATAAAGCATTTCAAGTATTGTATGGAATATCTCAAAATCCAGATACAGGAAATTATATTTTTGTTCAAAATGGTTCTATAAACTTAGCAAATTGGACAAGTGGAAATGAAAAAATTGATGATTTCATTCAAAAAATGCAATTAAAAATAAATGATTATAATGATATAATATTTGAATGGATACCATACAGCCAGTTTAATGAAATTAAAGAAGTAGGTAAAGGTGGCTTTTCTACAGTATATTCAGCAAGATGGAAGGATGGTCTATTAGAATATGATACAGCTAAAAATATTTATAATAGGAATCCAAACAAAGTAATTGCCTTGAAATGTTTGCATAATTCCCAAAACAGTATTACCGATGAGTTTTTAAATGAGGTATGGACTTCTTTAAAAAAATATAAGAATAGGTTTCTTAATTTTAATAATTATTTTTTGCTATTAATTTATTTAATAGGTTAAAGAATACTCAATAAATAAAGGAAGTAATGTTCTTAATATATATGGAATATCTCAAAATCCAGATACAAAAGAATGTATTATAGTTCTCCAATATGCAAAAGAAGGCAATTTTAATCATTGGATAAATGAAAATTATAAAACTTTTTAATTGGAAAGATAAAATATCTGTATTATTTAATATTATTAATGGCTTTAAAGAAATTCATCAAAAAAATATAGTTCATCGTGATTTTCATTCAGGAAATATTTTATTTTTAAGAAGTATAAATTATTTTAGTAATTATATATCAATTTCAGATATGGGATTATGTGGAAAAGTTGGTAATATAGATGAAACAAAAATTTATGGAGTTATGCCTTATGTGGCTCCTGAAGTATTAAGAGGAAAGGGTTATACTCAAGCAGCAGATATCTACAGTTTTAGTATGATGATGTATTTTGTAGCAACTGGAAGACAACCTTTTGGCAATCGTGCACATGATTATGATTTAGCATTGGATATTTGCAAAGGAGTTAGACCCGAAATAAATGAGCTAGAAGTACCAAAATGTTACATTAATTTAATGAAAAAGTGTTGGGATTTAAATCCAAGCAATAGACCAAATATTATTAAAATAGGTGAATTGATTTCATCATTTTATAAACCATATTGGAATGATTTCTTTATAGAAGATGACTTAGATATGCAATTCAAAAAAGCTGAAGAATATAGAAAAGCAAATCTTATATCCATTGAAGATTACCAAACAGTTACCCATCCACAAGCTATTTATACATCTCGATTACTTAATCCTTTTACAAAAGATCTTCTAAAATGTGATGACGATTATATTAATTCTCAAAGTTTGGATAGTTGTGCAATTCCAATTAGTTTCAAATGATATATACAATAAAGGCTATAGTATAGTATAATAAAATTTTGTATATATCTGTATACTGTTATTTTATAGGAATTTGCAATTAATACAATTAATATGTAGTTTTGTCCAACACTGTTTATGTATATGTAATATTTTTTTACATGAATAAAATCAGTTTGTAATTGGACATATTAAATATACTATTTTTCCGATGTATCATAATAAACAAATGCTTGTAGCATTAACACTTTAACGAAGCAATTTCTCAATGTGTAAATTTGTTAAATTTGTTAATATATTCTCCCTCCATTCTTTATATTCATAAAATTGTTGAACAATTATAGCACAATATTTCAAAATATTAAAATATTTTATGTAAAATGAGTGATTATATAATTGTTCAGTACGGTACGTCAGTACAGTTTTGAAAACCTGTACGGTAGAGGTCTGCAAACAGCATAGCGAACATCTCTATTTTATCACAAATTTGCCGATGAAGTATACAATAATCCAAATTTTCATTCAAAAGAACAAGATGAACTGGAAATTCCTGATGGTAAGTTCTTAAATAAATAAGATTTCTTTATAAAGCCAATAATTTGTTATTTTTTAACTTTAGATGGATTTTAAATAATCATTTAACAAAGTGTTTAAATAACCAAGATAAAAAAATAAATAAATAAATAAATGATAATAATTTGAAATATAAAAAAAAAACAAAGACTAGAGTAGTAAATTTTTTACACAAAATTCTTAGTTTGTAATTAAAATAATTTTAATAAATTTATACAAATTATTAAATGTATTTACTACCGTACATTGATTGTAAATTTATGTCATTAACATTATGAAATCATGACAGATTATTCCATTCGTTATACATGAATTTATTAAAACAAGTTGAAAGAATAATCTTGTTAGGACTAAAAAATTCTCAGTTAATTTTTATATATATTGTAAATAATAACTAGGGATACTTTAACTAATATCCATACTATTACTAGCCCTAAACTAAAAATAGATAACATCTCCAAGGCACTAGTAGTCCTAAAAACCAAATTGACTTAGTAGTAATCATAGCCCGATCCTGTAGAATTTAAATTTTAATATTATTAACCATTATTTACCAAGAACCACAAACATAATGAAACTACAACAAAAGAAAACTTGCAATCCAGGTTGATCATCTCAATATTTTTTTATTTTTTATTTTTATTAGGCAGGAATGTAGAAGCAATATAATTAAAATAATTTCAAAGAACATACATAAACTTCGTATTCCCTTTCCCTCTTGTACTTCCCTTTCCCTCTCGCATTCTCCTCTCATATTCTCTTCTCGTATTCTCCTCTCGTGTTCCCCTTTCCCTTTCGTATTCCCCTTCCCTTTCGTTCTCCCCTTCTCTTTCGCTCTCTCTTTCGTTCTCCCCCTTCCCCCGATCAATGTTGCCGCACCTCAACGTGGTGATCAGGTGAATACAAGTTTTTTAAAAGACTTGGCTAAGTCAGCAACAAAGAGTAATTACATATTACATAAGCCATAAATCTATTTAATAAAGCATGCCGCAAGTTTTAATTTTGAAATAGCCGTTGATATTAACTCACTTTCCGGAGATCCAAAGGCTATTGCAAATATTATCAGTGGAAGTATGTATATATATAAGTTATTTTTCAACAAGTTCTGTAATCAATAAACTAATTAATTAATATTTATTAGTTATACAGTAATAGGTATTATCAACATAAAAAAGAAATTATGAGTTTTTGTATATATGTATGTGCGGTACTATAAAAACACCTCGAAAAAACCCTAACCTTTAATAAACAACGTTATACTGATCTTCATATAATTCCGAATGATTTTTCAACTCTTAATTAGATAAAAAATTATATTTCACAAAATCTGGACTTGTTTCCACAAGCAATTTATACACAATTAGTTAGGTAAGGAATACCCGTGTTTATACGGCAAAAATAAGTACATCTATACAACATCGGAGATTATATCATACTCAATAATTGTATACCTTAGATAGCTTTTTATCCAAATACAATTAGAATTAGTTAGGTCTGATAGGGTAAAATAGTACAAAGGAAGAGTAAAGTATTTATTTATTATTTTTGTAATGTGCCTTTTAGTGATAAATATCACTCTGTTATAGGGTTTTCATGTGATTTGCACAGATGGCTCACGTGTCTTGTATTTTGGGATCACTATAATTTATATATCCTAATAAAGGCGCATTACAGTTTAAAAAAAAAAAATATCATACTCAATAACTACATTATCAGCAAAAACGATCAAGAAACATCCTTTGGGCAAAGGAGTTGAATGAAACTTTAATCAAATCAAGACCATGGTTGATGAAATAAATCAATACATTAAAATGCCGATGTAACTTGGAAGTATCATACTCACAACATTCGTTATTTGAAATAAATAATGTAACTAGTTCGATTTAAATTTGTTAGCATAACATTTTAAAGCTTTTCAACAATATATGTTAGGATGGACCATTTCAAATGAAATTTTCCTTAATAAGAATGCTATAAAATATAATGTCATTTACTATACTTAATTACTGTTGCATTATTCTTTAAAGAATGTTAAATAACAAAAGAAAACAATAAATTTTGAATTTATAAGTTAGATTCTTTTATTTTTTTTTTATTTTATTATTTTAATATATTTTAGCTTTATTTCTTTTTGCCCAAATTAAATTTGGATTTAAAAAATATTTATATCGCAAAAGTAATAAAGTTTGTAACTTTATTGTTTAAGTTTTAATATGTATAGTGAAAAAATGGGTAAGTTAAATATTTGCAAAAAAGTTACAGTATATTGATATTTTCGTGTTAACGTTAATTTTTTTTTTTTTTACCCTGTATCGGCTACATGTTTTATATCATGGCCAATCATATTTTGTTTATCTAGTAATCGATCAGCCACGTGCCACAGGGGAGAAGCAAAATTTGGGTTTAATCCAATCAGCTAATTCAATACTAGATTGGTTTTTGACCAAAATCTATTTTTTCCCGGTCTTTAGATAATTTGGTCTCATGCTAGCTTTAGTAGAGGCCAATTTTTGCCAGTTCAGCATAAAAATTTCAGATGCAGATCTTTTTTTCTATAATGTCAGGACCGAATAAGATTTTTTTTTTTTTTTTTTTTTTTAAAAAAAAAACTGTAGTGCATCTTTTATTAGGATTTAGTACATAAAGTATCCTTATTAACGAGATACGTAGAGCCGAACGTGCTAAACACGTCAACCCTATAACAGAGTAATTTCTGACTATTTAACTAAAAGACACATTACTAATAAAATATAAATAAAAACAATACCTAAATGAAATACCCTATACTAGACCTAACTAATAGACTAAACTAAACTAAGAATTACGTAGGAGAAAAAAGAGAAATATGTAATAATGCTAGGTCTACATCGTGTAGCTGAAAAGATGGGTCCCAACGGTCCCACACCTAAACAAATTTATCCCATCGTTTCCTCCTTCATTCCTACAAAAATAAAAAGTTAGTACGAACTAATCTAAAATAAGATAAGAAAGCTACAACTATGGTTTTCAAATGTATTTGTTATCGGAAAAAATTTTTTAACGTTAATCACGTGACTTCGATTTATAATTGTAATCTTCTATCTAATATTTTCTTTTCCTCGTTTCACTTCTTCTTATTCTTATTCTTCTTCTTCTTGTCCTTATTGTTCGTTGCTGACTTGTTGGTTACCGGCTCTGTGTTTCCATTCTCCTTTTTTGTCGCTTCTTCGTCCATTTCTTCTTCGCTCTTGACACTCGTGTCCTCGTTGATTTCAACTAATACTGACTTACGTTCTGGAGCTGATGGTGATTCTAAGATCGGCCTTTTATCTCCTGTTTCTTTTTCGTCTTGGTATCGGTTTACGTCTTCGAGTCTTTTTGTGAAGCCATCGTTCAAAGAAGTATAATGTGGACCGAATAAGATCGAAAGCTGAGCATCTTTATATCAGTAGGAAGAACAGTCACACTACCAGAACTCGAAAGTACTTGTTTCTTTCGTTTTTTCTTGCGGAAGGAGGCGATACTCAACAGGGACTTCAATACTTTTTCCATTCCAATATATAGCGTTTGCAGATGCAAATATTAAATCAATATATGAATAATAAAAATCATATTTTTTTTAAATTTACTATTTTTTTTATTTTTTTGAGATTCAATATCTTATGGGTAAATCTGACAACTTTGTACTGTAGTTATCTTGGCGATGTTATCATAGATAAGGAAGATAGAACGTGTCATGAACTTCAAGTATTGTGAATTTGCAAGTCCCGGGAAATTTTGCACGAGTCTGTAGATCATACATTTTCCCTATTAAAAATTCAAAAAAGAAAAAAAGATTTTTATCTATTAAAAAAAAAATTCCAAAATAATTAAAAGAATTTCTATATCAACTTTCTCCTATTAAAAAAAAATCTCAATGATTTTTTAATTACTGTATTTATTTAATATACATTATTTTTTTTTCTCTAAAAAAGTGGATATTATCAAAGTGTGATATGATTAAAAAACCCAGACGCCATACGGTACACCGTATGATTTTATCAATCTTAAAGTTGGCAAGAAAATTAAAATTTAATTATTTTGGCATTTCGATTGGTCAAAGTGGTTAAAATTGTTAATTTTGTTGATTTTTATCAATACAACCATAGGGTCTTGTAGTTTACGTTGTTATCCCTATAAAAAATTTTATCCGTTATTTCTGTAAAAATGAGCATTTCGCAAATCTATTCACGGAAGTATAAATAATTCGATAAATTCCGTGATATAAGGTTAATTAATTCCGGAAATAAGGTGGAGATGACTCATTTCTTGGACAACTTGCAGCTCTTTTCGAGTGTACGCACATCTGGATATACCTGTCGTTCATTTGGTCCGTTAAGAAGGTATGTAGGGGGCTGTTCGGGTGAAAGAATCATTTTTTTTATTACACGAATATTTGGGTCCCATCTTATGTCGCCTGAGCCTTAAGATACTTCTGCTTCAACTTTCTTTATGACAACAAAGTTTTACACTAAAATTAATTGCATTAAGCTAGAAATAAGTGAATTAAAACAGCTTGAAAAAATTCTCTCCTGTTATTTATTTTTAAATATGATTAACAAGCAAGAGAATTATTTATTATATATGCGAAAAAAAAAGATAAGAAAAGTTAATATGGATTTATTTCATAATATGAAGGTGCAGATGAATATATTATAGAAGAATTATAATATCCTGATCAAAAGAAAAATAATCTATAGTTTATTAATTTAATGTTATCATCATTTTCCCTGAACTCAAAAAGGAGAAAATCCACTTTTACGTTCAAAAAATAATTATCTCCATAATAACATTTTTTTTTGCATTATAAATTGTATTCTTGATAAATTCAATAAATTCATCAATATCATAATTCCAACTGGTCCATCCTTCAAGAGGAATACATTTTTTCCATAATGTGTAATATTCTTTAATATTTCGTTTTATGTGCTTGTAAAAATAAAATAATGCTTATATAATATAATCCATCTTTTAAATAATAAATTTTAGAAGAAATTCTATTACTAATGTTTTTACATTTTATTTTTCATAACGAATGGAGTTATGGAGTAGTAAAATTTATTAAGTTTAGTGACTGTAGATCATCAATCACATGAAATTTTGACTATTTTAAAACTTGGTCCTATTATTATTCAGTCATGGATTTACTCTATTAAAATCAAAATTAATGAAAGATAATAATATTATATAAACTTTTACTAATTATGGAGATAATACGATCGACCTCTCTCAATATTTAATTTTCTTTATTCCATATATTCATAAAAAATATTTTTTTATTATTATTCTTATTCTTTTAGTTAACTTTTATAATCAATATATATAGACAATTTAAAAATAAGATGTAAAAAAATTATCAAAATTTATCGTATATTATTGCTTGCAAAATAAAAACGCAAAAAACAAAAAAAATAACTAGACGTTTAATTAATTTAACCTATCCAAATGTTAATTTTATATAATATTAAAACCCTACAATTGTTCTATAAATTTTAATTTACTAAAATTACACAAATCTCGATATTTTTGAATTTTAATATTATATAATTCAAATTCCTTCACTTCATCTTTAAATGAAAACAATTCTATTTTAGAAGGGAAATTAATGATAGCCAAATATTTGACTCTTTTCTTTTTCATAATATATTCTTTTATATAAGATAAAATAAAATCATAAATATCACGACCTTCCTCATCATCTTTAATTCTCTTATTCTTAATTAACAATTTTTTAATAAAAGTATTCTGAGAATTTTTTAAGAACATTTCAAAATCATTTTTATATTTAATATTAAGAACTAAACTTAAATATTCTAATTTAAGAGGAAGTAATTGACCTAAATTTTGTAATACAATTGAACTAAGTTCAATAGAATTTGAATAATTATTATTGCTAAAGATATTGATATAAAGATGATTAAGATTTTGTTTTACATTCTCAGTTAAATTTAATAACGAATAAATAATCTGAATATTATTAATAATTGCAGTTAAATATAGAAATTTAATATTTTTACAATATTTAATAATTAATTCAAGTAATTGTTGCTCCTCAGATAACGAATTAGAACCAGATGAAAATCCAAAATTTTCTAAATAATCACCATGCTTTTGTATTAATAATAGTAATGATTCATCAATTTGTAATTCATTACTATTTAAGAATAAAGATTTTAACTTAAATGGTTTAGTTGAGTTAATTATTTGTTGAATAAAATCAGTACCTAAAATACAATAAATGATATGAACAGATTTTAAAACATTTAATTGTTCAAATATGTTGTCTAAATTGGTTATAATTTTAAAATTGATGTTATACAAGACGATTGTATTTAAAGTATTTGATGAATGATTATAATCTTTTGATAACAATGATGTTTGATATATAAGAAAACTATTATTAAAAGCTAATGAAATTTTTTTAAGATTTTGACATAAATTAATTATTTGATATGTAAGATTTTTAGTATGATTAAGTAAGTCATCATAACAATTGAATTTTAAATTTCTAATATTATGAAGGAAATTTGGGTTTTGCAAAATTAATTCAAGCATATCATCTATATAGGAAAAATTGACCTCAATATCAAAAGTATGTATATTTACTTCATTTTCAATAAATATTTTAAATAATGACATGTGAATTAATCTCTTAAATTCAAAAATTGATCTATTTTCGAGTTCAACATCTTTAGACCATTCTTCAATAGAAGAAATGATTTTCTCTATATACAAATATTTTAAATAAATGGGATAATTAAAAAGTGTATTTGAAGGAAATAATTTATCATCAATTTTATATTCATTTAATTGTGCTTTTAAATCATCACTTAAATTATGTAAATAAATTCCAATAAAGTTATAATTTTCGTTAGGAATTAAAAATGGATTTTCCCATAATAATGGAATCGCTAAACGACACCATAATCTATTAACTAATATACACGAATGTAAAGTTGAAAAATCATTCTTAAAATATTTTATAATATCATATACTAATTCAGGTAAATCTGAAAATATTTTTGAATATGACATATTTGTAAGCGAAGAGAAGAAATAAGGAGGTATTATTAGTGTATTGCTTACATTAATGTAATTTCCGGTATTGTCGCACAATCCATGTGGTGTAACATGCTCAATAATAGGGCGCAAAAAGGTATTATGTAATTATGTATCACGATGATGATCACAGCAATATAGCAATATAGCAATATTCAAATATCCATATTTTTAAATCATCCTTTTTAATTCTA
Organism: Rhizophagus irregularis; assembly: GCF_026210795.1. NCBI lineage: Eukaryota > Fungi > Glomeromycota > Glomeromycetes > Glomerales > Glomeraceae > Rhizophagus > Rhizophagus irregularis. Next base: position 2,387,815 of record NC_089444.1, on the reverse strand, counting down.
TCTATACTTATTTGACGTTTCATACTCAAAAATTTTAAAATAACCCTTTTTAAAAGAATTCAAAAGTATGAAATAGAATACGCTATGATCACAGGTTCATACGCAGATCTTCATCAGTCATAATTATAAATTTTTTTATCGGTATATTACTTTTATTATTTCAATTTAACTAAACCAAAAAAGATATAAATTTAAAAAAAATTAGTAATCCTCATTCTAGATGCATTAAGGTCATAATATATATTTAACATTCATTGTTAAATGTATAATACAATCTAACAGCTGGTCATATTTACAAAAATTGAAATAGAGTTCAAAGTAACAAAGAGATTTTGACTGTCTTTTTAAATTATTTAGAGATCATGTGCTCGACAATTGTTTATTAAAAAAAGATATACTGTACCAATCTTTCTAAAAAAAAAATCAATTATGCTGATTTTTAATATTAAAATGGATTTTTTAAAAAAAATAGTATGATTTTTTTATTCAATAAAGAATTTTTAATGATACTTTTTCTCATTTTAAATAATAATTAATTTTAATTTTAAAATAATTTTTAAATTAATAATGTTATTGTTATTAAATGAGATTGTAATAAAAAACATACTATATTTATATATTATCTTTTTTATATTTGGAATTAAATTATTATTAATTTTACCATTATATCAAAGAAATTCAGTATAACACAAAAATCATTTTATTGTAAAACAAATGATGACTATTTAATTAATTAATATTATTTAAAAAATATGATTACATATTAAATTACTAGTCGGTAGCCAATTGCATTTATGTAAATTATGGATACAGAAAGTAAATGATTTATTATTGTTTTTGGTAGAGAAGCTGATTTTATTCAAAAAATCATTTGTCAGTAAAAAATAAATCATAAATACCACTATTATTTCTTTTGTCCATTCAGTGATATCTTTTATTCCAAAAGATAATTCTGTACTCAAATGGGTTCCTATGCTTGAAGCTGAAAATTTACAAAAAATTTGTCATTTATTAGTTTTTAGTTTTAATAGCTATTTTTTTATTTTTTAAAAAATGATATGTATATATTTTTTTTTTTTGAAAGAAAAATCGCCTACAGGATTAAAAATAAAAAATTTCGAATTTTTCCTTTGTAAAAAATTATTGATGATTTCTTTGTTTGATACTACAATCAATTATAAAATATACTATTAATTTTTATCAATTTATAGTGAAAAATTCCAGGTCAATTTTTGTTGGGACATTTCAACCTGGCCATTTTTTATTAAGATACTTCTAAATTTAGAATATTTTTTGAGTAAAATTTTTTACTATAAATCTATTATCTGTTATAGTAATAATATTCATGCGTTTTGTAACGATTAACATTAATATATAAGATTGTTAGAGCACTACAAAAAAGAAAGGCTTTCAATATTCAATATCTGACATCTTTTATTAAATAAATTATTCCGAAATAAAATCAGTAATTCTACAATTTACTGTATATTTTTTTTTTTATCGGTAAATGTTTATCATAAAAAAACGATGAAAAAAAATAATAATTGAAACTTGATGACTTAACTGCGAAGTGTAACAAAGGATTATACTGTCGTTCCGTCCGTGAATCAAATCTATCAGGAGGTTCCCATATCGGAGTTCTAAATACATTTCGATGATCTACTGATGACGTGATGTACTGTATATACAGTGGTGTGCAAAAAAAATGACAATTTTTTTGAGTAATGATCAGCAGGCATAACTTATCCGATTTTAGTCGTATCTACACAAATAAATATGCGTATGAAAGCCCCGTGATTACTTTATTTTTTAACGAAAAATTTTTTTCCATATATAATAAAATTGTATTTTATTAACCGTATAAAATGCCACTATCTAAGCAAGAAACTCAAAGACAAACGATATTACAATTCTGGAGGCAAGGAATACGTACTGCCGCCAAAATTCATTCTTTGACAAAGATACCACTTAGGACAATATATAGGAACCTTAAAAAAATCAAAAAAACCGGAGATGTGAAACATAGAGGTGGCAATGGACGTATTAGTAAAATAACGCAAAAGGCTGCTCGTGAAATTGGACAATATATTCGAAGAAAACCCACAATTACCGCCAAGTTCATTGCTGCCAAATTGGAAGATGTTGGTGTTAACGTCTCTCGCTCAACAGTTTCAAGGTATTTGACCAGTCACGGATACAAAAATGCACTCCCCCTTGCTACACCAATGCTTACTCCAGCCCATAAGCATAAACGTATTGAATGGGCACAAAATCACATGAATGATGACTGGCAAAATACTTTATTTAGTGATGAGACAGCTTTCCAGCTATTCCGCAACACAGTAAGACATTGGTATAAAAAACAACGGCCAATTCGTCCCATACCAAAAGACCGAAGTAAAATTTTTGCATGGGGTGGTTTTTGCATAAGAGGTAAAACAAGTCTTTTTTGTTTTAGGGGTATAATGGATGGAAAATTTTACACAAAAATATTAGAAAGACAAATTCCAGAGGTGTACAGTATGTTAGGAGATAGTTGGCGGCTGCAACAAGATAATGATCCTAAACATACTAGTCGGGTTGCTAAGGAATTTCTCAAAAATAATGTCCCAGAGGTTATGGACTGGCCATCCAATAGTCCAGATCTAAACCCCATAGAAAACCTTTGGGCAATTGTTAAGAGAAATACAGAGTTGCGTAGACCAAAAAATCTTAATGAATTAGATGTTTTTTTGCATGAAGAATGGGTAAAAATTCCAAATAACCTCCTAATTAATCTTGTAAATTCAATGCCGCAACGTTGTAGGGAGGTTATTGACAGAAATGGTGAACGAATACCATATTAATTTTTTTTAATAAAGTCTACTATGTTTTAGCTTTAAAATAAAACTTTTTATTTTTTGATTGGTTTATTGGTTAAAAAATTAACGTGACTTGAAAAATTGTCATTTTTTTTGCACACCACTGTATTAAGTTAAATATAATTACTCATATCGGTCATATGAATAAAAGTTACTCACGATGTGAGTTTCGTCATGACTCATGTGTAATTGAGTATAATATAAATATATCTAAATACCTTAAATCTTTTTATCTTCTTTTTTTTTCGTCTCTTTTTTAGGTCTGCCTTTTCTCTGTCTAGGTCTTCTCTTTATTAGGTCTTCTCTTAGGCCCCTTTTCTTTACGTCTTCCTTTAGGTATGTGGGTTGGGAGTGCGAGTTTGTGTGTGGGTGGTATGTTTGTGTATTTCCTCCTTCGTATTTTCGTTCTCCCCTTTCCCTTTCATATTTCCCTTTTCCTTTCGTTCTCCCCTTTTCCTTTCGTATTCCCCTTTCCCTTTCGTATTCCCCTTTCCCTTTCGTATTCCCCTTTCCCTTTCGTATTCCCCTTTCCCTTTCGTATTCCCCTTTCCCTTTCGTATTCCCCTTTCCCTCTCGTATTCCCCTTTCCCTCTCGTATTCCCCTTTCCCTCTCGTATTCCCCTTTCCCTTTCGTATTCCCCTTTCCCTTTCGTATTCCCCTTTCCCTCTCGTATTCCCCTTTCCCTCTCGTATTCCCCTTTCCCTCTCGTATTCCCCTTTCCCTCTCGTATTCCCCTTTCCCTCTCGTATTCCCCTTTCCCTTTCGTATTCCCCTTTCCCTTTCGTATTCCCCTTTCCCTTTCGTATTCCCCTTTCCCTTTCGTATTCCCCTTTCCCTTTCGTATTCCCCTTTCATTTTCGTATTCCCCTTTCCCTTTCGTATTCCCCTTTCCCTTTCGTATTCCCCTTTCCCTTTCGTTCTCCCTTTCCCTCTCGTTCACACCTTTCCCTCTCGTTCTCCCCTTTCCCTCTCGTATTCCCCTTTCCCTCTCGTATTCCCCTTTCCCTTTCGTATTCCCCTTTCCCTTTCGTATTCCCCTTTCCCTTTCGTATTCCCCTTTCCCTTTCGTATTCCCCTTTCCCTTTCGTATTCCCCTTTCCCTTTCGTATTCCCCTTTCCCTTTCGTATTCCCCTTTCCCTTTCGTATTCCCCTTTCCCTTTCGTATTCCCCTTTCCCTTTCGTATTCCCCTTTCCCTTTCGTATTCCCCTTTCCCTTTCGTATTCCCCTTTCCCTTTCGTATTCCCCTTTCCCTTTCGTATTCCCCTTTCCCTTTCGTATTCCCCTTTCCCTTTCGTATCCCCCTTTCCCTTTCGTATTCCCCTTTCCCTTTCGTATTCCCCTTTCCCTTTCGTATTCCCCTTTCCCTTTCGTTATTCCCTTTCCTTTAGTAATCCCTTTTCCCTTTCGTATTCCCCTTTCCTTCCCCCCCTGATCAATGTTGCTGCACCTCAACGTGGTGATCAGGTGACAACAAGTTTTTTAAAAGACTTGGCTAAGTCAGCAACAAATAATAATTACATATTACATAGGCCATAAATCGTCAACGTTGATTTTTACCTATATACACCGGTTAACTCCTAAATTTTTTTAAGCATATTTTAAAAAATTTTTTTTTTCATTTAAAATTTCATCTTACTGTAACTTATGTTCAACATTTTCATAGCCATTTCTTTCTATTATACGTAGTACAGTATTCAGTATACTTGCTCTTGGCCAGATATAGTAATAACTTATAACTGTTTCTCCTGAACACCACGTAGAGGTGGCAAGCTTTATTCAGGTTACCTGTTACAACCAATTTATAAATAATGAAATATGGGAAGAAAGCTACAAAAAAAGTGATTTTGATTTATTAAGAAAAACTAGAGTAAATTTTCTTAATCGTAATTGGGCATTTTGACATGGTCTAAATGACTAAAATTGTTATTGTTAAAAAAAATACAATACAACTGTTAAGAGAATTCAAGTGTTCCCAACCGTTCTTTTCTTTATAATAGAAAAGTGTTTAAAGTGGGTCTCACATAATTTTCTTATGTTATCATGAAACATATCAATAAGTAATAGTTATCTCACGAGATGCAATATTAGCAAAAAAGAATTTTTGTTTCACAATTGGCTACGTTTCAACAATTTCGTTTTACAAAATGACAAAACAAATCATAAAATTTGTAACGCAGTAGATTCGTTTTCTTCCAACAAAAAATGTGTATAAATATTTTTATTTTATTTCTTTTTTAATAAAGCATTACAAAAGGAAAAGGAAAAACTATGTTCAAGATTTTTTTTTATAGTTTTTTTTTTTCAAAAAAAAACCAAAAAAAATAATGGTAATTGTATATTTCGCTACTAATATAATTTTTTCGTATTTCCATTGGCTTCTCTTATTCATTTTATTAAGAAAGATACTATTTAAATTCAAAGTTATTAAACTATCTTAATTACATATATGCACATTTAAAATAATATTCATCCGAAAAAATTAGTAATATAATTATTTTTCTTTTTTCATCACTTTATACAAAAATTTTTAAAACTTACTTATTGTCGCAATCTATTAGAGAATATGTTATCCATTTGAATATTCAATAAATTATAATAAACATTCTTTCATTAATATGCCGTAAATCTGTATTATAATGATAGTAGTAAAAAATGTGATACCGGTGATAGAGAAGAAGAAACTGTTCAGTCGTAATTGATGATATTGTAAAGATCTATAATTTCTCTTATTTTATTATTTATTTAGTCTTTAATAATATAGTTTTTATCTTCAGGAATTCTATTATTATTCTTTCATTGTTAGGGCGCTGCGGGTGGGGGCTAACGTAAATCTTAGGTTACACATATATATAATAATCACGTGATTAACATTTGATAAAGTGGCTTATCGAAAAATTTTTTTAAACCATAATACGATCGGATAGCATTTACAAATATACTGATAGTACATGCATATACTGATTTACTGTATTAAAGTTGCATACACACCTTTTATATTTCATTCTTCATCCGAATTATAAGCCTTTGGTTCAAGTTCCATTTCATCATATGACCTTTTTCGTTGAGATGGAAGAAGAGAAAAATCATCAAAAGATGAATTTCGTTATTTCCTAGGCCGTCTACGGGTAGTAGGATGCATTATACGTTTATGACTTACTAAAATGTAAGAGTGGGAAAATACTTTTGACAAACAGGACAGCAAAGTCGTAAATATGTATTTTTTTCAATAGATTCACAATGGGCATCATAACCTGGTATTTTCAGGAATATCTCCATACTGAAAAGGTGAATTGGGTTTGTGAATTGGCCATCTTTAGCCTTTGTAACTGGTGGTAAGAAGCCGTTATAAAGATGAAGAAAGTCCATAGCTTCTTTGGCTCTGAGTGGTCCACAGCAACTTGCATTTGTGCATCGTTTGATATTAAGAGAATCCAAGATCATGGCACCCAAGATCATGGCACAAAACATTCATCAGGATGATGGGTATGTGTTACTTCTTTATTTCTGTCATTTGATCTTTTTTGATCTTTTTCTTTTCTTTTTAACTCCTCAACCTTTTTTCTCTCTGTCCCCTCAAACTGCATGTGCTCAGCATAACTAGCATCAACCTTCCTTCCAAAAATTAATCACGGCGCCAAAGTTCACAAAGGGCTTCTCCTGAATAGCGAAAATTTTGAATGGCTAATTCTGCATCTATTACTTTGCCTTGTGAATCCAAATGTGTGCCAAAATGATCAATTGGCAACGTAATACCAGCAAGTTTACCGGACAATGTTGCCATGCCTCTTTCAACTGGATTGTATTTTGATTGATCTGGAGCATGGGTTCGTATACTTAAAAAATCTAAATCAAATTTCTTAAAAAGTTGACAATAGATTTTTATATTTTTTAAGTGTCTAGGGTTCTCATCTGGCCCTCCATCTACTAATAAAATCCATATTGGCCGTATTGTTTCATCGGTTTTTAGCACATAATCATATTGAGAATTTGATAAAAGGCTTTCCAGATCTTGCATATGTGACTATGTGTAAATGATGATGTACCAAGAGACTATTGGGGACGTACAAAAATTGCCAATCTTCCTGTTTGTAATTCATCATTGGATTCACTTGGGGTTATCATTAAATACACTGATGGGATTAATTTTGTCTGAATCCCATAGGAAAATCATGGTCTGCTATGGTTGTAGGTTCGTTAACAGATTGTAATGTGCGGAATGTGCGACCTACTGCAGGCACCCAAGTCCTATCTTTGCATTGTCATCTTGGGAGATAATAACTGACACATTTGCAAAAGTGCTAGCAAATTGCTTCGCACATTTTACTGATGCAAGGCAATAATGGCTATCAAGATGTTCACGCATTTCAGTACGCGAAACTCCAGCAACTGCAACCCATGCTGAATGATGATGTGCCTTTGCTGCAAGTGAATTTGATTGATGAGGTAAAAAGTAACTTTTTAATGTAGTTCTTGCCATGTAAATTTCATATCTTTCTCCAAGATTTTTACGCAGATTTTCTATTGTTCGGACTTTGATAGCCTCTTTTCGTCATTTTGCATCAGCTGATCCAAATTCAACACAGTCATGTATACAAAATATATAATAATAGAATTAAATAATATTATTAAATAATTTTTTAAATAAAAATATTTAGTTAGTTTAAATTATATATAAATATTATATAAATATGCTATAATAAAATTAAATAAATAACCTTACAAGCTACATTATTAAATAATTTTTTAAATAAAAATTTAGTTAGTAAAAATATATAATAATAGAATTAAATAAATAACCTTACTAGCTACATTATTAAATAATTTTTTAAATAAAAATTTAGTTAGTAAAAATATATAATAATAGAATTAAATAAATAACCTTACTAGCTACATTATTAAATAATTTTTTAATAAAAATTTAGTTAGTAAAAATATATAATAATAGAATTAAATAAATAACCTTACCAACTACATTATTAAATAATTTTTAAATAAAAATTTAGTTAGTTTAAATTGTATATAAATATTATAAAAATATATAATAATAGAATTAAATAAATAACTTACAACTATATTATTAATAAATAGTTAGTTTAAATTATATATAAATATTATACAATTATTTAATAATAAATTAAATAAATAACTTACTCCCTATATTATTAATAAATAATTAGTTTAAATTATATATAAATAATAAATTAGAAATTAATATATTATAGAAATATGCAATAATAGAATATTACCAGCTACATTATTAAATAATTTTTTAAATAGTTAGTTTAAATTATATATAAATATGTAACAATAAAATTAAATAAATAACTTACTTCCTATATTATTAAATAATTTATTAAATAAAGAAATTAGTTAGTTTAAATTATTATATAGATATGTAATAATAATAAAATTAAATAAATAATTTATAACTTGCCAGCTAAATAAATTACCAAATAATTTTTAAATAAGGAATTTAATTAGTTTAAATAATTTATAAATATTGTATAAATATGTAATAATAGAAATATAATAAAATTAAATAAATAACTTACTTTTTACTATATTGATTTATTTGATTTTTAAATAATTTTTAAAAAAGAGAATTTAGTTATGTATAAATATTATATAATTATAATAATAAATTAAATAAATAACATACAAACTATATTGTTAAATAATTTTTTAGTAAAGAATTTAATTAGTTTAAATTAATATATATATATTATTAAACATGTAATAAATAAATGATTTATAACCTATCAGCTAAATAGATTGCCAAATAATTTAGAATTTAGTTAGTTTAAATTATATAAGGTTACGACGATAATTTCCGTTTTTTCCTCATTAATTTTTATAATAAATATTATATAAATACGTAATATAGAATTAAATAAATAATATAACTTACGAGCTATTTTATTAAATAATTTTAAAATAAAGAATTTAGTTAGCTTAAATTTTATATAAATATTATATAAATAAAATAATAATAGACTTACTCCCTATAATATTTTAAATAAAGAATTTGGTTAGTTTAAATTATATATTATATAAGCATTTAATAATAGAATTAAATAAATAACTTACTTTCTATATTATTAAATAATAATTTTTTAAATAAAAGAATTTGGTTAATTTAAATTATATATAAATATTATATAAATATGTAATAATAAGAATTAAATAAATAACTTACTTCCTATATTTAAATAATTTTTAAATAAAGTTTAAAATTTACGTAAATATTATATAATATATAATATAATAGGATTAAATTAAATAACTTACGAACTATATTATTAAACAATCTTTTAAGTAAGAAATTATCTTAGATATAAAAATTCATAGGCATCATAGCCCTGCAATGGATGTAATCCTAAGTACATACGTAATACATGAATTATATAAGTTTACATATTTAACACAAATTTATGTAAATTTACATCCTATTGCAGGTTTATACTTAAAACAATTCCCTTGATGTATTATATAATATGCAATAATAAAATCAAATAAATAACTTACTTTCTATAATTTTTTAAGTAATAAATTTAGTTAGTTTAAATTATATGCAAATATATATAAATACATAATAATAGAATTAAATAAATAACTTACTTTCTATATTATTAAATAATTTTGCTTTTTAAATAAAGAATTTAATTAGTTTAAATTATATAAATACAGACATAATAATAAAATAACTTATAACTTACCAACTAAAAGAAATTGCCAAATAATTTTTAAATAAATAAATTATGTATAAAATATTATATTAATGTGTAATAGTAATAAATTAAATAGATAACTTACAAGCTATATTATTAAATAATTTTAGTATGTAAATATTATATAAATATATAATAATGGAATTAAATTAATAACTTACTCTCTAAATTTTTTAAATAAAGAATTTAATTAATTTAGTTAAATTAAATTATATATATAAATGAATTTTTTCATCACTCATAGCGATGCACTGCCTTCAGACAAAATTACATAATACACGTGGCATTTAAAGAGAAGTGTGAAAAATAGTTTTTACAGCAAAAAATTTCTGTTCCCAGAATACATGAAAAATGAAAAAGAGAGAGCAGGGTGTGACATGTGTGACATGTGTGACATGCAATGACATCGCACATGTGATGAATAAATTATACATAATAGAATTAAATAAACTACTTACGAACTACATTATTAAATAATTTTTTTAAACAAAGAATTTAGTTAGTTTAAATTAAATGTAAATAATACCTAAATACATAAAAATAGAATTAAATAAATTACTTACAAGCTATATTATTAAATGATTTTTTAAATAAAGAATTTAATTAGTTTAAATTATATAAATAATAGAAATCTTAATAACAAATAACTTACACCCTGTAGTATTATTAATCATTAATTAGTTAGATATAAATATAATACAAAAGTATATACTATAATTAAATATATATGTCACTTACAATCTAATCATTTAAATAAAGAATGTATAATTAGTTGAGTTATATAAAATATAAAACATTAAAATATTTAGTTATATGCATGGAATATAACAAAAATAAGTAATTCCATTATTATTTAATTATAAGGTAACTATTACTTACGAGCTAAATAATCTAATATAATTAATAAATAAGAACATAGTTTTAATTAATGTGAATATTACATTATTATATAAAATGCTATAAATTATTTACAAATAATTGTTATTTTATAGTTAAATTAAATTTAATAAATTAACTTATATATTTTATTTACCTTCAGATTCCTTGAAACTTATTGCAATTTGATTAAAATTTTAGAATAATTCTAATTTGTATTAAATATTCATGAACTCTTTACCTTTATCATTATTGTAAGCCATTACTATCAAAGTTCTCCCTAACTGAAAAAAAAAGATGAATTTTTCTTTAAATTAAACGTCTTTATTAATTTTTTTTTTTTTACATTAGTTTGAGGTAACAATATTTATGCAAAAAAAAATATGTTGATCAATCACCGCATGAATGACAAATTTGCACGTCCGAATGCATTTCAGCTGATCAAGCTGCACAGATGATTTGGCAGACTTTAGATAACATTTTTTATAAAAAAAGAACAGAAATGTTCAGAACCTATTAAAAAAAGTGGTCTTTAATGTTTCTCTTTTTTTTTATAGGTTCAAGTGTATTCAGCTTGGGAACTAACTTTGAAATGAAATAGTAGGTTTTGCAACATTTTATTAAGTTCAATTTTTTTTTTGTTTTTTTTTAATAGAAACGTCTTCTAATGTTTCTTTAAAAATTTTAGGTTCTGTTTCCAATGTTTGACTTGGAATTTGGTAAGTTTCACAACATTTTCCTTGCAAAACTTAAATTTATTTTTTTTATCAAATTTTTTAGATACCAGTTCTGGTGTTCAAATTGGGATTTGGTAAGTTTCACACATTTTCATTGCAAAATTTAAATTTACTGATTTATTTAAGGAAATGTTTGTTAACTTTTCCTTTATTCTTTTTTTGTTTGAAGGTCCAGTTCAAAGTTATAGGCAAAGAAGTATCAGGCTGAGTCAATTTCACAATCAAGAAAGCCATTGATGTTTAATAGCCATAACTGAGAGTAAGAAAAGAACTTGGAGATTAATAAAATTAAATTGTATTTGGATGCGTGGGAATTTAGTGGGAAAAAAATTTTTCTTTTGCTTATTTTAACGAGATGCTTATTAACATTTCATTTTTTTTCTTTTTAGACAGATCTATAATATTGATGAAGTCTATATGAGGATTAAAAGTACCTTTCTAAGGCGGAATTGGATTATGTTACGACAATGTTTAGGAATATTGGATAGTACCAACCCAAGAAGGTCATTATTCAGAGTTTGACAAACTCTCCAAAGGTGAAAGTCCTGAAGAAGAAGGCGAGTTCAGGAATTTGGTTAAGTTTCACAACAAATTTACAATTTTTATTTTTTTACATTAGGGAAACATTTTCTAATGGTTTCCTTTTCTTTTATTTGTAGGATTCGGGATTTGAGTCTTTGGAGATTTAGATTTTTAAAAGATGGTAAGTTTTATAAAACTTATGTCTTTTTTATTTCTTTTACTTTTTAATATTAGGGACGTTGCTAATATCCCTTTCTTTGTTTTATAGGCGTATAGAAATGGTAGGCTGGGCGAGACTACCATATATTTTTTTTTATTAGAAACGCTAGGGAACATTAGTTATAAGGGATCAAATAGGATTTTGATAGGAACCAATTTTTTTAAAATTTATTGATTTTAACAAAATGTTTATTAATGTTCAATATTTTCTTTTTTTTAGATGGGTAAGATTTCATTAGGGATGATTGATATTGATGAAAAAGTTAAGGATTTTTAAAACGGTAAGTTTCATTGTGAGACTTGCCATTTTTATTTTTTTATTTTGCTTTTTTTTCAGAAAAAAATTATGGATATTTATTTCTTTATTAATAACGTTTACTAATTTTTTTAATTTTATTTATTAGTAGGCTCTTTGAATCTATTATTTACATGTCAATATTTACAATTAAAACAGAACTTTTTATTTTTTATTATTCTAGAAAATATTTAATTCATGAAAAAGATAAATAAATAACATAAATAGTTAATAAAATTATTTTAATAATTAATAAGAAAAGATAAATATATAAATTCATTAATAAATAAATATCCCTAGAGTTTTTGGGATTATATCGTGAAAACAAAACTCTATTATATAAATATAGTGAACCTTTGTATAAAACATATAAGGTAGTTATTTACTTACCTATTACGTTTCTGTTATAAACATCGCTTGGTTATATATCCGTTGTATCAGAACGCACAATAAGCTATGTTTAATTCTGATTTAGTAAACAAGAATTATTATAGTTTTGGTTCACAGCCTGTTTCTGATTTAATTTTTATTGTTTCAAATATAATGAAACTATTTACAGTCTAACCTCGATATACCGATAGTTTATATACCGATAATTGACATATACCGATGAATTTCCTTTGTCCCGTTTCGCAACTAATAAAAAACCTCATTATACCGATATTTTGGTTACACTGATACTTAATTTTGCCCAGCACCGTAAATTTGGCTGAGTTAACGATCATATGAGTTTTGAAATTATTATTGGTTGGCCAAAATGTTAACCATAATGCTGGCAAGAACTAGATTTTGGGCGCATTATAATTCTGCTGACAAATTACATGTACCGATATTTTGATATACCGATATTTTTTTCCAAAAAAGCTGCATCGGTATGACTGTAGTCATAATATTATTTTCTATAGTAAAGTGTAACGTGATTTTCTGTGAATGACGTAATAAGCTAGTTATATTTATCATGCTTTTAAATAATAGTGAACTTAGAGGCACCACAGTTAGAGATATTATTTTCATTTCACTCTAAAGTATAGTACATGCGAGAAATTATATTTGCACACAATTAAGCCTGGATCATTGGAATCTAACCTTTCTTTATTTCTCCAGTCATCATTCAGTGTCATCTTTTCAGAGAACCTATTCTCAAATTTTTTTGATCAGTGTTAGAAACTATTTTCTCTTAATTCGAAATTCGTTTTGGATTTGTAGGGCTATGCATCGCAAAAATAATGATTTATATCATGTCACAATTTCTTGAAAGCAGATTTAGAAGGTAATTTCCGTAATAGTGAATTATGGTTAGACACTGAAAGAAAACTAAAAATAACTATAACTAATAATAGACTGATAATAAAATGGCAGAACATAATCTAACATAATAGCAAAAAATGTGATACCGGTGGTATCAAAGAAGAAAGAGAAGAAGAAACTGTTATAATTGGTGATGTTGTAAACCAAATCAAACCATGTACCAATTGTACCATCGGGCATCGGCCTGAATTAGGAGAACATCGTTGGTACAGTCTTAAGGCATTATTAGATTGGGCCGATGATTTAGGCCGATGGTAAGGTTTGGGACATGGTTAAGTTTGATCTACAACAGTAATATCATGACAATATATAATTTCTCTTATTTTATCATTCATTTAGTTTTAATATTTGCTACTATATAGTTTTCTCTTCAGAAATATTATTATTATTCTTTTATTGTTAGTATTCTTATTTTTTTTTTTAGTAATTATAATAAATTTGCTGATTTAATTAATATTATTTAAATGTTTATTTTTTTGTCAAAAGTTTTATCTTTTATCTTAATTATAGTTAATGTTCGTAGTTTTTCTGTATATTCTAATTTTAAATAATAAATATTTTAACATTACATATCTCTTTATCATATAAATCCTATTTGTTATACCTTTCAGTAAGAAATTTCATTCCTTAACAAGAGAATCAGACAATGAAAGAAATACTGAAGAAGAGGAAAAAAAATACTGATGATGTGCGTTCGTCAGATAAGTAAGTTCTTCCTTGGTATTATTAAACAGAATTTATAAAGTAAGAGTCAGGATGGATATCTCGAGCAAGAATACAGTTATATCGAAACAGATCATATGTTGGGTGTTACAAAATAATGTAAATAATGTACTAGTAGCGTACTCATATAGTCATATGTTTATTTTTTTTTCTTCGTGGTTTCACCAATACCACCGATACTACTATTACCTTTAACCAGTTCAACAAGGGCTTGAAGAATATTAATAAAATTGTACCAACAGGGGAAATATACCTACTCAATCTGCAACAAAAACTTAGGCTCAGACAAGACATTATCTAGACATATCACCGAACAACATACAAATATTCGTTATCGTTATAACCAATTCAAATGAATGCAAATGGTTGGATAACTTAAACTCGCATAAAGTGCGAAAACATAACAATAGTTAGTCGTACAAAATTTTTTAGCAAAAAAATTGTGAACTATTTTATAACATTATTATGTTTACGAAGTGCAATATATGATACTAATAGTACCCAGTGTTCATGCTCAAGACGGCATTTACAAAAAATAGTACGATATCCAAAGTACGCTTTACATAGAAGCTATCGTATGCTTTGTACAGAAACTTTGGAACAAAAGTTCTCTAGATACTGTATAAACTAGTATCATACCAGCAAATATTTAATAGACAACAAATGTTACTTCTATCAGATAACAGATTTAGTATTGTATGAAATAATAGACACAACCGAATAAAGTTAGCAAGTTTTTCGCAATAATTAAAATTAATTTAAGAATAATAATACTTTATTATTGAATTTCTTTTTTTAATTTTTGTGGCACTATATGCCCATCTTCCACTTTAATATCAAATTCAACCTTTTGAAGGATTTTTTCTTGCATTGTCAAACTCTTTAAACAAGCATCATCTACATAATGTTCACCAATTAAGGTTTGATAAAGTAGTCTCTGTGGTATACAGATGAATTCAGCAAGTGTCCAGTTGATGTGTATATTATTTGACCAATTTTTTAAAGAATAAAGACATATACATGAGTAGATTAATGGTGGAAATATGATAACAATAGCATAGAGTAAGACAGCTGAAAGTGGAACAACAGTTTGTTCTATATCCACTTCAAGCACATAATTATATCCTCTTCCATTTTCTTCATTTTCTTGTACTGCGCCGGTAAATGAAGCAATAGTTGCTAAAGCCCATTGTTGTGCAAATGCATTAACAAATAATGTACTATTTCCTTTGTACACTATATTTGCAATATCATGACATGCTCGCTGATTCATACGAGTTGATGCACCTGCAAGGGCTAGAAGCTGTGCGTTGGTTAAAGTTCCAAATGTGGTTGCTTTTATTGTTCCAAGAGTGATCACATATTCAATTAATGAAGCATGTATTTGGCAATGCATTAGGATTGAAAGGTCACCATGCATTTCTCTTACAAATTCAGAATCATAATCTTCAAATCCCCCTCTGGGATATCGTGCAGAAATAATCGCATGTATTGGATTATGTGATATATAAATACTTGGTGCTTGTTTAAAAATCAGTGTTGTAAGGTTCACATACGCATCATTTATACCATGTTCTTGTGTGTTCCCTGAAGCAGACCATAATGTCTCAGGGCAGGTGTATCTTGTCAGGGGACCAGAATATTTTTCTAAATTGCATATCTTACTGATAGGTTCACAAGAGGGTTGTAAGAAAATACCTGACCCAGAGTATGAATAGGCTTGTACTGGGGGCGATGATTGTAAAAGGTAAACTCCACCATCAGCGCGCCAAACTTGTAAGGTCTTGCTTGTGTTTTGGTAAGTCTCCAATGCTCTGGCAAGATCATTTATCCCACCATTGGAAGCTGATTCCCATTGTCCACATGTACTAAAGACAGGGAAATCTTCAGTACAGTTGGTTGCCAAGTTTATTGCCCTCGCGCTTGAAATTATTTGGCCAGGTAATTGTTGGACATTTCCAGTGGCAGTGATATGGACGTATAAATCAACTGCTGATGTTATATATTGCCACACCAATACTGAGACAATAACTATAGTGAGTTTATAAATTCGACCAGAGTTAAAACAAGAAGTTAAGGTACTCCATAATCCACGAGTCATGGATGCATCCATTAATTTAATGATTGTTGCACCTGACACCTTTAGAACTGGTATTTGAATGAAGGAGAGTATTCCCGCTAAAATAGCTGGCAACATGAACCCTACAACAACAGACATTATCCTTGTGATTACTGTTACTATAGATAAAAAGATACCAACACGCAAGTTCCATATGACATTGAAGTTTATCATATGACTTAGTGTGCCCACAAAAATAGCTAACATCACTATCAAAATGGAAGCAATCCAACCAAGAATGATACCTTGAAATATTGGCGAACGAAGATATGTGTCTACTATGGGTTTGGGTACTATGTCGAGATCATTTTTTCCGTCCTTGTGGAAAAGGGATGGACTTTCTAACGAATAGTTATTATGCGATTCCATAACTCCTTTAAGATGAAACTTGAAAATATTAATTAACGAAGTTAATGTGTTCGAAGTCCGAACAACATTCTTAGGAGGTGTAGTGGGTATTTAAAAATTTTTCGTTCATAAATCGTCATACGTTTTACATATGCGTAAATAATCTATAATTGGGATTACAAAAAGACGGAATTTACCGATTCCATTGTTACAGTTCTTAATTTAAATAAAAACTTTATGTATATAATTTTTTTTGCGTTACATGATCAACTATCAACTTATGCCAATTATGCCAATTAGCGTGCCGAAAAGTCTGTGTAATATATCTTACCTTAATTGCAGTTACCGTATTAATTAATTTGACGATCATATGGCTAACCATGAAATTTAATCTATGGTTAGTTTTGATGTCATATAACTTTTCTTGCATTCTTATAACATTAAGCTTACGCTTATTTTTAAGTTTCGAATATTCTTTAAGCTTCAAAGTTCAAGCTTCGTGCACTGGATCCGCAGTAAGCTTCTCTATGATGATAGGGTAATATATATTAAGAAAAAAACGATATCTGATATGGTGAAAATTATGAACATGATACGAAACATAAATAATTTTTATGACTACAGTAACTACAGTAATCAGTGTTGTCAAATGACATTGAAATGACATCAAATGATATTAAATGACATTGATTTTACTATGAAAGAGTATGAGAAATGACAAATGTCATTTGAAAAATGGGCAAATGACATGGCAATTTAACAACACTGCAGTACCGTTTACTATGAAAATTATAAAACAATAAAAAATAATGATTGTTATAAAATGCCAATAATATTGTAATATTGTGTAATAATTACCGTTTTATTTTATTTTATTTTGTTTTGTTTTATTTATTTTTTTTTTAAAAAAAAGAAATAATATCATAGGATTTTGATTTTTTTCTTTAAAAGACATCTGAATTAATCAATTATTTTGAAAATAATACAATCTTTAATAATCTTTAGATAATTGTCCGAAGCGTAGCGAAGGACTCTACAGTACATTCCATATCATGCAAGGTTTGTCATTTAGATATAAACAGCCTACTGCGTTACACTATAATTGCACTCTCCATAATTGCACCCATTATGTATACCCTCTCTAAATGCACCCTCTAGTTCGGTCCCAAGCTTATATGATCTCTAATTATTTTACCTCTATAAATGCACACCTCTCTAAATGCACTATTTTGAAAATTATGCATATGGTCCCAAGGGGTGGGCAATTATGGAGGTCTGACTGTACTATGTTACTATTTTAAGATGTTACGTATTTTCAGTAATACCTGGCTATACTGATTTTCGCCCCAGGTTCGATGTGAAATTAGCTCGGATTCAATGTAATGACGGCAGAAGACATGGGTCGATGATTACTAATGATTACAAATCAAAAAATTCCAGGTGTTGATCAATCGGACCCGGCTCACCAGATGGGAGGGGGCGAAAATTAATTAATACTTAGGGTAGATAATACATTTCTTTCGTGTGATACTGTACACCAACGCTTCGGACGCTCCAACGGTTAGTATTTTAAAATTTTTTTCCTAAAATAATGAATCTGGAGCTTTTTACCATTATTTACCTTTATGTAAAGCAAAGATTTGAATATCTCAGGATATAGTAATCATCATCATGTGATTACACGAGCTAAATATTAAATTTTTTTAATAATATAAATAATAATATATAAAAAAGGTTTATCGCACCTGTGATGTGTCGCCGAATCTACGATCAACCAAAAATATGCATAGTTGATGAGGCCTCATGACAATTTTAAGGAAATCTAGGAAATCTTTGTTAATGTCACGTGATCAAAGTATTCGACATAATTACTATACAAATTACCAAAAAAGGGGGGTGTGACATAATTTTACATTTTCGTCTTCAGATAGTCCTGGGAAATCCTTAGATTCTATTGTACTGGCAAATTTCTTAGTAACAATCAATAGATTTGGACAATCCGCAGGAATCCAAACTTTTCCTAAAAGGGAATTACATCCTTTAGGAAAACAAACCCTAAGGGGATCCTTTGGACAATTATATTTTTTCGCATCTATCTCATGCAAAATGTCCTTCCACAAAAATCACCTTTTTGAATAATGTCCACATTCGTATTATTCCCCCTCTTGAACCCCCGAAATATTATTATGTTTCTTTACAAATTGTGGGTCACAATGCATGACCTTCAGTTGTGACTTAGTGATGCAGTTGGAAAGTTGAAACTGTGCCGATGAATTGGCCGGCATATAGCGGATTGTGGTCACAGTTCGGCAAAACCCGTGTGAAACCCAATGTGCCGTTAATGTTATTAATGCTGTAACTTTTACTGTGGCCAATGATGCCGTAGAGTATAAATAGTTTAAATAGATAGCATAAAATAGTTTAATAATATATATAGCTTAACAGTATAAATTATAAATCTTAAATCTCTCCAAATTTGTTATCAAAATTTAAAGTTTTCATACTGATTTTAAATTAATTAGAATGATATAAAAATATGATATTTACACCCTGTATTTCATATTTTATAATATATGTTTTTAAGACAAATTTAAAATTTAATAAATATTACATATCCGATATACAAAAGTTATGGTGCCTATTTACGGTCGGTACATATACCAGTTACGGCACATATACCAATTACGACGCATTTACCAGTTGAGACAGCAATAATTTTATCAAAAGAGGCGCTGTTATGAGAAAAGAAGATTAATAATGAACCTACAAGTGATACCGTATATCGCGGGCCATAGTACCCGGGTATGATACAAATTTCGGGGGTTGACCTTGTACTACCACGTCTATAACTCAAATTTTTATTATAACAGCATTATTTCAAAGCTTGTATAATAATCAGAAAATTATTTACATATAATTTCTGGGCAAGATTTGATTCTCTAAATAATAAAATCGATAGAAAAAGTAATTTTTCACGTAAAAAAAGGGAAATACTATGGGGGTACAATGGCCCGCGATATACGGTACTTTTTTTCCAAAAAATCCTTCAGTTCCAAAATAGATTCCAGATTTTACGAATTCATAAACTTTCAATTTATTTATCGTACGCGTTAAAATACTTTTTATTGTAGAACTTACGTTAAAAATCATTAATGAAGAATAGTTATACTGTTATTTTGCATATATTTAATATTATTCAAATGATCACAACATCTGATTTGGAAGAAAATGCTGAAAATGCTAAATATAAATATATTACAAAACAAATAACTGTTAAAACTATATCGTAATTCGCAAAATATGAACTTAACGTTTGCAGATGCAAATATTCAATCAATATATGAATAATAAAAATTATTTTTTTATATTTTTTTTTTAATTTATTATTTTTTTCTTTTTTTAAGATTCAATAACCTATGGGTAAATCTGACAACTTGTAGTTATCTTTGCGATGTTATTGTAGATAAAAAAAATAGAACGTGTTATGGACTTAAAATATGTGAATTTGCAAGTCCAGAACTAAGCACAAGTCTGTAGATCCTGATTCTGATTTATGTTTAAAAGTTAATGAAAAGTTATCAAATAATATAGAAAATAATACTTTTGCGTAAATATATTTCATTATTAATCAACTACAATACGTAATTTGCATCAGGCTAAATTTTTTTATTTAATATACATTTATCAGCAATCAAAACTGAATGTCACTATAAGGAGAATGACATAAAATGCCTGTATTAAAATATTAAAACGTCATAAAAATTATCATAATTTGTATATTTCCTGCTTACTAAAACTTGATTTAAAATAAATAGTAGTTTCACAGTATTAAATAATAGCTCAAAAAAAAAAAAAGTTTTCTTGTAAGTTTAGCAGAACAAAATGCAATAATGAGAGAATATACGACGCTAAATGACAAATTTGAACAAAGATTGAAAGATGAAAACAGATATCAGGACAAGAGAGAAGTTGGAGACAAGAGGCTGATCTTTGATTCACCAAAGAAAAGCAAATCAAGTGAATCGGAATCGGAAGAAGAGGCAGAAGAAATCAAGCCTTACGTTATCAAATCAGAAAAGGAAGAGAGCTCGACGAAGGCCAAAAAGAAAATGACGCAAAAGAAGAAAAAGAAAAGGAATTATAGAAAATAAGTAACATATAATATATCCAATCGAAATCACATGAACTTACTTTCACGTATAAAATTTTTCCCGATACCAAAATTTTAGATAGATTATTTGTTTTATTAGAATTAAATTTTTTTTTTCTTTTATGTCAAATTTTTCGCAGGATTAGAAACATAATTTGGGATATAGTAGAGATTAGATTAAACTTAGTTTTACTAGACCCAGAGAGTTGGTGTAGTCATAATCTTAGATTAACATTATCCATCATGAATTTGACTAATTTAGTGTATTTGGATAGATGATAATAGGTGGTAGGGACATCATGGTCCTCCAATAATGCACGGACAATAATGTCCTCCATGGTGAGGACCACCATAGTCCTCCAATAATGTGCGGCGAGTACTCTGTTATAGGGTTAACACGTGATTTGCACGGTCGGCTCTAAGTATCATTTGTTGTGGATTATGTAACTTATTTCTAATACATCCAAATAAAGATGCGTTACAGTTTTAAAAAAAAAAAAAAGTTTTCTCGTAAGTTTAAAAGCTTATTCTTAAATTATTTAATTAAATTTATTATTAATTCTTTATATAATTTTATTATTTAATAGCTAGCATATCCTCTCCATATAGGAAGTGTTATTAAGCGAGAATCAATTATTCAAAATCTTGTTTTTCCATTTGATTTAGAAGAATGTCCATACATGATTATTATATTCCAAGGTATTCATTCTCATTTACTGCTACCGCTGAGTGTCGGTTTCTATTCGTACTCGTTTGCAAGAATTAATTCATCAAACAGACGCTGATCCTGTAGATAATATGCCAACTTGCAAAATAACAGGCTGTCAGTGTTGGTCACTGGTCATTTTGCCTGGCTTGGCCGTTACCTGTTTGCCAAAAAATCTTTGACCGTGACCAACACTAATAACAGGTAATTATTGCAATATATTAATATATTTTTAATTTACAACAATTAAAGAATTTTTAACTTCATCTCAGGGAAACTTAATTAGGGCTTATTTCGGAATTGAATATCTTGCCAATGCAATTTCTGTTTTATGTAGGTAAATTTCCACCCACAAGGACTTGGACTTTTAGGAGCTGTATACAATTATTCACACAATATTGACAATTTTTGTGAATATGTAAAGCGTTAGGTATATAACTAATTACAGTATAATTTATATTCTTTAAATTAAGTTAATTATTATTATATATACTAATATCTTTTTATTAAAATTTTTAAAGGTTAATCATAATTGTCCGGAGCGTAGCGAAGGACTATTTATTGTACGGAAACTAGATAAATTTGTAGTACCAGTTTAACCCATGTATTTTTCCTTCCCTCCGCTTACATCACTATAATTTAGCCCCTGCTTATTTCCTTTTATGTTTTGTATCACATTTTTTGTAACCATTTTATATATATAATATTATATATGTAAATTATTGTTACTATTAAGCGTATTAAGCAACGGACCCTCAACGGTTTCCGTTTTCCTAGTGATATTTCATACAATACTAGTACACTTTTCAAATAGATCTTTCTTTAAGCGCGTGGCAGATGAAATTAATGAATTAGAGGTTAATTATTACAAATTTACAATATTCAACCTAATTATCTGAGTATGTTAATTTGATTTTTTTATTATTATAAAGTTTATATTAAATATTTTAGTTCTTGTGTATTTATCAATTTTAATTATGCGTAAGCACAATGTCTTGACAATACAAAGGATTGGGAAGAAACATTTTGGTTTCATATTTTTAAATCTTGCAAAGTGAATTTATAAAAGGTAAGAAAAAGACTAACTTTATAATAATATAAATTAAATAAATTTTCATTTTTATATGTTTAATAAATTTATTGTATAGAAAAATTAAAAGAAAAACATTCCGTCAGTGATATATATGCTGTTAAAAAATAATGTGCATGCACTTTTTATAGCTTGAATCAGAAGAATAAAAGGTTAATCAATTATTTAATAATATTCAAACGTGTTGCTAATTAATAAACTTCTTTAATTACTTAATAAAAAGTTTATTATCACTTAAACAATTTTTTTTTTTTATTGGGGGTTCATTTATCAAATTCAGTGTTGGGCATTTGTTTAATTGAACATTTTGGACATCCAATTGGACATATATATATCCAATTATTCAATTATTTTTATATTATTGGATTTGGACAATATGGACATTATCCAATTGGTTTGGACATGTGTCTTGGATATCCAATGTTCAATTAAATCAATTGAACATTGTCTAAATCCAACACAGAATTATCATCAACAGTGTGCTTTACCGGTTCTTTAAAAACTGAGAAAGAAAAAAAGAAATTCCGAATAAATTTGAGTCCCGTTCGAAAAAAAAATGTAAATGATGAGCCGATTGTTGTGCCCGGTTTATTGCATAAATCCATGTCAAAAATTGACGACATTTGGTTAACATTAGAAGCCACCCATGTCTTAAGAAACCATCATGTAAAAAAATAACAGCCATTTTACAGTATGTATATACTATTATGGCCATCCTTCAAAATATAATTAGTTGTGCTATATATAATATGTACAATAAATTAAATATACAAAAATATATTTTTTAAAAATTTAATTTTTTTTTTATTATACCTATATATTATAATTTATGTTTGTTTTATGAAAAAATCCTGAAACTCAAAATCCAAAATCCAAAATCCTGACAAAACTGATTTTAATCCTAATCAAGACTAACTAAAAACTAACAAAAATTCTTGCTAAAATTTCCGATATTTTCAGGGTTTTGACACATCAGGATTTTGACTCGTCAGATTTTGTACTTATTGGGATTTTGAGTTTTAGGATTTGGGACGGCATTCATTATAAGCGACTATATTTGGAATTTCGGATCTACTATACATTACATTTTTCTGTAAGATATCATTATTGATACTTTTTTGTACACTGAAAGTATATACATAATGGTTTTGATATTAGCAATTTAATATATTTTAAATTTTTTCGTTTAAATGAGTATTTTTTTGATTTAAATGACAAATGATAAAAAGTAAATGAATCACTTTTGTATATTGGTTTTTTTTTTGTCATATAACAATATATCAAAAAAAAAGTGTTGTTTTATTAAAAAAAAGTCACAAAATTATGATTTTATTACAATTTATTAAAGAAAAGCGTAATTTTGTTAGTATTAATCTATTTATAGTTACTATATATGCGGCTTAAATTATTCAATCAAAATTGGGTTCACATGTTAGCACGTAAATGATGATCATCTTCCAAACTGTTGTTCGTTCAATTTTACTAATTGATATTGACATATTGAAATTGAATTTGAATTTGAATTTAATTTAATTGAAATTTTATTAAAAAACGACCCTTGTTTTGCTTACATGTTGCTAACCAAATTAAGGCCTATTTCCTTCCTTTTTTAGAATATAACATAATATCACCAATCACAAAGAACCAACATTTAAGATAAATATTGATAATCAATATAATCTAGGAATTGTATAACGTGTGATATGGGCTGCGTTCATTCTGTTTCATATTTTTATTTATTGAAAATAATAATTCGAGTAATTTTTAAGAATGCCGATTATTTCTATTATTACCGAAAAATTAAAAAAAGTTTCATTCATTGTATATCATTATTCCCTAAATACCGTATAATTTGGTTAGATTGATGTACCTGAAATCAGGTTTAAACTTATCACAGCTGATTGGAAAGTCCTTACTAATACTAATAAGTAATAGTAATTTTTTTTTTTTATCTAGGTTGAAATTTTTGGCATCTTCAATTGGTCAATCAATTATCATCGTTTTCAGAAATATGTGTAATCCGAGCCACCCACTAAAAAAAAACCGAATTTCGATTTTTCCCGTAGAAAAAGGTCCATATGTAATTAAAGAAATTGAAGTAAAAAATCTAAATAATTAAGTGAGTTTCCTATTTTAAAAAAATCTAATTTTACATAAACGTTTTAAGCTTTACTTATAAGGAAACTATTCACTTAAAAGTATTTTTTTCTACATACTACTAATTCAGAAATAATCGCAAATATTTGAAAATCTGATTTTTTATTGAGGTGGCTTGGATCCACACATATTTCTGAAAAAGGCGATAAATCATGCGATGATTTAACTTTTAGCTAATTGTTTTCGACGTTTTTGGTCGGAAAAAAATTTGATCAGCATAATATTTACAAAATTCATATATAAAAGTAAATTCATTTACAGTGTTTTTTTTAAAAAAAAAAATGCCCAAATCTAACAACCCTCTTCTTAATCATTCATTTTAATTAAAATTAATTTTATGAACTATGTCTACAAAGTTACGAAGCATTAATTTGTATAAATTTGTATTATAATTAATATAATTTATATAATTGATAATTTTGTTATATTTATTATTTATTTATTTATTTATATAAAGAAGTACAACCTTGTCGTCTTTTTTTTTTAAATGTAAATTAAATTTTTTTTATTTTTTTCCCAGAAAAAATATATATAAAAAACCAATGCAATTTATTTTAAATTTTATAATTTTTATTATTTTATATATATATACATCCAATACATATATACAATATTGTTATATAAAAAACTATTTCTCGTCTTTTCGTCTTTTCAAATTTTCAAATACAATTCATATAAAAAGTATAATTTATAGAGGTAAGTTCCAATTTTACTTTATTATATCTTTTTAAATTTTTTTTTTCGTTTCATTTATTCACTTAAGGAATTTTTAAACAAATATATATATATATACAAGCCATATTACTGTATTATCTAGCCTACCATGTTTATTCATTCTTCAGGTACATTATGGGATCTTTATGTATATATAATCGCAGAAGTGGATTTTTATGTTTATTTAATCAAAGAATTTACGGCTTTAATTATTATTATATCTATTTATGCTACAAGTTGGTATATTCAAGAATATGGTGTAACAGGTTTATCAACTTTCATAGAACATTTATGAGAAAGATGAGGAACGAAAAGATGATGAAAAGAAGGATGGAAGTTGAAAGGGGAATGAAAATAATGATGGAGGATGAAAGAATGAATGAAAATAACGGTAAAGAACCAAAGGATAATAAAAAGAATGATGAAGGATTACATTGAAAAAAAAAGAAAATATATATATTTATATAGTGTTCAAACCTGAATTATTAAATTTTTTTTTTCATGAAATGTATTTTTTTTTACGAGATAATTTATTTTTATTTTTTATGTGAATAGAGTTATTACATATACAACTTATATGATAAATTTCTAAATAAGGAATAAAAATTAATATTTATTTTCAGATATGTTTTGACGATAACAGACAATAGTTCATTACTTATATATTTTTACACTAGTATATCTTAAATTTATATTTAATTTATTATAGAGGACGCAAATTAGGTAAAGATTTAATGCAATTCGTGTTCATTCAAAAATACAACATTTACCTACTCGGGCGGGAACAGAAATCCTATTGCCCATAATATTCTGTTTAATAACCGTCAATATAACTTTGCTGTAGTTTATATTAGGGATATTTCGAACGATTAAGAATATTTCCATCATTTTTATTTTTATTATTTACGTTTATTGAATTAATATCACTGGGGAGTGATGATCATGATGATCACCGGTGACTGAAATTATGATGATCGACTAGCATTAAAAAATATAGTGCCAGTAAAATTTGATAATTCTGGCCAACGGTGATGATCACACCCGGTGATTTGATGTAAAAATCACGTTTTTTATAATTCAAGTATTTTATTTATTTATACAGCTAATGCACAAGTGAAATGTGTCTACTAATAAGAAAAGTCTAAAAAAAATTGAGTTGCTAATAAAAAATTAATTATAACTTTATTACTAAAGTTTTAAATTTTCATTATTATTGCGTAGAACTTTGACGCTATTGTATTAAGGATTTTGATACGTAATTATATTTATATACTAGAATCAGGAAAGTAAAAATTACTTGTTACGCTTTTTATTTATTTCTTTAAATCTCCCGTCATGATCAGGTTATTGATGCAACCATAATGAATGACATGTTTTATATGACAGAAATACGGTTAATTTTGGAAACTCTGGAAATTTCATCAGATAATTTGAGCATACAGTAATTATGAAAAGTTGGCAACAACTAAAGTCAGATAAAGATACACATGTTTAAGCATATGGCATCTACTTTACCAGAAAAATTATTACATGAAATATCATCTATGCCCATTCTATGCGTGCAACTTTATTATTAATCATAGTAATTGTAACAGTTACTAATAGTTTTATCTGCTATGTTGTAAGAGCTAGTATCAAAATTTATTTAACTATCTGGTCAATAAACATGAATTCAATAGTTTTTTCAATTACAGATTTTGAAATAACAGAAGAAATAATATTTCAAAAAATAATGAAAGTTGCCAAAAAAAATTGTTATTATTATGATAATTATCTCTTATAAAGAAAGTGTCAGTATATTATATTAACAGTTTAAAATCTCTATTTGTAACCTTTCATTCAAAATATATATCTTTAATACTGTTAACAAAGAAGCTGATTATTACTTGAACAATGAAATCACTACTAAGAATGATGCCTAAAGTTATTAGTCCGGAGCGAAGCGAAGGACTATATACTATTCGTGTCGGCTTCACAAATGTCCCGTTGTCAACCCGCTCACTGTATGAGTCGATGGCCATCCATTCGTATTGATTCTTTCGGTTACATGTGATAAAAATAGAACAAAAATTGTTTATTTGATATTTTTTTTAATATATGATCGGTCTTTTTTCTTTTTTTTTTGCAAATAAAAAAATTTTTTTAGCTTTAAATTTAATATAAAAATCATTTATCATATGAAAACCGGTATGAGGACTGGTCTATATTTTTTTTATTCGAATTACCTGTGTTTAATTAAGGTTAACAATTTCGCTTTTCGCTCCGGATTCCCAACGGTTACCGTTCCCTAGTGTAATAATTATTACATTGAAATATTTATAATATTATGTGATCACTTTTTACCTCCATGACGACCCTATCACGTAACGTAATATATTGTACACAAACTACATATTTTAAATATAACAATTCAAATAAATATGCTTGTAAAGCCTAATATGATGCAAGTTCTAACTATTGATAAGTTGTAACTTTATTCAAATAAGGCAATATAATTTTATCTTTCTGATAACAGTATACATATTAAAAAATCAAGCATGTGAGAAAACTTTATTTGAAACTCTATTGTCAAATAATAGGTACTGGGATCAGAGTGCTCTTGCTTTAAAATTTTAACTACCTCAAAGAGCAAATTTTCGAAAATTTTTATAATCAAAATGTCTGTAAAGAAACGTTTATTTAAAATGTTTTTCGTGATTCTTTTTTATTTTATAAATTATTTTTTAGTAAAATAAGCTGAATAAATTATTTTAATAGGATCGCGTAATCACTTTATTGAGAAATTATTTCGTTGATATAACAATACCCACCCGGTCTATAAGATATGACCGATGAAATATAATATTTAATAAAAAATCGTAATAAAAAGAAAATTTTTATCTGTACTAAATAAAAAGCCTTTTAAAATCTGATGTTTCACCTTTATACTACTAAGTTTGTATTAAATACATTTTTATTTTCAAACAAAGTAAAATACAATAAAAATAGAATAGACTAATATTGATTTCAAATATTGGATGTCTATAAAAAATAACGATCATATATATATATATAATATATATATTAAAATACCAGAATATTCCTTAGTTGACTGAACAATAATGCGATTTTAAAAAACATAGTAACCTTCAGAGTAACACTAATTCCAAGCACTCAATATATAGATCTTTTACTTTGTCATCATAATTTAATACTGCATAAAAATAATTTTTTTTTTTTGAATTAATAAAATATATTTTTCCATGAATATACCAATTACCAAACAATAGATTCTTTTTTTCTTTCAATTCTTAAATATAATGTGATTTTTCATAATGGGCGTCCTTAACGTACAGTGGGGTGTATGATATTAACGTACAAACTGGCCCGAATTTAGGAGTTATGCATTTGCAGTTTTGCACGTGATAACGTTGGCATTAATGATTAACCGGACGTACAAATTTGAAAATTTGAAATATTGAATGTAATGATCAATTTAATTGCATCTAAGAATTTTTTTTTTAACCAAATTGTATGCCGGATGACGTTTATTCATCGCGAATTTTAAAGCGAACCAGAATAGTGTGGGCCAGAAACAAATAATCCCGATCAGAATTACAGATCACATGACATAAAAGCTAATTTTTTTAGTGGCTTTTCACAAGGATAAAGAAAAATTTTTGTACAGGCTAATTTAATCATTTTACAAAAACGTGACAGTAACAATTATTTTTAAATCGCTTTTTAGAAGTATGTCAAACATATATTAAGAATATTTATATATATTTATATATATATATAAAATAATAGTTATACAACATTTTAATGTATTAATTTTTTACACATTAAATACATAAATTAAATATGTCTATATTAATAATAAAGTTATGCTTTTTAAAAATATTTTATTTTACAGATTTTAAATTAAAAATTATCTACATTCTACGATTTAAAAAGGTAGAATTACGTACAAGTCGATACTCTCTTAAATCCTTTGTTTGATCAGTCATTGGAGATCCCCATCCAGGTAATCTAACCACCTAAAAAAAAAAATTAAAATTATTTAGATTAAACATAATTAACATAATTATAAATGAAAAAAACTTTAACATTATTATATCTTACCATAGCTGTTATATTATCATCAGATCCAAGTTCTTCAGCTAGATCAACTAGTTTTGATGCTCCTAAAGTTGGATCATTATAATTTTTTATCTAAAAAAAAAATAGTAGATAAGAATTATTAATAAAAATATATTTATATTAATATTATTTTAATTTACTCACACAATCAACGATTTCTTGATTACTTAATACGGAAGTAACGCCATCAGAAACCAAAACCATGAAAGCAAAATCTTTTCCCCTTAATTTAAGAGTAGAAATTTCAGGTTCAGCAGAAACGCCAAATCTTTTTAATTTAAAATCACCGAAAGATCTTGAATTAGCTAATCTACCTAAATACATTTCAGAACCAAAAGAATCTGTTATAATAAAACCACCAGATTTTCTTAATCTATCTGTTTCTACGATAGAACTTGGATGATGATCATAAGTTAATGGTACAGAATTTCCTTTTTCTACTTCACAAAGTAAAATTTTCGTATCACCAACATGTGCTATTGAAATTTCAAGACTATTACTTGTCCAAAATGGAAGTTTGTCTAAAGATTTTATTAATGCTACTGATGCAGTTGATCCCACCGATTTATCTTCCATTAATTCACTATCAGTTTTTAAAAATGCTAACAATAATCTTTGTTCCATTGTAAGTGTTTTCGGTGGTGGTGATGGTGATGCTAATGCGGTAGGTGATAATGAGGGTAATAATGCTTGAGTTGAAGGTTGTTGTAACGTGGAAGGTGATAAAAGTTGTGATGTCGGTGTAGAAGAAAATTTTCTTAAACTTGATTTTTGATTACTTGGTCTCTTTTTAGATATATCTGCTACTTCAGGACTTAATAACGATTCCAATGATGCTGGTTTGTATCTTACAAAATATCTATCGTTATAAAGAAAATTTTTTTTTAAATATGTTTTTATCTCAAATATTTTCTTTTTTTTAAAAAAAAGAATTTTTTTCCTTTTTTCAATCTTACCCTCCAACACTTCTTAATGATGTGATAATATTATCTGCATCAGATGCTTTGACATCTTCAATATTTTTATGTAGAGTAGCAGTTAAATAATCAGCGCAATGAGGGCCTCCATGACTATTAAGATACGATTCCCGAAGAAAGTAGAAATCAATTGATATATTTTTTTCTTTTAAATAAAAGATTATAATTTTTTAAAAAAAAATTGACTTACCCATCAAATACAGCAAAATAACATGATTGATTTGATTGAGCTTCTTCTCCATTAATTTTTGGATTTTCTATATTTTTAACATCTAAAATTGGTTGATTAACAATAATATCATCTTTTAGATTTTTTCTATCATCAGAAAGTTTTAAAACCATAGCTTGATATCTATCTTCATTTAATTCTCTAATCCCTCTCGTTGACCTTTTTTTTTTTAAAAAAAAAGAAATTATTACAGTTCTCGAAAGAATAATTTTTTTTTTATTCATAAATATATCATACATACCTTATTCCCACTAAATGCCTTGATTTAGATAAATGTAAACGATAATTTTCTCCATGATGAGATTTTACTAAATAATATTCTTGTGATCGTAATATTGAAGAATGATTAAAATTTCTCATTATTTGTAATAATGATGAAGAATGTCTAGAATTAAATTTTTTTGTTATAAATGTAAATGGTATAATTATATTAAAATTTGCCATGATATTCATATCTTCTTTTTTAAAAAAAAATAAAAAAAAAAATATGAAAAGAATGAAGAGAAAAAAATAATATTAAAATTTTATATTTATATGGAATAAAAAATAGGATTGTTTCCTTCATTTTTACGTAATGACGATGACTTAAACAATTTAGGTAGCTTATGTAATATTGACATACAAAGAAATTAAAAACATTATACCTAAAAAGTTCATCAAAATAGAATAATTGAAAAATGGATGCATAATATAAAATGGTTACTATTTTAATCAAATCAAGTTTAAATAAAGTTCATTATGTCTCTACTAGTAACTTTTCTGTAACCGTACTTGAATAATATTGCGTAATTTCTTTGTAACTTATTCTAATTGTAAAATTTCCATATTTGATTATTCATACATGAAATAAGGGGAATTACAAATTATAAAAAAATAAAAAAAAAAA
Source organism: Rhizophagus irregularis (assembly GCF_026210795.1). Taxonomy (NCBI): domain Eukaryota; kingdom Fungi; phylum Glomeromycota; class Glomeromycetes; order Glomerales; family Glomeraceae; genus Rhizophagus; species Rhizophagus irregularis. Next base: position 2,356,045 of record NC_089444.1, on the reverse strand, counting down.
TATTGTTCTTTGTTATATCGATTTTTTTTTTTAAGTCGTTATTGAAATAACGTAAGCTTTATGATAAGAAAATCAAAGAAACCTGAAAGGAAAAAAATCGGATATAATTGGATCCGGGGAATCGGGTACACAAATTCTATTGATCATATGAATTTAAAAAATTAACATATGTAGAATGTGATTTAATCGGGGTTTGATTCTCGATTACTCAAACTTAATCTTCTAATTTTTTTATGATTTGAAGTAAAAAAAGGAATAAACTCTGATCCTAATATCAGTTATACTTGTAGTTCATGAATATTGACAGTTATCTGATATATCACAAAATACAAAATGTGTGCTAAAAATAATATTCATTTGTCGACTGGTATCATACGATGTACAAAATATCAGATCATCAGGACAAATAAACCGGACATCAACCGGATGTGTATCAACTTATTGTTTTATGATTTTTTACTGCGGACGCGTATTTTAGTATAGCGTTAATTTCTATTCACTAAAATTGAATAATGGTTTATTATGACTTATATATTAATATAATTAAAAAATGCAGTTATGAAAAAAAATATCCTAAATTCTGCATCATGTTTTTTCTATTTTCTAAATAAAAAAAAAGGTACAGACATTATAGACTCATCCTTTCTTTGTAAAACAGTAAAAGTGTTTGCTTTTGCTATAACATCATGTATTATTTGGACTGCGAGAACGTCATCATTAATCCCACATATCATGTCTGAATCATTTGAAAATTTTTCAAAAAAGCATGTTTATCTGCAAAGCATCCGATTTTTTAAATTCGAACCAGTATTCTTTTAGGGATTATCATATTTAAATGATAATTTAAGCGAAGAATTTGATCATCTCTACACATATACTGTATCTAATTCTAAATGTTTCATTGGATTCTAGTAAATGTACATTCGGCTGATCAGAAAAGCCTCCCACACTAATGATAATAAGTAACCCATCAGTTATATAATGAACTCATCAACTGAGCTTAAATATTAATTGGCTTGATTTTTCCAATCAGCCGATATGATAGGAACAAATTTGATTATCGGGCCGATATATTCGAACAGAAAAAATAAAACTGAATCAGAGTTATCAGATGTTAGTCAATGAAGTGTTATTAAATTACTATTGGATACGTACATAATTTTAATATGTATTAATTTCTTCTTTACAATTGGACAGAAAATCCAAATCCAGTTCATGATAGGAAAAAAATTTTTTTTTTTATCAATTACGTGGTGTTAGTTTAATTATTATTAATTTTGAGAACGTACGCTTTTTACAACTACTGAATATGTTATTAAATTTTTCCACCAATAAAAGATTAGACTTTATGTAATCCTTAGCTCATTATGTCCTTACGTTAGTTTTGGTGCTGGTCTTCAAGAATGTCCTTGAACATGAGTGCATGCCTTCCCTTGAATACTATTTGATTCTAATTTGGGGATATATGTCATACAATCAAGACTAATGTATACCCAGTATGTGACCATGTATTAGATGTTCCCCCCGCGCACGTTGTAGTATTAAAGTTAATGATAATAAAAATGATAAAATAGATTGTAACTCATCAATCAATCTCCAAGTTCATCTGCAAGTCATTTCGTTTTAAAAAAAATTTATATAGTAATGAATGGTTTAATACGGGTCTTCAAAGATAAATTCAATAACACAGTTTACGATTGTTAAATTTTTTTAATAAATCAATGAATGAAATCTCACCGGTTGTTTTCAAATTTTTTTAATAAATAATCACGTGTAAAGAAAGAATTGGACATGATTTTTTAATCAATCCATTTTACTACTAATTTTTTAATTCAATCGAAAATTTATTTTTTCGGAAAAATTTAGAATAAATAAATCAAGTGCAACGTAAACGTAAATAAATTATTTAAATTAGATCAAAAACTTTTATTTAAATTAAAGATCTTTATTATTACAATTCATTATGATTACTTTAGCTAATATCTTCGAAGTATCCAACGATGATTTTATGCTGTATTCATTCGATCATTACAGGAATACTTAATAGATCAACTTTCTTATTTATTTTTTTTTTGACAATTCCTGATTTCAACAATACTAAATTAAATGCCTCTTATCCTGTTTCTTAAAATCATTATACAATCCCGAGAAACATTACTTGATTAATCCACTTTCCCAAATAATTCTCCTTGAGAAGTAATATCCAAATCACTAATTCCTATTCGAGCATGATACCTAGTTAATTCATCTTTGTCTATTTCTTCTATATATTGTAAAGTACGATAAGTCCTTTGCAATAAGTCTGATGGAATTAAATATATACTTTGTGAATGTGAAGCTAAACCACGAAATAAAGATATTAGTAGTACAATTGATGCTGTAACAAAAACAGAATAAAATATACAAAGATCATATCCATGAAAATATCGATTTAGTGTCATAGGAAAGAAATTTGAGGTTAAAGCTGCTTGATATAAAAAATTGAATGAACCAAATAAAACATTTGAACCGCACCTCTTCTAACTTCAACTTCCTTTTGAACATCCAAAATATTTAAAACCCAATCCACAACATCTCTAAAAAATGTGGTTAGAGCTAACGGAGAAGTTTCACAAGCGCATCCAATTATACTCAAAGCAGATACACGTAGATTTACATTTTGATCTTTGTTGAGAACATGCAAGAGTGGCGGAAGAATGGTTGTAACTACAATTCATAAATAAAAAAATTTTTAATATATAATTTTTTTTTAAAATTTTTTTTTTTTTTTTTTCTAATTTATTTCAACATACTATATTTTCCAAGCGCTTCTCCGCATCTTTGAATAGTTTGCAATATTGCTTCACCAATACGTAGTCGATTATCAATCTTTTGATTATTGTTTGAGTAAATTGTCATTAGTTTTCGCATGATTTTTTCTCCATGAATATCCGTTAATGAAGATAATCCTTTGACGGCATTCAAATAAATAAAACTATTAAGATTATTATAATAAGAGTTGCAATATTAATAATGATCTACATAAAATAAATAAATAAATAAATAAATAAATAAAAGTACCTTTCTTCATCTTGAATCATTTGTATGAAGATATCCAATACCCTATTCAAATTAACATCTTCATTCATTAATGGATCTTTTTCAAGCACCATTTCTTTAAGTATTACAATCCCACGAGCTTTTATAGGTAATATCTCATCTTGTAATGCATCCATAGCTTCTTGATATTTTTTTAGTGATTCTTGTCGTTGTATAGATTCTTCCGAATTAAGTAATGATGATCTAGATGCACTGCGTGCTGAAATTGTCAGACGAAGATTACGTGCTAATGATTGAATTGATGATGAAGAATGATTTTGGAGAGGTTCCAGATTATCAAATACAAGGTTCAAAATATGCAAATCCTGAATTGAAAGATTTTTATGTTCTAAAAAAAATCATTTAATTTTGAATAATTAATAGGATCTTGAATAATTAATTAGATTGCAAATAATTCCAACATTTGATTAACTTAAAAGATCACTACCTTGCAACAACGATGATAAAAGCATCAAAGCTAAAGATAATAACTCTTCATCATCATCGTCACTCTCAACAGAGACTTCACCATCAACATCTTCATCATTTACAATGTTACCTAATTCACCTAATATACCAGAATTATTTATACCTTTTTTTTCTTTCTCCGTATTGGCACCTTTTTGATGATAACTTTCCAATACATTATTAACAAATGAAATCATTTGCCCAGGTTTCTGTAAAATAGATGAACCAAGACCATCAATCATTGCTAAAACAAGATGAAGCAATGTAAAGATACTATAATAAATAATGATACAGTAAATATCTGAATAATTTGATGATAAAATAACAAAATGATAACTTGTACACATACCGTCTTGAATCTATTTTATGTGAATAATTTTGTTGTTGAGCTAATGAAGAAGTATATTCCGAGAGTAAATACATAAAAAAATCTCCAGATAATTCTTTATTCGCGATTGCTTTCAGGAAATCTATAAAAACATCAACGTCAATTGAGGTGGTCATATCGGATAAATCTAACGAATTTCTACAATATAAAGAAATAAGAAATATCAGCCTATTATTTGAAATAACCTCAACTTATTTATCTCGAATTAACTTATTTAAGACTTACAATCGTAATCTCATTACCACCCCGCCAGAAGATCCAGGAGCAAAATACACTTCCCCAATTTCTCCTATAGTAGGAGCTTTCCATTTTTTATTCTTCCTAAATACAATTTGTTTCAATGCTGTAATACCTTCACTCACTGATACAATTTTAAAATATGATAATAAAATATCAAAAATAGTATCTTTCAAATGAGATTTTGAAGAACAAGTAAAATCATATAAATGATATAAAGGAGCTATCGCATCCTCTAAAAAAATTTGTATCAAGTCAGGAACTGGTTCACTGCCAACTAGAATTCGATGTATTACAGTTATGGTGGTTTGTAATGTTTGTTCATTCATTATCAATGGATCAAGCTCAGATGACGTGACGGTAGAACTGTTTCCGATAATTTTATTATACTCTTCTGAAGTGATACCCCACCATTTCCATAATGAATCAAAAATCTTGGTTATTATGAATTTTTTACTTAATTCTGGGTATTTATTGGTCATTCTTATGATAGTAAAGGAAGCAACACTAGCAATTGCTGGTGTTGCTGATTTAGAACTTCCTGAAGGGTTTAAAATTGATTGAACTAAAGAAAGTAATTGCGGACATACTACTGAAAAATATTGCTAATAAAGAAGAAAGAACGATCTGTTAAATATAAATTATACGTAAAGTTATTTGAGATTTTAAGACTCACTTCTACAGATTTTACTTGACTTGGAACAGACAGTATTAATTTGGAGATTGTTTCCAATTTAGCTAAGTTAACTATAAACAAAAAAAAAAATGATTTAATAATTTCGAAATAAATAATTGATTTAAAGAGATTTGACAATAACCTTCGTTTTCACCTCCAATCATAAATTCCATCACATCTCTTATTCCACTTGGACGTAACAAAATCTGCGATAAAAATCTTCCACAGACACTTTTAAACCATTTGGGTGATGGATGAAGTGGAGAGGATCCCAATAGTACAGTCAAAGCTTCCAGAGATTGGAATGAATCAGCACTAAAACAATTTAATACAGAAGGTTAAATTATAATTATTTATCCTATGATAAAGAATAAGCTTACCTTTGGAAAACTTTGCGAAACATCCCCACACTTTCTTTATGTATCCTCTCTAGTTCATTGTTGTCATCATTATGAGGAGTAACCGCCACGGTTTGCTTTATTGGTAAAGGGCCATAAGCCAACTGTAATAATGCCCCGTAAATATCTGCGAGGTATTTTGAGAATAAAATAGATGATACGGAAGTATATATCCTTGATTTACTTGAATTAGAAAGCATAATATTTGTTAAGGATCTCATAAACTTATATAATTGACTGTACAGTGAATACGATGATGCCATGTTATTAGATTTATTTTCTTCAGTAGTTAAATCTTGCAAAAGTTCTGAAAAATTTAAATTTAGCAAATAAGTATCATCTATAAATTCATAAACATACACTACTAAAGTCAATACCATTCTGAATATAACTCGATTTAGTCCTTCTCGAGAGTGGAACACCAACACCCGGTAATAGACACGGATAAACACCCCAAGTTATAACTATCTCCAACATTGTATGAACAAGTCTTAGATCTCTAATACCTAAGAATTCAGGGTCAGTCTCTAACGGTTTGGTACTTTCGATTTGTCTATGTTCTACGAAAATTAACAAAATAATTAATATAAAGAAGCCAAAAAAATAAATAAATCAATTTAACCTATAATACCTTCAATATCATTAATATCCATAAGAGTATATTGTAAGGATTCTAAAGTTTCCAGACATTTTGCTACAAAATTCCCTCTTATATTATTTTCGTCATGAAAACAAACTTCTGGTTTGTGAATTTGTGTTTCCAATGGATTTTCCGCTGCAATTTCAGAACCATTTTCTTGGGTTTCACATATACAAGATTCAAATTGACTCAATCTAATACTTAGTTTCTCATGAATTGAAGAGTCTATAATAAATATAAGTAAAAGAAAAGTTCTTTTTTTTATTTTGGAAAAGCAAAAAAACCTAAATTATTGAATACCTTTGCTCTCTTCCTGCGTGGTTCCTACTAAAATATGAGCTCTATGTAATAAGTCAAGAAGTTTATTATCAAGAGTTTTCAAATCGTTCTTCATTGCCATTATTACAATTAGAAAGATTTCTAAGCCGATCAGATGTAAATTAACCAGAAAATTTTCGGTAACGTGACTTTTATACTAATGTGTCACATGGTTGATTTATGTAGCGATCTTAGTTAAAAATCATGTGACTGCATGAAATGTACCATCTTAATCCTAGTATGAGAATGTGTTTGTTTCCGATGAATGAAAATACCACTGGTAATTTAAATGTATTATCGAAATATGTAATTTGCGAATGGTTCTTGCAGATCTTTTTATATGCAATATCATCTATTATTTATTATACTTGAGAAAAAGATTCGTCCAATATGTGTAATGCCTAATTATAAGCGATTTCTACTATTATAATATGTGCGCACTAAAAAAATTGTTAATAATAAATATATGCTATATAGGGGGCTAGTGTAATTTTGATTTAAAAGTCATTATAAAAATTTTTGTATAAATTTATTTGTCATACGATACAGCTGTTTAACATTAGTTTTATGTAACAATTCATAAGTTTAACCATTAATAGCACTAAATTGGCGAATTGATGGTATTAAATGGTAACACCGACTGTGTAATTTAGGTAAATTTAAGTTTTATGGAGAGAATTTTGACATTAGTTTAATAAATAATCACTCCATGTAATAATTAATTTCTGTTAAAAAAAAAAATAAAAAATTAATATTATTTTTATTGAAATATTTGTAATTAACTTGACTTGCCTCAAATTCAAGATGATCAGATTCAGTATATTTGTGTCAGTGGCTCCATATACATATCAATCCATAAAAAATAAAGGTTGCATAGATTCTTATTAAGTTTTTTATCCAATATTAGTTCATCCAAGACAAGCAGCATAATTTTCATTAAATAACGATATTCAGATGTGGTTAATCGATTAAGTCTTTCAAATCCATTTTTAAAAATTTTAAAGTTTGGATAACGAGGAATTTGTGAAAGACGCTTTTCAAGGATTTTTATTGGACCGCTTCCATATTTTAAATCTAATAATTCAATCGTGGATCGTAATTGGTATTGAAAATTTGATCAATTTCCAAATGATAAAGACCAAGATCTGCATGATGCATGCGATCTGTGGCACACGTATAAATGTCAAAAAATCTGTTGTAAAAATAAATAAATACATGCATAAATTTTATTATCCAAAGTTTAAACCAAAGTTAATTTCAAAATTGAGTTACTCACGGTTGTTTCCATAAAGCACTTCTTATATTATATACTGAGATTTGCTTACCATTACCATGGCGCAAAGCATCTTTAGTATCATTTTCATTACGAATTTTAATGTTTTCTTCGTTAATATACATCATTCATTGCATTATGGTCTACGAGGCAAAAATGACATGGATGTAAAGAATTTGATGTCCCATAGACATTACACATTGTACAAGCTTCAGGTCAATCTGAAATTATAAGTGCTAGTAATGGATAAAACCATCTGATACTATCATTGACATACAGATGAATACCAGTATTGCTTATAATTTTCAAAGGTTTTAATAAAGTTGCAAGAGCATGATGAAAAAGTTTGCGTATTGCTATACGAAACTTGGTTGATTGTTTTTCAGATACATTGTAAGATTCAAGATTTGGTATATAACCAAGTAAAATTTTAGCATCAATTTTGTTGTGACGTGCTAAGGGAATATTTCCAAGAGTCATGAAAATTGGATGCCGTGATGTTTTTCTCAAATGGTCACAAAGAGTAGAATTAATACAGTAATCCATCTTAAAAGGTATGAAACATAATTAATAATATAATTAATTAAATTAATTAAATTATATTCTAAAGATATAGTAATCCATCTTTAAAGGTATTAAACATAATTACTTAAATTATATTGTAAAGAAACTAGAAACTAAGGAAATATTATAAAGGTGATGAAGAAAGTTTATGTTCGCCGCCTAATAAGAACCTAAGCTCAGAGAAAAAACACCTGATTATTTTGATCAGCACCCGCATGTGACATTGTGAGATTTTCTATTGAAAATTTTTTTTCAGATCCTTGAACATCGCTGACTCACAGCTCGTAATAATTATTCAACAACCATTTATGAAAATATATATAATATATATATACATGACATATAAACAAAATATCAAGCTACTCTTCGCGATCTCGAATACTTTCGCCGTTCAGGGTACAAACTAGATTCGAGGAAAATTCCCTACCTAATAGATATATGGCCGAAATTACGTTATTTTGCTACGTTCTAGGCACACCTGTTTATAGTGCAATTCCGGTTGACATCGGCAATATAATGGTCTTGATGTCAGCCTTAAAAAGTTAAATTTTGGGCATATTAAAAAACTGATAGGCCCAACAACAACAAAGCCAATGAACTGAAACTAAGGAAGTTTGTAACTCCTCTTGATGAAGATAATCAGGCATTGAAGGAACTTAACAAGAAACTTTATGAAAACATTGAACTTAGTGATGAGTTGAAATCAAGTACAAAGTTTTTAAAGGAATTTCCAGTCGGATATGAGTTTCTGGATGAAATCATCCACATAGTCGTGCAACCTCCTCTAGTGTCTCCCAACGTTTTACCTCTCGAACAAGAACGCGTTATCTCATCGTATTTGATCTGACGTCATTTTTTCTCTCGCGTTAAAGCAGGTCCTTCGCGAGGCATTACGCAAGGTACTGTATTTCTCGTTAAATAACTTCGAGTATCTATTGGAACGATGTCAAAAAACTTTCTAACAAAGCTTTATTCCATCAAAAGTATTTGAAAACAAAGATGAAGTATTAACAAATGCGGAGTCTCACTGGACAAAATTGAAGGACAAACTGATCAAAAAAATCGAACTGGAAGAATTTAGAGTTTCAAACCACATATATAAAGATAGTATTAATGCATCTGGAATTCCTGTGATTAATAAAAGACCTTCTTTCATTTTGCATTCATTACCGGACTCTGACAATGAAAGTTACATCCATGAAGATATGATTTCTACACTACTTAAAAAGGTTATGGAACAAAATTAGCTCTTTTTAATAGGCACTTCCGGGTAAGAATAAGAATCATTGTGGCTTAATGGGCGAAGGCAAATGAATGACTTCCTTCTTTTTCCCTTTTTTTTGTTCTAGATCTGGAAAAACCCGTTCCTTATATGAATTACTTTGTAGAGCATATGGAATTTACTTCTCGTTGAACACCGAAAATAATTTGGGCTCTCGGGACATGGATACAGCTATTGCCGATTTGAGCTTTAACTTAGTTCTAGCAAAAGCAAATCTCAAGAAAATAATAATATAGCACTTAGATACACTCGTGCCATGCTTCTTGGCCGATTATTCATTTTAACCAAGCTTTTAGAGTTCCATAGACACAATAACTTTACAAATTTTACATCAAAGCAATGGCTTCTAATGCAACTCTTACCATCGCAAATTAATGATGGTAACGACTTCTGGGTTTCCATTGCAAATGTTTTTCGCAGATCCATTATGTCATAATGAACTTGTCACTATATTTATCAAGAAATTTGCAAGTTTTGTCCCTGAACAAGAGCAATTACCAATTGCAATTGATGAATCATAATCGGCCATCAGGAAGTACGAGAAAATGTTTCCCCCATCAAATCCTGATGATGAGTTACGATCATTCTTTGTTTTCTTGCTTCGGACAGTACTCCAATCACCACAAAGAAGTTATGTCTTATACTATCCGGAACGGGAATGAGTTTTGACGACATTAAAAATTATACCTCCTCTTCTATTGCTAAACGTAATGGTCCCACATTTAAGGATTTTTTCAGCATACACGATGGGTTTTACGAAATTTTTGTGATGAGCGAGTATATTAAGCGTTTTTTACCACTAGATGATGAATCAATGGAAAGCACCTTCAATATTTTTCGGGGTCGCCGACGATTTGTAGTTCAGTTTGGAATCTTTATTAGATAATTCCTCAATGTCCCGCGAAGTGAATAAAAGTGTGGAGGTGTGGCAATGTAATGCGAAGAATTTCATAATTTTGACCTTTAAGGGTACTAGTTTCCCTAAATTACGTAGTACACAGTGAAATTCGATATAACGGAACTATCCGTTCCAGTAAAAATATCCGGTATATCGAGACTTCCGATATACCAAAAAATTTCGATATACCGGATTTTATATATAAATCACACGAAATTCCGTTATATCAAGTTTTTATTTGTGCGATATATGCGACGAACATTGAAAATTTAGATTATTTTTATTTATAACATTATTTGATAAATTTTATACACTGTAATTAACTAAAACTTAAAAAGAATCATTTATTCTACCCTGTTTTTGCTTTTTCTTACTTCACTATTAGACATATTTTCAAGTGATTAAAGTGTAAAAAAAAGATTTCGCTTTCGTGTACTTATTTTTAGGGTTTCACATATATTAATATTTCCAAATAAACAACTTATTAAGGAAATTCTATTTATATTACATCCTTATAAAGTGATGGAATTTTTCTGAATATATTGACTAGGAATGTTGAAAATATTGAAGAATCTTTATCTGGATCTTCAATATTGGTTTAAAATCATGAATCTTCACGTGTTCCGGTAAATCGAATCATTTTTATTATAACTGATTTGTTATTTGTTCCATTATAGCCATTATCGAGATTTTACTAATAAATTCCGTTATATCAAATTTATTTTAATATATGTGATTTGGTTCCAAAAAAAGTTCCGGTATAAGGCTAGTTCCGTTATATCGAATTTCACTGTGTAATAAAGAAGTATGGAATATAGTAATAGATATCGTGACTCTTAGCATGTTTTCTACTTGTTCAATGAAATTGAAAGGAGAAGGAGTTATCGAAATGGTTCAATATGGATTTGCTTAGCTTTGTGATTTTAAAGGCCTAGCATCTGATCGAGACATTTTTCAAAAGGATATTATTGAAATGCAAATAGCAGAAACGATTCCCTTTTTGGCATTTAGAGAATATATTGAGAAAGATTGTCGTGATCGTAATGAACTTGAGAAAAAGCTTTTGCAAGATCTATGTTCAGTACATTATAATGCATTATCTGCGGGGTTTCTTTTTGAGCCTTACTTGACTATTACACTTGAGAAATTGTTCAATGGGAAGATTTGCGCGGAGCATTCTCTCTTTAATGACATTAAGAATATTGATAAGCTAGAATTACTCTCTTATAAAGCGACTATTCGGAACCTTCATGACTCAACCATACTTTGCTCAAGGGGTAATATGAAGAAATTTAATCTACACGATTTTCTCGATTATCCATCTACAGCATTCTTTATGCCAGAGAAAGAGGCAACTGCTGATAACCTAAAAGGTATTTACTTTTTATATTTGTTTCCTATAATTATACCTGCTTGTCAATTTTAATCTCTTTGGTCTTCATCAATTTGTCTAGCGAATGAACTGTTAATCATAATCGATCATTCTAATTCTGAACATTTCTTTTCAAATCTTGAGCTTAATGTATTGAATGCAGCGAAACGTGTAAATAAACGTGTAAATAATAAAGAAATCGATATAGATGTATGATTATAAAAGTTCATATATTAATTGTGATCTTGCCTTACTCATAATTAACATTTGTTCTCGTTTTAGCGACAAAGAAAGAAGATTAAAACTGCCGATTAAAGTTTTTTATTGTTTTTTATTTATAACTTTGAGCGGATCCATTTTAGAAAATATATGGGTGAGTTTATTTCGGATGCCTGGCAAAAAGATTAGTATGGAATAGCAAAAAGGAACTCTCATTTTATGGGTTAGGGCCTGATATTGAATTCCATCTATTATATGGTCAGGATGACGTAGCTTCACACGTCTATATAGGCTCCGTCAAACTCTATTTCAGTTAAAGGTCTTCAGGCTTCGCCAAACTCTATTTCAGTTAAAGGTAAAGACTTGTGAACTAAAAGAAAACAAAAGAAGCAGTTTCTGGTAATAATAGTCTTCACTTAACGCCGTCTATATAGGCTTAGTGATTCTTTGATTCTTTGATAAATGGAGAAAGACTTCAATTGTTTTAAACAATTATCGACATTGACAGACATCAGCGTTGATCATTTTTATATAGATTGTGAACTCGCTCTAGTCTATACTGAGCCAAAACTCCTGGAAAGCTATCCAGGGTTGACTTTATTTTATCTACAAGGCATATTTCGTAATTGTTGTTGTTTCAAATTGTTATAATTAATGTAATTGTTTCCTTAAATGTATTAATATTATCGAAATAAATTGGAAAGTAATCAGAATATTTATCAATAAAGGTTTCAGTAATATAATTATAAGTTTTTTGATTTTCACATAACACTTTACAATCTTTTAAAATGAGTGTGAAAATTTAAATAAAATAATTTCACTTTGGAATTTATATTTACGCAATGTTATAATGAACTGGTGATTATGTTGATGTGATACGACATGGCTATGACATTTTTACTGTCATAGTGGAGTGGCGCACCAGTTTGACACTGCCACTAATCTAATCATTCAGATTTATAGCCTCCTCTAATAAGTATAAATACGCTCTTGATTCCGCACGATTTGAAAAATAAAATAGAAAAATTTTCTTCTCTAAAAAAAAGAGTAAAAATCAACAGAAAAAAAAAATGAAATTCAACCTATTTTTGCTTCTTCTAACTACCCTTGCTGCTGCTGTTGCTTCGATATCGCAACCAATTTGTTGCGATCATGTTGATTGCCCTCCAGGTTATACCTGTGAACATGATGATTCTCCCTGTTCCCCTCGTGGTTATTGCAGTGCATAATTAGAGCTCCAGAATAATGATAAATCTAAATAAAATAAGAAGCGTGTTAGTGTGTTATTTGGCTAATGTAATTATGTAAAATGTTAGTAATAAATAAATACTTGTTTAAATACAAATAAATACATATAAATTATTAATATTCAATGAATAGGACTCCGAATAATACTAATATAACTCACAAGTAAACTTTAAGTACCGAAGTGAAAATACATTTTATGATATAACTCTGTCAATATTGAAGCTAGGAATTCGATTTAAATTTGCATCGAAATTTAGGAAATATATTATTGTAGTATAGAATATCTTACTAATGTCAAGTAATAAAAACATACGCGGTAAATGATGATGCTGCTGCTAACCTTAAAGATATTAAATCTCACTGCTTATTTATTTTTATTGTGCACAAAATCTGAATATTCCGAATTTTGATATTTAGATCGTGGATGATTTTGGGATGGTCTTCTGTTAGTGCAGTGCTTTAATTCAATTATAGATGCTTGAAAAAATTCCTTTCTCCGAGTGATTTTGTGTAGCCGTTCATTGAAAAAGTCTATTAATTATTTTTTTTAATATGATCGTTACATTAAAAAGTGCATTTACACTTTATCACGTGTACATGTATAAATAAATGTCGATCCTATTCTATATGCGCCAACACGTGATCGGTTTACAATTGTGTTACATTAGAAAGTGTACGCAAATTGTTTGAATGCTTAAAAAGTCTAGAAGCTTCAGCAAAAATAGTGACAATTGTGATACATATGGGCTGGGATCAGTGGCATCAGTGGCACAACTAAGCCACGATTTTTTGTTTATGTTTATACATAAACTTTTTTTCACGGGTTGATTTACCCGTAAGTTGAGTAAGTTGAGTAAAATATTTTTGTTAAATGTATTGTACTGTTATACTATATGTAAAATAAAAAGAAATTCAGTATATTTTTTATACATAAAACAAAGGATTTTTTTTTTTGTTTTGTTTCCAGAGATAAATATTACACAATGATAAAAATAGTAACAACTGCGCCACCGATGTGGCTTCCTACATACACCTTGCAAAGCAACGTGTAGCTAAGGATAAAGCCTCAATGAACGGTCAACGTGGCATATCTTATAACTTTGTGAGTAATGACTATGAATTATCTTGAAAATTATATTATTTAAGTGAACATAATGATTTATGCGTTATTTTTTTTGGTCGTCCATTGCCCTTTTTATGGGAAACATATCCAGTTTCTTTGATATTAATTGTTAATTGTTAAGAGTGAAATACCAGAATTCCTTTTGGAGAAATGTATTTCTTCATTCTAAAAATACATACTGTCAAGTCTTGATATATATACCTGGTCAGTCTATTAGGATCATGCTGATTTTGACGGACTTTTTTTTTATCTGTTAAATATAACTACAAATTAATCCTTTAATGCGTGACTGACGCAATAATTATTATCTATAGGTATATATGTGTCACGTGACAAGAATATTAATTTTGGTCAGAATTAAGATATACTGTAAATTATGGGAAATTCCAACCACATGCTCACAGTTCGGTATATCAAGAATTTTTTTACAAACGGTAAATCAATAAAAGTTCGGTATACATTATATCAAGTTTTATATAAAATTCGGTATATTGAGATTTTTTTAAATAACATGAACCCGGTTTTTTAAAAAAAAGTTCGGATAAGTCAAGAGTTCGTTATATCGTGGCTTCGTTACATCAAGATCAAACTGTAATAGTTTGAAGTTAAGGCTCTGTTTCTTTAGACGTGGAAGTCTTCTGTAGATTAAAATAAATGGTAACCTTATGACCATACTGCAAATTTAAACAAAAAATTCATGTGGCACTGTTCGGCTGTTTGTTTCATTGTAGCCTCATCTACTCTGTCTACGAAATAATAGGCTTATTTGACTCAAAGGAAATATTGCAAAAATTGTAAAAAATTTCCTTATAAAAAGACCTTAAGTAAGATGAGAAAATTCTTAACAAATTGAATTGATTTGAATCATGCAACCAAAATTATTATTATTGATTTTTATTCTTCTCACCTTTACTATTTCTGTGACTCCAGAGACTCCAGATTATGTCGATAGTCGCTGCATAGTAAAAGACAAACCTCTCGGGCCTTTCAATGGTACTCGTCATTCTAAAGTTGTTGATGTTCTGAAGAAAATGATTGACAGAAATAACTGGACAGCCGATTTTGAAAAGGCGGTCGCTGACGCACATAGTACAGGCATCTCAGAAATGCTCTATATAAAAAATTTATCCGACTACTACAATTTTCTCAATGATTTTGTGTATTGGGTGCCCAAAGAAGATGAAACAGGATCTTTTGTTTACCGTATGATTTGCACGATGTATTTTGTCCTCGATCAGAAATCTGTCATAGATTATCAGTCACGCATTGAGCCTGGGTGTTCCCAAAAGGGGCTATCGGAGCTATCCCAATGGATGGTTGATTTTGCCAACGAAATGGGAAGATTTCTCGATACGCCTCAATCACTTACTGAAGAAACTCTGCGGAGTTTTTATACTGCACAGAACTACAACTTGGATGCCTACGAGATTCCCAAAGGAGGCTGGCTAGGGCATTCTTTCAACGAATTCTTCGCGCGAAATTTCACGAAGGGAACCCGACCCATCGATGGTCCTAACAATCCAGCCGTTATCGTGAGTGGTGCAGACTCAACCTTCGATGGCTGTTGGAATATCAGAAATGATTCAACCGTCATTTTAAAAAAAATCCGCTGGAGCATTAAAGAATTACTTGATGATAGTATATACGGAGATCAATTTGCTGACGGGAAATTTATGCACGCATTTCTCGGACCATCTGACTATCACCGTCAGCACGCTCCTGTCGATGGCACAGTGCTCGAAGCCAAAGTCATTCCAGGCCACGTCTATCTCGAAGTTGTTGTAAAAAAAGACCCTAACGGCGAACTGGTACTCGCACCTATTCGAAATATCGACAACGAAACACTCAGCGAAACATCCAATGTTCCGATTCGTCCGGAAGCTCCGGACAATCCGGGGTATCAATTCTGCCAGTCTCGCGGTCTGGTTATAATCAAATCACAATTTGGGTTAGTGGCTGTTTTACCAGTCGGTATGGCTCAGGTGTCTTCTGTGGTCCTCAACGATAAAATTATACCAAGTCGTGAGAATCCAAATCCTAAAGTGAAGAAAGGGGATGAGATATCTCATTTCCAGTTTGGTGGATCTGACATCGTTCTCGTGTTCCAAAAGGATAGCAATGTTGATGTACTTGCTAATTTAGGTAGACATTATAGAGTGGGCGAACAGATTGCAATTGCACACAACATTACAAATACATAAATTTACACTAATGTATAATTTTATAATAATTTAAATTTATCAAAAAATACTTTACAATAAAAATTATAATTATCTCAAATATCACGTACTATATCACATTATTAACGTTTGTCGATAAAAAGAATCTTTAGTAGAATTTGAATATTTATTTTATAATTTTTATTTTATAGTTAAATATCAATTGGAGATAGCTGTCTGATATATAAAATACAAACAGGTAATAGTTGACAACATGTTTTTCCATTATCTGCAATAGATTTAGTTAATAACGCACATTTTATTCATGATTGCAATAATAGTAGTACGACTTACTGAATACTAACTATATGAGAAATATGTACTACTTTAATGCTATCTAACTTTACAGTCGTTAAAAATGATCCCTGTGGTTTTTTGATAGACTTGGTACACCTGAATTTACTCTGAGAAGACTCACCTTAATCCTATATTCAATTAAATAAAACACTTACACGGTAAGTTTTTTTATATTCTTTCTTTATATGAATATATACTGTTATTATTTATGAAAATTTTTACTATCTTTTTACTATCTTTTTCTCTACACCAAGTACTAATGAAATTTATTTATTCATTTAAAAATACACACATATGATTATCACAACTAAATCCTAACTCTAATAGAATAAAACCTTCTCACCTAACTGCGTTATACGGGATGACGTGATGTCTTCCAACTGTTGTGGTTGTGTTAAGTACCAATGGGATATTTTTGATACAATCAGACCCCTTTGGGTGGAAGGAAAATATGGTATGTGCCCAGACTGTTCAAAATTCAGCGGGTGGTTTCATTGTAGGATTTGTTAGTATTTTTTTAATTAAATTAGTTTTTGATGACATATTATTTTTATTTTTATTATAACGACAAAACTGCATTTTTATATATAAAAACATAGTAAATATTATTAATATGTCTTTATTAAATCATTAATATATTGTTAATATACCATCAATATATTATTCAGTTTAAGATATATAATATATCTAATATGTGTAATATGACATGTTTGATATGTCAAATATGTTAAACTTTCGTAACATCGATCAATTCCGAACTGGCACATGATGATCACATGACAGTATCATACATATAGTACTTAAGTTTTTCCTAAACGCACGGAAGAGGTATATTTATACAGTTTTTGTATTATCGGAATTGGAAATCTGATATGTATAATAATGACAATAACAACAATACGACTCAGTACGTACTAGTCAAAATTTATTAATCATAATGAAAAGTTATTCTTGCGCATAACATACTAAATTTGTTAATTTAATATAACGAAAAGTTATTATTTTACATGTCTAAATTCGTTAATCATAACGAAAAGTTATTATTTTACATGTATAAATTAGATTGATCATAACGAAAAGTTACATTACATGACACACTAAATTCGTTAATCATAAAGTTAATTGCGCATGACACAGTACTTATTGCACTAATAAAGTCATACGCCTAATTTTTTTAAAATTGCAAACTTACTATAAATAATAATTACAATTAGAAAAAGAAATTACTCAACAAATTTATATTTATTTATTTTGAAAACATTTTTAGCATGAGAATCAAGCATCAATCAAAAGCTGCAGATTATCAAGGAGTGACGAACAACAACGCACTCCTGAAACTGCGGGTAAGCAGGAATAACAGGCGCAGTTTTGATGGCTTCAAACTACGATCGAGAGTTCTATTATTATCAAATAATTTTATAAAAGGACTTTAGGGATATGTACTTTCTTCTTTCATTTTATGCTTCCAATACTTTAAATGCTTCAACACGAAATGTTTTTTTATTTAACAATTTAAACACGAAATTTCAAAATCAAATAGATGACGACGCTAAAATTTACTGGATCGATGATAAACGGCTCACTACTAACTACTTTATTATCTTCTGAAGTTAATGGTAGTCCGACAAAAGAAATTGATATTGTTAAGAATGAAAGAGATACCAAAAAAAAAAAGTTCTTAGTTTCAATCAAATTAATTATTAGCAATAATTTTTATTTATTTTGTAATGTAAATTCCAAACTTTTTAATGATATAAAAACCACAAAATTTTTTAATGAATAAAGTGATGATGACAATTACATCCAGGGTAATCTATCCAGGGTAAATCCTGGATTTTTGATCAGTACGGCGGAAATATTGATAATTGATAATAAAATATAATAATCATTATGTTCATGTTTTTTAATAGACATGTAAAGCTATGGAAATTAAAGAATTTATTGGTTTTCTTTCAAGCGAAGAAAGAGAAATTTTCAGATCCATATATGAAAAAGATAAAAAGAATTACTCTAGGAGCGCTGATTGATTACTTTATATGCAAGTGGAATAAAAAAGTAGAAAATCTTAAATTCATGTATTTGGTTTCTAACTTACTTCCATATCTCGTCAAAAAGTCCTATAAGATTCAGATGGACGAACTTATCCCAAAGCTCAACTACGTTGAGATCCCAGAAGTTGAATTTAAATCTCGTAAATTTTCTCCAGCTAATTCAACTCATAAACTCTCTTCAACTATTTTAACTCATAATAAATTTTCATCAACTCGGGAAATCTTTGGGGTTATGAATTTCCTACTCTCAATTACAAACATTCCATGCACCCTGTATACTTGGCATTGAGAAATGCACGTAATCTAGTCTTCTTTCACACCTGAGTGTTTCCCTAAGCTCTAACAAAAAAGTCAACTTTCCGCTTTAATAAGGATCATAAATAATAAACAACTTTCTTCCCAAAAAACCAGATTTCACTACTTGAAAGATATCTCTTTCGTGTATAGGAAGCATCAGCGAACCTTGATGTGGGTGTAATGGCCCTTCTGTTGTTATAATATGATCCTCATGTTTTCTTTTATCAGCTAATCAAAACAAAAAACAATGTATACGTCAGACATAAACAATAATGAGACAACAGATATCGAAAAATCAAGCCAGATCACGTTAACTTGCGTTTGACTAAAATTATTATGACTCACCAGAAACGGGTTGCTCTACGATAACGCGAATGTGTTTTTTGGGTGGGTTTGACGATAAGAAGCAGCACAAGTTTAAGTATTCAGTATTATTGGCGATATGACAGTGAAGATGAAAAAAAAATACGTTATATCACGTTGACTAAATTTTTGACCTGTGTGACACACTGGCGAGATCAGGCGTTTCTATAATAACGTGTATGAGATCTTTGGGAGGCGTTTGATTTTCAGGCCAGTAAGTAACAATTTTTTGCATATCTTTCATTAAAGTTACATTGTCATCCTCTTCCTCGTCAACTTGAAGTGTGAAATTTCGAATATCGAAAATATGCCCGTCATTAACGGGTTTCTTAAGCTTTAACAGCTTAAGTTCATCAAAAGAAAACTGATCAAAACGTGGTTGTCTTCTTGCTTTGATAGCTTCCTTGAGCTCGGAAACACGATTATTCCTTCCTATAGTAATGTTGGTAATAGAAGTACTTCCTTGAACCCAACATCAATGTTCCAGAAATCATGACTGTAGATATTTTGGATGTTCTTATTGTTCTTATTTGTATGGCAATGGACAAACAGGGAAGAGATTTTTTTTTGTAAGGCTGTTTCAATTTAATTGTTTGTTTAACGTCCAGGTCTTTTGAAAAAATTGGGGGGCTTAAGTTAAACAAACTAAATAAATAAACAGAGGAAAATTTGAAATTTCAGGCAAAAGAGGGGGTGGGGACGTTAAAAAATCAAGTTGGAACAGCCTAATATAAATTTGGGATATCGATTTATATAAGAAATTGATTATCGCACGGAATGATCTGATGATTAGTTAATCAGTTACGCAACGTGACGCGCATCACAGTCTCAGGATTTCGTAGTTTTTACATATCAGATGATAAGCGAGAAGAATATTCACAGTACTTTTATTAATACATGCAAGTGATAAAAAAATAAATACAAGCGCAAGAGTACACGATAAACTTCTATGCTATAATTGCGAACTTGAGTTTATTGCTTGAAGTGTTGCAGGTAAGACAATATTCCAACTTATCTTGGGAATACATCTTCGCTAATTCAGGTTCATAAGGTAACTGATTCCCATTCTCGTGGTACCATGAGCCATGTAATCCATAATTTCCATGTTTTCCATTGCAAATAGGAATGGTTACGATTAATGCTACGACTATTAACAATACCACAGAAACGATAAGCGATGTGGCAATTTAGACGATAAAAGCCAACAGGAAATTAACTATTTTCAATTACTCATTACCTTCCGATGGACAATTATATTACTAGTTAGGCGTTTACGTGTTGATATAGGAATTTGCCTTATAAATTTAATATCAAACTGCTTCTTCATTTACTGAAATTTTGGAGTATAAGTTTCTGAATTTGTTCCTGAATTTTGATGTTCAGGAACATTTCACTAATGATCATGTATCCTGGTATCTAAATATACTCTCATATTTTCAATCGGTCTCAATTTTCATGGTATGGATTGGTGCATTTGTATTTTATGTGCACTCTCCAAAAAATTTGGACTTTTTATCATAGGTAAGCGTCTCAATTCTCAATAATATAAACTCTATCTAAAATTTTGATAAATTTATTTAGAATTTATTCATTATATAGTTATTTCGAATATTTGCAAAAAAGTTCTTCGAATACTCTCTCTTTTATTCTCAATTATATTTATGGTTACCTACGCAACTTCTTTTTTTTACAATGGAGTCAAATCTAGTGACGGTAAAAAATTTAGCTATAAATCTTGACAAATTACTCCAAATTGTCTGGTTAGCATCTTTAAGTAGTAACTATGATTATTCGGAACCATGGGACAAAAATAATTTTGTAAGACTTTGTATATTTATTTTCTCAATATTTACAACCATCATAGTTGTGAATCTTTTAAGTATGTATCTGTAAATATCCTTTGTTGCTCTTAAGTGCCTTCTTACGTGCCTTATTACTAATATTCTTTTTCCTTAAAAGTCGCATTCGTAAATGATATATACACGAAAACATCCGAAAATTCTGATATGCACGACACATTGCATTCGTTGAACCCGTATGTATGTTGCCATCAGAACGCAATAACGAGTATGTTCAAACTTCAAATTAACTTTCCCTATGTTATCTGTATTATCGTTTAATTTCACTCGTTCGTGATGAATTATGTATGCTAACACATTATTTTTATTTAAAATTACAGGAATTATTTTCCTCCGACCATTATTTATGAAGCAAATGCTGATGAAGTTGAAAAACATAATCGAAACCGAAAATTCCTAAAAAATCAAACTAAATTTCTTTTATAAAGTTTTCATTATCAAAAATTTTGAATTTAATTCGGGCCAATAATTCCACAGTAGAAATGAAAGAAATGGAACATCTCAAAAACTATCCGACGAATTAGATAAATAATTTACTAATAAAATTTTAATTATAATGAGATTAAAATGAAACTGTTATAGTCCACCCGGACGTGACAGAACTGACAGGTGAGATGATCATACTGTTTATAGTTAATTTATGAATCATTGATTAATTTAACAAAATTTTAAATATCTATAAATAGTGATTTTTTCAAATGTAGAGTGAGATTTTAAAACCCGGTTCAATTGCTTGCTTTATATATAACAGTCAATCGCTTCGCTTTGATATATAATGACTTGATATTTCTGTTGTTACTTGTTACCAATTAAAAAATCATAGTCGATAGCTATTTACAGTTATGCCTAATATGCAGGGTGATATTAAATTGAATCTTTTGACACATTATTGTCAGTTTTAGACGGTGAAAAATATTCAAAAATGGAATTTTTTTTAAAAAAAAAACTTTATAAATCGATTAAGTGATTATAAATATACACTTATTTTTGTTTTTCAGATATTTCAGGTATGTTTATTACTATTATTATTATTTCCATTACATAATAATAAATAAGAAAATGTATTCCGCTAATTCCGAGTTTCCGACGACTTTTTGATAAAAGATAATCGATAGAAAAAAAATTGGTTAAAGAAATTTCCTTGTTGATAAATAAAACTATCCTTAAGTTTCAGATCAATCGTTATCATCACATGAATTGTTTCTTCATGTGGTGTCTCGATCAACATGTAATTTTATTTATATAAATATCTCAAGATACACGTTATACAAAAATAGTTCCATATTCCACAATTTAGTTATTTTTATTAAAAATTTGGCAAAAAGTTTAATTCGAATCGCTTTAATAAATGAAAAAATACGGAATTATATCGATTACCATCATGAAGACACTAAATTATACGTGGGTATTTTTATATGATACACATTTTCTGTACCCGCGTATATCAGGGTATGTTGTGCCTCACGTCAGATTTTCTGGTGTCAATTACTCTTTTTTTACAAAGTGTCATATCTTTACTATAACTAGTTTAACCACGCACTATAAACCTTTTTTCCCTTTCTTTAACCCCTCGCCTCCCTTTCCCCCTTTTTTATTATCATAATAAAATCTTTCTTTTAGATTTTGCTGATTCGTACTGAATTATTAAACAAATTTTGTACTACGTCCTTATGATTATTTATTATTAGATTTGCGAATTATAGAAATTAAAAAATGATTACCTTTTTCTTCCATAGGATAAATAAAAGATTCCAAAATAAAATAAAAAAAATGCATGAACTTTTCATTTTAAAAAAAAATTTGCAATGATTCAAATAATTCATTATATAATAACATTCGTTCAGGTGTTTATACCGTTCTTTTTTTCATTTCATTTAATAGTTCAAAATCGAAGATATAAAGTAAAGTAATGGTTAAAAATGTGGGATTTGTTAAAAAAAAATAATATATATACAGTATATACTGTATAATCTTGTCTGAGTTAAATTGCTTAAAGTTTTGGCCAAAATTAAAAATTCCGATTTACTTATCGTGAAATATTAGTTGAGATCTCATTTATCTCGGTATTTATTTATTTAATGTATAGTTTAATTTTTTGTTACTTCTTAACTAAGTGTGCGATTTCACAAAACTATTCTTCGATCACGTGACAAAATTTGCTCCTCTTATGCGCGGATTTTTGGAAAGTCTTCCCAGGCATAGGTGCGTCAAATCGGCTAATTCAAAAAATGCGCGGATATACCCAGTGCATGTGTTCTTGGAGCACGCGTAAAGTCACGTATTTCGTATCAGAAGATGAATCAATGAATCAGAAATATATACAGTATATAGAGGTCAGGTGGCGTTAAGTAGTACGTAAATTGACACCTGATATTGAAAATCCTGCAAATAAATTTCGGACATTTAAGTTTTTATCATGGCTTGATTGGCTTTACAATAATGTATAATAAAAATATGAAAATTTATAATTAGTAATTCTACGCGCCATTTCTCGATTTGCATTGCTGTCAATGCCAAGTTTTTTTGAATTACCATTATATCTTTCTCCAAATATAAAACAACTCATAAACCACTTAAAATACGCGGGAATGAGGGATATGGGTTTTTCAATAATTTCGACCTCTACAGGGTGAATATTGCCAGAGAAGAAAATGAACTTTGCAGAAACCTTTGATTTGTTACTACGCAGTTAATCGTCAACTATTTAGTATCCAACACGTGACGACATGTATCGTATCATCTCGAAAATTATCCAACGATGTATTAGATATCATTTGACGATAAATTTACTGACATTTAAAGATTTTTTAGCTTTTTTAATTATCTCAAATATCACGTATTATATCACATTATTAACGTTTATCGATAAAAAGAAAAAGAAAATCTTTTTTTTCACGATTACTTGATTAATGTATTTTAGAAAAACATACCAAGAATTTACCGAAAATCTTTCTAAATTATTAATTAATTTATACAGAAAAGAATAAAAATGCGATTCTCATGTTAAAAAAATGCTACAATTATTGTAATAACTGAAAATATAATAGAGATGCTTAATTTCTTGTAATATGTTATTTTAATAAAACAATACTGATACCTCTATATTTTGTAACATGTTATTATATTAATAAAATGGCTAATATTATATAAATAAAATACAATATATAAAATTTATATTAATACAATTTAATTTTTATAAATTGAATTATTTTTTTAAATTAATAAATACCCTAATAAAGAAATAATTTATTTATCGCACTAGCGATGCAAAATTTCATGTTTATCATTGCCATTTTAAGAGGTGCGATGTATAAGCAGGTTGATCGATATAAACAATTTACAAAAAAGGAAAGTGTCGATGCATCGCACAAGCGATGGATAAATTTACTTTACTTTCAAGTTAAAATATAATTTGGTATATTTTTAACAATGACACATTATTTGATCAGAAGTACCTTGGGCCGACATGGAGAAATCTGGGGTAAGTTACCTCATTTTGGAAATGAAAGTATGGGCAAAATGCGCATGTGCATAAATAGTTATTATAATCATTGTAAAAACGCGCACAAATTATTTGATTATATTTCATCATGTGCATGATAAATCGCATTTTGCCCATCTCTAAATATAAACTTAGAATCTTTAGTATAATTTTGAATATTTATTTTATAATTAATATTTTATAATTAAATATCAAATTGGAGATAGCTGTCTGATATATAAAATACAATGTTTTTCCATTATCTGCAATAGATTTAGTTAATAGCGCACATTTTATTCATGATAGTACGACTTACTGAATACTAACTATATGAGAAATATGTACTACTTTAAGGCTATCTAACTTTACGACTATTTAATAGTATGGAAAATTCAGCACGTGATAGACTTGGTACAAGTGTACAACTGCTTAATCCTATATTCAATTAAATAAAACACTTACACGGAAAACTTTTTTTATATTCTTTCTTTATATGAAAATATACTGTTATTATTTAGAAAATTTTACTATCTTTTTATTATCTTTTTCTCTTTTTTTTATTGAAAAATCATATCTGTCACACCGCAGCATTATAGTAAACCAAGTACCCCTACCATCTTTTCTCATCTCTGCAGTCAAATTCCGTGTGATGAAGCAAGTTACTTTTTCTAGTTAGCCAATCCTACACCAAGTATTAATGAAATTTATTTATTCATTTAAAGAGATTATCACAACTAAATCCTAACTCTAATAGAATAAAACCCTCTCACCTAGCTGCGTTATACGTGATGTCTTCCAACTGTTGTGGCTGTGTTAAATGCCAATGGGATATTTTGATACAATCAGGACACAACATGTACGTTCTTCAACTCACAGCCTTCCAAAAAAATATAACTTATAGAAGGCAACAAGTACTTTCCTTTGGTTATCATTAACTTCTCAGTAAACATTTTCTACATTATTAAAAATTATAAACAATTTAGAATAGTGAATCATTCCGTTTCTGACAGTATTTACATGCAACCTCCTTTGGGTGGAAGGAAAAATATGGTGCCCAGACTGTTCAAAATTCAGCGGGTGGTTTCATTGTAGGATTTGTTAGTATTTTTTAATTAGATTAGTTTTACTATGTTTTTATATATAAAAAATGCAGTTTTGTCGTTATAATAAAAATAAAAATAATATGTCATCAAAATATTATTAATATGTCTTTATTATATCATTAATATATTATTAATATACCATCAATATATTATTTATATGTTCTCTATTATATCATTAATATATTGTCATGTAATTATTCTAGTATTTATACAATATTGAAAATAAATTCTTGATGATATCTTTAAGATTCGTATAACGATGTGGTGATAATGAACAATGCCTTATGATATGCTGTTATTTTTACCCTATGGTATCTGTCTCGTGGTACTTCATTATTGGAATATGAACTATTATGGTATTGGTATTTTGTATCAATATCATTTTAAAAACTTCATAGTTTCTGCAAAGTAGTTATCAAAAAGGCATTTACTAAAACCCTTACAACGTTTATTACAAATATAACCCAAATACTTTAATTCAATTGCAAAGAAAATAGTAATTAAAATCATTAATGTTAAGTTGATAAAACCAATTTCAAATGCAAAGTCTCGTACCCAGCCAATTGGATCTAGTGGGATTGTTAGCCAAAAAACCTTCACCTTATTGTTATTACACTCTTGTAGGGGAAGCGCCCATCTAATACTAGTTGTCCACACCAATGCCATTAGAAATGAAACTAACAAAATTGACAGTCCAAATATAAAAAGAACTACTCTATTAGGTTTATAGTTAGAGAAGTTATAAGAGCATAAATTGTTGTTAATAGTAATAGTGACACTAAATAAGTTGTTTCAACTAGAAATATATAATGTAACTGAAGTTATTTGTACGATGTTGGTTTATAGAAGATATTATTAAGGTTAACGTTGTTACCATTTCAAATAATGCAAGTTTTATAACCTTTTGTTATTTTTGATGATTTCCAAGTATCTTGATAAATATTATTTTGGTAGAACCTTAGGGTATTGTTGTATCAGTTCTTTACGCTTAAAAATATTAAGCAATTATTTAATTAGATAGAAGGTTTATGTATATTAAATAGTAAACAATTAAACAGTGTATCAAAATTATCCAATCAGATGTGTAGTATAGCGATGTACGTACGTCGACATATACAAATAAAGATTTTACATAAATAAAATGTACACTTAACAATAATTAAGATGGAAGAAACATATCTACAAAAAATTTATTTATAATAAATTATACATATACTAATAAATTTAACAGATTTAACAAGTTTAAGATATATAATATTATTCTAATATGTGTAATATGACTGACAATGTGTAATATGACTGACATGTTTAACATTTCATGTCAAACATGTTAACATCGATCAATTCCGAACTGGCACATGATGATCACATGACAGTATCATACATATTTGACCTTCAGATGTATTGTTTTAATGGAAAAAAAATGAAAAAAAAGAGTTCCTAAACGCACGGAAGAGGGTATATTTATACAGTTTTTGTATTATCGGAATCTGGAAATCTGACATGTATAATAATGACAATAACAACAATACGACTCAGTACGTACTAGTCAATCATAATGAAAAGTTATTTTTGCATATAACATACTAAGTTCGTTAATTATAACGAAAAGTTATTATTTTACATGTCTAAATTCGTTAATTATAACGATAAGTTATTATTTTACATATCTAAATTCGTTAACTATAACGAAAAGTTATATTACATGACGCTAAATTCGTTATTCATAATGAAAAATTAATTGCGCATGCATGACACAGTACTTATTGCACTAATAAAGGCTACGCCTAATTTTTTTAAAATTACAATTTACTATAAATAATAATTAGAAAAAAAAATTACTCAACAAATTTATATTCATTTATTTTGAAAACATTTTTAGCGTGAAAATTAAGCATCAAGCAACAGCTGCAGATTACCAAGGAGTGACGAACAACAACGCACTCCTGAAACTGCAGGTAAACAGGAATAACAGGCGCAGTTTTGATGGGTAATGAACGGCTTCATACAGGTAAACATTGGTAATCATATTTACGGTCGGGAGTTCTATTATTATCAAATAATTTTAATAAAAGGACTTTGGGGATATGTCTTTCTTCTTTCATTTTATGCTTTCAATACTTTAAATGTTCAAATGCTACAAACAAGAAATTTTTTTTTATTTAACAATTTAAACACGAATTTCAAAATCAAATAGATGACGACGCTAAAATTTACTGGATCGATGATAAACAGCTCACTACTTTATTATCTTCTAAGTCAATTGTAGTCCGACAAAAGAAATTGATATTGTTAAGAATGCAAAAAAAATGATCTTAGTTTCAATAATATTAATTACAATAATTTTTTTTTAAATTTTTTATTTCCACCTTTATTAAATTTTTATTTATTTTGTAATATAAATTCCAAACTTTTTAATGATATAAAAACCACAAAATTTTTTTAATGAATAAAGTGATGAAAGTGATGACAAATACATCCAGGGTAATCTATCCAGGGTAAATCCTGGATTTTTGATCAGTACGTTTAGAACTTACTATGAAGGATGGAAATATTGATAATAAATATAATAATCATTTCTTAATATACACGTGTGCGCACATGATTTTCATACCCTATAAAAACGAAATGTGTTAAATTTGTTTTATATTTGTGCTCATGTGTAATAAATGTCTAAAAAAAGTACCATTTTGTCCAATTTATGTCTTATTACAAAAAAAACAAAAATTAAACAAAATGGTGCTTTTTTAGACATTTATTACACATGAGCACGAATTTAAAATAAATTTAACACATTTCGTTTTTATAGGGGATCAATATTGCTCACATAACTAAAAATAAATTGTTTCCTTTGAATTTTGAACACTGATTGAAACTTTTCATTTTGGAAACTTAATGTAGTATTGGCATATATGTATAAACGCCACTACGTAGTATAGAATTTTATGTACCACAATCTTGCATGCAACCTTACTATTATATAAAGTCCAAAATAACCAACACGTCGACGGTGAATATGGACGAGTACATAAAAGAAGCCATCAATAAATCAATTAAAAAATTAGATATAAACGAATTGCAACAAAATAAAATAGACGCAAAAAGTAGTAATTTTGTAAAGAATCTATTTAAGTTGGTGAAAAATGTACTGGAAAATAATAGCGTTATTATAACGGTTGTTGGAGGAAATGCTATGGAAATTAAAGAATTTATTGGTTTTCTTTCAAGCGAAGAAAGAGAAATTTTCACATCCATATATGAAAAAGATAAAGAGAATTACTCTAGGAGCGATGAAGAGAATGAATACAATGCAATTAAGCTACTGATTGATTACTTTATATGCAAGTGGAATAAAAAAGTAGAAAATCTTAAATTCATGTATTTGGTTTCTAACTTTCTTCCATATCTCGTCGAAAAGTCCTATAAGATTCAGATGGACGAACTTATCCCGAAGCTCGACTACGTTGAGGTTCCAGAAGTTGAATTTAAATCTCGTAAATTTTCTCTAGCTAATTCAACTCATAAACTCTCTTCAACTATTTTAACTCTTAATAAATTTTCATCAACTCGGAAAAACCTTTGGGGCTATGAATTTCCTACCCTCAATTGCAAACATTCCATTTTTGACAGGTTGTATAAGTTTACTACATCTCTTAACATATTGTATAGAATATATGTTAATTAATGATTTATTATAAAAGATTTGAAAAGGAACCCCAACACTATGCCATAATGTGTTATGTACCGCTAATTGGGTTATGTACCTATCCTGAACGTCTTAATAGTTTCAGTAATATCTTGATTGCCCCTGACTTAAGTCCCTTTATCAGAATTGCTTTGGGCATCAAACGCTCAGAGATTACGAACCCTTCCAACGCGATAATAAAATCAATATTTTTTCGTGCAATTGTCAAGTACAAATGGCATGCCTTTGCGCGTTGTCGTCTCTTTGGAATATTTCTTCTTTATTTGACTAACTCTTGTCTTTTTACTGTAATGGTTACGATTAATGCTACGACTATTAACACAGAAACGATAAGCGATGTGGCAATTTCGACGATAAAAGCCAACAGGAAATTAACTATTTTAAGCATAATCTTGGGAATATTTCAATTACTCGTTACCTTCCGATGGACAATTATATTACTAGTTAGGCGTTTACGTGCTGATATAGGAGTTTACCTTATAATTTTAATATCAGTCTGCTCTGCATTTACTGAAATTTTGGAATAAGTTTCTGAATTTGTTGCTGAATTTTGATGTTCAGGAACAATTCACTAATGATCATGTATCCTGGTATCTAAATATACTCTCATATTTTCGATCGGTCTCAGTTTTCATCATATGGATTGGTACATTTGTATTTTTATGTGCACTCTCCAAAAAATTTGGACTTTTTATCATAGGTAAGCGTCTCAATTCTCAATAATATAAACTCTATCTAAATTTTGATAAATTTTTATTTAGAATTTATTCATTATATAGTTGTTACGAATATTTGCAGAAAAATGCTTCGAATACTCTCTCTTTTATTATCAGTTATATTTATGGTTACCTACGCAACTTCTTTTTTTTACAATGGAGTCAAATCTGATGACGGTAAAAATTTAGCTATAAATCTTGACAAATTACTCCAAATTGTCTGGTTAGCATCTTTAAGTAGTAACTATGATTATTCAGAACCATGGGACAAAAATAATTTTGTAAGACTTTGTATATTTATTTTCTCAATATTTACAACAATCATAGTTGTGAATCTTTTAAGTATGTAACTGCAAATATCCTTTGTTGCTCTTAAGTGCTTTCTTACGTGCCTTCTTATTAATATCTTTTTCCTTAAAAGTCGCATTCGTAAATGATATATACACGCAAACATCCGAAAATTCTGATATTGTATTGAATTTTGTACGAGCACGACAAATTGCATTCGTTGAACTCGTATTTATGTTGCCATCAGAACGCAATAACGAGTATGTTCACCTATGTTAACTGTATTATCGTTTAATTTCACTTGTTCGTGATAAATTATGTACGCTAACACATTATTTTTATTTAAAATTACAGGAATTATTTTCCTCCGACCATTATTTATGAAGCAAATGCTGATGAAGCTGAAAAACATAATCGAAAACCGAAAATTCCTGATAAATAAAACTAAATTTCTTTTATAAAGTTCTCATTATCAAAAATTTTGAATTTAATTCAGGCCAATAATTCCACAGTAGAAATTAAGGAATTATGAAAGAAAGAAATGGAATTTTAACCAATTAGCTGTTAGTAAACCTGCGTTAATGGATCGTTTTACATTCAAAAACATGATTAATTTGCATTGGATATTACAATTAACATCGTGAACATTCAGAACTAAGTAAATAAATTATTTAAAAATGAAAAATTCATCCAAAAAACTATCCGACGACTAATTAGATAATAATTTAATAATTTACTAATAAAATTTTAATTATAATGAGATTAGAATGAAACTGTTATAGTCCACCCGGGTTACTGTTTATAGATAATTTGAGTTATGAATCGGCATTGATTAATTTAACATAATTTTAAATATCTATAAATAGTATGATCATCTTACATGAATGTGATCATATTTTTTTCAAATGTAGAGAGTGAGATTTTAAAACCCGGTTCAATTACTTGCTTTATATATAACAGTCAATCGCTCTGATATATAATGACTTGATATTTCGGTTGTTACTTGTTACCAATTATTGCGGTTTTCAGAAATGTTGGCATTGATAGATTTTCAATATATTGTATATTTTGTGTTTTTGTGTTTTTCCGGACATTTTTGATGACAATTTCTGGACATTTTCCAGATATTTTCCGGAAAAAAAAGAACACAAAATACAAAACACAAATACAATATTTTGTCTGTAAAATATCCGGAAAATATCTGGAAAATGTCCAGGCAATGTCCAGAAATTGTCATCGAAAATGTCCGGAAAACACAAAAACACAAAATATACAATATATGGAAAATCTATCAATGCCAACATTTCTGAAAACCGCAATAAAAAATCATAGTCGATAGCTATTTACAGTTAATTATTCAATATGCAGATGATATTACATGTTTCTAAAAAAAAAATTGAATTTTTTTGCCACATTATTTTCAGTTTTAGGTGGTGAAAAATATTCAATTATGGAATGATTTTTTAAAAAAACTTTATAAATCGATTTTAAAAGTGATTATAAAATATACATATATTTTTGTTTTTCAGATATTTCAGGTATGTTTATTACTATTATTATTATTTTCATTACATAATAATAAATAAGAAAATGAACTTCCTGAATGGTATTATTTATACTACTATTCCGCTAATTCCGAGTCTCTGACGACTTTTTGATAAAAGATAATCAATAGAAAAAAAATTGGTTAAAGAAATTTTCTTGTTGATAAATAAAAACCGCATGAATTGTTTCTTCATGTGGTGTCTCGATCAACATGTAATTTTATTTATAAACTTAAAATATATAAATATCTTAAGATTGTGAACAACGTTATACAAAAATAGTTCCATATTCCACAATTTAGTTATTTTTATTAAAATTTGGCAAAAAGTTTAATTCGAAATCGCTTTAATAAATGCAAAAATACGGAATTATATCGATTACCGTCATGAAGTCACGTAAATTATACGTGGGTATTTTTATATGATATTTCCTATTACACATTTTCTGTACCCGCGTATATCAGCATATCAGGTAACAGTATGTTGTGCCCCACGTCAGATTCTCTGGTGTTTACTATAACTAGTTTAACCACGCACTATAAACCTTTTTTCCCTTTCTTTGACCCCTCGCCTCCCTTCCCCTTTTTTATTATCATAATAAAATCTTTCTTTTAGATTTTGCTGATTCGTACCTGAATTATTACTTCCTGATATTCATTAAAGCAATGATTTATATAACATGTAAACAAATTTTGTACTACATGTCATTATGATTATTTAGATTTGCGAATTATAGAAATTAAAAAATGATTACCTTTTTCTTCTATGTGAGTAAATAAAAGATTCCGAAATAAAAAAG
This sequence comes from Rhizophagus irregularis, assembly GCF_026210795.1. Lineage (NCBI taxonomy): Eukaryota > Fungi > Glomeromycota > Glomeromycetes > Glomerales > Glomeraceae > Rhizophagus > Rhizophagus irregularis. Next base: position 2,323,140 of record NC_089444.1, on the reverse strand, counting down.
AAAAAATGCATGAACTTTTCATTTTTAAAAAAAAAAAATTTGCAATGATTCAAATAATTCATTATATAATACTAACATTCGTTCAGGTGTTTCTACCGTTCTTTTTTTCATTTCATTTAATAGTTCAAAATCGAAGATATAAAGTAAAGTAATGGTTGAAAATGTGGGATTTGTTAAAAAAAAAAAATAATATAAATCTTGTCTGAGTTAAAATTGCTTAAAGTTTTGGCCAAAATTAAAATTCCGATTTACTTATCGTGAAATATTAGTTGAGATCTCATTCATCTCAGTATTTATTTTAGTTTAATTTTTATGGCGATTTCACAAAACTATTCTTCGATCACGTGACAAAATTTGCTGCGGATTTTTTCCCAGCCCAGGTATAGGTGCGTCAAATCGGGCTATGTAATAATAAAAAATTTTTCTTGGCAAAATATCGGCGAACTCGGTTCGCCAAAAATCACGTGATTTATTTTATTTGAATATTTCGATTAGTGTCAAAATTTTATTTGTCACCCCGTGACACAAAAACAAAACTTGGGTGCGATCTAGAAATGAGGTTATTCGACCAATAATATTCCAATTCTTCACGTGATATAATATTAGAACTACATGTACGCGTCTTTTTCGTGAACTTTCCTATTTTTGATAGAGTTTACGATTCCATAGCTATGGAAGGCAAAAGAGAACTAAGGCGTTCACCAAGGCTTAATAAATCACCAAAGCGTCGTCGGAATTCTCTAGTATGCCATTTCCTAAGTTATAACAATCTAACGTTAAAATTACATTTTTGTTTACTATTCTTAAATAAAATATTAGTTACCACCGCCTACTAAAAGTATTTTAAAAAAAAGTGAAGATACTACGAATTTCGATATTCTACAAGACGAAAATACAACCACCACTAATGTTTTAGGTTCATTATGGGAAAGTAATACAACTATATTTACGAGGAACTTTGATGAGTCGGAAATTACAGAGAAGTAAGATTATCGATCAATTATTTAATTTCTTAATTCAATTGAATATAAAATTAATGTTTTATCAGTTATGATGGACAAAAGCGTAGGAAATCTTTAGGTAGAAGGGTCAGTTTTGCTTCAAAAGCTCGTGTTCGGTAATTTCGGTTCAAATTATGATCTATAACTCTATAAATTTCGAAAAATTGATATATTTGGTCATTGTTTTCTCAGTTTATTTGATAAAGATGAAGCTACGGAAAATCAAGAACCAGAACTAGATAAATCAAATTCTTTAAATGGAAATAAAGATGAAGCATCAGAGTTTATGCTTTCAATTCCTACACCATCCCCTAATGATAGCATGATTGAAAACGTCGAGTCATCATCTTCTACTACAAAGTATGTCACTTTTTTGGTTATTATTTTAAAAAATGTAATTATATTATTTGCTAATTATTGTATATTAGTAGTCAGTCTGAAGAAGATGGTAAAGGTAAATATGCAGAATCAACAGAAAAAAAAATTATGATTTCTAACGATAGTCAAAGCACGTCACAAAACATGTCACAAGCTCAAAATTCAAATACGCAGATGATTTGTCAAAATAATACGGTACTCGGACCTGTGAACGACCAGAAGTCATTTAAGGATCATGATGACACGTTTGCATCTAAAGATATGTCACTTGTATCGATGATTGGCCCAACTTCAATTGGACGTCATGATACTACATCTACGTCAGTGTGTCCTTGTGACATGACATTGGTATCGATGGTCAACCAGTCTCCATCTGGTAATCACGAAATTACAAACACATCAGTGGATGCTCAAGACATGACTTTGGCATCAATGGTTGGTCTACCTCCATCTGAGAATTGTCATACGTCAATGAATGTTCAAGACACGACGCGAATATCGATGGCCAACCAGCCTTCATCTGAGAATGGCACATCAATGAATGTTCGAGATATGACTTTGGCATCAATTGTTGGTGTGTCTCCGTCTGAGAATTGTCATACGTCAATGAATGTTCAAGACACGACGCGAATATCGATGGTCAACCAGCCTTCATCTGAGAATTGCACTTCAATGGATGTTCGAGATATGACTTTGGCATCAATGGTTGGTGTGTCTCCGTCTGAGAATTGTCATACGTCAATGAATGTTCAAGACACGACGCGAATATCGATGGTCAACCAGCCTTCATCTGAGAATTGCACTTCAATGGATGTTCGAGATATGACTTTGGCATCAATGGTTGGTGTGTCTCCGTCTGAGAATTGTCATACGTCAATGAATGTTCAAGACACGACGCGAATATCGATGGTCAACCAGCCTCCATCTGAGAATTGCACTTCAATAGGTGTTCGAGATATGACTTTGACATCAATGGTTGGTGTGTCTCCGTCTGAGAATTGTACATCAATGGACCTTCGAGACATGACTATTGCATCAATGGTTGATATGTCACCATCTGGGAATAATACACTAATAAATGTTAAAGAAATGACTTTAGCATCATTAGCCGACCAGTCACCACCTAAATCAATGGGTGATAAAAATATGACTCCAACATCAATGATCAACCGATCTCCATCTGAATCAATGGGAGATAAACTAACACCAATAATCAACCAATCTCCATCTAAATCAATGGAGTTTAAAAATTTAACTCCAACATCAATGGTCAGCCGGTCTCCATCTGATTTTAAAGACATGACTCTAGCATCAATGGTCGACATGTCATCAGCTGAAATTCACAAAATTACATCCACACCAATAGATGTTAACGATATCACTACAGCAGATCATAGTATTATTTCTTCAGAAGATATGTCGTTAGTTTCCGAAGAAAATGTATACTATAATGATAAACGAACAATCTTTCAAGGATTAGATACTAATCTACAACCAAGCGAACGACGAGAAACAACACTCTTTGATGTGACCGATGCTTCATTGATAAATGAGGCGAACGTGAAACTTTGTGATGGAACTACTGCCATGTTGTGTGATGAAAATATTACAGACATCATGATAAATGAAACCATCAATACAGGAGATCTGAACATTAAAGAATATCAAAAATCAGATTTTGCTGACACAGAAGAAATGAAATTCATGAAAGCCATGATTGAGGAACAGAATCAGCAGATAGAATTTTTTGAAGCTGAACTTGAAGGTATTAATAAAGAAACCCAAAGTCTGAGAGAGATGCGTGATTATTTGATAAAGGAAAAAGCAGAAATAGAACAGGTACTTGAAATTTTCTTAAAGGCCTTTATCTTTTGTCACGTTATTAATATTTAAACTTAATATTTCAATTTTATTAAGAAAATTCGCGACGCAAAACGACTTGTAGAAGGAACTCAATGTTATACTGAGAAGGACCTCAATGAGGTACAAGGTAAGCATTAAATGAGTATTTAAATTCTATTACAACTTTTTATAAATTAGAAATATTCTTAAAGAACAATATAGGATTCTCATTGATAAACATAAATGGTTCCCTAAAAAGTTATCTGAAGAACTTGTGCATTTAGTATATGATGAAACTGTGCAGGTTAAAATTGATACAAGAGATCCGTGTAAACGTGACGACACAAATATACCCTTTGTTGAAGTATCACTCGATTTAAATGACGATATGAAGTACGATGAAAAATTATACGTAAGAATTTATTTTCATATTTATCTATATGTGTTCTTTTGAACCTTAACATTGCGTTGATTTATTTACTAGTACCAAGCTATTTTTGGTGGAATTCAAAAATTTGCTTTGAATTATAAAGGAACAATAGAAATCGCGGCAGTAAGTAAAACAAAACGGTACCTAAAAATTTTATGACTTTATTAACAGTGATTCAATAATTAATTAGTGTTCCAGAATCGTAAAGCCAATAGCCACTTATTGGAGAAATTCGAAACAACTTTATAGGGATTATCGTGTTCTAAGATTTAAATTACCTACAGAAATTATTGATAGTCAAATCATTAATAATGAAAAATCAATAATAATGATGATCAGGGTAAATTTTTTTAATTATAAAGCAAAAACAAATTTTTATATAAAATTTCTTTTTCGATGGGAGGACGTTATTAGTTATCCAAATATTTCAAACCTTTTATGGGAAATTGAAGTTATTTATGGTAAAGTAAAGTAAGTAAATACTAAATAATAATTTTTTTTTTTAATTTATTTAAACGAATTTTACTCGCGATTTATACTTGTTATTTTTTAATTATTTAGCAATCCATTTATAAAAGAAACACTTAACAAACATCTTTCAAGTAATGTCCTCGGATGTATTAGAGATTCTTGTGTTGTTATACAAAAAAATGGATTTGTTTTCTGAACAATTTTTTTTTTCTTCATAATTACTGTCATTCTATTATTTATCGAGTAATTGTCAAAGGAATTGAAAATAAAGTTTAAGGCTAAACAAGTTTGAAACGAAACAGCACGATGAAAGGTATATAGAAGTAACAAATGAAAATACTCTAAATAGTTTGTAGGAATTTGACAAGAGATTTAATGGGATATTTGGGATATTGAGATATTGAGGGAAATTTCCAAGATTTAGGATTTGGAGAATTTGAACTAAGAATTTGTAACAAATTCCATCAGAATTCGAAACTTGAACAATACATAAAAATATTTAATTACACCGCATATATTTAACAAATAAAGAACTTTAATAAAATTAATTGTCTTAAGATTTCAATTCAATATATAGACGTAATACTATTGAAATTGATCTTCCAAGTAAAAAAAAATAACCTTGTATGTCAAGACTCAAGAGCTTGCACCAGATGGAATGTTATGTTCGTCTTTGTACATCTTGCACGAAATTACGCTGCATTTTCAGTAAAATTAGGAGAATCCGATAGTAAAATATTTGGCGAAGAGGATAATCTTATCAACCCATCACAAGAAGTTTTATCCCGATTTAGAACAGTATATCCTTTATGCGAGGTTTGTCGACTTCAAATGAGAAAAAAGCAACGTGTATAATTGAAAATAACACTAAAATATAAAAATAAAGAATAGTACTTTTTTACATTTAAAAAAAATAAAAATCCCCACTTATTTTAAAATTTTTTAATATTATAAAAAAAATTAATATAATAAATACTCCGCCCCTTCAATTTTTACACTCAATAATACTTTAAAAAAAACTGTAATTTTTTTTAGTAAAGATTCTTGTTAAACATAATTGTTTGTTGGAACGGCCTTATTGTTCCAATAACATTTGATGAAAAAGGTCCTTTGAATACACCATCGTCAATACTAAGAAGGCTTCCATCACGTTTCATGTTGCTTGCTTAGCAGGAGCCTTACGGTTCCTTGTCCTTTTTTAGCTATTCTTTTCATTCCCCTATCTTCGACACTCTTACAACTCCTCTCCAATTTTATTACCACCTTGTGGCTCCCTAACTACTACCTTAACTAACTAAAATAATAGAATAAGACCTGAGATGAAAGCTTGAGTTAAGTTTCTTCGTGAGCTCAGGTCTAGTATTCAATCAAATGATATATATGAATTTTGGCCAATAGTTAAAGAAGTTACATTGGGTAATTTAAATTTTTAAGATGGGTATCTATTGGGGACTCGGGTAAAACTTCTTCGAATAAATATCGATTCCACTCAACCTTCAGACGCGCTAATCCATCAACAGCCTGAAAGGTACGATATTCAATATTTAATAGCTAAATATAGAAATTTTATCAAAACATATAGCAGAGAATTAATTAGTTACCAGGTTGTCTGCTACCAGCCAAAAGGAAGGAACGTCGATTAGTGCAATCTGTTAATAAGTAAATAAAATTTTTTTATAACAAATTATTTAAATCATAAACAATATCAAAATTGATTCTTACCGCAAAATATCTATGTACGGAAACAAGAAAAGGCATATCAATGGGAAGAGATAATAAGCAAAATAATTATTATTCAAGGGAACAGCCAGACCAACATAAGGATAAATTTATAATCTCCTATACATTTACAGAAGTTCTTATGAAAATATGCTTTGACTTTGAGTAAATCATCAAGATATAACATGAGCTAATTTCTTTAGGATATCCTTTTTGTTGTCGAGAAAATGATGTGACATAAGACGTTTCTAGTTGATTATGATTATCAAGTTCTTTTAACTTAAGTGATTTCTTCATTGGTACAATTTTTTTCAACTATTGAACGACATTGATCATCAACATTCTCCAACTGAATGGTGTAAAATAATTCAGGTTCAGTGGCGCCTTCTTTCAATTCATAGAAATGAATACATTCGAAATAAATAATTAAAAATAGAAGAAGCTACATACCATTAATTACTTTCGGTCCTATATTGGTTTGGAATTCCGATTACGAAATTGGAGTCAATAATTGTAAATCTTTGCATTTACCTATTATCTGTTATGAGAGAGAAGAAATTATTAATAATGTGCAAATTTTTATTTAATGGTAAAGAAGACATAGCTAATTCCTCCTTTAGAATTAGCAGACTTTACCAATAACAAAGTTAGGATGTCTGCTTGAGTTGATTATCAAGTGAACAAGTAAAACAAGTAAAGAAAAAAATATAAAAAAAAAGAAAAAAAGAAATAAAAAAAAAGAAAAAAGAAAAAGAAATAAAAAGAAATAAAAAGAAATAAGAATAAAAAAGAAATAAGAAATAAAAAAAAAAGCAGCTCCTAAGTCAACCTTGTGAACTCCCCGGCTCAATGAGCAATCCGTTCTAGATTTTCTTAGGAGTTACCCACTAAAAAAATTCACCTCTTCACCAACCCAAGCAAACAAGTCCAAGTATTCTCCTAAGTAAAATTTGTGAACTCCCCGGCTCAAATGAGCTATCCGTTCTAATTTTGCTTAGGAGCTACTCACTTTGCAAAATAAAAAAAACACACCTCTTTTAAAGACTTCTAAGCCACTTTGCTCTCATCTAGAAAACCGGTCAAAGAGCTTTTGTCTGTTTTCTGGTGAAGAATTTTAGAGAGGGTTTTTCTTTACTGTAGTATTTTTTAGAATTTTTTTTTTTTTAGAAAAGGCTGATAGTATATACAGTATACATGTTGAGGGTATATATATATCTGATATTTGTAAAAATCGCAACTCGCGAATCGTGACTAAAAAAATGAATGACTAACAGAGAGTGGGCAGTAAAAAAATCGCGACTCGCGACTCAACATGACTAATATTGATCGTCGCTCATGTGATTCTACTTTAGCTGATCTGCTGATGTGCGGAGATTAGCGCTTATTGTATTAATTATCTGCCTAATCAGGACTTTTTTTAAAAAAATCTCAAAATTTTAAAATTTCTAAATTTAATCTATATTTAGAATGAAATCATGTTAAAGATTGGTAAACTTTTTGATTATTATTGGTTAATCAAATATCCAACTAAATTTTTACACATTATAAAATTAATATTTTAAGGAAACATTTACTAAATGTTCAGGTAAGGTTCGTACACAGTTTTAAAATTAGTGTTTTTTTATAAAGTTTATTCTTTGAATTTTATTTATTTATTTTTTATAATGAATCTTTTAACATATTATTATGGAATATTTACAATAAACCTATTATTTATTTACCATTAAGAACGCCTAATGACATGATCATTGACCCACATTTATATGATTAATGTTTGAAAGAAACGTAATCTTTGGATATCAGGCCACGCAAGTAATAAGGTACCAGAGTCAGGCAAAAGTTTATGATTTCTATAACATCAAATGAAATTGTTTCAATTTCATTTTTAAAGAATATTTAGAAATAAATATTTTGATAGCTAAAAACGATTATTTGAGCTAACAAATAATATAATTAGGGATAAGTTTCACCATATTTAATTTGAATACTATTCAAAATTCGTGGTGTTTGATCATTGACTCAACCGGTTTAATATCTTATATTATCTACAGGGTAATTGTTTTTAATTAAAAAAATGACAATTGAGTATATAAAAAGTGAGTAACGTAGATTGACTAAGTGTAGTTTACAATTAAAAATAAACTTGCGATACTATAATTTGTGTGATACTCATTATTATATATTTTATTAGTTATGACATGAATTTTTTACATACGCCCACGTGATTGTTGGAAAATTTTTCGTTCAAAAAATTTCCTAAGCGGAGCACGAATATGGGAACACCACATTTTTAGCGTTTCATCACTATAACTATAATACAGATTGGTTATTGCATTCGCTACCTCAGGAATTAAACCATATTTGTGGCTAATTTTAACCACTTTTAGGATTGTAAATAGTTTAGTGTTTTAATGATTTATAGCGGATTTAAAGAATTACACTGATTCTTTATCAACTTATATCAACAATTCAAATTTATACAGGTTCAGGACTAAGTTAGACGAAAAACTTTATTATTTTTTTTTCAATCATAATAAATGAAGAAATGAATACCAAAGTTAGTTACTAAAGGTAATGCATTTTCTAGAAGGATAACTTCATTGCTCTATAACATTACCAGGTTCCAAAGGGGCCCACCATCCATACTATTCAATGATTGTTGATTGTCATCATAAGATGGAGGCTGGACAGATGAAGTTGTCGTGTTATTTCCTGGATTTCCTGGATTTCCATCTTCGTTACAAGGTAAAGGTGGAGCCGGAGATAGACGAGATGGTGATTCCGAATGTATACGATTTCTTTGATTGCTTCAGCTCTGACTTCTTCAGCTAGATGATCTAGTCCCAAAGGGACCTCTTTAGCCTAGTACCAACCACCTCAATGAAGGGTGCAGGTGAAACAATTCCTCTATCTCGCCTACGATTAGAAATATTCATATTACGAATCCTATCAAAAGCATCTTCAGGTTTTTCCCAAAAGTGAGCGCGGAACTTCTCAAATATCTAGCACCTGTTCGACTCCTTCTAGCTATTTGACTTCCATTCATATATTCACACATCGCCTAGTCACCAGAGGTAATGTGGAGAGTGAGATTTAGGATTCGCCTGTGCTTAAGTAGTCAATTAACACTTACACTTACATTATAATCCCGAACAAGGTTCTTTAATTTTTCTATGCAATGATGTCCCAGTAAATTAGAACTAAGCTCTCTATTGATTCTAGTCGCAATACTTTTCCCAAGTTATGATAGTCTTCGTTCCTATTTCCACGCTTGTTGATAATGATACGAGTTTGTGCATCGGTTCCAGTCGATCATTTTCCAAATAATCGAGACTATAGAGTGGTAGTCTAAGTGGTATACCACTCATTAAAATTTAAAAATTATTTAATATATTTAATCAATTTTTTAATTAAAAAATAATTATAAAATAAAAATAAATAAAAAAAGATTTACTAATACTTTAATAATTAAAGAATTTTAATGAAATTTAAAATTTTATTAAATAATTACTTTTTAAGAAAATAAATAAATCTAAAGATATCAAATATCAATTAAGTTAGATTGACACAGTTTGATACAGTATATTCTAACTTTCCATATGATTAGGGATAAGGTATTTTATTTATTCTATTAATGATCTCATTAATTTCTTTATATTCTAATCTTGCAATATCTTCAGCAGAAAAACTTTCAATATAATCTATCTTTTCTATACCAATTCCATCAAAAAGCGTATAAACCTTGTTTGCCTTTTTAATTTCATTATGTAAATTATTACCAGGTATATATCTTTCAAGAACAAATTCATGAGGTGTCGTACCTGTACTCTGATAAATCCTTCTCTCTTCAAGGATTTTTCCATATTTATAATAATATAAGATATTTGCTTTATTACAAATTGATTTATCTTCATCATATTCAATTTCTTTATCATTTTTTTTTGTAATCTCATTAATTATTTTAGTTATTGGTTTAATTATAGGACGGGATAAATATGGCGTGTACCAATATTGACCCCTGTCCTCTTTCTTTAATTCCTTCTCTATACCCTCAGTATCATCAAAAGCGAAAAGAACAACACAACCCCAGCCCCTTTTTTTGTTACTAGGTTTATCTTCCAATATAGAAAAAAATCTCATGATCAATAACAAATTGATGTTAAATGCGATCTTAACATAAATTACATTTGAAGGTATTATTACCAAATAAACAATACTTGAAAAACATGAACTAAATATATGTAGTGCAAATATAATATTACCAAAAACTGGAAACTCATCTCTATTAGCATACAAGATATGAGGTAATATTAATACCAATATGAGGAAGGCGAGTATAATTCCAAATACAACCATCGCATTAGGTGCTTTGAATGCAATATTTCTCAATTCTCCAATATTTTCCAAACAAATTACGGGAAGAAAACGAGTACTAGTTTCTAAGGTAGCAAGGTATAAGGTTATTATACAATGTGTCAATGATTTGTATTTGAAATATCGGTTTGTTTTTTTAAACCATATGAAGATAAGATAATGTGAAATGAAAGTAATAGATAAGAAAATACAATAAATACAAGTAAATATAAAGTATTTTTTGGTAAATTGATTGTAAGTTATCTTATTGAACGCATAGAAAAGTGGTATAAGAGGCTCCACAAAAAGGATAACGAGATCTTCGATTTTAGATTTTAATGTTGGGCTTAAAAGTGGTTCGAAAGATGTTGAATAAAGAATTGGTATTATACCATTGAAAAAAATATCAAAGGCAGTAGAAGTTGGAACATCCATCTGATTATAGTTTTCCATTTTAACTTTCTTTTTTGACTATGAAGTGAAAAAAAGGAATAAGAAGAACTGAAGAAGAAAAGAAAATGTTGAAATATTAAAAATTACGCGAACGTAACAAAAAAATATAATAAAAATTTATGCAGATCATGTTAACAAATTTGTGCAATAAAATACAGTCAACAGGCTAAAATTCATATGAGTAATAAAAATTATACTTTTTTTTTAATAAGATTATTTTCCCATTTGGGAATAATTCATTAGCTATTTGTAAACGTCAAAAGAATATTTTTGAAATTAATATCAATGACTAATTAACCATTTTAACTATTTCAATTTCGTTTTTGAAGGAGAAAAAATTTTTCTCCTCTCTTCCAATAATCGATTCATTCATAAAAGAAAAAGGGGCTTAGTTTCATGCAAAAAAAAAATATACAATTAATATGCGTGATTTTAATATTAATAGTTCATGTCAGATCACAGCCTCGATAAAAATATAATTTACAACGACGCATGATTATGCATGATAATTTTTTTAGCTATCAATGAATACCAATTTGGATTTAAATTTCTTTAATTAAATTGATCCGAATATAATCCGAATATGAATAAGATAATTAATATTATTATTTAATTTCCAAGTTTAAATATATGCATCTTATTAAGAGCAGTTAAATAGGTAATGACTATTTTTATTCGCTTTTCCTGAAAGTTAGCCCGCATGTTTGAAGTTGGCATACAAGGGTTATTTATTCGCCGAAACTCCGAAATTACCGAAACTATAAATTATCGCGCTTCGGGCAAAATATTCCGAAATGTTTCAAACAGTGCATTCCCGAAAATGGCTCCAAAATAATTTTCTTTCAAAAATTGGTTTAATAATTTTAAATATTTTCAGTTATAATTATAAAATTATATTATAACATAATTCAATTTCAATAATTAATGAATAAGTATATTATAATCCCAACTAAGAAAGCGTTAGCGAGATAAAGTAATACATATCAAAAGCCTTGGTATCTGGTATTTTCCGTATTTTACACACTTCTCACATAACGTGTCAAATAGAATTTTTTATTATTATCAACTGATATATCGTCACACTATTGATCAAATGACTGAATGGTTGATTTTGTAAGACACTAAATTTCATATCAATTTAACCTGATATCAACATCATTACATAATAAAACGAAAAAAATTTATGTATTTTATGTTTATAAAGAAATATATTTTTTTTAAAAAAATGTACATATATTTTTTAATACGAACTAAGGTTTTACTTTCAAACTTTTAATGATATTATTAATTTCTTCATCTTCTAATCTTGCGATATCAGTAGCTGAAAGACTTTTGACATTATTAATATTTTGGGTGCCAATTCCGTTGAAAAGTTTATAAACTTTGTTCGCTTTTTTGATTTCATTATGTAAAATGATACCGGGTATGTATGCATCTAGAACGAATTCATGATCTTGAGAAGTAGAATTTCCATTTGATGATGTACTTCCAATTCTTTGAGTGGATGAAGCGGATGATGTACTTCCAATACTCTGAGTGGATGACGTACTTCCAATACTCTGAGGGGATGATGTACTTCCAATACTCTGAATGGATGATGCACTTCCAACACTCTGAATGGTATTTTGAAAACGTTTCTTACTCCTTTTCTTTTCAAGAGCTTCTCCATATTTATAATAATATAAAATATTTGCTCTATTACAAATTAATCTATCTTCATAATATTCTTGATCTTTATTTCTTTTTAATATTCTTTTCTTAATCTCATCAATTATTGGTTTGATCATACGATGTGATAAAAATATTTCGTACCAATATTTATCCCTGTTCTCATTTTTTAATTCCTTCTCTATACTCTTAATATCATCGAAAGCGAAAAGGATAATACAGCCTAAACCCCTATTTTTGTTTCTAGGTTTATCATTACATATGGTAAAAAATCTCATTATCAATAATAAATTGATGTTAAATGCGATTTTAACGTAAATTACATTTGAAGGTACTATTACTAAATAAACTATACTAATGTAAAATGAACTAAAAGTATATATTGAATATATGATATTACCAACAATTGGAAAATCTCTTCTATTCTTATACAAGATATGAGGTAATAATAATACGAACGCGAAAAAACCGAATATAATTCCGAGTATAGCTACTCCATTAAGTAACTCTGTAATAAAACCAGTTTTCCTAAGATCTTCTAAACACATCATAGGAACAAAACGAGCACAATATTCTGTGATACCAAAGTATACGAATAAAATACAATGTTTCAATGATTTGTATCCGAAATATCGGTTTGTTTTTTTTATCCATGCGAGAATGATATAATATATAATGGCTGAAACAATTCTAAAGGTACTATAAACACAAATAAATATAATATGTCTCTTGTCAAATTCATTGTAAGTGATTTTGTTGAACGCGTAGAAAAGCGGTATAAGAGGTTCCACAAAAAAAAAAACGAAATCTTCAATTTTAGATTTTAATGTTGTACTTAAAAGTGGTTCGAAATATACCGAATAACCGATTGGTATTATACCACTGAAAAAGATATCAAAGGCAGCAGAAGTTGGATCATCCATTTGATCGTAATTTGCCATTTTTTAACTTTTTTTTTAAAAAAAAAAATTTGAAGTAAAAAAAGAATTGAGAAGAAGAAAAGTAAAAGTTGAAATATTATATACTCGTATAATGTATATTACGTGCGCGCAGCAAAAAATTAGCGCAGGTCATGTTAAACGAATTTGTGCAGTAAAGTAAATTATGTTTTTTTTTAATAATAATAGAAATGAAATTATGTTCCTAATTTAGAATAATTCATTACCTAATTGTTAACGTCAAAAGAAATATTTTTGAGGCCGATTTAATGATTAGGTAATATCTTTGGCATAACGCCATCTTATTTAGCAAATTAAATTTGTGGCTTAGCTTTGAACTTAAACAGTTATTATACTTATTCAATTTAGATGAAAAAATTTCAGCCTTAGTTTCAGATGATTATTTGCATAATGCGTAACTATGTTTTGGAGCTGAATTCAAAAAGTTCTTTTGGTATTCTTTTTAGATAAAATATAATTTTACAATGAAGCAAATCATGTATGACAATTAATGAATGAATACTAATTTGAATATAAACTTCTTTATTAGGTAAATGCATTCTTCTAAGAATTTGTAATCGATATCTTACTTTGCATTCTATTTTTGTAAGTTTGTTTATAAATCTGCTCCGATTAAGACAATTGATATTATTAAGTTTCTATATATGCAGTTTATTATTAGTAATAAATAGATTTTATTCGTTAGTTTTTATGTATTGTTCCTGAAAATCTATTTTGTTCGCCGAAAAACCCTGTTATTATATATTAAAATGGAAATTTACTTGCGTATCACTTTTATTTTATATTACAGAATAGTCCTAGGTACAGGGTAACATTATAGGAATTTTTGCGATTTAGGCATGAAAAGCGTAACGTTAATATATTGGTAGAGAGTAGAAATGAACGCCTGCAGACTGTCCCATACTATATATATTTCATAACACTAATTATTTGTTTACTATTATTGATAATTAAAATTTAAATGCATCACGCTTGATCAAAACATTACGTGGAAACCATATCAATATGTTTTTTAATTCATTTTCTTCTTTGCAACAGGGTGGGTGACCACGGCGGGTTTATCAAAGGTGGTTCATTCGGTGAAAGAAACCAATTATGAAAAATTAAGACAAAGAAAGAATGAACAAAATCTCAACATACCATCATTAACGTTACAGTCCCATCGGACTCAAAATCCTACATTACACGGTGAGTTTGAGATACCTTTGTCGCTTCATTCCAATAATCTTTCCAAGTGATCATCAAACAACACACATTGATCAAACATATGACCGTAGCAGTTATATGATCAAAACCATACTGCTTAATAAATTCCATATAACATATCTACCTTCAAGATTACGGTTAAGACAATTTACAAACGCGTTTATGATTTCTTCTATTTGCGATTATTATTTTACTATCATGAGCAAAATTTTTCGGATTATTGCAACCTTCTCGAGATTCATCCTGCTTTCCATCTTTCGGCCGATGACACATGGTTTTTGGAATATTTGATTTTCTAATTAAACGTTTGGGACCACAACATGTGTCTTCGGCTCTTCTTTTTTGCCAGACAAGGTACCGATTCGACGCAGTTGTCCCAATGACGGCAATGACCGGACTTTTTCGGATAACATTCGAACATTGTTGTAATATCTCGCCATCGACATTGTTGTTAATCCTTGGTTCTCATATATTATGTCTTTTGTTATAGTTTTTGTTTTTATTCCGCTACACATTGATATATATATATATAGCATAGCGGACATCTCACATTATTGTGCCGATCATTTGTCGATTATTTATCCCATTATACTAATAATATACGTTCAAATTTTGCAACTAACTTAACTTTAATTTGTTTTTACTGTATATTAATTTTTATTAGAATCGCACACATATTAAATAACTTTTACTAATAGCAACTTTTTAAATTTAATAAAAATGTTGTTATATAGTCAAATGAAAAATTCTACATAATAATATATGCTTAAATTTTACAAACAACTTTATGTTAGTTTAAATTTACTATGTATTAAATTTTATTAAAATCGCATTATTATTGGAGAATTTTTACTAGTAGTAACTTTTTTTTTTTGCTTATTTATGAAAACATTGACCATAATTGGCACATATAAAACTTTAGTTTCAAGCGAATTGAGGTGGTTTCATTTTACCACATATTCCCAAATAGTAGATGAATGTATGGTAAAATTTTCTGAGTTCGCCCGAACATCTGTGGCTTTGCCCGTCAAATTACCATATGATCTGCAAATGATCGGCATTAATTTTTGGGTTACACCGATTTTCACTATACTATTTTCGAACTATTAAATAAATAGTTCAGTATAAAGTTTATGGATTCGCCTAAGGCTTTAAAATGTGAATTAAATAATATGATAATTAATATAAATATGATCTACAAATGATCGACGTTGTGATATAGCATGTCCGCTATGCTTATATATACGTACATGTTCTAAAACATAAATTTTACTTTTCCATTGATATCGTTAAATTTACTGCGGGCAAACAAACGTACGATATTAGGTTCCATCGTCGTAATTTTGTCTGCTAAGATAATTAGCGTCCTTAGAAAGATATTTTTTCTGATCTTGAAACTTTATTTTCTCGAAAGACTCCATTTTATTACATAGATCGTTCAAAGGGAGGGCTATTGCGTTCCTGGTGGTAATTCGGGATTGGCGAGAAAATCATTTGTATTTTTAAATTTGATTTCGAAGGAAAAAATGAATCAATATGCGAGGAACTTTATTACCGAAGTGTTTTTTTTTCGCTATATTTTCGTTGGAACTGCAGCACAAAAAATGACGAAATGGAATTGTACGAGTTTCAAACCTACTTTTAAGGGATCTTTATCCATCAAAGTGACTGACTGTGGCTAACTCTCTCATCTTTCTGATTTGATATTTTATCGCCGAAGTTCGGTTCGCACTGTTAATTAGTCTTGTACAACTAAGTGTCTCCAACGTTAGATATTGATACAGAGTCAGATGATGCATACTTGCTTTTGGCAACTACAGTTGGTGAATTAGAAACAAAGCATCGTAGACCATTTGGTCGGAACACCGTTAAAATTGCTACAAACATAACGATCATTTCTTGGAATGCATCAAGGATTGTGGACCATGCTAGAGCTTTTGGCAGTTCCCCATGAAACGATTGTGTGGAATTTTACTTCCTCAACATTTAATTTTCGTTTATCCGGAACTAACGAATCAATTTTCTGAATCATCATCTAAATTTTATTCGGAGAGATTAAAGTTTTTTCATTAGATACTCAAATTGAAGAATTTTACTGGCCTAAATGGGATTATAATTTAACGGTGTGTGAACTTAAACAATTAAAAACATTTTCACTCCTAAAAATAGATTGGAGGTAAGATTTATACATTTTAAATAATTTATTAAATATTTAAATTTATTAGAACGTTAAATCAAATGGACGAAAATTTGGACGTCTCAGAATTAAAGATGGCCATATAATAAGTTCCATTTGGATCCAAAGAAAAGCTGATATAGCAAGGAACAATTATTATGTCGCGGTATTCATCTAGTTTTGTATATTTTTATATAAATATTATTGACTAACTTAAATAATATTTAAAAGGTTGATATGTATGAAGATAAAGAATTATTTGGGAAAATTGAATATTTTATTGTACATGAATTTCGTGAAAAACTACACATTCTTGCCTATATTCAATGGACAAGTGAATGTACATATAGATAGTATAAGATCATTGATAATGATGATCTGATGATCTGAGTGGCACTTCGTGCCACATCATACCACGCCAATATAATGTGACCATGCGAAATATTTTACAAATTTATTACTCTTCTTTGCCTTCCTCCCTTTAAATTTTCTTTATTCCACAATAAAATGTCTTCCTCAACAAGTATGTTTAATATATTTGTATGATCGGTATTTTTTTACTGATTTTTTTTTTCTTAAAGGCACAGAAGAAAAATAATGATGATGCTAAAAAAGCCAAAAAAATTAAGAAAGGTATAGTATATTATTATTATGAAGAATTTGTGCCGTTAGTTCATTCTATTAATGTTTTGTTATATTCTACTAGATAATGTTGAACTTGCGGCAACTGTTACCAATAAATTGAATACAAATGTATTCAACTTCATTTGCATTATGGAACGTTTTACAAGGAACTGATGTAAAAACATTTACAATGAACGTTGATATCGGTTTAATACAACTTGTAAAATCAGGCGGTGTGTTACACGTAAGATCAGCAAGTGATCCCAGCATTCTAGAGACGAAAGCAAACAAGATTTCAATTCCGTATAATTTAGTCGAATAGGTTCAGATAACCGAAAGGTTTGGAGATCTTGGAATTAAAGTTGAATACTTTAATAGTGAAAAACTTCCTGAAAATCCCCCAGCACGAGATAATTTGATTTTTAAACATTCTGAAGATTATAGAAATCGTCTTATAGAATACTTAAGTTCTATTAATCATAAGAACGAATTTTCTACCTTTAAGGGTGCTCTTTCAGTACTCCTTCTGGGTTCTGGCACTACAATTATTGATGAGGCAGATGTTACTATAATGATTTTAGACTTTTGGGTGAACAAACATATTCATTAGAGTCTCTTTTATCCGTGAATAAAGAAGAAAGAAATATCAAATTAAAAATTAAAAGAAGCTATAAAAAATTTATAATCACGCGTCTGGTATTCAATCAGTAGTCTGGTAAAAGATACAATTTCCCAAGAAGTTGTTCGTAGACGTCAACTTCGATTCCTTGTCTCTATGGTACGATCATATAGGACGTTAGAACTATTTTGCACTTTAAACTTCGTAAGCAAGATCAGACAATCAAGTCACAGGTTACAAAAAAGATTATAAAGGAGAGCAATGGCCGATTGGACGAAAAGAATTTAACAGAGAGGATTCCGTATTGAAAGGGTATAAATTCCATTGGAATTAAATGGAATATTAGATGCAATTTACTAGTACTATTAATGGTTGTCAAAATTTCGAAATTTGGCTAGAAATAATTTTAAGCAATGAAGTGATCTCGTATAAGGAAGTAGAAATTAAATATAAACAATTTAAGACAACCTTGGCAAATGAAAGAGTCATGTGTATAAAACAAGTGTGTGATAACAATGGGGTTGAGTTTCAACAGCCAAGTGAAAAAGATTTTAATTTTGATTATTAGCATTTTTAACTTTGATTATTAGCAATTGTTAGATAAAGAAAATTCAAATTTTAATATTTTTGCAAGCATTTTATTACAATTTTACATATTTTATTACAGAGTAATAATAAAAGAATAAAAACCAAATAATTTTAAATTTTTAGAATAAATTTTATTGTGTCTATATAATATTCCTAAAATAAATGTCTTCTCTTTTTTTGCATATGACGAGCTCTTTTCATCATGGTGTCAAAAATATTTGTTTGATTTTGTTGAATCTCTTGATTTCTAGAACTACTTTCACCATTATCTTCTTCCGGTTGAATAACGAATCTTATATACATTAAAGAAATTTCGCCATATAGTCTCTCTTCAACATAAACCATTTATTAACAATTTTTCCTATATAAACATGAACACTTCGTATAGATCTTTTGTAATTACATCATACAATTCCTTAAAAGTACCTGTATTTGAGTCACTTTTAACAATTTTTTGATTAATAATATTTTTTTTACCTTCATCAACGCTGACAAAAAAATGTGGAATATTCGAAAATTAGAAATCATTGTGTATTATCGAGGGGTCCAACTTACTTCCTCATATATAGTCAAATTTGATGTAATTTTAACCACTAGACTCAATGAAAAAAAATAATGTTATTGATAATATAAAAAATTGTAATTTTATTTGTAATTAATAAATTTTATAAAGTAACATTAATTTTATAATGTGTAAAAATATTTGATTAACCAATAGTAATCAACGTTCATAAGATAATTTGCAGTATAAATATAACTATCATCGAATCAATTTTTATGTTGACATCATCTTTTTTTTACTTCATATAAAAAGTCAGGCGTATGACGTATCTAGATTAAAAATCAAGATATTATTTAAAATAATCATGTCGGACATAAAATATCATCTAATAAATAATAGTAAAGAATAATAGTAAAGAAATACGTTACTAACAAAAAAAAAAGAATAAAAATTATATAAAATAATTAATTTATTTCTAAAACGACTTCAAATTCTTAAAAAAATTGAAAAAAAATAATAATTAACAATTCTTATGATTACTTATTATAACGATATAAATATATTAAAAGGAACTATTTTATTTATTTTATTTACTTAATTTGAATTTAATAAGGCGACTATATCAGTATCTAATAGTTTACACGTTTGTATTAATAGTATTAATATCGATAATAGATATCGATAGGCGCCCAAAGTAGAATCATGAGCGACGATCAATATTAGTCATGTTGAATCGCGAGTCGCGATTTTTTTTTTACTCGAGTCACGATTTTGATTTTTACAATATATATATACTCTCAACATATATATATACTATCAGCCTTCTCTAAAAAAAAACATTCTAAAAAATACTACAGTAAAAAAAAACCCTCTCTAAAATTCTTCACCGGACAACAGACGAAAGCTCTTTGAATGGAGCATTACCGGTTTTCTAGATGAGAGCAAAGTGGCTTAGAAGTCTTTAAAAGAGGTGTGTTTTTTTTTATTTTGCAAAGTGAGTAGCTCCTAAGCAAAATTAGAACGGATAGCTCATTTGAGCCGGGGAGTTCACAAATTTTACTTAGGAGAATACTTGGATTTGTTTGCTTGGGTTGGTGAAGGGTGAAGGGTGATTTTTTTTAGTGGGTAACTCCTAAGAAAATCTAGAACGGATTGCCATTGAGCCGGGGAGTTCACAAGGTTGACTTAGGAGCCTGCTTTTTTTATTTCTTATTTCTTTTTTATTTCTTATTTCTTTTTTATTTCTTATTTCTTTTTTATTTCTTTTTTTCTTTTTTATTTCTTATTTCTTTTTATTTCTTTTTCTTTTTTCTTTTTTTTATTTCTTTTATTTCTTTTTTTTTATATTTTTTTCTTTACTTGTTTTACTTGTTCACTTGATAACCAACTCAAGCAGACATCCTAACTTTGTTATTGGTAAAGTCTGCTAATTCTAAAGGAGGAATTAGCTATGTCTTCTTTACCATTAAATAATAATTGCACATTATTAATTATTTTTCTCTCTCATAACAGATAATAGGTAAATACAGAATCACTGATTCCAATTTCATAATCGGAATTCCAAACCAATATAGGACTGAAAGAAATGAATGGTATGCAGCTTCTTTTAAAAAAAACTTTATTTTTAATTATTTATTTGAAAAAGACGCTACTGAACCTGAATTACTTTACACCATTCAGTTGAAGAATGTTAGAAAACAACTAGAAAACAACATCGTTCGATAGTTGAAAAAATTATACCAATGATAAAATCACTCAAGTCAAAAGAACTTGATAACCATAATCAACTAGAAAGTCTTATGTCGCATCATTTTCTTGACAACGAAAAGGATATCCTAAAGAAATTAACTATGGTTATATTTTGATGATTTACTCAAAGCCAAAGCATATTTTCATAAGAACTTCGGTAAATATATAAGAGATTATAAATTTATTCCTAATGTTGATCTGGCTGTTCCCTTGATTAATAATTATTTTGCTTTTTCCATTAATATGCCTTTTCTCGTTTCCGTACATGGATATTTTGCAATAAAAGAATCAATTTGATATTGTTTATGATTTAAATAATTGGTTATATTACTTATTAACAGGTTAGCACTAATTGACGTTCCTTTTGGCCAGCAGCGGACAATGAGGATCTGGTAACTAATTAATTCTCTGCTATATGTTTTGATAAAATTTCTATATTTAGTTATTAAATATTGCCTTTCGGGATTAGCGCGTCTGAAGGTTGAGTGGAATCGATATTTATTCGAAGAAGTTTTACCCAAAGCTTGAGTTAAGTTTCTTTGTGAGCTCAGGTCTAATATTCAATCGGATGATATATATGAATTTTGGCCAATAGTTAAAGAAGTTACATCGGGTAGTTTAAATTTTTTTTTTGCAAAGATCTGTTGCAGAATGTTATTGGAAGTCATAGTATTGACGATTGTGTATTCAAAGAACCTTTTTCATCAAATGTTATTGGCCGTTCCAATAAACAATTATGTTTAAAAAGAATATTAAAAAAAAATTACGATTTTTTTTAAGTATTATTGAGTGTAAAAATTGAAGGGTGGAGTATTTATTATATTAATTTTTTTTATAATATTAAAAACTTTTAAAATAGGAGGGGATTTTTTTTAAAAAAAAATTTCTTTACATAGGGCGCTAGCCTGATTTTATCTATACCAACTCTATTTTTTCCTGTATTATATCTGTCCAAGATTTCCTGCTAACTAGATTTTATTCCTGAACTTCATCACGCTCATGATTATCTTTCTTGTAATAATTAAAGCAACCACCTTGATTAAACTCTATGAAATACGTGGACATACACACAAAAAAAATTATATAATAGTATATTTAGACTGCAAAGAAGCAAATAATTTTTTAATCTTGCACTAAAAATACATGTTTCGTGAATAATACATTTATATAGCTATTATTAATTAATTTTTTCTAAAGATGTATAATATAATATATGAATCTAGATATTAAAAACGTAACGACAATTTTCTAGATCTGCAGTACGTTCGGTAACTTTGGTAGCACAATAACAACATCCAACGTCGAGAACATTTAGATTAATTCTATCATGTCTACACCTATATTTGAAAAAGTTAAAAAACATTGCAAATATTTCTAGAAAATAATAAAGCTTAACACCAACCAGTCTGGCAAGCCGTTAAAGCAATCCGTAAGTTGGCGGCCACTTCGGAAAGAGAAAATTATTCTGGAATTAAATTCGTTTACCCCT
Organism: Rhizophagus irregularis; assembly: GCF_026210795.1. Taxonomy (NCBI): domain Eukaryota; kingdom Fungi; phylum Glomeromycota; class Glomeromycetes; order Glomerales; family Glomeraceae; genus Rhizophagus; species Rhizophagus irregularis. Next base: position 2,300,913 of record NC_089444.1, on the reverse strand, counting down.
CCATGTGTTGTAATATAGTTAATTAGCGAACGCTAAATAATTTTGTACATATTAGTTTAAAGTAACAAACAATGAATAGCAAACAATGTAAAAATACTTTAGTCTGATTTCTTCCATTTCGAGGGAAGGGATCCGCCCACTCAATGATCATAATTGGGTCGTCGGTGCACATATTTTCAATAACTTTGACAAGAAGGTCCGCATTTTCTTTTAAGAAGTTAGGAATATCTCTCAAAGCTAAATGGTAATGAAAGGATTACTAAAGATGGCTTTCTCTGAACTTTTCATTTATTGTATCATTAATACTCACCTAGCGAAAATATTTTAGCAAGTTGTTTTACATTATTTTCGCCTTTTTCGCTGTTACTGTTTTTAGTACCCAAGCTCATGAAACTCAATTGTAGAAATATTTATAGAAAATAGTTAACAAGTAAGAGTTTTTGTTTTTATTAAGAGAATAGCGAACCTATGGAATTATTATTAAATCATGTGCGCGCGTAATACACTCGTGGAGAACAATATGAAAGGTTCGAGTAAAAGCTTTTTACGCGTTTTTGAGATCGTGACTGGTGATCATCACTATATACACATATCAGGTGATGTTTAATACGACGATAAAAAAATTAAGCAAAAGGACTAACCCTCTGTACTATTATTTGCATTATCTAAATATTCTACATACTTCATCAATAAATTGTTGTCATTTTTTATCACTTGCCCACGGTTGAATTAATGAATTTTCTAGAGCTTCTACATGACGTTTCAAAGTTTTTGCTTGAATTTCTTTAATATGATGTGAATTATTGTAGTATTGATTATAAGATGAATTTACTTTATATTCTGGTAATTCTTCTATAAATTTCGGAAAATGATATGATCGTTTGAATAAACTGACTGCGATGTGGATTAATATACCAGATAAGGTTACTCTACCCCAGAAGTTGTATGAGCGTCCCCAAACCACCCAAGTTTTTGGATTCTTAAATTAATAATGTGATTATATAACAGTGTTCTGGAGGAAAATGAATATTTGTAACATTACTTATAAATATTAAAGCAGGATTATTGATATCATAATCATCTAATATGTGTAGCCTTTACAAAAATTAATATTTCTGTTTTCTTGTAGAAAGAGCTAACTTAAAAGTTCAGATAAAGTTCAAGGAGTTCAATACTTATTACTGTCATGATTTAACACGAAATTTTATACTCAAAAAGGTACGTGTTTATTTAAAGAATTAACAATGAAAACAAGAACTTGAGCGAAGAAAGAAAAAAAACTTCAACAGGTAACACAGCATTGCATAAAATGATCCGAATATTGATATGCATTAACGATCATGTGAATTTATCGAACTTTTATATTTATATTAATATTTATACTTAAAAACTGAATATTTCGAGGGTGGAGGGGGAATACATTTACTTTGCATTTTTTTAGTATCTATATAAAATGTAAATTTTTGAGGGGGATATTTAATTATTAATAATTAGAGTGGCCTAATTTACTCTACGATAATAATGTTAATTCCTAAATTAATATATACATAACTATAACCGATATAAATTTATTCAGGTAACTAAGAAATAGAATTTATTTTAGTTGTTAATAAAAATGAATAACAAAAAAAAACAAATATAAAAAATCAACACAAAAATACCTGCTTATAACATGGATCAAAGTATACACATCTAATATCTTTTTCTGATATATTTAAAGTATTATAGGTATTATTTTTACAAGTATAACAATCACTTTTTATGTATCGAAGATATTTAATCTTAATTTGATTTGATTTTTGTTTTAAACAGATTGGATGATAATAACTTTCATTTTTGAAAACCAAATTAATATAAATTGAATTAAAATCTAAATTAAATTTTGTAAAATTAATATAAGGTTTTCTTGAAAGTTGTTTTTCAAAAGAAATTGTACCAAAAGTACTACTAGAATTAGGACAACCTGAAACAATAAGTATACAAAAAGTAAAGTTAGGTAAATTGGCACAATATTTATTTTTTGAGCAATAAGAAAATGTGCGTGCTCCAATTTTGTTATCTTTTTGAACATTAAAAAAATGATGACCTATAATAAGAGAATTATTTGAAGAATCTAATTTATTTAATACAGAAATTCCTAAGTAAGATGAAATATTTTTATATAAAAAATTATATTCAAATTCTGTCTTAAATATAGGTTGATTATTTAAAGTAATTGCTTTGAAATGTTTAGATAATTCCCAAAATATTACTGATGATTTTTTAATTGAGGTATGAAATTTTTTTAAAAATCATTTATAATAGAAAAGTTCTTTATAATTTAAATATTATAAAATAATTTTGTTTTATTATTTATATTTTAATAGGTTAAAGGATACTCAATAAATAAAAAAAGTAATATTCTTAAGATATATGGAATATCTCAAAATCCAAATACAAAAGAGTATATTATGGTTCTCCAATATGCAAAGGGAGGCAATTTTAATCATTGGATAAATAAAAATTATAAATCTTTTAATTGGAAAGTTAAATTATTAGTATTACTTAATATTATTAATGGTCTTAAAGAAATTCATCAAAAAAATTTAGTTTATCGTGATTTTCATACAGGAAATATATTATTTTTAAATAAGATAAACGGTTTTGATAGTTTATCAATTTCAGATATGGGATTATGTAGAGAAGTTGGTAATATAAATGAAACTAAAATTTATGGAATTATGCCTTATGTGGCTCCTGAAGTAATGAGAGGAAAGCCTTATACTCAAGCAGCAGATATCTACAGTTTTGGTATGATAATGTATTTTGTAGCAACTAAAAAACAACCTTTTTACAATCGTAAACATGATAAATCACTTGCATTAGATATTTGTAATGGAATTAGACCTGAAATAAATGAACCAGAAGCACCAAAATGTTATATTAATTTAATGAAAAAGTGTTGGGATCCAAATTCTATTAATAGACCAAGTACTATTAAAATAAATGAATTAATTTTATTATTTCATAAGTCATATGAAGAAGAAACTTTTATTGTAAAAAATGAAGAAATTGGAATGCAATTTAAGGAAGCAGAAGAATACAGAAAAGCAAATCTTTCATTTACTGAAAATTATCAAATAGCTACTCATTCACAAGCTATTTACACATCTCGATTACTTAATCCTTTTACAGAAGATTTTCTAAATTATGATAAATCTGATGATATTAAATTAGTTTAAAAAAATATATATAATTATTTATTTAATATATTTGTATTATTGTATATAGCTGTTATTTTAAATTAATTTATAATTTTGTAACTTTTATTTAATTATAAATAAATATATAAGTTTTTTTATTATAAAATAATTCTTTATATAAATTATATATATAAATTTGTTGATATATTAGTAGTATATTTATATTGCTTATTTTATTTATTACAATATTTATTTATAAAATAAAACTTTTTATTTTTTATATCTATTATAAAAGTATTGAATAGAAATAATATATAAAAATTATAAATAACTGGTCTACTGCTGGTATTTAAAAATATTATTTTTATTTAATAGAATTTTAATGTAAATAATAAATTATAAAAATTAATAAATAACTGTCTATCGTTAAGGTATTTAAAAATATTATTATTTTTTCAAAATAGAATAATTTTTATTTAATAGAAAAAGGAATTTTATTTGGAATTTAAATCTTTTAATATAATGCAATATTTTAAAATATTAAAATACTATTTTTATTATATAAAGTCTTATTAATAATTGAAATACAAAATATCAGTATAAATTACAAGTTTGCATTATTATATTAGTAGGATCCCGCTGGCTCGCTTACTTCTAATAAAAATCTCCAGGAAAAATTTCAAATTTACTAGTAATTTTATCTTACTTCAATTTTTAATATAGGCCCTTTTCATTTCTGAATATTATTGTACCTGATATATAAATGTAACCTAATATGGTAAAGTCTTAGACGTTGAAGTCCTCTGATCCTCTTATAAGAGTTATCACGTCAAATCAGGCTTTATGCGTAAAAGTTAATATATTAGTAATACAAAGCACGTGATAAACAAAATAAAATTTAAACATAAAATAAATCATAACTCATTTTATTCAAGGGAATTCCTTCCCTATTTATAAGAATTAAAGTTACACAAATATTCTTTTTAAGAACTATGATGTAATAAATGACATCATATACCCAGTTTATACTCATGTGATAGAAGTTGATTTGCATTACTGTTTATCTATCTAAATATCTGCTATTTATGTTATCTAGATTTCTACTCTATCTACGACTTTTATTTAATTTATTTATGCTTGGTATCTGACAGTTACAGCGTACACAGGTTGAAATGCTAAAAATCGGCAAAAAATGGCGCGAAAAGCAGTGGCTATTTTTGGCTATTTTTGGCTATTTGCGAATTAACCTATACTATTTGTAAATAGTTTATATAAATTTGCGAATAGTTTATGCAATTTTAGCCATTTTTTTTGCCTGTTTTTGGTCATTTGACGTGTGGTAGTAATTTATTTTTAAATTTTTAATTGTCAATAAAATTTCTGATTTTGATCATGGGAAATTTGCTTATTATTTAATAAAACAATAACAAATTAAAATAATAATAATAATTATTAAATTTTGTTAATAAATTGTAATTAAAAAAGAAAAAAATTTTTATTCTTATCAAATTACAGATATGAATATGCAAAAAAAATTTTATTTTTAATAACACTTTTCCTATTCATTATCAACCTTCATTTGAATCAAAAAATATGGATGATTCATTTACTAAGCATTTGCAATACAATGAATTATTAGGACTAAGTAATAATATTGAAAATGAACAACATTGATCAGATTCTGCTGAAACATAAACAATTCAACACTGGTTAGACTCTGAAATTAAAACTTTACTTTCCTATCTCTCTGATAATTTTGATTGCTATTGTACAAATAAAACAAAATTTTATGCTAAAGCAGCAATAAAAATTGGAAATAATAGAATTGGTGCACAAATTAGATCTAAACTTCAAGCATTAATTGCAAGATTTGAAAAAGAAAATTGAGAAAAAACTGGAAAAGAAGGATCAGAGTGGCCATATTTTGATGATATGAATGAAATATTTGGAAATAGAGAAAATGTTTATTCTAATTATTTTATATTTAATATTGATGTTGATAAGGTATTTCATGTAAATTTAATTATTATATAGCTGCATACTACTTATATAGTTATTCAACTAATTTTAAATTTATTTATTACAACCTGTTATCAATACTGGAAATAATAAATATAAAAAGAGAAAATTTTCTGAAATTGATTAATGTTATTTATCAATATTTGGTTCACTTCATGAAATAAAAAAAAGGGCAATTAAAGTTGAATAAGAGCAGTTAAAAATTAAACAGCAAAGGCTTAATAATGAGTATGAAGAAAAGAAATTAGAAAGGAAAAACATAGTGAAAATAAAGCAAGATAAATTAAAGTGAAAAAAAGAAAAATTTGAAAAAAAACAAAAATACAAATTCAAATTAGAATTAAAGAAAGTGAAATAAGAATTTGCTTTGAAAACCAAAGAATGTGAATTAAAATATAAAAAAAATTAATAATTTTATAAGTATAATAATTTGAATGATTATTAATCAATATTTTCAATAAATTACAATACAATATCCATTAAATTTTGCCTTTTAATCTCTCCTACTCTTTTAATTGCCTAAAAATATCTTAAATTATTATTAGCATCATGTTGCATTTGATATATAACCATTTGTCCTGAAGATTCCCATATATCATTACATTGCTGTATTATATTGTGCAAAATTAAAGAAATTTCAATGATATCAGTATCCAACTTAGTATTTTTATTTCTAAGTTTTTATAATATTTGAAACCTATTTTTTAATCTTCCAAATGCTTGTTCTACTATTACACGTCCTTTACTATATTTTTTGTTAAATTCTCTTTACCTAGTTCTATCTGTTATATTTTTAAATGATGTAATAATAGTAGTAGAAATTGGATAAGCTGAATCAGTTAATACATAATCTTGTTCTTCAAATAGTTGATTTCTGTAAAGGTAAAATTTGGAATTTCAAAATACTTTTGCATCATGAGCAGAAGCTGAATAGACAATATCATAAAATATAAATAATCCTTTATAATCAACTACAGTTTGCAGATGAATAGTATAGCGATATTTTCGTGTAAAATATACATTCTTATTAGGTTTACTTGAAGTTTCAAATAAATTTATATGGGATCCATCTAATACTCCAATAACATTTGGAAATTTACATTTTTCTTCAAATTCTCTACGTACTTCTTGATAATAATCATCATGTGGCCAAATAATAACATGAGACTTTAATGATTTTAGAGTTAAAGTAATTCTGAATGTAAACAATTGAACTGTTCCTTCTGTAATTCCAAATTTTAAACAAAGGTCCCATACTATAGATTTTCCATCTAGTCGATATAAACTACAGCTAATTGTTTTTCAATTGGAACTTGTTGTTTTGGTGATTTTGAAAAATTTCATGATTGTGAATCATCATATTAACTATAGTCCAAAAGGTGGATTATTTTACTCTTAATAATTTGTGAAATCATATATCATCATAATTAAATAAGATTGTTTCATACCAATAATATGATTTAATTTGATTATAAATAATATAGGATTTTTAACGTGAATTAATAAAAAAAAGCATCAACTTTTCATAAGAAAAATTGATATTTATACCAGAATTTATACTACTACTTAAATCTAAAGTATCTAAAGCTTGCAAAAATAATTGAAATAAAATATGATTTATAATTTTAAAGTTTTATTTAAAGCAAAAGTAATAAATAAAAATTTTAAATTCTTTATTGTTATGTCGTACTAACATATAAAATTTACACATATAATTTACATGTTTCACAAATCATATGTATACTCAGAAATTTTATTGACAATTAAAAAATTTATTAAAATAATTTACTATGCCTAAACTTTACCATATCAGGCATTCAGGCTACATTTACATATCAGGTACAGTCAAACCTTGATATAACGAACTCGCGGTCTAAGGTAAAAGTTCGTTATATAGTAGAAATTCAGTATGTAAATTTTTTTTGTGTACTGAATTCCATAAATTTTACAGTAGCAGTTCAGTATATAAAGTTATCACGTGATTAAAGAATATTAATTTTGGCCAGAAATTAAGATTTAACAATATAAATTATGTGAAATTTCAACCACATGATCAAGTTTGGTATATAAAGAATTTTTTTATATGCTTTAACAGCTTTATTATAAACGGTAAATCATAAAAGTTCAGTATACGTTATATCAAGTTTATATGAAATTCGGTATATCAAGATTTTTTTAAATAATATAAACCCAGTTTTTTAAAAAAAGTTCGGTAAGTTAAGAGTTCATTATATTATGAGTTCATTATATCGAGATCAGACTGTATTTAGAAGTGAAAAAGTCCATTATTGATTAATTGATTTAAAGGAAAAAAATCATAATAATGCAGTATAACATTTCCTTTTTTAGATATAATTTATCTATTTATAGTAGGATCATCAAAATTTTTTTCTTAGTGATTTTACCTTAGAATTACAGTAACCTTTATTATAAGTAAGCGGGGTAGTAGCGGGGTCCTATATTAGTTAATAAAAATAAATCAACTGAAATATACAGATAAAAAATAGTTAAATTTAAAATAAATAAATAAGTATAATATATATAATCTGTACTTATGATTTAAGTATTTTTTAAAGAAACTTATATAAATGAATTACTTTATTAAATTTATTTTTTTTTTATATTCTAACAGTTTTATTCTAATTCAGAAATTATTGCAATATTTGTTTGATTTGTTTTTTGAAAAAATTTACTATTTAAATTTATAATAATATAAAGATTTTTATTACCTTTATTTATAAATCCTACATAATTAACTTTATATAATGGATGTATTTCAACCTGTCTTGCAAGTTTACTTAAAGTACAAAATGAAGTTTTGAATTCTATTTTTAATTTATTTGACTTTTTACATTTTATTAAAATTTATTTAATATAATTAGCAAAATTTATTTGTTTATAAATAAAGTTAAAAACAGTATTCGAAATCCACTTTTTTTATTAAATAAACTTGAAGAGCCAATTAAAATATGCTTATTTAATAATTTTCAAATTTATATTAATCTTAGTTTAAAAATAATTCATTAATTTAATTAAATCATGTAATTGAATAAGATGTTCCAGATTTTTTTAAATTGGATATTGAGCATACAATCAGTTTATTCTTATAATGTAGTTTCATTTTTTCAAACATTTTCAAATCAAAGGATGAGATCCTCTCTGGAGGGATAATGACCACTGATCTACTACTTAGATTATCAAATTTTGGATAAATGTATTAGACCCTGGTTACTACTCTTTTAGAAATAAAATAAATAAATAAATATTGAGCATATAATATTTCAGTATTAATGGAAAAATCAGAAATACCTTAGAAAAAGATAAATGAATAATTAACCACTATTTCTGACATCCTATGCTAGTAAATTTAAATATATTGATGCATATACTTTTATGATCTGTTAAAATTAGTAATGCAAAATTATCAAGCTCTCGATATATTAATAAGTATTTATTTTTTTTGTGTACCAGGTTTGTGGTGCAGCCAATTGATTATGGTGCAACAAAAAATCATTAAAAGAAATTTTTTTCTAATAATAAATTGCCCTTAAAAGTTACTAGCTAGGTATAAGTTTACTTAGAGCGACAAAGGCGACTTATTTGACAAAATTTTTCTTTCGCTAAATCTATTTTGAAAATGATCGGCAAAGAAGATAAAATCAATCATCTATATGTAAAGTCAAAATTGACATTCAAAATCTTCTTCCGAATCTTAAGTAAACTTGCAGAGCAGGTGAAATTACGCTTACATTGTAAGTTTGAAAGCTTTATGCCAAAGAAAAAACCTTAATGGCCTTTTTTTGAAAATTGCCGCGCCACGAATCAAGAAGCATGCCATAACGTCAGTACTTTTACACTAGTAATAGTATAGAAATGTTAACATTTATTGTTTAGTTTTAGCTAGTTTGTTACAATTGTTAAAAGCTGTAATAGTTTGAAGTTAAAATTAACTTTTGTATACAACACGCATTTGATAACAATACATTCCAAAATTGGTTTCGTTATAGAATAATAACAAAACGTAAAAATGAAAGCCTCTTTGTAATAAATTTATTATTACGAAAGAGTTTACTGTTTGTAGATCTTAGTGATTTAGCAAGTTAAAACAATTTCAACATCGTTTGTTCTTTAATTATAATTTTGCTAAAAGTTAAAACCCATCAGTTGAGTCGGCCCGTAACAGTTTTATGTCTGTAGTAAGAGATTAAACATTACTAAAAATTTGGACTTTTCACTTCTATTAACCGTTTGATGATATGAATCTGTATTAAACAGATCAAATGAAATACGTACTGACAAAAATTTTTAAAGAAACCTTACCATAATTACCATAATTAGAAATATCTAATCATAATAATTATGATAAGTGCTTCAAGTGTTTGCATATTTGTTTTTCGTTAATCGGTGTAGCACTAAGCCATGAAATTATAGCTTCGTATGTAAAAAAATTGAACATTTTGAATTTTAACTTTATTATAATATAATTTGTAACAACTACAACTCATGCATGCTTGTCAGCTTGTGTTTGAAATCTTGGAGGGCGTAAAGTATAGAAAAAGGATTAAACCTTCAATTTTAGTTGAATGCTAATTTAAATTTTAAATTTTTCTATCGCTTTATTTCCAATAAATAGTTAATACCTATTGTCGCAACACTTAAAAAAGAAACGCTTAGAAACGTTTTTTTATATAAATAAAGTGCATCAATTAAAGTAGTGAACAAAATTTTATCAAAAAATTTTAAGAGAAATACACTTTTAAAAATCGTAAATATTTTTTATTTAAAAATTACAGAATCTGACATTTTTAATGATTTCATCAATTTCTTTATATTCTAATCTTTCAATATCATCAACGGAAAATCTTTCTACTTGATAAATCTTTTCTACACCAATTCCATTAAAAAGTTTATAAACCTTATTCGCTTTTTTTATTTCATCATGTAATTTAATACCAGATTTATATGTTTCAAGTAAGAATTCATGAACTTGAATAGTAATAATATTTTCAGATGATGAAGTACTTTCATTATATTTGATAATAGTATTCTCAGTTGATGATGACATATTTTCATTATCTTGAATTACAATAATATTATCAGATGATGATATCATACTTTCATTATCTTGAATAAATTTTTGACAAGGTTTCTTAATCCTTCTTTTTTCAAGAGATTCTCCATATTTATAATAATATAAGATATTCGCTTTATTACAATTTGATTTATCTTCTTCTTCATTATAATAATAATTATCATCATCAATTTTTTTCTTCTTTATAATTTCTTTTATCTTATCAATCATTCGATTAATTCGATTAATCATAGGATGGGATAAAAATGAAGTGTACCAATCTTGATCCCATTCTTCATTTTTTAATTCTCTTTCTATTTTATGAATATCATCAAAAGCGAAAAGAATGACACAAGCCAAACCTCTTTTTTTGTTACTAGGTTTATCTTCAAATATAGTAAAAAATCTCATAACCAATATCAAATTGATGTTAAATGCGATTTTAACATAAATTACATTTGAAGGTATTATAACTAAATAAATTATACTAGTAGAAAATGAACAAAATTTATATGAAGAATATATTAAACTACTAAAAATTGGAAAATTATCTCTATTCTTATATAATATATGAGGTATTATAAATATATATATAAGAAAAGCAAATATAATTCCAAGTATAAATACCGCATTTGGTTCAAAGGTTATTTTTAATAATTCTCTTACATTTTCTAAAAGAATTATAGGAATAAAACGAACGTTAAATTCTATTATAGAAAAGTATAAGAATAACATCCAATGTTTTAATGATTTATATTTGAAATATCGACTATCATTTTTTTTTAACCATATGAGAACGTTATAATATATGATGAATGAAATGATTCTAAAAGAACAATAGATATAAATAAATATTATATGATTTCTGGTGATTTGATTATAAGTGATCTTGTTCAACGCATAGAAAAGTGGTATAAGAGGTTCCACAAAAAAAAGAATAAAATCCTCCACCTTGGATTTTAATGGTGCACTTAAAAGTGGTTCAAAGAATGTTGAGTAACCAATTGGTATAATACCACTGAAAAAAATATCGAAAGCAGCGGAAGTTGGACTATTCATTTGATCGTAACTTGGGTTCATTTTTTTTTTTCTTTTTCGAAAAAAATTTTGGAAATGAAAGAGCAAAATGAGAAAAAAAAAATAAAATACCGATTTATTATATACTTGTACATTAATCGCGCGTAGCCAAGAAAAAAAAAGAAAAATAGGTCATGTTAAACAAATTTGTCATAAAAATAAAAATAAGGTTGTTTTCCCATTGAGAATAATTCATTACCTAATCGTAAAAAAGTTTATCTAATATTTTTGCTTTTTAATTTTTCGGGTTTTGTCCCCCCTCTCATCAATGTTTGTGTGAACCTATCGGTTATTCATGCTAAATTAGTACAAAAAAAATTAATATCAATTTATATACGTGACATCAATAGTTTTTTCTGTCTAATTCCTCCTGTTTCAAACAATCTCATACTGAATTCGTAATTTTAGTTCTCCAAATAAGAACATTTTAATTGAAAGATTATGAATTTTTTGGTATACTTTTAAGATACAAATATGGAAGCAATGGTATAAATGATAATTCGTGTATCATAAATGAATACTAATTTAGTAATTTGGATTTTTAAACTTATCTTTTTTAGGAAAAGTCGGAATTAATTTTGAGTTCCTATCATTGTCTATTTTAGGAAACGCAAATACTCTTAAAGAATTTGAGTCCGGGAGTTTTTAGTAAACATTCTTCATTGTAAACCGCAGCAATCTCAGCAATCTTCCCAATTCGACGAACAAAATGTCCAACTTAAAAAGCATGTTCAATATATTATCCAAAAAAAGATACAAACGGATAACTTGGCAAAAATTAAAAGTATTATATTAAAAGAGAAACTTACAACAGTTATAAATAAATATAAGAAGGAACAAAGATATAAAGAAGGAATATATATAACTTCTCAATAATACCAATAAAAATAATCGGTTCTCTGTTTAAAAAAATAAGCAGAACAAAGAGAGTGAAGTTGGTATCGGAGAAAATTTACATATAGAATCTTTAATCCAAAGAATTATGACTATATTAATTGAAGAAGGGAGATGAATCGATATGCACATCACTCATTATGTTTCAATTATGTTTGTAACATTCAAATAAAATTAAAAAAACATTTTGCAAATCATGAAGATTTAGCCAAATCAAGGGTTATGAATTCATGTGGATGCATAAACGTTACCAAATAATTATTTTTGTTATGTCATTAAATATATAATTAATAAAAATTTTATACAAGGCAACAGTTCTAAGTTCTTTGGTGTCAATTAACCCATAAATAGAATAAAAAAGAGTAATTATGAAAGAAAAAATAGATCTTTTTTTGTAAAACAACAGGGAAGAAAAAATGTAAAATTATTTGATCAATCCCTGCAAGTAAATTAAATCTCACAAATTAATTTGAATTTTGATTATAATTCTATAATATTATATGAGATATATGAGATTTTATTATTAATTCAATAATTATCAATTTCTATTAATAAAAGTTAAATGCTTAATGACGTTAAATTTAACATTATGGCTATAGATATGGCAGTCAATGATATCCTTGATGGACCAAGTAATTTCCATTACTGGTTCAAATTAATTAAAATTGGATTGTTCATTCTACTGCTTTTATTTACAAGGGTCTTTCAAATTTCAACATCATATTTTCGAATATATATAGAAATCATGATGCAATTATTTCATTAACCGAAAAAAATCAAGGTACAATAAAGTTTCTTATTCTTTTTCATCCTATTCACTCTCCCATACTCTTTTTAGTTCACATATTCTTTCAATTTACAATCTATCCTCTACTTTCAGATGAAAATACTTGGATGTAGCATTAAATAACTCTAGGATTAATTACATGATGGATTTTCTGCAGAATCTAATGGTTTGGAATAATAATTTAATGTTTCTATTTTAGATTTAAAAAGTTGCTTTTTCTGGATAGTTAGCCCGAAACTTTCCTTTTGGGCTTTTAAATAAGTTGGGCATACAAAAATGTTAAAAGGCGAATTAAATTTTAAACTACCCGTATTACCTATATAAAATGTAATAATTTTAATAATAATAAAATTAAAATATAGCTCAAAAATACTATGTCGCGTCTATACCACATTCATGAATACAATTATTACTTTTTTTTTTTGTGTTCATAAATTCAAAAAGTTTAATTTGATGATTTTTTAACGAAACTAATATTAAAATTAAATTATTTATAAGTCATCGACTAAAGAAAAGATCAACCAATCATTTTGCTGCGCCGCGGAGAAATTAGATCGAAAAATTTCAATAGTCTAATATGTTTATAATATATTTTATTTTATTTTTTGATGCAGTTTAGTCATTATGAGACTAATAAACTCAATTATAAGATTTCAGTACAATCAATAAATTGCGTAATTCATTTTAAATATATTCAGACAGTAAAATTTTTATCTTATAATTTTTGTACTGATTATTGATTTTCGTGATAAATTAATTGGTTTTCTATATAACTGATAATATTCGCATAAAAAATTAAAAAAAAGTATTTCTCTCGATTTCGTGTTTGCTTAACTCTTTAACTGTTTAACTTTTAAACTCTTATCGAGAGAGAGAACTAACGGAATATTTTTATTTTAACATTTTTATGATTCAAAAGTAAGTAGCACAGGTTTTCAAATTTCAATAACCAACCGGTTTTGTTGTATCACTAACCTGAATTTTCATAAGTTTTAATAAATGGGACAACTTGTGAAAGATTTCTTGAGACCCTTGAGGTAATTTAAATAGACAGATAGTTTTAGAGAGGGAAATTGGTTTTTTAATAAATTTATTCCGCAGTACTCTGCCGACATATGGCCCTTACCCTCCGATTCTTGTAAACACGAGCTGGGACGCTCTTTGCCTACTGTGGAGTTGCTATGTAAAGCTTAGCGACGCTCGAGAAACAAAAGGAATGGTTCACACGGAAACTGAGTGTTTTGAAAGGAAATATCGCCCACGTACAATAAATCTCACACAATACAAAACAACCAAATAAAGAGATTTATGGCCGGAGCCTCAATTGCTTTATACAAGAGAAACCGCTAGTACTGTATTAGCGACATCAATGTTGAGCCAAGAGCAAGAGAAGGTTGCGGAATCGAGGGTGAAAAATATGAAGATATTCCAAGGAGTGAATACTGTCGCAATAGAACAGGTCTCGACGCAATACCCCTTGCCCTTGGGCAATTGCTCCGAATATCTCCCGTGGGAAGCTCTATTAAATGGCAATCATGTAAATTTGTATTCCCACACATTACATTCACGTTAGAAATGATGGAAGTCAAGGACCTATGACTCAAACCCTTAGGGGAGTCGCAACTGTTCACCAATGGTAATCGAAGTGATCGTAAACGAATATGAACGTGATCATTTTGCATCCTACGTTGGCCGTGACAGGCGTGACACTCCAAAGTAACAAATCTTAATTGGATCAGATTTGGAAACTTATGTCGATGTGGTTCAAGAATTTGACTTTAACCATATTATACTTATTGGAGAGCGTGAACACGGAATGATCTTTTTAGATTGCTATGGTCGCGTTTTATGTCAGATATGATGTCTGGCGTTTTTTGGCCACTCGGAGATACTTTAGAAGAGGCAAGAACGAGGTCATGGACTTTATGGGTTGTCGATGAAGAGTAGGTATGTATGCTATTCTTAATTGTTTTTACCATTCATTTATATAACTTTCTTCTCTCTTCCAGATCGCGGTACTGTTGATAGATCAGGAAGATAAAAACCCCCCAGAAAATCGAGAAATTCCATAAGAAAAGCAAAATTAACGAGAAAAAAAACAAAAAGAAGAATAGCATACTTTTTTTGATTTTTTATATCATTTCACCTTTTTATAGTCTAATCACGGTTTTTACGCATTTTTCTTTATTTGCTTTTATAATTCTGTATAAGTACGTTTTACTGCATTTTATGATATATCATACTGTATATAACGCAAAATTACTGCTAAAATAAATAATCTAATAGCTTTATCGTGCATACTTAAATGGAGGATGGATAAAAATTCACGTTTCAGTTCCGCGGATCACTTTTGCCAAGAAAAATTTTTATTAATAGAGAAAAAAAAAATTTAATTACATTAATTACAAGATTAGGACGAAGCACGAACTACTAAACACGATTATTTTTTCGGCATCCCTCTATCCTAACCCTCTTCCTTTCAGGCTCTTCATCCGAACACTCTACCCTATCCTTCAACAATCCCACTATTATATACTCTCGCACTTATGCAATGCATGATACTCCCCCGATTCCTCCTTCAAGGCCTCCTTGGTAAATTCGATCGAGTAAGCGGTATCATTAGCCTTAGATATTTTCCTGGGCTATATAGAAGAAAGTACCAGTTCCGCCTTGTCGTGATAATAATCAAATCATTGCCAGTCCTCTCGCTTCGTTTACACGCGCTCTCAAGCTGAGCGGGAACTTTATGCTGTTTATTCTCTGTGATGCAAATAAAGTTCTCAGCTTTCTAATTCCTAGAAAGAACGGATTGCAATGTAAATGTGGGATTATAAAAAAAAAAATGTCCGGAGTAAAATAAAAATCTTATATAATCGAACCCGTCCTTCACCAACGATGCCATATTGTGGGCTCATGCTATCGTCTCGTCCATGACGATGTGGATAGCAGTACCACGGCATACTCATTACGAATGGTTTCCAAGCTACCTAGTTGTAATGTGCAATAGCAATAGGAGCGCAACCTAAGCAGATCTCTGTCATGCAATGCTTGAAAAGCTTATTGTCGTCACCTCATTCAAGCTAAGGTAAGACGAAAGTGCCCTCAATTTTTCTCCTTGCACTCCTTAGCGAAGTCCCCAGTATTCCAAAACTAAGAAACTCCACAATTCCAAGTCCTTCTTGCGCAAAAAAACTATAAGCTCTTTCGTATCCACCAGCGTAGTTTGGTTCAAGTTAAAAATACCCGCGTAACAGTATATTCAAAATCGTTTAATGGCCGAGAAACGGCCCTAACAATGCTTTATTTAATAAAATAAATCGTTGCCGACTAATACATAAAAAATTGCGAATATATCGCGTTACATGATGTGAATAAAAAAAATAATTATTCATTTTGAGAACGTGAATATGGACCTCTTTCCCCATATCTGATATTGTTCAAAATAAGGGAGAATATTGATACGCAAGTGGGAAATTTTTCTACTAGGGAAACGGCAAGAGAAATATATTTGTAAGATAGACTATCTCTTCATATATTAGTAATTTTTTAATCTAGCATAAGGAAAGTTCTAGATGTTACACATCTGATTTTTACTATAGGTAAATACAGCTATTTGTTTTATTGAAGAAGTTTACTAGGCTGAACTTGAACTATATCTACATGTTAGTACACAAAGTTAGTACATTGGTTTGTAATCTTTAAACTTTCATAAAACGTTTCCGGGTTTCACGTGATCTTTTCCTTGGAATTTTTCGTGAAACTTCTAAGATCGCCATTATGAATCATTTAAATTTCAGCCAATCAGAATCGCCCCGATCAAGCTGATAAATTTTTGGAAAAAAAAAATTATTTTTTTTTCTTATATTTAATTTAATTAAATTATGTTTTGTATTTTTAGTTTATAATGCACAAAATTTTGATATTCTTTAGTTAAATAAGTGATAGTTTTATAGATAATCTACGTTAAAGACATTCTCGCAGCATATTCTTTTTTTTTGATGTACTGCTATTGAAATAAAACTGAAATATACTTTGCATTTTACATACTTTTACTTTTATGTTTTCAAGTGAGGCAAAATTTTCAATTTATTCATTCAAATAAATATTCACATACATTCTCTTAAACTTTGAAATTCATTAGACGGAGAGAAAAATCATCAAGAATCATAGATTTTTGTTTAATCTGGTCCTTTTTCGTCCTTGAGTAGTAGAATGTGCTGTTTTGTTAGAAGGAAGATATTTTTTATTGATGGAACAACAAAGGTGGGAGTACATATTTTTAGCAATAGATGGACAATCAACATCATAGCGTGGTATTTTCAAAAGATCAGAATATTGAAGAATGTGAATGGGATTCATAAAGTATCCATCTCTAGCTTTGGTAGCAGGTTGCAAGAAACCATTATTGTTTTGTAGAAAGTCTATGACCTGTGGTTTCACAGCAGATTGTATTTTGCAGCGTTTGAAATGAATGAAATCAACTGAATAGGCGCATAAATTACAATGATTTTCAATCCAAAACCATGGTACAAAACATTATGAGAAGGTATTTGCGTCTTTTTGAATTTTGTCCCGTCTTATTAATTCTTCTGCCCTTTCTTTATCTGTACCTTTAATCTTTACATTTTCAAATGGATTAGTGAGTGTATCTACATAATGAGCATCAAACTTTCTTTCCAAAAATCTCCAAATATCACACAAGGCTTCTCCTACATATCAAAAATTTTGAGTAGCCAATTCCGGATTTATTACCCTTCCTTGTGTATTCAAATGTGCCATACCTCTTTCTACATTGATTATCTTGTGGCATGTATCAATAATCTAAATCAAATTTCTTGAAGAGATGATACTATGCTTTATATTTTTAAAAAATCTAAGATTTCATATCCAGACTTTTCATACACTACAATCAGCTTATGAACCCATATGAGTAGCAGATCATGATTTTCTTACTGGACATGGGTAAAAGTTAATTTCATCGGTATATTCCCAAGTGATTCAAATGATGAACTTCGAACAGGACAATTTGTACGTCCTCAGTGGTCTTTTGGTACATCTTCAGTTACTCATATGCAAGACCTTAATAGTCTTACATGGATTTCAAATACAATGATGTGTTAAAATAAATGGAAATATTCAATTTGTCATATTGAGAAATAATAACACTCATATCAGCAAATAATGAAGCAAATTGTCTTGCACATTTAACAGATGCAAGACAGCAATGACTATCAGGATGTTCTCGTGTTTCAGTATGTGCCATTCCAGCTACTGCAACCCACGAGGCAATAGATAATTTTAACGTAGTTCGTACCATATATACATCGTATCTTTCCTCACAAATTTTCAACTATATGGATATCCGCACTTTATCTCGCGGATGGAGGATGAACGGATTGTAACACTATGTTTACCTACAATAAATATCAAGAAATTTTCAATGCTTATGTATATAGATAGTATCATGACAAAAACTGCAAACTATACTCCAAACCGTGCTGATGTTTGCCGCAAAGCAGCAAGAAAATTAAAAACAAAGATTCTGCAGAAATTGATAAACAATACCTGGCAGTTCCATTTAACTTAAATGATATACAAACAATGAGACCAAAGCATTCTATATCAAGAGAAGATCCTATTTCACCCCTCCTATCATTCATTCTATAGATCAACACTGGAAATTCCACTTAAATCAGCCCAAAGGAGAGCATCTGATGAGATTAAAATGATTGAAAGAAAGACAGCTGAATTGGAACAAATGTCAATATTACAACCGACTCTCAAATTCGGAATGATATATACATGAAAATTCAAATCTAATAAAGACAAAATCATGAAGTTAAAAAAGAAATGCAAAAATATATTCAAAGATTGTAGAGCTAAAAATTAAAAATGCTTACTGATTAGGAAGTCGTGGACGTGGTCGGCCTCCAATACCCAGATTTGTATGACCAAATTTATAATTCAGTTGAATTTGGATCAACTGATGCGAAACAGTAGTTAAAGGAGCGTCGTCCGCGGATACGAATATATAACCCGAGGATAAAATCCGAGGATCATCCATCGGATATCCGGATTCCGGATCAAAATATAACGTTAGGTGGAATTGATATATTGGTTTATTATTAACGTTTGGCGGCTCATTTTCAATATTCAAAATGAATATTAATGACATTTAAATTTAAAAAAAAATTCAAAATATAAAATAAAGCCAAGTGAGTTAAAAGCTCCATATATTTATTAATATATAAACATAAATTTTAATATCTTGCAAAATTTGGATGAAAAATCAAGAATCCAAAGAAAAAAAAAGTAATAGAAATTGTATTGACAGAAAATTTGTCAATATCGATGTCCCGTGATTGAAGACCCGTATATAACTATATTGTAAAAGGAAACAAATAGGTAAATCAAATAACCATGTGATTAACCATTTTTAAACTACTTATGGCTATCTATATGAGACCGGGAATAAGTAAACGAAAATTCCCGATCATTTATTAACAGTTAATCACTCGCAAGTTATTAAACTATTCTGAGTACAATAGTTGAGAAACACTTGTAGACTCTAAGTGAATTTTATTTTAAGGCATACTAGCATATACACTTACGAAATAATTATAATTACAAGAATTTCACATTTTAAAATTTAATTACTTTATTTATATAATTATACACCAATTAATGTTTATTTATCTATCATTTGGAAAATCAGAATGTTTCAACTTTCATTGTTAAAATAATGTTGGCTTTATTTTTGTTTTAAAGTAAAATCCGAACTGTATTGACTGTATTTATAGAAATCATGCTCAGATCTAATATTTTATGGCATTTAGAAATTAGATTCAAAGTTAAAATAAAAGAATTTTCTTTATCAGGACTTTAAATAAATATTTATAAGTAAAACAATATACGCTTCAATAGTTTTCCCATATCATTGTTATAATTCCGACTCACAATAAAGTATAAACCAATCAGATCTGTTTATCTAAACCCTGTCTAGAACCTGACTCCGATTAACGTGACACCGATAAAGATTTTCGGCGAATCATCAATCAGGTTAAATGCAGATTATTGATTCATTGGGGAGTATCTTTTTTAGGTAGCAATCGTCAATTTTTTTGTATTATAAAATCGGCGAAAAGAAAAAAAAATTTTTATTTTTTAATTAGAATTTTAAAATGACTAGTAATAAATCTTCAACTGCGATAAGTCCATTTGATTTATTACCAGATGAGATCTGGTTAAAAATATTTACAGAATTACCGGTAGCAACGATTTGTCTTTGTCGAGTGGTAAATTTTTTTCTTTTTTCATAAATTTTTTTTTCTCACGAATACTCCAATAACTAAAATAATTTTTTTTATATAGGTTTCTAAAAAATGGTATTATTTGTCATTAGACGAAACGTTATGGCAATATCATAGTTCACATTTATTTAAACCTGGACCCTTACCACCAAGAACTAGCTCAACATTGAACAGTTGGGAAAGTTTTTATAGACTTCAAATAAATTGGCAAAGAGGAAACGCAACAAAAACATTCAATTTCAAAGCCCATAATAATAAAGTCGTGGCACTAAAATTGAGAGGAGATATTTTAGTTACAGGATCAACTGATGATTTTATTGGAGTATGGAACATTAAAACTGGTGAATGCAAAAATAAAATTGAAGTTGGAGCTGATATTATTTGTGTTGATTTTATCGAACATAAGGATGTGATTGCTTGTGGATCATATTATGGGTAATGTCATAACTTTCAAATTAAAAGAATAATGTTTTTTTTCCTGCTTAAAAAAAAAAATATTAACGACCGTTAACTTTATAATTATGGCATATAAAGTGAATTTGGATGTAAATTGATTTCTTTTTCAACGGGAGAGACTCTTGGAAAATTTGCAGAAGAGCAGTGGATAGGAACTCAATGTATGGATATGAATGATGAATACATTGCATTAGGAACTTTTAAAGGGATGATACATGTACTATTATGGAAAGATGGTAGAAAAGTAGCATTATTTCACGTTCATTCAAATAGGGTAAGTTTTATATTGAATTAATGGTTTGTTTTTATTGACAAAGTACGAAACTTTTTTTTTTTTAATAAAATAAAATTTGATAACAGGTTGCAGGTGTTCGCTTACTTGGTAAAAATATTGTTATGTCTGTTTCATCAAATGGGGCTATCGATATATTTGATATCACATCAAGTGGATTACTTTATCAATATGTTCCATCGAGGACATCTATCAATATATGTTCATTTGATAATAATGTAGATGGTCATGATATATTATGTATTGCACCATCTGGAGCGATTTTTCACATTAGATGGGAAGATTTACCTCCTCCTTCTTTCAATGAAGGAGAAAGAGAAGGGGAAGATGAGAGGATAAGAAGGATATATTCAAGAGAACCAATGATGATTTATGAAAATAATAACGTACCATGTAGATTACTTTGTGCAGGAATTGACTCAAAATATAATCACGGTGTAATTGGATCATTAATATCATATCCACCACAAGGTCATTTATTAATTTATCCGAAAGTTAATTCAGAAAGTGTAGATGTAACAAATGGAATCCGTGGATTTAATGAGGTCACATTGCCTCCTTCGATTGATACTACCGTATTTAATATATTAGATATCGATGATGAAAGAGTTGTTGCTGGTTGTACGCGAGGTTGGATTTATTGTTTTGAATTTACTGTTGATCAAGAGAAAGAAAAGAAGGAGGAAAATGTAAAGGGGGAAGAGGAAAATGAAGAAATTAAGAATTCCAGGTTATCATTTAAGACCACTCAAAGTCGTTTGTCCCTGAAAAAATTCTCAAATAGTGTGCCGGTAAAGACTAAATGCAATACTTGGCCAAATGAGAAAGAAGCTAATAATAACAAAGAAAAT
This sequence comes from Rhizophagus irregularis, assembly GCF_026210795.1. Classification (NCBI taxonomy): domain Eukaryota; kingdom Fungi; phylum Glomeromycota; class Glomeromycetes; order Glomerales; family Glomeraceae; genus Rhizophagus; species Rhizophagus irregularis. Next base: position 2,278,974 of record NC_089444.1, on the reverse strand, counting down.
TCGACTGAAAATTTGATTGAAAATTTGTATGTTAATTGTAGTTTTGAAAAATTTGATTCTGATCAAGAAAGAGGACATGAAGAAATAGAAGAGAAGGAAGGGGAGGAAAAGGAGGAAACTAAACAAGTTCAAAATGGGAACGAAGAATTTACTAATGAAGAAAATTTTATCAAAGATATCAAAGATCTTTATTGTAATAACAAAGTTTTTATTTAAAATATTCTCCATTTTAATTATATAAACAGTAATGTATGGCATTTGTAGATATATACCAATTATAATTAATATACACCCATTTATTTATATTTTATTTTATTTTATTTTTTTTCAAAAAAAAAACAACCAATTTATACGTATTAAAAGGAATAATAAATTATATAAAGTGTATAATAGCATTCATTATACATTAAAAATTCTGTATTGTATATTTGCATTTTATTGAAATACAATGTTTCATAGAAATACACTATAAGCGAAAAAAATAAGAAATATATATTTGAGATTAATAGTACAAACAAAATAATACAACTTAAAGAAAGTAACTTCTTTAAGTAAAAGAAAAAAAATGTTCTTTCAACTCCACACATTATATTAAAATATATATGTCTATATATATATGTATATTGTACGAAAGAAAAAAAATTGTTCAATATATAAAAATAAGAAAAAAAAATAATAATTTTTGAATTAATGTTTGCCATCATAAAGAGCAATAGGAGGTATCGCAAATAAAATGGCAGTAGTTATTATAGCAGCTAAAGTATCCCACATCATAAAAGTCAAAGCACGTTTTCTGTGCGCATATAAAATTGAACGTTCTTTAATCTTATGAAATCGAAATAATTTGTGTTCACTACGTTCAAAAGAATGAAAAAAGTACGTTAAAAAAAAGTGCATAATAAACATAACTAACAGCATATAACTTAGTTTATTACTATCCATACCTTACACCAAATATTATCAAAGGAGGAAGAAAACGAGTAGCAGCAGTTTGTAATAAGATCCAACCTAGCCAGATAGGAAGAAACCCCCAAAGTCTTACTAATCTATTATCTAAACCCATAAAAATATAATATAATTCTAAGGCGAGACCAAATGTTAAAGCCGCTATACCCAAAGGTAAAGCAATTATGGCATGTATATGAGTTAAATTCATATCAATAGCTGCTTGTATGAATTTTGGAAAGTATATCACATTCATAATATGATAAACATAAGATTTTGCCGAAGAAAATACAACAGGATTAAATCTTCCTTGACGTTCAATTAAATCTTGCATTGTTATACGATTTTGCTCCGGTAATATATTCATGTGACCATACTTTTTATAAATAACTAGAGCGGATTTTGCTAAATCTTCTTCGTTAACTCTCTTTACAATTTCAGGTTGTTTGTAATCTGATGATGATCTATCTTCTGAAATTACAGTAATTTCATAATTATTTTTACTATCACTACTGTCATAAAGTGCTCCAGCATATCTATTTGAAGAAGAGTAACGACGATTATTTGATTTAACTACAGGATTTTTTGAATCAATTGATGAAGGTGCAACAGAAGGAGCGACTGTACCATCAGTACTTGAATTACTATCATTATAATCATTGGAAGGTTCCCAATCTTCACCTTCTTCGTCTTCATCATCGCCCTCAACTCCTGTATCTTCTTTATCCTTTCCTCTTCTATTAATAGTATTTTCACTTTGTCTTCTTTCTCTTGACTTTTTTATGTAATCCTGATATTCTCGCCAAGATTCAAATAGGTTTTCATGAGTAACAACATCTAGCCAAAAATTTAAATTTTCTTCTCCATGCCAATCTTGCCTAAGATAAGCATAAAAATTATATTGTGATAATGGTGACCCTGATTTATTCATTAATACTTTATCCAATGAAGGGAAAAATGTTCCATCAAAACCCATTGTTACATTATCTGACATAAAACTTGGAGTTGCATTATTATAATAAAGATCTTTTTCTCCTATTCCTATTCCTGTTCCATTAACACTTTCTTCTGTATTTTCATCTAATATTACTTCTTTTGTAGGTGAAAATTCTTGAGAAGTATTACTACGTTGATTTTGATTTTTTCCGGCACCAAAAGCTATTTTTGGTATTGATAAGGAAGTATTATTATTCGATGAATGTTTTGATAATATAAATGCTTCATTTTTATCATAACCTTCCATCATTTAAATTTTTTTTTTTCTTTTTTTTTGACTAGCAAAAAAAAATGAGTGGAGATAGTGTACGCAGCACTTATTTCGTTATTAAGTTATCGTTAATTTTATTAAAAAAAAAGGTGCTAACGTTTAAGTTAGCCGTTGAAAAAAAATATTATTGAAATATAAAATATAATGCTATATAAATAATATATTAAAATACAAGGTATACTTTTTAGGGTAACAAAAGAGAAAACAAGGATATTATTTGAAAGATAAACGGAAAGGGAAAATATTTAAAAAAAGAAAAAAGAAAAAAAGGGAAAAGGGAAAAGAAAGTAAGATATATCTTTTAAATGTGGAAATGTGGTGTAATGAATATAATTAAGAAGGAACCAAAGACAACTAATTTAACACTGATTTGTACGACAAATCAAAAAAAAAAAAATTTGGAATATCTCGAGAATATAATAATAGTAATTTACCGGATTTAGAGTCTCACGTTTCCGATTTTGTATAATTATTTGATTAAAAAGGAATCGCGATTGAAGTAATTTTGAAATAAATATTAAATATTTAACGAAAATACCGCCAGCTCTACTTCTAATAAAGTTATAAAGTAATACAGGTTCTTTACTCGATTTATCATAAGATCTACCAAAGAATTTATAACGGAAATCGCGATAATTCCTAGTTAAGTAAGTCTAAGTCCAGCAACATTAAGCATAACTTGTATTGAAGCGGGAAATCATAAAAATAGAGATTTGATTGGACAATTGACAATTAGCAAATGGAATAAACAATTTTAAAATAATTGTGCAACGACATGGGTTTTTTGCACATCATTGCCGGGTACCAATAAACTTTTTAGATAATAGAAAAATAAATATTACAAAATGCATAAATATGCAATGTTGTTATTTTTTCTTTATCGGAAAAAAAATTAAACTGGATAAAAAAAAGATCTTTAACTCGAAAAAAAGAATTTTACAAATATTTATGAAATATTATCTTTTATAAATAGGAATTTTTACGATACTTGTTTATGGATAAAATTATATTGAATTAACAAAAAAAAAAGTATGTACCAAATATTTTGACACAAATATGTGATATATTGACTTGTATGGCATCGAAACTTAATTCCTTCAATAAATTAGGAAATTTTCAATTACGATGTTAACGAAACATTTTTCATATTTGTCATCGGATATCTATATATATAACAAAGAATCCGAGTTTTCCTTTAAAAATACGTAAATAGGTAATTAAATGCTAAGAAATTTTCCATAGAACTTCATATGAATTTCGAACATATAAATATGTTTCACGAGTTGGGTGAGAAATAACATATATTTTACAAATGTTTACATAAATTTATGCCGTCTAATTTATGATGGCAACACAGAGCCATACTTTGACTTAACACAAATCTACACTTGACATTTTGATCATTTCACGATTTTTCACGTGCATTTAAAATCAATTAGACAGAACTTTGAAGGGTCCAAATACTGATTCCATTTAATGTCTTACTTTGAGTTTTCGCCGTAAAACTCAACAAAATTTCTAATCAACGAATTCACCCTGCTTTTATAAATTCTATCTAGGTAATTTGGTTTGTTGTAGAGTTCTGCAACTTACCCCGTTATCCAATCGTATCGTCCACTAGTAATTTTAATCAACTTTCGTTTTTTCTTTATATTAGTGATCTTTGATAATATTTTGTACTGTATACCTTAACGTATTATTGAATTTTGTCATAAGAAATTTAATAAACGTATTACTAAATTGAATGAAAAACTCCTTTCCTCCCGCAAAAAGACTTGGAGTATCTCATATTTCAATTCAGTCGATAAATGATTTAATATATTAGTTAAGGAATTTTTCCTACATTTCTTAGCCATAAAGTCTTTATGGAATCACTGTACTAATATTCCATTAGAAACATTATAATAAACATTTCGTTTGTATTATGCATGCAGTATAGTATGGGTTCATCCAATGTTACTATTTTTGGTAAATTGAACAATTATGAAATGTAAAAAAAAAAAAAATTCAATTGACCAATGATACATACGACTTTAAACCATCAATTTATTTGAATTTTTTAGCACAGTAAGTAGTTAATAGGATGTTTAGATAATTTCGTTATAAAAAGTTGTTCATCTAGCATATAAAGAAATTATCATCTTCTCCAAAATCACATTTACTTGCTCCCACCTTATAAAATATCCAAGCAGCACCAATTGGTTCCTGTTTAGGCTGAGCTACAGGGTTAAAGTACGCATTAGGGTGAAGTGTGCGAACGTTTTGGCGTACAGTGTAGAGTTCAGTCATAGTTGAAAAGTGAAATATAAGAAGTGAATTTCCATCTCTGCGGTTATTTTGTTGGAGACTATCGATCGCAAATGCATTCATCACCATTTGATAATTTTGTAATGTATGTTGATTTATCCAATTGTGATTTGGAGAGATTATAAGCACAGGTTCAAAATCTTTCACTTTATCAAGTTGTTTATCATACTTTTTAATATCTTTATTAGAGGCTTCTGGGAAAATAGTTTTAAGAGCTTCTCGAGTAGTTAAAAATGTTCTAAAAGTAATTGTGGAAAAAGTATTAATACAATAGCTTAGTATAAATTACGCATCATACTTACTCATATTCGTCGTCTTCTGAATAAGTTACTATATGGAAAATATTTGAGATTATCGTTATATAAAAGCACGTGAAATCTAATTTGTGATTGATATCCACCTTTCAATAACTGAATAATAACGAATACATCAGCGATAACTAAAGCAAAAAAGACGAATGGTAAAGCCTAAAGAGTGCGACATGTGAACAAGTTAAAGAGGTGACAGAGGTTAAAAAAAAAATTGTTAGAGCGAGAAAACATGTCATACAGACCAGCCAACCTAGAAACGTGCACAAGGGAAGGATCACAGCATAAGTGAACCAAATAAACCACGCAAGAGGTGATAAGAGTGACATTAACAAACTAATTTTTTGTAAAAACATCTTTAATTACTTTTATAGAGCAGTGGTCTCTTAATGTAAAGAAAGATATGACAGATATGAATTATTCATGGGATGAGTACTTATAAAAAAACCAACCCGATTATTAAGCGTGCTCATCAAATTTCATGCATGTGATCTTGAATTCTGTCGTCAAACAAGTGATTACGTAGCACTCGTTGAAAATTATTTCTAAAATATTCGAACTATCTTTAAGATTAGCAAGGCTCGTTCTCGTAATACATAGTGAGATCCGAATTTCGTGGTAACATTGTATTCTCAGCGGACTACAATTCCTAAAAGTTCGCTATAATAACGCAGCACCTCATGTTCTTTTTCACAAGGACGTATCACGATCATTATGCATATTATTTGTTACATGGTTGAAGTACGCGAGTACGTGTCACCTCGCACCTATAATTATTTACCAAGCCATAGATTATCAGGTAGATTTACTGAGTTTAGAAATTAGGGGTGATTTATTGTTGAAAGAAAATATCACGCACGCGCACGACCTTTTCCAAAAGAAACTAATACAAGTGTAAATCATTTTACAGTTTGTACTGCCTCTACATAACATGATAATCAAAGAAAAAAACTTCGACGTTCGATTTTTGAATAAATTGTGACATAACGTAAGGTTTCTCTGGTGCCGGCAAAGAGCGGCTCAAATATGGAACGCCAAAGAAAGTTGTCTAGTATTTACCATAATTCGACTTTGTTTCCTGATTAGTGGCTCTTTAACGCTCCCCAGATGGATGTTTATACACGAAAATTTTCAGTTCATTATAGTATCATGCGAGTTTAGAATCAAAGCAAATCTTTTTATGCCCCTTGTTAAATAAATTAAATTAATCAAATCATATTTATACCCTCAAAAGTCAAACCTCGACTTAAAAACCTAACCTGTGATGCTGTTTAAATAGGCTAAAATTTAAACTCGATATTTAACTAGTATTACGTAATGCGAATTACCAATTATGGTTAATAAACTTTAAAAAAAAAAAGTATATAAATAATAGAGATAGCTTAAAATATTAAACTCTCTCCCTGAATTAGAACGTTCGTAACTTCATAACGTTTTTAAAACTTTTTTTATTTTTTTACTTTATATTATCATTTTTAAAAGTATTTTATTTTTATTTTATTTTATATTATTATTTTTTTTTCATCACAATAATAAACTTGACGCGTCTTAAAAAGAAACAAACCTTTATTTTCTTTTTTTCTCATTCCTTAAAATTCAAAGAGTTTTAATAATTTAAAGTTGTTTTTCATCAAAATTTTTTCTGGTAAACGTATAATTCCTTTTTATAAGTGATATAAGTTATTTAAAAGAACTGTTACTAAAATTAAAAAGTCGCGTCTTTTTTTACTTTGATTTAGAGCATAAGACTTTGTATTTGTCAAAATCTATAGGAAAAGAAGGTAAATATATTGTGTATATATATATTTTTCATACGTGCGTATTTTATTTCTTTTTTTTCTTTGTTTGTTTGTTTTTTATGAATAGATTTCTTAAACAAACGCGTTAATAATATTAAAGTATTTAATCTTTTCGAATATTCAATATACGTTCGCCTTCCCATATAAAAAAATTTGTTAGTATCAAATGGTTTCTTCTGCTAAACTTGAAATAGTTTCACAAGGGTGTAACGAAGTCGAAAGTCCCAAAGAGACTTCTTCGCCTAAAAGTAGTGAATTATCACTGAACTCGAATCAATCTAATGATTCTTCTCTTGATAGTGAAAATATAAATTTTGAAAATGAAACTATAAATTCTTCTTCTCCTACTTTAACTTCACTTCATTCTTGTCCTTCAACACAGCAACAACAATCATTTAGTCGGAATCACGATAATTTTATGAACGTTCAAGATATCGATACTTCTCAAAATATACAACCTACCCAAGGACCAACTCCTGCAGCTACTCCCACACAAAAATTGTCACCCAGACTTTCAATCTCCGAACAAAACATTTCACAATCCAATCCAGAATTAAGATCTTTACTATATTCTCATCAACATTTACCATTGCAACAACAGCAATATCTTGAACATATATTTGCCGAAGATCAATACAGATTACAACAAATGATACAATCACAGGCATCTTTGGGACAAATGGTGCCAACAAGTTATTGTCCTCAACAACATCAACAATATCAAATATTGACTGATTGTGTACAAGTACAAATTGAAGATCCGTCAACAGCTTTTTTACAACCATATCAACCTCAATCTTCGCATTCAGAAAATTCCAATTCAATGTCGCGTCATCAAGATAACGTTCAAAGAAAATCACAATCTATATCTGAAAGTGAACGACAAAGACGTCGACTTGAGCGTAATCGAGTCGCGGCAAGACAATGTCGTGAAAGAAAGAAGGTGTATGTCTCAAGCCTTGAATCAAAAGTGGCACGACTTGAAGAAGAAAATGCAAAACTTCGTAGTGAAGTTTTGAAATTGAGTGCGAAATTACTACAAAGTCCTGTTGATTTTCAAGAAAATGAGAGACTGTATATTTTAACCGAGGAATTAAAAGCTAGATTGTATGCACAAGAACAACAATATCAACAATCAAATCAGCACCCATTACAAGAACAACAAGAGCAAGAGCAGCAAGTACAACAACAACAACAGGTGCAACAACAAAAGCAGGAACAACGACAAAACAAGAAGCAACTAGTTGTTAATAAAGAACATAATAATTCGTTACTATTAGAAGATGCTGTAAAGGATGAAGATAATGGGTTGTAAATGACATTCATTAATGATTGTATGAATAAAATATATTCTTTTATTCGCGATGTAAAATCCAGTTGTAGGGGGGTATTTTTTCGCATAAAGTTTTTTATGCAGATTTTCTTTTTACTATTAATTAGAATTATTTTTTTTCTTTTGTTTGAATTTTAACTTGTACTTTCGTAATTAACTAAAAAAATTAACTTAAAAAAAAAAAAAAAAAAAGTTTCATAAAATAAACACACACGACTTTCTTATTTACTTAAATTAATAATTATTGATGTAAAAATTAAATCATGACACATTTCCTCTTATTTAGAAAGGTGATTTTGCTAAACGAAGGTATGGTTTAACAGTTCTGAAACCAGGGAATAATTTCTCGGCTTCTTCATTAGAAACACCAGGATGAACAATAACTTCATCACCCTTCTTCCAATTAGCAGGAGTAGTGATACGATGTTTATCACCAAGTTGAAGGGAATCAATGACACGAATGACTTCATCAAAATTACGTCCTTCATTAAAAAAAAAAATTGAAATTACTTTTTAAAACAAATTAAAAATACTAAAAGATTTCGAATCCCTTAAACGATCAAAAACATACCAGTTGAAGCAGGATAAGTGATCATCAAACGAATGATCTTTTTAGGATCAATGATGAAAACACTTCTAACAGTGAATGGAATTCCTTTTGTATCAACATTAGTAATATCTTGATGGTCTAACATATCATATAAAGCGGAAACTTTTCTCTCATGATCAGCGATAATTGGGAAATCAACATTAACATTATTAACTTCATTAATATCATCAACCCATTTTTCATGATCAGATAATTCATTTGCAGAAAGTCCAATAACTTTCACACCACGGTCAGCAAAATCTTTAGAACGACGAGCTACTTCTCCAAGTTCTGTTGTACAGACTGGAGCTTTTTTATAAATATGAGGAGAAAGAGAATTTTTTTTTTTTAAAAAAAAAAAGTTATTTACATATTTACATTTCAAAAAAAAAAAAAAAAAGATTGAAAAGGTAAATTAAAATACGAAAAAGAATCTTACTAAAGTCAGCAGGATGAGAGAATAATATAGCCCAAGAACCACCAATGTATTCGTGAAAATCAATATCACCTTTGGTAGTTTGAGCTTTAAAATTTGGTGCAATACTTCCTAAACGTAAAGACATTTTTCAATTAAAAAAAAAAGATTTTTTTTGTAAAAAAAAAAAAAGAACAATTATTTTTCGTTAAAGATTTCGAGTTGGATCTTTTTTTTTTAAAAAAAAAACCTGAATTCTTGTGAACAGGAAAGATGAGATAATTTTATATCAAAAGTTTGATCAAATAAGTTAATACATTTAGAGAATGATAACTCCCCTTTTGTATTAGTAATGTTAAGAAATGTAACATTAATCTTTGATTGATTTGAAATATGATTGGATAAAAATTGCATCATTGATTTATTAGATATCTTGTACTTTTTAAACTTGCGGTATAATGATAAATATCACGCAAGTTACGCAATATATAATTTAAAACGAAGGGATTTACAAAATATTAATAATAACTGCGTCCCCCTCAGCTTTTTTTTTTTCAAACAAAAAAGGATATCTTTTTTAACAAGGAAAAATGAAAAAAAATAATTTTTTTTTATTTATTTTTGAGTAATTAATGAAATTGAAATTTCAAATGAAAATGACGACTTTTTTTTTAAAAAAAAATTTATAAATCACATTATTGAAAATTTTGGCATCTTTTGAATCAATTATTAACATCATACTTTTTAAATCAAATTATTTGACATCTTTTATTACAAATCAGTAAAAATTTGGGGCAACTTTACTGTTTTTAAAATCAAAATTTTTTGACACCTTTTTTACTGTTTTTAAAATCAAATTATTAAAAAAAATTTTGACATTTTTTATATTTTTAAATCAAATCATTAAAAAAAAAATTTTTGACATCTTTTTTTACTGATTGATTTACGATGATTTACAATTAAAAAAAAATTTTTTTTTTTTTACTCCCGTTTCATTGAACGGGTTTTCCTTAAATAAGAATCGGATTAATCTGATTCTGATTGGATATTTTTTTTTTTTGTTTGTTTTTTCTTTTTTTTTTTTATAATTGTATTTTTTTTTTCTTAAAACTAAAAAAAAAAATAATAAAATTTTCTTTGCATGCATTGTGTGAATAGATTATTCATTGTTGGTTGAAAATCATAATAGGCAATCTTTTTTTTTTCTCAATGACATATCAGTATGGCGTAGTTTCAGACTTTCCCAAAAAAAGAATATTCTAAAAAAAATGATTAAATATTTGTAATATTGCCGTAGAATTCATGGAAAAAAAAAGAAAGAATCGGAAATCGGAAATATCGCCACAACTTTTTTTTCAATTGTAATCATATGCCCGGGAATACCCGTACCGTGCCGTACCGTAGTTTTAACCGTATGGCGTGATCATAGGATTGGCTAAATTAAATAATTTACCACGCCATTGGGAAATTTCCGTTTATTTTTTCGTCCCTTTTTTTCCTATTGTATTAAAATGCCAAGATTCCGTCATCTGATTATTAATCGCCAAGATTCACTTAATCGTTAAAAAAAGAAATCACCCCACTTTATTTTAATCGTAAAAAAGTAAAATTCCCCCACTTTACCTAGTCGTTAAAATATTAACCCACTTAAAAACAATCACCTTATTTTTTAGTCCCGTAATGATGTGATTTAGCTTTTTCGTACTTTTTTTACATATATAAAGGATACGAAATTTCCTCAATTCGAATTCAAATAAATTTAAAAAAATATAAAAAAAATAAAAAAAAATAAAAAAGAAAAATAATATATCCTTTTTATAGGATTACTTTCCTTTCGAATTAGAATGGATCGGTCTCGTAACCTTTACCTCTTTACCTATCTCCAATAATACCGCATACCTCTAATACAAACATGGTACCGTTTATCTCCAATAATACCGTATATTTCCAGTAATATCGCAATACTCCTATACCACCTAATAACCTAATACATGCTCCATTAATTACCACTTTTAAAGGAAACTATTTATTTACAAGGACAACGAAAAAAAGAAAACATTATCAGTGAATGACTTTTATTATATCGACATGATTGAACTAACAAAAATTTTATAGAATTCCTGTTCAACATGGCTTTTTTGATATATTTTGTTAAAGGTCCTTGATTATGTTACGAATCATAATCGTTAATCCTTTGCTTTCTAAATAGTTTCTTTCTTCCGGTGACTCGATCCAACCAATCCCGTCAACTTCGTCGCATGAAATTTATTAAGAACATTCAAGGAAAAAAGGGAAAACATAATCATTGAGTGACTTTAATTTATCACCATATTTGAACTAACAAAAAAATTATAAAATCTTTGTTCAAACGTGTTTTTGATACTTTAAAAGGTCCTTTTGATATGTTATGGAACATTTTGTCTTAATAATTTCTTTGAAAATAACTTCTTTTCATAGAATAGAACGGATCTTAATAGATCATCATACTTATCCATCACACTATAAAAAAAATTTATTTTTTGCATTGTAGGGCTAACGAAAAAAAAAAGGAAAACTATCATTGAATGACTTCATTATATTAACATGATTTGGACTATGTAAAAAAAAAAAGATCGTGTCTTTTGATATATTTGATGGTCCTTTGATATGTTTCGAATTATTATCGTTAACCTTTTTTTTTATTTCTATTATTTTAAAAAAAAAGAACCGAGTAGGGTTTCTTAATATTTTTTAATCAAACCATCATTTATTAATGATGTGGACACTTGTTAATCTAATCATCATTTATTAATGATAACTTGGGGGTGGAAAATTATCATTAGTTTATTTTGTCCTTGCATGATTTGCATGATTGTAAAATTTTTTTTTTTAATCACAGTATATAGTATTTCTTTTCAGTTGTATTTTTTTGTTATATTTTTTTGTTATAATTTTTTTTTATTAGTTGTATTTTTATATTTTTTTATTTAGTTGTATTTTTGTTATAATTTTTTTTTATTTTTAGTTTTTTTTTATTATTATTTTTTACTCATGTATATAACCTAATAAAAAATTTTATTAAAAACGAAATTAAAGAAAAAAGAATATACGTAAAAAAAATTTTTTTTTTTCTTGTAAATTATTGAATACACGTGAAATAAAGTAATTTTTTTTTTTATCGATGCAGTTAAATTAAATGTTACAAAAATAACAAAATTAAAAAAAGTTGATTAGAGAAATAAATAAAAATAAATAAATTATCAAAGAACAAAACAAACTCATTATCTTCCCCAAATTCCAACACCACTTCCGACACAAAATACAAGAAACAAGCACAACATCAGAAGAAAAGCCATTAAATAAGCATAAGTTTCAGCAACTACAAATCTAATTAATAAAAATCCAAATATCATATACATTAGTACCAACCATCTTAAACCTTTATTCATTCTCATATTATTTAATGCTCTCCGCCATCTTGAAGTCGGAACAGCGTTTAATTCATTCGAATCTATACTTCTTGCTACAGGAGGTCGCATATTACCAATAACCATAGGATCTAATAAATACGTTTCATGACCTGTTACTATTCTTTCAAGTCGTGCACTTGGAGTTACATTCACATTAGGATTATTATGTGATGAAGTATTTATTGTGAATAATTGTGCGTCCATTGGTTCCAATGCGTTTGCTTTAAAAAAATGTCGTATTACGGAATGCATTAAGAAATCATCATCAGTCGCGTAAAATTTTGCCTTATAATAAATTGTACCATCTTCAACTCCTTCTTCTTCATTTATTGATATTGAATGCGAATCCTTCGTTGGTGATTGTGTTAATGTGATTGGGGAGTCAATTTGTTGTTCTTTTAAATCATTATGTGAAATTGAAACGGAAATTTCATTATTTACTAAAGGTGGTATAATAATTTTACTTGAATGACTATTATTTTCATTATCATCATGATTATTAAAAGTTTGTAATTTAAAATTTGTTAATAATCTTTCAAAATTTTCATCAGCACCAGAAGTTGAAGAATTATGATTGGCAGTAATAGCTTTTGGAAGAGGTTTTAAAGAATCATCAGCAGACCATCTCTTATTATTTGAAGTTGATTCCATTTCAATGGCAAACTTTTCATCATCATCATCATCATTACGTTCAAAATTCCATATTGATGGTGGAGCTGAACGTAATTTATTTGAATTTGACCTTATATCATCAATATTATCAATATTAATTTTTGTAACACCTTTTTCAACTTTATCAAGCGATGAAGTTGCCATTATTGTTGATTCTCCATTAACTCGTAATGTTTTTTTTGATGTAGTCGACATTGAAGATGATTTTGTAAATGTTGGTAATTTCTTTACGCTTGACGCTTTAACGACGTAATAATGTACATCTCCAATTATATTCATATTATTTAATGGCTAAAATGTTTTAAGAGAAAAAAGAATTTGTCAGAAAAAATTCGACTTTTCGACTTGAAAAAAAAAAACAATAAAAATATTTTTTTTTTACACTCACATTTTTAGCTTTCATACGATGTAATAAACCTTGATCAGGTTGAGTTCTGAATAATACTTTATTAATATGATGACCAGAATAATATGAATGATAAGATTTTAATTCATCGGTAGGGTCAACAGTTGTTACTCTTGCAATAATAAAATCTTTATCTTTTTCAGAATGTTGTTGTATAAGAGTATCAAATGATTCAAGAGTAAAAGGATCTTCTGTTGTTGCGTCAAATTCATGAATTAATAAATTATCATTATCATTATTTTGAATTTTTGAATTTTCGGCCACATTATTGTTTTTTTTAGAATGTCCTTTTCCTATAATTTGTATTATCCTTTTAATTGATAAATTATTTTTTTCATCATATATTGATATACTATGTGAAATATTATCCACTTCTGTTGTTGACTTTGTTGTTGTTGTCGTTGTTGTAGTCATTGTCGTTGTTGAAGGTTCATTATTATTATTCTTAATAGAAACGTCCTCCACTACTTTTTTATCCATAGTTTCTTCTTCCTTCGTAGTCATTTCCGTTCTATTTTCTTTAATATTTACATTATTTTCGTTTATTTCTACCATAATTAATATTTTATCATTAAAAATTAAGAAAAAATATATATTATGCCCGAAAATTTCCTCGAAATATATAATAATATATATATATATTTAAATTTATATTATATATATATTTTTATTTTTTTATTTTTTTATTTTTTAGAAAAAGGGGAAAAGAGTAAAAAAATAAGTGCAAACTTTCTTTTTTTTTAAAAAAAGAATTTTTCAAACAATTTTAACTTTCTTGTCTCACAAAAAAAAAAAAAATGTATGTCACACATTTGACAATGGAAACCTGACAAGGAAGAAAATTTTAGAAAATTCAGATAAATTTATATAAAAGAGAAAAAAAAAAAAAAAAAAAAAAAAAAAAAAAAAAAAAAAAAAAAAGAAAAAAAAAAAAAGGCGCTAATTAAAAACAATACTAAAATAAAATAAGTTATTTAAACAAACAAAAAAAAAAAATTTTTTACTATAAAAAAACCATACCATATTTCGTATTATACATTGGATAATCAGAAGATTTTTTTTTTTAAAAAAAGTTATTCAATAATTATATTAAGAACTTTGTATGTCAAAAAATTCACGATCTACGTTGGCAATATGATCATTTCATCATTTGATTAATAATAAAAATCAGGTTATTCTAACGTTATTATAATATTGTCACTCCATTTATAAGTATTAAATAGTGCGCCTCAACAAAAACAATAATCTGGACAGTAAAATTATCGCCAAGAAAATCATTATAGCCAAAATGTGTATAGTCATATAAAGTATGATTAATTCTAATTTTGCAAAAGTTTAACAATTAAATAGATTACACAAACACAGTCACACAGAGCAATTCTTTTTGGATTGGGATTTGGGAAACTCAGAAGCAATTAAAAATAGAATAGTAAATAAAATGAAAAGCTATACTTATTATATCCGACTGTATCCGATGTCACGTGATAAGCAAATTTATTGTTAAATGACAAGATTACAGATAAGATAAAACACTAATAAAACCTAATTGAAACAAATATATTATTATTTATAAAAGTTAGGTTTCATTACTTTCTTGTTTACATATCGTATACACGGTAACTATGCACAATTGGTTGGTAAAATAATATATCCAAATATTATATAAGTATTTTTTATGAGAGATTTCCTATTTTGATCAACATACTTTGATCTTTATACTACAGAATTCAATTCATTTATTGTCACGGGGTATCTTATGTATGTTTCACAACAATAATTCTCATGTATTTAATTTTGTCTGTCTTGAGAAGAGTATTCATTGTGATTTTAATTGATTTTAATTGAAATTGTAGATCGTTTAGAACGTGATAATCTAATATGATTTAGTATGTGATTTCATTCCCAAAAGTTCCCAAAGACTGTGAAAATGATGAATTTTGACGATTTCTCCGACTTTTTTCCTAAATTTTACTTAAACTTTATTTAAACTTTACCTAAACTTTTTCCCAAACTTTTCCCAAACTTTTCCTAAACATTCCTAAACTTTTTTCCAAGTTTCAAGTTTTTATTTATTTATATAAACATGAAAAATTGAGTTTCAAAGTAGTTCCTAATTTAGAATATTTCGTTGTGGAAAAAAAATAAAAAATTCTTGGCATATTTTTAAAAAATTTATTATTTAAAAGGATAAAATTTCTGTTTTGGTTTTATTTTTTTTTTACTACAATCTTGTAAAGGTAAAAAGTTTAATAATAAAAAAAAAATCACTATGATCTATAAATTAAAGAGATTTTCATTCAAAAAAAAAAACAATTTGTAACCAAGGAGTTGTTAATTAATGCCATTTTAAATGAAACATAAAAAGACGTGCCAAATTGAGGCATGGAATTTACCTGTCATATGGTAATTCCCATTTTTCTTAAAAAAGCTGAGATTTTTTATCCTTTTTCCAGATTTGTAAACATCCGAAATTCAACACCGGATTTTAATCTAATTGGAAAATCCTAATTCATGGAATAACTCTGTACATTTATAAAGCGATATTATTATGCCCAATCGGTTTTTTTTTGTCTTTTTTTTTTTATATAGTTAAATCCGATCAAAATCTGGCTTACCAAACCATTACCATGTGGTTTCCTGCGATGAATAATATTGTATGTATGAGATTATTTTGCACCAGTTTGAGATCATATCAATCATCAAACTTGGATCCGGTCCCAATCCAAATCCGACTTGGCCAAGTCAATCCCTAGAGCCAGATTTAGGAAATGCAAATTTTTTAATTTCGGTAAATTTTTTTAATTATTTTAATTAAAAAATTAAAAAAATTAATTCACTCGGTAGTAAGGGACAGTTTGGGTGAAATTACTTGTATTTACCAAAATTATTGGGATTCTTTGGGCACTTTTTCAATATATCTATTTCAAGTTACGATATTACCTATTCAGAGTTTATTAATAGAGGTTATTTAAATATTTTAAATGTTTATCTCTCTTATGACTTATTATAATATTATCAGCATTATAATATATATTTTACCTCTTTAATTTTTAAAGATTTTTCTCATTTTATTCAACTCAACTTACTTTCGTTAAAAAAAGATTGTCATTTTTAACGATCCTCGGTCCTTATAAATTCCATTCCGTTCTCGGACCGACCAAGGGGGCCGATAAAATCGTGTTTTTTGTTAATTATTTCTATAAATAAATTCCAAGTACTAATTTTCAATCTCTTTTTTTTTAGAAAAAATAAATTTGTATGATTTGTTATTTATAAATTTGATCGCCGTGTAATTATTTTTGAAACAAGACACATTTAACGTTTGAGTTTGATGCAAAAGGTTAATCTTTCGTGCTGCTAATTAAAAAAAAAAATTAAATGTAAAAATTTTTATTACAGTACAGTACGTGTTATACAAATTATATTTTTTTAATTATAATTTTATTTATTAATTTTTTTTCTTTTTTTCTAAAAAAAAAAAAAAAGAAAGAAAGAAAGAAAAACCCGAGACGAATTAATAAATAATCGTCAAGAGTAACATTAAATATCTGGTTCCCACTAAAATTTCCCACTAAAATAACCCAAGCAAGAAATATCTAATTTCTCAAACAACCCCAATAGTACCCCCCACAAATAAAAAGAAAAATTAAAATGAAAGACAGGCGTCAAGAATTATTCTTAATTTCTAAAATAACCACGACTATAAAGAGATCTCTTCTTCACTTTATAAGTATCAACTAATCCAATCGATTCATTTTCTGGATTATTTTCACCTTCTCTTAATTGAGTAAATCGAGAATTGAATCCTATAGCATCTCTTAATTTGTTGAATTGTTGAAAGGAAACTGATTGAGGTTCTTTATTAACATACCAAGTAACACCTTCAGTACAAGGTGGGGTAGTTAAACTACCTGAATAAGTAAAAGATTTAGTAATACCATCAACGTCCTTCAACAATTTTTTGAGTTCAACTTTGTCAAGCTTCGTTGAATTACCAGCTTTTTCAGGTAAATTGTTAACAATAGGAGCCATAAAAGCTGAAGCTTTTTCACCAACGTTATAAAGTACAGCAACAACGCTAATTTTTTCACTTTCACTTTTAAATACTAAATGTTGTTCAACTTCAAAATGACGACCTCCAATTCTATGTTCTGAAGGAGTATGAAAATGAAATTGTTGTAATTCATATTTTTCCCCATCAATTGTTATTTCTGCAGGTAAAGGAACTTCTTCTTTTCCTGAAGAGATTTCAACCGTATTACCATTATGTATTGATTCAACGTCACAGGCATCATCAAATTTTGGGGATGGTGGTTCAGCTAAAGTTTTTAAATCATCTGGAGTAATATCGATTGGAGATTGTTTTGTTCCCGTCTCACAAATTGCGCTTTCAGCGCTAAGTTTATGCCAAAAATCTGGTCCTAAACTACCGACATAACCAAATTCTATTTTTTCAGTAGCGTGATTAATATCAGAAAGGAAAAGGGTGACAAATAAAACAACACTGATTAAATATGTTGATTTCATTTTTGATACGAGAATTCAAGGGAAAAAGTAAAATAAGATTAAAGAGATTATAAATTATATGTATATTATATATATATATATATAAGAATAGAGAGCCAGCTAACTATTCTAAAATAAAATTATAAAGGGAGAGAGGAGTGAGAAGGGGAGGATGAATAAATTGACGCCGGTCAATTATAAAAGAAAGTAGAATTTTTTTTTTGATGGGGAAAAAAAAAGGGAATCTTTGGCACATATTTATATGTTTATCCAACAATAATAAGTTCTTGTAAACTATATATATATGTATGTATATATTATAGTACTAATAAATGATATAATGAATGAAAATTTCAATATTATTTATGTAACTTAAGTACGTTTTGAATGTAACTTATTTATGTATTATTATTCCTTTATCCGACCACAAAAAATTATGCAACCACTCAATTTTCTTTGTTTGATCGTGATGTGCTAATCTATAATTGCAAATTTTTTTAAAAATCCTCCGAATAAAACAAGGTAATCTCTCACAATTCTGGTAAATCAAATATTTATAATATAAATTAATATAAATTTACTGCGCAAAACATGTCAATGATAGAAAAATCTAAAAAGAAACTTCAATCTCAATCACATAATATAAAATATATTGTTGTTTGCCCTTTTTTTTATACATGAACTTTATTCTTATACTTGTTCGCTATTTCCGTTTTTTTTTTTAATTTTCCCCTTTTTTGTTTCTGGAATTTCTAGAAATTAAAATATATATTTATTATATGTTATACATATTTTCGGTAACATCCACCGGTTTTATTTTAATATAGGGTTCTGAGTTCTGACGCAGGGATAATTTAGATTAATTGTTAGAAAATTTTTTTATCGTTTTTTTTTTATTTTTGTTAAATTATTGTATGACCCGAAATACTTTATCATCGGTTCGGCAAATTTTCCTTATCTTTACGAAGATATCCTATTAGCTATAATTAGATTAATAGTTGTTAATTAATTTTGTAATTAACGTTTAAATTAATGATAATTATGAAGGTCAAAGGACGTCAATTTATTTTATTTTATTTTATTTTTTTTTCTCGGGATTGTTTTAATTTTGTAATTATTAATGTTCGATTTTTTTGTTAAATAAATTGAAAATCTCTGATCGAATTAGACAATTCAATAAAAAAAAAATTTATAAAAAAAATGCAATTAATAATGAAAAATAATTGATTGTTTAGACCCTTTTTTTAAAAAAAAATATTTTTTTTTTACTTTTCTTTTTCGAAAATCTTTTTTTTTTTTATTTTTAAAATAAAAAGTTAGATCCACTTTTTTTGATTCGTCAATTTTTATGATTATGTAATTCATAAATCATTAATGTTACATCAAAGTTTTTTATATAATAATAATAATGATAACACACTACATGAAAAAAAAAATTTAAAGAAAGAAATTAGGTTAATGTTATCTTGGCTAATAGAAATTTTCATTTATAATTGATGTATTAATTGATGTATAATTTGATGTATAACTTGATGTATAATTCATGTATAATTGATGTATATTTGTGTGTGTGTTTTTTTGTGTTATCTTCTGTTGTTTATACTTTGTAATCTTGTGATACGCGAAATTTCTAATTAGAAATCTAATATTTATTTATTTTATATGTATTTATGCCTATTATGTGTATTATGTGTGTTATGCGTATCAGATATGAGATTCTGCCTTTTTTTTAAAACCAATTATGAAACAAATATTATTTTCTTTTGCCTTCTATAGTAACGACTTAACTATAATTTTTGTTATTTAGAAATCTTTTAACCTGAATAATCGATTTCTTTGAAATACGATTTAGAAAAATTTTCCTTTTTTTAAATTTAAAATTCAAATAATTTTGATATTCTGAAACATCTTTTCTCGATCCCTTGAAAAAAAAAGAAAAAAAAGTATTTTTTTTTTTTTTTTTTTTTTATCACATTCTCAGAATTCATGCTCTTTTGACATAGAAAATGTTTTTTTTTGAAACATAATGTCTTTAAGCCAACAAATGCATTTCATTTCGATCAAAAATATTGTACTTAAAATACTTAAAATAAAAATATATATATATATATATATATAAATAAATGATTTTCCTATAAATGAATTCTTTTCATCTTTATAGGTTAAAGAAGATCAACGAAAACTAATCGTCATTATTTTTATTCAACAATAAAATAATGATCTTAAAATAATATACTTTTATATATTTTTATTAAAAATTGATTATAATAATTAATATGTAATACATAATTGTCATTTATATTTATAATATATGCTATGTATGCTTAAATTAATGTTTTTTTTTGTTACAAATTTTATATATTTTTTCCTTCAATTTTTTTTATTTTTTTTTCATATGTTATGGTTCATATTTTTTAATTGTTTATGATGTTGACGCAATTTACATGTATTAATCATATTAATCATGTAACGTAACATTGACTCGAATTTCTCACAACCAATGTAAATCTCTATGACATATTTGATAAGTAAATTGTGTTTTTTGAAATTTTTTTAAAAAAAATTTAATTCGCATTATAAATAAACTTCTCCACGTGTTAATCTATCCTCCATTATTATCTTAACGTCTTCTAGACCACAATACTGTACACGCGTGAATGGTCTTAATAAATGCGCATGTTATTATGTTAATTAGTAGATTATGGTGTTTTTTTCACAAATGATTTGACGATTTGACGGTGTAGATACAATTCAAACAAATATCACAAAAAAGGCAATTTTTATGATAAATTTCTGAGGTAATTTGATTGGTCAGATCTGCATTTATTTGTGTGACAAAAAAATAACTATTGGTACAAAAACATTTGATCTAAACATTTTCATACGTTAAAAAATAAACATACACAATTTTTAAAATAATAATAGTTTTCGTAAGAAAATAATGTTCAATTTTATAATAAACTCCGTGAATACTTTCTGAAATGGATTCCACCAAAATAATAAAAAGAAAAGTGATATTTTTCAATAAATTTTTTTATCATTTCTCGCTATAAAATAATTTTTTTTTTCGTACCCAAATGTCCAACATAATATTATATATAATATAATAATACTTTTGATTCTCTTTTTTTTTTTGAAAAAAAAAAAATAAATCAAACTAATATATAATAGTAATAATATATAACAAAATTATATTTTAAATTTTTCTTATCAAAATTATTTTTTTTTTTTTTTTTAATAATGTACAACATAATTTAAACTAGAGTGGGGAGTATGAATTATTTGATAAATATTAAGATTGTAAAGAGACTTAAAGACGGTGTTATAATTGAAAATTTCACTGTCCTGTTAGTTCTTCATCAATACGTGCCATTTTTTGATTATTTTCCGTTGTTGTTCCAATTGTATTATTTATTACATTATTAACATCACCAACACTAGAGTTTACGGGAACCTCTAAATTAAATAATAATTCATCTTGTATAGAATTACCTGATGCAGGAGAACCAGTAATATCTCCTACACCATCAGTTATTAAATGTTGCGACGATAAGGAAGAACTTGAATCTACATGACGTATTCCTACTCCTAATTCATTAGGATATGAAGAATAATCCCTAATAATAATATTGTCCGTTGGTATCATGCCCATCTCTGTTCCTTTTTTGAGGTTCCCTCCAGATATAATACTTGGATTTTTAGTTTGAAGTATTCGTGTAGATTGAGTCATAAATTCTCCCTGTTTATCTGATGTAACATTTTCCGAAAGTCTTGATGGTACAATAGGTGGATGTGTAGTGGATTTACTTATGGATGACAATGTTGAAGAAGAAGAAACTGACCCACTTAATGTACCATGTGTAAGACCACTTTGAGGTTCTAATTGTTGTGGGCCGGATTGTAATGTTATAGAAGTAATAGAATCCGAAAGACTATTATGTGATTCTTTACTTTTTTGAAATCGAGATAATTGTTGTAATTGCTGTTCGCATTTTTAAATTAATGAAAAGAATTTTAGATTATTTTATAATATAATCTTATTAAATTAATTAATAATAATACCTTTGACTTATATATAGAACTGGATATGATATCCCCTAGATTTTCCGAGTCATCCGATCCTGTTGGACTTTTGTTAAACATCTTTAACGGCTCTCGGGAATCAACGAAACGGACGAATGCGCTCACGTCATCGTCTGGATCAAGCGAAGCAAAGAAGGACTGAAAATAAATCATACAATATAATAATTTAGTTTCCAACAGTTTCAATTATATGTATAATCAAAAAAAAAAAAATTGAATAAATAAGCGACTAACTGAATTAAAGGATCCACCAGACCCGTCACTCCTGTTCGTTAAAGATCTTTTTCGACTACTAACACTTTCCCTTCCACTTTCTTTCCCATTAGATCTTTCATGTCGATTGCCGAAACTCGAGTAAAATTTCGTCGTTAAACTTCCAGCTGATGAATTCGATTTAACCGAAGATGAAAGTGTAGCACCACCACTTAACGGTCTTGATGATCGTTGCTGTAAAGAAAGTGAAGATGGTGACCTATGTAATGGCGAAGAACGTTCAGAGAATGTTGGAGATGGAAGATTATCTTGAGAAGGTGAAGAAGAAAGGGATGGTGATTTAAAAGGTTGAACCAATGTTACATTTGGACGTGATGATGAAAGATTATCATATCGCTAAAATGATAAAAGACGATATTAATTCAAGAAAAACGCGTAAAAATAAAAATACAACATATAATAAATACCCCACTACGTTGATTCTCAAGAGATCGTCTCGAATCATATGATCTTAAAGGTAGAATTGGCGCAGTAATGTTTGGTGCCTGAATTTTTGGAAAGGAAAGTTCTGTATTTACATCTGGATTTGATTGTGGGGTACCACTTAATAATGGATTGTTATATTGTGGTGAATGTGGAAAAAGGTATCCGGAAGGTGGAGTCTTATGAATATGTAAATAATTCATCAATTAATATTTAATTATAAAATAAAATGTAATAAAATAATTAAAATTTTTAAAGACAAACATTCATCCTTGTTGGTACACTTTTTCGTCTTTCTTCTTTTTGCTTTCTTTGCTCTTGTTCTTGATAATATTTTACTACCGTAGGAGTAAAAAATTGTTCATCGAAATCTACCATAAAATTAGCACTAATCATTTCTTCTTCAGATTCATCGATATAGAATTCACAATTTGTTCGATATTTCGCTTTCAGAGACAGCGATCTATATAATATTAATGATATCAATAATATAATTCCTAATTTATTTTATAAAAAGCGCTAAATAAATTATCAACTTTACCCTAAAGGAGTATCGATTGGACCAAATGTAAATTGAGAAGAAACGTTTGTTTCACCCTCTATTATAGGCACGTCTAAAAAATATAAAATTTATTAAATCAATATAAGCTCTGAAAAGGAAATCAAACTGAAATGTTTAAATCGTAACTTCTTCTAATAAAGATTACCAATTCCGATATCATCTATGTAGTCAGTGTTGGGCAGCACGAATCGATATCCAATTTTTAAATCATGATTTAATTTCGCTTTTATTCTTTTAAATAATCGAAAAGCCGGAAGTAATCGAACATAAGCATATAAAGAACGAAAAAATGCTATTGATTTCTTATAAACAACAGGAAGGTCAGGTGGTGGATCCGTTGATGGATGGCTAATATTATGCATTAAGAAATATATTTAATATAAAACTTCATGAAAAAAAATTTGTGTAATTCAATCAAAAATTTTAATTACCTTAACGTTAATTGCCAACTTTCTAATAAAATATTTTTTGTTTTACCATCTTCATTTGAATCATGAACATCTACTTTACGCCTTCTTATCTCATCAGTTATAACAAGTATTTTATTTTTTGGTAATTCAGATGTGTCCAAAAAGAATTCTATAGTCATTGGATCTGGTGGTAACCCTGTAGATGTTGCAGTATGTCGCCAATATTTTAGATCTTCTTTATAAACATCATCTGAATCCCATATTTCTAAATTAAACTAGGTGAAAAAATGAAAAAAAAGATATAAGTTTTTTTGAATTCTCTATCAAGTAATGATGTAAAGTTCAATTGATTTAATTTCATCATTTTAAATTTAATTGAACCCATTAACATCGATCTTTCGTTTCAACTATTATTTATCCTCTTATAGAACTCAAAAGACGTGAAAATTCCGTTATAAATTTATTTAATTAAAAACCATACCCATTTATTGGGCCTCTTTGACGCTTGTCGTGGATTTAATGTTAAATTGGTATTAAGTGGAATATTTCCGCTGCTTAGACTATCATATTGTATAAGACGCGCCTGAGTAATTATTTGAGCAACTTTGGTATAAAAATTCTACAAATAAAAAATACCAAATTTAAGTTAAAATCATTAATTACATTGTCTTCAAAAAGTACATCAGACAAACCTGTACGATTTGGTCTGCTTTTGATTGCCGCGGGTAATAAGGTGGAGCAGGAGGGAGTGAAGCTTGTGAAGGAGTTCTGCGCATGTCATGCGGCATCAAGTATTCTTTTGGGATATTATACTAAAGAAAAAAAAATATTGAAGAAACGACTGAAGCTAAAAATATATTTTTTCTATCTTACAGCGAGATATCCATTTAGAATTTAGTGAATATCTTAGTTTATTATTATTTTAACAAGATGTTATTCCTAATATAAACAAAAAGAAAAAGTACTGAAAATTTCGTTGAAAGGACGGTTTTTCGACCGTATATTTTAATATATGAAAAAGAACAAACAATGAAATTTGTTTACTTTCCGAGAGAGTTTAGTTAAATACTACACTAATTTCCTTTTTAGCACTTCTGTTACCACTAAAAACTAGTAGTCATCCCCGATGCAAGCTGAAACTCATGCAACCAAAAAAAAAAACCATAAACGGGTGACTAAAAGAAACATATATCTTTTTTACGTTGATTGATCTCTTATCATTTAATCCTAATTATATTCTTTTTTCAGGTCTAATCTTCATTATTTGGTGTACATAATTAAATATTGAAAGAAAACTATTATAAATAATACATACAGGAAATATAATAATTGGGATTGTACTTTGTTTTCTCGTCAATTAACGTATAAATCAAAAGAGAAAGTACAAAAAAAGAATACTATTTTCCAGAGAAAAGGTATTTATATATTTATTGCATGGGTCAGCACGTCACACCATGAAATACCAGAATCAACACGCCATAAGTCTTTAGGGCAAAAAAAAACAAAAAAACATTATTAAATTAGCCAATAGATTCCCTGCGGATTTTCATAAATACTTTTTTACCGCGTATGTATATATGCGCGCAAAAAAACTTTCAGCCATTATCCGGAAATATACCTCCAGCTGCGTTCAATAACCACACTCGCAGTCATAAAATAAAATTTTGGGGATGTTATTACCAAAAAAAAGTTGCTAAGATAATTTTGGCATATGCCTGGGATCAGCTGAATCATTAAAGGTTTCCACGCGAACATCCGAACATCCACGAGATCATACTAAGAAGGAAAGTTTAAGTTGACCTTATTAATCCTAAATTCCCTAATATAGTCTGAAATTTTGTTTATTTGATTGATCGACAATATACTGTACAATTCCAATAGGTAAAACCATACAAAATATTTTAATTCTTACTGAACTACTGAACTTAAGGAATTTATCCAATGTATTATTGCACACAGCTGACATCTTTATATGATATTTGTAGCGCTCATCTTTTAAGGGGTTAATGAGAAAAAAACAAGGAAGGAGTATAAGGCACTCACAGTTAAAAGTGTATTAGTTCAATTGTTCGGCAAAACTGGTTAGTTAATTGATTAATAATCAACTTTGCCATAATACTATTTATATTATTCGGATAAAATAATGGAATTTAGGTAAAGAATTTATCTTTTCTTTTTTTTTCTTTCCTTTCAAAATTAAACGTAATATGTCGTGATTGGTTAATATCTTAGTAGTACTGATAATTCCGCGCGAAAAAACTTGTTTAAATTATATTATTAAATTAAATAGATTAATAATAATAATTTATAGAGAAATGTATGACAACCTATTTTTAGGTCGGAAAATAAACATCCCGATTGTAATAGATAAATTTTGCCGACCCGGTAAATAAAACATTACGTAAATCCGATTGCGCGGATCCAAGTTTTAGTATATAAATAGATTCAAATTTTTCAGCTTTCCTTTTTTATTATTTTTCTCCTAATTATCTTTAATTTAATTTTCATAGAAAAAACTTTTGTATCGAATTGATTATACTTAATATATTAAAAGAATCTACATATTTAATCCCTTTCATACCGTTTTTAATTAAAATGGCTAGTGTATCTTCTGCCTCATCAATTGTTATTCCACCTGCACCGTCAGTATATTTTACCTTCATTTTTCTATTTTATATATATATATATACAAAATACTAACTTTTTTTTTGTTGTAATTAGTTCTCCTTATATTAGGTTCGCATCGCTAAGACATTGGTATTCACGCTCAGAACAAACATCTGAAGCAGCCGAAGCACGTTTATTATCACGTTTAGCATATTTTACATTAGGAGGTAAAACATTAGGTACACCAGCTGATTCAAAAACAACAGCAAAAGTAGGATTGGTCGATTTAGATGGTGATGGAATAAGAAAGATTAATACATTAGTTATAGATCAAAAAGGTAACGACTTTGCAATCGACAATGGATCAATTTCATCCTTACTCTCTTCATCAAAAACTGACTCGCATACAACAAGTGAAGAACAACAACTTGGATTTACTCATGTACCACAAACTGATTTGAAAGTGCAATCAAACACGACTACAGTAAACGAAAGTAAAAATTCTTCGATAAAGAATTTAGTCATGTGTCATGGTTTTGGAGCGGGACTTGGATTTTTTTATAGAAATTATCATGGATTAAGTCAAGTACCGGGATGGAGAATATATAGTATAGATTGGTTGGGTATGGGTAGAAGTTCTCGACCAAAATTCATTATAAAAGAAAAAGAAGTTGATAAATATGTTGAGGAAACCGAAAAATTTTTTGTTGATTCTTTAGAAAAATGGAGAGAAATTCATCAAATTGATAAAATGACCTTATTGGGACATAGTTTAGGTGGTTATTTAGCAGCAGTTTATGCTTTAAAATATCCTAAACATGTAGAAAGACTTATATTGGTTTCACCAGTTGGTATACCAAGAAATCCACAAAATGATCCAGAATTTTATAATTCTGATGGTCGCGGTGTAAGACAAATTCCTGGATGGGTATCACGACTATGGAATGCACATTTCACTCCACAATTAATATTACGTTGTTTAGGTCCATTTGGGCCATCTCTTGTATCAAAATATACAACGAGGAGATTTTCACATCTTGAGGAAGTAGATCAATTAGATTTACATGATTACATTTACCATATTTCCACAGCTACAGGTAGTGGGGAATATTCCGTCACAAGATTACTTGAACCCGGTGCTTACGCTCGTAATCCATTAATTGATAGATTACATGAGATTAAAATGCCTACTACATTTTTATACGGTGAACATGACTGGATGGACTTTCGTGCTGCCGAAAAGGCTAAAAAATTAATGAATGTACCTGTTAGAATTGAAAGAATACCAGATGCTGGACATCATCTTTATCTTGACAATCCTATTGATTTTAATAGAGCTGTTATTGAAGAAATGCTTGAAGTGTCTAATATTAGCAAGCTAAATTATTTATCATTATAGAGATTATAGAGTTTATTAATTCTTTTTTTTTATTTTTTTTGTGTATTTAATAATACGAATGAACAAATGAATAGTCTTTTTTTAATAAAAATAAAATTTTATTTAAAGCTTTTAGCAATTTCTATCATTCTATTTTTTTTTCTTTACATAAAGAAACCACTATTATTAATAATAAACTTACCTACACTATTAACTAAAATAAACAAAATTTTAATCAATGTTTTTTTAAATAAATATTCGTAGTCAATAGACTTACCTCTATTTAAATATTATTTTATTTATTGAATACTAAATAATTTTAAGAAGAATTATTGATAAATTCCTTTTCCATTCACAATTTATCAATGACTGGTAGATTTCATTAAGAATTACCCTCAAATTACACTCTTTTTAATCGATATTCATATCATCAGATTGATTGAATGAAAAAAGTCCTGAAAATGCAGATTGTAATGCTCTTTCATGTAGAAATTTTGGAGAAAATCCACCCGCACGTAACTTGGTATTGGTCTCGGTATATCTTAATTTTAAAAAAGCAAGTTAAGGATAACTCTTTATATTAAATTGAGAATTTCTTTTTTTTTTTGTATTAAAGAAAAAGGATACGGATCATAATATTTGTCTTTAAGCGTATAATAACCAATGTCCAAATATTCAGACGCAATTGCATCAAATTCTTGTGAATCTTCCATAAAACTAGTAGATTCTAAATTACTGCTATACCATGAACTAAGATTGCTGTCTCCTGGTGAAGGATAATGTTGTTGTGGACTTTTATCTTCTTGACTACGTGAACTTTCTCGCATAGCCTTCTTTTCTGCTAAAATTGCAGCTGCAGATCCTTTAGATTTAGCCTACATGTATTTATCACATTAATTTATATATGTAGAATGCAAATATAATGCAAATATATAAAAGTGCTTTAAAATGTACCAGCTCTTCGATTAATTCAGCTTCCTCTCTTTCTTTTCGTTTCTTTTCCTCATCCAACTCTTTTTTATAACTTTCAAATTTCATACGTTTATCTATCTTTACTTTTTCACTAAAATAATTTGCCTTTTTAGCTTCTTCTTCTTGTTTACGCCTATTACGAGCTATAATGTCTCTATTTTCATTAAGATGCTTATTCATCAAAGCTTCTGTTTCTTTTTTGTCCTTATCATTAATAAGATTCCATGCTAAAGTATAGTTCAAAAGCACACTAGTTAAGAAATAACTATACATATTTATTTTTTAAGAAAAAAGAACCCTAGTGAAATATACCTATTTCTTCAACCATTTCCAAATAATCATTATACAAACGTAAACTTTCGAAATCTTCTTGACGTTGATTATACCTATTATATGTAAGTTTTAGTCTAATAATTATACTTGCAACGAATAATACATTTTATAAAAAAATAGTTTCTTACTGTTTTGATAACATTCTCCTAACCTTTACTTCTTTTTCGACACGTAAATCTTCAAATGTAGGTTCAATAAAGCTGACTTTTCTTAAGATTTTTTGACAAATTGGACATGGTCCTGCCCCATTTGCAAATAATCTATCTATGCATGATTCGCACCTATTAAGTAATGTACATTAACTTTCATTTTTTAAGAAAAATTAGTAAAAATATATGATCATACGTACATTTTATGATAACAATCACTAACAAGCAGTTTCATGTTAGGTGTTAGGTACCTATTATTCTTACATATTGGACAAACTTCATCTGCGTCAAATGAATATTTCGCATTTTTTGAAGAAGCCATAATATTTTTATCAACGAAAAAAAATTAGAATAATGGACAGCTATATCGTTTAGTTCATTCTGATCTATCCTTTGATTGGTCATATTTTTAATGCATTTATTATTTATTATGGTAAACTTCTAGTAATAGTGGTACACGAGTTGCGTGATGTTGAATCAACATCGGTGATTATCAACAAAAAAAATGTCTCTACATATTCGTTCTAAACAATTATTTATACAACCAAATTTTATTTATTTAAATAATTCTTTATCAAATCTTAAGTCTTTTCGTTTCATAGAATTTATTAATTTGGTGAGTTCAAAAAAAAAGAATAAATAACTAATTTTCATATTTCTAAGTATAAAAAAAAATTTATCCAAGTCCAAATTCTTTTTATATAGAAACATCCACAAATAAGGGAATATGCTTCAAAATCAAAGAGAAGAAAAAAAGAAAAAATCATGCCTTCAACAGCTCTTCCTTTAGTTGATGCGCTTGATATACTTAAGGTATAATAAGTTTTGTATATTATGTCACGTATACAAGTTATTTTAACTTTTCAATATGAATAGGCATATGAAATAACTTACCCGAATAGAACTTTAGAATTACACGTGAAAACCAGGCTAGAAAAAGGAAATTCGCCAGTCCGTGGTTCCGTGTCTTTACCAAAACCAATATCTAAAAAAGTAGCATGGCTGGTTTTTGCAAAGGTAACATTTTTATTTTATGAAATTTGCCTTTTCCTTATTTTTCTATGGAATTGACCAATACTAATTTCGTAAAGTAATAATAAATTTTTTAATTTATGTAATTTATTTATTTTATTTTAATAGGGGAAGAATGCGGAAGAGGCCAAAGCTGCTGGAGCACATACTGTTGGTGCAGAAGAATTAATCGCAGAGGTATAATATAAGCAAATAATTTTTCTCCAACCATATTTGAAACCTAATATCTGTATTTTAAACAGATAGCAGAAGGAAATTTTAGTGTTGGAAATTTTGATAAATGTTTATCAACAACAGAATTATATCCTTTAGTAACAAAAATTGCAAGAATTTTAGGACCAAAAATGTTAATGCCTATGGTGAAAAGAGGTACTGTTACTGATGATATTGTTGAAACTATAAAGAGAATGGATGATAAACTTGGTTTTAATAGTGATAAACTTGGTTGGATTCATACTGGTAAGTTAAAACTTATCTCATTATAAGAAAGATGTTTTAAATTAATAAATTTTTTTTCATAGGAATTGGGAAAATTTCTTGGACAACTAAGGAAATACAAGGTATTTTTTCCTCTATTTCGTGTTTAATAAAATATAATTTAAATTAAGCTATTTATTATTAATGCAGGTAATATTCAAGCTATCCTGAAAGAGATAAATGAACTTGGCAAAGGTCAAGATTCTAATAAAAAAGGTATGCTATATATGTGTGTGTAGAAATGTTTTTTACGATATATATTTAACTAAACTTTTTTTTAAGCTGCGTTTATTGAAAAAATTGCAATAAATCCGAATATGGGAGAATCAATTCATTTACTTGATTTTAAAAATCTCTTAGATTTCCCATCAGTTACAATTAAGTAATACTGTATAACAATGGACTACTCTAATTATTATACACAGGCTAGTTTATAAATAAATGTATAAACATTCAAATAAGTGGAAATTTTTATTATATAAATTACAATTTTTTTTTTTTTGCATTTAATAAAGAATACCATTAAATACAGTAGTTTTTAGTGTCTTTTGTGGGAAAAACCCCAAATAAAAAGAATAACGATACACAAAGTTCTAAAAAGTTAATTCTTGCTTTTCCTATCATATTAAGAGGTTACTACTTTTGTTTTCTCGAATTCTTCAATGCTTAACTCTTTATCCTTGTCATTATTATTATTTACATTATCGTTGGAAGAAGGTAATAATCCTTTAATATCTTTACCACTTTCAGGATTACCTCCTTTATTAATAATTTCTATAAAATTTGACGGAAACATTCCTTGTTCACCATTTCTCAGTCTTCCTCTCCACCATTGTGAAGGATTTCCCCACAAATCGGTTTTACTTAATACAGCAATAATTTCGCCTTTGGTAAAACTTAATTCAACAGACGATTCGCCTTTAAAATCATAAAGAGCTCTGCAAAATTCGAAATTTTGTGGTGAAGAGTTTGTTTGAACTATCGGAGTAGTATTAATTTCATTATTATTGCCAGCGCTTTCAGGTGGAATACTACCATCTAATTGTCGTTGTTCTTGATGTCTTCTTGAAATAACTTGAATAAACTTGTGCATTAAATATGGGACACCAAATACAGCAAGTATGAAAAATAATATAGGACGACGGGAATATTTTGTATTTTCTTGATATTGTTGGAAATTACCAGGAGTTAATTCATTTGGATTAACTAAAGGTCTTTTTCCTGTAATTTTATACCATAGATGTCGTATCCATCTAATTAAAGCAAATACGCTCAGTACTTGTCCTAAATAATTGCGTAAATTGCCAAATTGCTCTACTACTCCAACCATTGCCATAAATGATGAATGTGTAGCAAAGAAAGTAGATTCTAACATTTGTGAGAATCCACCAAACGCTCCTACTACAGATTCTATCATATGAAAACCTGCTGCTGTACTTGCTTCCATTCTTTGTGTAAGTGACATATCCTCAGGACCTCCCGGAACTCCTGGGCCTCCCGGGCCTCCTCCTGGTCCCATCATTCCTCCATATCCAAACCGATTATATGGTGATCCATATGACCCATGTGAACCATATGAACCATATGAACCATATGAGCCATAGCCATATCGATTATACGGAGAATATGACGAATATGATGAGCCATAACGACTATATGGTGAACCATATCCTCCTCCGTATGAGCTATAATTTGAATATGGACTGTATCCTGAACCATATCCGCTGGCTGTACCATAATCTAAATTTGAATAAGAAATATTTAGTTTAAGCATATAAAGATTCAAAGTTAACAAAAGTTGTCAAAAAAAATTTACTTCTATTTGTGAAGCTTGAAGACATTGTGGAAGGTCTTGCAGGAACGGCAGGAGGTGCATCATTAGTCGACGTACTAGTTAAAGATGTTTGTTGTTGTGTTATATTCGTTAATGGTATTCCATTATTTGGAACTGTCGCAACTCTTGAAGCTGTTCCAGTTCTCTCCCATGGTTTTGGTGGAGAAGGCATTGCAAAAAAAAAAATTCAAGAAAGATGGCGTGAATTATTAATTATTATTTATTATGTAATGAATGCGACCAGTTTACTTTTAGGCTGGGCGGAATTACTGTTTCACGTGATAAGAATTTTAGATGCGCATATTTTAATTCGTGGCCGGAGCATGTGTTATTCACACGGATCGGCCTATTCATAACCATAATTAAGGGGTTTATCAATTAAGAAACATAGGAAACATAGTTCTTGAGTTCCTGTTGCTTAAAGGCCTTCGGTTGTTATTTTTATTTTTAAATTGATAAATCGTAAATAACTGAAATGGAGTATGAGGACGTTTTGACTAATCAGCCCGTTGTTATCGACAATGTATATGTCTATCACTTTTTTTAAGTATATTTTTTGCCATTTTGTATCTGTGTATTCAACTTAATGATTTTAGGGTTCTGGAGTCATTAAAGCTGGATTTGCTGGTGATGATAGCCCAAAATGTTTTTTTCCGTCATAGTAAATATTCCCTATTTTATTGTTTTGTATATTTTTGTCCTCTTTAAAGTTTATCTAATATTTTTGTACGAAAAAATAGTGTTGGACGACCTAAACATGTACGCATTATGGCTGGTGCAGTTGAAGGTGACGTCTTTATCGGCCGTAAAGCTCAAGAATTACGAGGTCTCCTTAAAATAAAATATCCTATTGAACATGGTATTGTATCTGACTGGGATGATATGGAACGTATATGGAAATATATTTATGAAGAAGAATTAAAAACTGCGTCCGAAGAGGTACGTGTTAAGAAACTTTTGATTTTGACATTTAAGATTCATATTCGAAATTAATTCATCTTTTTTAATAGCATCCAGTGCTCTTAACTGAAGCACCACTTAATCCTAGAAATAATAGAGAATTGGCTGCTCAGATGTTTTTTGAGACTTTTAATGTTCCCGCTTTATTCGCATCGATTCAAGCAGTATTGAGTCTGTTAGTAAAAGAATAATGAGTTGATCAATTAATTTGTATTATAAATATTATAGTTAAACTGTATTTAATCATTATTTGTTCATTTTCATTTTTAGTTATTCATCTGGTCGAACTACAGGTATCGTCCTTGATTCAGGTGATGGCGTTACTCACGCTGTACCAGTTTACGAGGGATTTGCCCTTCCTAACGCTATTCGTAGAGTTGATATCGCTGGCCGGTACTCTATTATTTATATTTAAAGCGTGTACATTATATTTAAGTATTTAAAATTATTTTAATAATTGTTTTAAAAAAATAGAGATGTCACCGAATATTTGCAGTTGCTTCTTCGTAAATCAGGTTATAAATTCACAACAACTGCTGAAAAGGAAGTCGTTCGTATTATTAAAGAGAAAACTTGCTATGTGGCAACAAATCCAGCCAAAGAAGAAAAAGATACGAACGGAAAATTCGATGACTTTACTTTACCTGATGGCAACGTTGTTAAGGTAGTTTAAAAAAAGCTTTTATGCTGTATTATTAAACTTTTTTTAAGGGATCTAATATTAATATAAATAATAGTTGGGTACTGAAAGATTTAAAGCTCCAGAAATTCTATTTAATCCTGAATTGATTGGACTTGAATATGCCGGTATTCATCAAGTTGTTGTCGATTCAATTAATCGTGTAGATTTAGATTTAAGAAAATCTTTGTATGCAAATGTTGTCTTGTCTGGTGGATCAACACTTTACAAAGGTAAAAAAATCCATACATCTTTTAATTTGTAAGTTTGAATAATATCTAAATTAACATTTATTTTCTATAGATTTCGGTACAAGGTTGTTGAATGAAGTAAGAAAATTGGCTGTTAAAGATATTAAAATTAAAATTTATGCACCGCCAGAAAGAAAATATAGTACATGGATTGGTGGTTCTATATTAGCAGGCTTGAGTTCATTTAAAAAGGTTTGTAATTTTCTATTTATTTAAAAAGCTTTTTTTTAAATATTAATAATTGAATTTATATTATTTCAATAGATGTGGGTTTCGGCTGAAGATTTCCAAGAAGATCCGGATATTATTCATAAGAAAAGTTTTTAATTTATTTAATATCATATCCATAACATCACATTTATACTCCTTTTTTGACCTTATTCATAAACACTCCACTGTAATATTTCATAGTTTTACATTCCTTTTCTAGTAATGGTTGAAATGATTTTGCGGAACAATCTAGTCAACCAAATAACATTTGGTCAGAATTATAATTATTATTAATTCTTTGGCCGAATTAATAAATAAGTTTTACCATAAATTACCGATTTTGTAAATTAAATAAAAAAAAAATTAAATTTTACTGTTCCGTATATGGCTATATTAGCCATATGCAGTGTTCTTACATAAGCAATATCGACCCGTGTTTTGTAATAAAAGCATGGTTTGTCATACAATCGAATAACTTTCTATTATCTGGGCTGATAGATACTTACTATTTTTGTAACGATTTAAAAAGTATGTTTCTGCTAAAAAAAAAAAAATTGTAAATTCTTTTCAGAAATTTACAATTTAATTTATCAAAGAAATGAGCAGTCAAGGAAATACAACTAGTAATATTACGACAGAGAAAGATCGTCGTCTCGAAAATGCATCTTTTCCAGCAGTTAAACGAGACAGACTACCCACATTACAAGAAGTTCTTTCTCGTAAAACAGCTCCTCCAGTATGTTTATATAATTTTTACCTTTACATGAGAGACAGAGAAAAAGTTTCTGAATACTTGGATTTTTATCTCGATGTATTAGAACATGAGGTTTTATGTAAAGCTTATTTGAAAGACCTCAAAAAACTTGGATTGGATGTAGATGATGAGTATCCTGAATATGAAAGATATAGACCGGGAGGTAGTAAATCTGAGAAGGATAAATTAAGGCCTAGCGCGACCAATGTAGGTGTTCAAAGACATACGAGCTCTGCATCTCGTGGTTCTGATATTACAATCATTGATGATCCTCCTTCTCGCCCAGAATCACCATCAAGTTCACATATAATTGAGATTTCTAATGAAAATAAACAAAGACCTTTAACACATCGAGATTCTGTTCGCTCTAACAGAACCAATACGACAACAGGAAATTTTTCAATTTATAATCGGGAGAGACCATTTACAAGGGAGGACCTTCGTGAATCAGCAGAACGTATTTATTATAAATATATTTATGAAGGATCAGAAAAAGAAATTATATTATCAGACCATATTCGGGAAAAAATTTCTCACGCGATTGAAGAAGAAGGTGATGCTCAACATAAAAGAGCTGATCCTTGGATCTTTCACGAAGCAAAAAAAGAAATTTTTGCCTTTATGGAAAGAGTGCATTTCCCAAGGTTTTTAAAAGCCAGAGCATTTGGAAATATGCATGTTCGACAAATTACAATGAGATTGGCGATAGGTTTATTCTGTTTATTTATTGGTTTTGCTGTTGTGTTAAGTTTAATCTTTTTGGATAGAAAACCAAATACGTTACGGTTATGGGTACGTAATGTCTTAAATGGGTTTTAAATGTTTCATGACATATATTAATATGTCTTTTTTTTTATTATTAAACCCTTTTAGGGTTTTATCCCAATATTTTTTGGAATTAGTAATTTATTTGCTTATGCAACGAAGATTAGCCCTCTTTTCGTTTTATTGAAAATAAGGTAATAATGATAAATTTGATACATGAATTTTCTGTGTTCGGATTTTTTAAATTAATTATATAATTTATATTGTAGTGAAACAAAATTCTTTCATTTCCAACGTGTAAGGGAACCATACATATATACATTACATGTTAAAAAAGCCATTAAATACTTTTTATTAGGTTTATTAGTTTCTATAATTGTAATGGTAATTTTTGCAACTGTTCCGGGACATCGATTATAGACAATATCATAATAATAAATAGATTGAATAGAAATTCATAAAATTGGTATATGAATTTCAAAAGATGACAAAGAAAACAAAAGAATATTTAATTTATTTGGACGGTTGGGGAGATATGGGTTCAAAATCATGTATATTATTTTAGAAATTTTACTAATGATTATCACTGGTATTTTGATATTTGGTATCTGGTATTTTTAGATTTTCATATATTTGGTGGTGATCAACAGCATTTTGTAATAATATTTAAAATTTTGCTAAATAATTAATATTAGGAATAATAAAGGTTGTAACAAATATATGTTACAATAATTTGATGTATTATCAAATAGTTGCAAGTTATTATATAATCTACAAAAAAAAATATCTTCAAAGATGGAAACTTTGTACAAGTGTAGCAGAATGATTTTAATTTTGTTCATTATTAAGCTTCTTATTGAAGTTCATATATACTGTTAAAGATTCTCAACACCTTTTAATTCACTACTTCAAACTTTTGATTTTAGTAAAAAAAACACCAGTAATCTTTTGCAGAAGTAATGAAGATTAAATTTTGTTTCAAAACATAAGTATTTATAGAAAAAATAGTATTAAAAAATAAAAATTAATGAATATTTTTTTCAGAAGAAAATTAGTTAAAGTATTTTTTTATTTAATAAAAAAGTTATATTTAAAACCCAAAAAAAAAAAAGATTTATTTAAGACAATAGTTTATTTAATTTTATTTTAATTAGATAATTTAACAGATTTAAGATCTGTTAAATTATTTAGTTGACATTAAATTTGGCAAAAAATCAATATTTTATACTTAAAAACATTATTAAATTTAATATTTATAATTAAAAAAAATGGTTATTTTATTTAAAAAAAAATTTTTTTTTATTTTAATATATTGATTTAATTTAAAGTAAAATTTAGTTAATTAAATTATATATAATCAAATTAAATAATTTTTTTTTTCAATAAATTATATAAAGAAATGTAAAAACTTCAAAAATATATGAATAGTATGGATTATATTTATAAAAATAACTAAAAAAAGTTATTATAATATAAATTCAAACTATTAAATATATTAAAATTACAAGTATTATTAAAGAAAAAATTTTAAGAGATATTAATAAATACAACTATTATGTAATATAATCTTATATAATTTAAAGTAATATAAGAAATATATATATAGTATTATATAACTATTATATACTATATATTATAGGCTATAGTATTCTAAAGATCTTATAAATTTTAGAAGTTTAACTCTAAAATTTTTATTATTAATAAAGGGTATTTAAAATTTATAATGAAATAATTAGAGTATTATTATATATTATACTTAAAATATTTGTTGAATTATTTAAACAATAAAATTAATAAAAAATGTAACTTCTTTTTGAAGATATTATATAATATAAAGGATATTATAATTCATAATATATGAAATATATGATAATTATATAATTTAAAGTGTAATTTTATATAATTTAATAAAATATTGAAAAAAAAAATTAATATTAATATATAAATTTCAAAAAAAAAATGCTAAAAGAAATTAAATAAATTAGAGATTTTTTTAAAAAAAAATGGAATTTTGAAGAGTTTGAAAGATTTAAATAAAAATTGTTTAATTTAATATTAGCATTAAAAAATAATTCTAATATAAATTAATTCTAATGTAATATTAATAAATTAATATTAATATTAATATTTAGTTTAATATAAAATTAGTATTAATATTAAAAATAACTCATCATAAATATTTACTGTTCAAGTAAAGTATTTTAGAGGTTTATATTTATGATTATATAAAATATTATTACTATAATTAAATATTAATTTCTATAAAAATAAATAAAAAAAAGTATTAATATTAAAAAATTATTGCACTTTTCAAAATTCTGCTACTCTTCATATAAATTACCTAATAAAAAATTTATTAGATTATTAAATTATTAGAGATTATAACCAATAAGCATCTACTAATTTAAGTAATAATCGATAATTTGATTTTTATTACAAAAAATAATAAAATGCTATAATTTAAAAGAATATAATTTATAATAATTTTTAATTTAAAAAATTTTAGTAAAAAAAATTCAAAAAAATATAAATATTTTTCAATTTTACTAAAATTCAAAAAAATTAAATAATCAGTAAAATATTCAATTTAGAAAAATTATTGAATTTTATTATTATTATTACTAATATAAATTTATTATTGCAGTTTTCAAATTCTATATATATTGTGATTACTAAATGATTATTATTTAGAGAAAACTTTACTTTAAAAGATCTAAATATTTTATTAAATACAAAAAATTTTATTTTTAGTTAATATCCTCCTTAATTCTAGTAATTTAAGCTTAATTCTAATTAAAATTACAATGTATCTTCTTCATATAATATCTAGTATTTATAAAGTACTTATAGATATTATTCAATTTTTAAATTAAATAAATTTACAGTATTAGATGGTAATTATATAATAATATTTTTATAAATACATGTACTTTATTTAAGACTAACTATGTATATATATTTAAAAGATATATATTTAAAAAGGCAAGTTCTATTTGTACACGGGGTGTTTAAACACGGGTCATATTAGTAGATTAAAAATGGCATTCAAAACCTCCTTTAATGCCTTAAGTAAACTTGCAGAGCAGGTGAAAATACATATATTTATCTATAATATAATAAGAATAAAAAGTAAAAGAGTATAATGTCAGTAGCATTCAATTTCAAATTAAAAAAAAAAAATTAGTCTATTAAAAATTATATTTATATGATCTGTGTACAAACACCCTGTGTAAATTTAGAAATTTTCATTTAAAAAATAGCTAATAAAAAAATAGATAATTAAAAATTTTATAGAATTTTTAATTTAAAGTTTTTTTTATTTATTTAAATTCAAAATACTTTTATAAATATATTTTAAATAATAGGAACTAATATATTTTATAAACTTTTTAATGCTTAATATAAATTGTTTAATTTAAATAAATTTTTTTAAAAAAAATTAATAGTAATTAAATAACTATTACTAATTAATTAATAGTTATATAAATATATTTATAAAAAATATTCTAATTATATTTAAAATTTATAATTGCTTACATATATAAAATATAAGGTTGCTTGTTTAAATCTTTTCAAAATTTTATGATTAGTTTCTTTTAGATTTTACTATAATTTTATTATAATTTTAGCAAGATTTTGGCAGTTTTAGCATTTATAATAAGTTTTATTAAGGTTTACTTTTCTTTAAAGTTTTAATAACTTTTTAATAAGGCTTTTATATAGTTTTGGTAAAGTTTCGCTATTTCAGCATTTTACTAATTGCCAAAATCTTATAGTTTCTTCAGTAAGTCAATAATTTTAATAAAATATAAAGGAAATATATTTAGTCCTAAATTTCAAATTTATAATTAAAATATAAAGTATATATAAAAAAATATATATATTTATAAAGAAGGCATTTATGAAAATATTATTATATAATTATATATTTATTTGGGTTCTGGTACGAAATCTCAAAAATCACTTGCACGACTAATACAAGACCGACAACAAAATCCCAACAATCCAAAATCTCGACAATCCAAAATCCTGACATTCTAAAATCCTGACAGTCCAAAATCTCAACAGTCCAAAAATCTCAACAGATCATTATTTTATAAATATAATGATGTGTGTTCTATAATATCAAAAATATGACAAATTCGAAGTGTTATATATTAATAATTTGAATTCTATGACATACGAATTAAATAATGTTTGACAAAAAATATTTAATGACATATTTATTTAATAATTTAATAAAACATATGGGCCGATCCTTGGAATCTAATTTTTTTACACAAAAATAATTTTATTAAAGCAAATATAAATTATCATTTATATAAGAATAATAAATTTATACCAGATAATGCAAAAAAAACTAATTAATTATATAATTTTTAATTTTTTTTTAATATAAGATATCATTAAAATTTAAAAGATCAAATATAACTCTCATGACAAAATCATTGATAATTCTTCGTAGAAATAAGCTATACAAATAAATTTACATTCATTTGAAAGAGAAAATCAAGATCTATCTAATGAATCTAAAATCAAGTGAATTGAATCACTAGTTGTTCAGTAATCACGTTCAGTATATTATTGAATTTTATCTAAATTTGATCATTAATTACTTCACATATAGTGATTCAATTTGAATGATCTTTGCTCCCTAAGGTGATGCCAACTTTTATCTTTAAAATAAATTTAAAATAATTCGTTTAATATATGTAGATGTTTAGGAATCATCAATTATATTATTAATATAAAATTTTATAAGTTTGATAAAATCTGATATAAAAAAATTTATTAAATACCTGTAGATGCAAGCTACACGAATGAAATTATATTCATTTGAAAGAGAAAATTGAGGTCTATCTAATAAGCCTAAAATCGAATGAATTGAATCACTGGATTGTGAATAATTACGTCTAATATATTTATTTTTAATTTTTAAATTTGATTTGACTTTGATCGTTAATTACGCCTCATCCAGTGATCCAATTTTCCTGATCTTTGATTCTTACGATAGAGCAAATTCTCAGCTTTCAAATGAATGTAAAATGATGACGTTAGCATATCTCCAGGAATAATAATGCACGATTTTGTCACCTGCATAAAGTCCGATCTGAAAATTTTATTTCTTACCAAAAAATGCTTTCATAAGAGAATCCCAAATTCTTTTACTTTATTTAAAAGATTTTATTTGCCATTTAAGGATTTTAGTAGAATAAATCTAATAAAATAATTTTAAAAGATAAAAAACAAATATATAATTAGTTATTTTGAAAAAAAAGAATATCTTATTATTCATTTTACAACTATTTTACATCATAATTATTTTTTATTTGCATGTATTTTTTACAAAGAAAAAACAATAAATTAAAGCTAAAAATTATGAAAAAAAATGTCTTATCTATGTATATAAAATATTAAGTTTTTTCTTTTACTTACCACTTAAAAATAACTGCTATATTTGCTTATAAACTTTTTTGTCATATTTAATAAAAGTGAATAGAAAAATGATGGAAAAGTAATGGGAGTGATGGGGAAAAAGAAGTGGTTATTACCGTTATTTTTGAATATTGATTAAAAAAATTTTTTTTATTTTTTATTAAATCTGAGTTACGTAAATATGTAACACATATTTAATTTAGATTTGTGTAATGTTAATCTTACTAAAATATTGAATTTTTATAAAAATCTTAATTTAGACTAATTCCAAAAATCGGCACATATGAATTATTCCATTTGATATTTTATTTATTAATACATACATTTTTTTTTTAATAATATTACAATTTTCTCCAATTTCTTTCTAATTAATGAAATTTTTTTCAAATTATATATGGATGAAATTTGTGAAATAGTTCCTTCTCAAAAAGGAAATGATAAAATTAATGTTCGTGGTTATCTAATGATAAAAGAAAGAAATAGAAAAAATAAGTTCTATTGGTGCTATGAGAGAAAAAAATCTGATTGCAAAGGTCGTGCAGTAACTATTTTTACAAATAATTTTCATTACCTTCAAAATTTTGTTGATCATAATCATGCTCCACAAGCAAGTAGCGTCCAAGTTGCAAAAGTTGTTGCACAAATAAAGAATCAAGCTCAGGAAAGTAGCAGCAATCCTGCACAAATCATCCAAAATAATGTCACAAGAACTTTTGAAGAAATTTTTCCTTATTTACCAACACAAGAGGCTCTTCAAATGAGAATTAAACGAGTCAGGAAAGCAAATACACCACCAGAACCACAAAGTCTTGAACAAATTAATATTCCTGATTCATTTTGTAATACTTTTAATGAAGAGTTATTTTTAGTGAAAAATATTGAAATTAGAAGTGAACACATTTTATTATTTACAACAAAAGCTAATGTCCAACATCTATCTCAGTCACCATTCTGGATCATGGATGGTATGTTTAAAATTGTCTCCAGAATCTTTTATCAACTCTATACAATCCATGGTCCTGTTGGTGCAGAAGAAAACTCTAGAATTCTCCCATTAGTATATGTATTGATGAGTGGAAAATCTAAAGAATTGTATCAAGTATTATTTCAAAATTTAATTGAATTTGCTGAAGCAAATAATATTTCATTAAGACCATCAAAAATTCTTACTGATTTTGAAATAGCAGCAATCAATGCGTCAAATGAGGAATTTCCTGGTGTTATTAATAAAGGTTGTCTTTTCCATTTGGGGCAAAGCGGCTGGAGGAAAATCCAAGAATGTGGCTTAGCCGTTCAATATGGTTCTGATGAGCATTTAAGTCTCATATTGCGTTACTTATTTGCTCTAGCATTTGTTCCATCAAGTGAAATTCCCATTGCTTTTGATATCTTGAAATCAAGTATACCACCAGAAGCTAATGAAATTGTGCAATGGTTTGAAGAAAATTATGTCCTTGGAAAAGTACGAAGACAATTACAAGATGAAAATATAATTCGCACACCACCTCTTTTTCCACCTCAGTTGTGATCTGTGCATGATTCAATGAAGTCAGGTATTCCAAGAACACAGAATTTCATTGAGACCTGGCATAATCGTTGGAGCAATTTAGTTAGGGTTGGTAAAGTCAGTCCTAGTTCGGTTTTAGTCCTAAGACTTGCAAGTTTTATCCGATAGACCTACAAACTAAGTCCATATATGATTAGTCTAGGACTTGTGTCTGACCAAGTCCAGTTCTGGACTAGATCCTAAGACTCAGTCCTAAACCAGTTTAACGTATATCATTTATTATAAATTCTATATAAAATTTCTTTTTTTTCTATCGTTTTCCTTAAAATTAACATAAAAACATTATAAAAAAACTCCAAAAACTCCAAAAAAATATACTAAAAGTTTTATTTGTATAAATGATGATCAATTGATCATATGTTAATATGTTATACAACGTAATACTAAATACTGCATTTAACAAATAAAATATATATTACTTCAACTAAATTTGTTCACCGATATTATTCTCAACCCAACTTTTTGTACATAACGATGCTCTTGCAGTCTCAGAACATAAACGATTTCGAACTTTGGTGATTATATTGCCTGCAACAGAAAATGCTTGTTCACAGGCTACACTTGTGGATTGTATTGCTAAGTAGTCTTTTGCCATTAGTGAAAGTACCGAAAATTCAGTGGAGTGGGCTTGCTACTAAAGAAGCACTTCCACATTTTCATCACATGGCAAAGCTAGATATCTTTCTATTTCGGCAAAATCAGGGCTAGGTGAGGGTGGTAGTATTGTTTCAGCAGTTACTCCTATGCGACGTTTTTTTAGTTGACGAAAATATTCTCGTGATGATGTAGAAGGAAGGGAAGTTTGTGATAGTGGCTTTTGGGAAAGATAGAAGGAAAATTGTTCACATAAAGCGGCAATAGCATTTGTCGTTGGTTCACCTGGTTCAAAAAGAGAAATTTTATTTCGGGGGTCTAATATTGATGAGATGGTAGTATTATTATCAATAATTAACCAGTATTCTTTAAGTTTTTCATTTATTAAAGCCGCTAACATGTATTGTCTGAATCCATCCTCCCTTTCCACACAATACTTTAGATGATCACAAATTTCATTAAAGTAAAATCGAACATCAGCAATAGTTGGGTACAATGATCCTGAGAGATTTTTTGTTGTTCTTTCAAGAGGTTCTAAAACGATCACTGTTTCCTTTATTAATAATTAAAAAGGATTTAATTTTGTAAGTAGTAATAACAAAAAAAAAAGAAATTTGTTATTGAAAAAAAAATATTATTTCATTTTTACCTTTATTTTCGTCCATGCTTCAACATCTGGCATTAATTCACGCACACTATCATGTTTAGCTGCAAGCGTTTTCATTTTTAATGCCGTTTCCATTCGCTGTAACTTACAAAGCATGTAATAGGTGGAGTTCTACCGCCGTTTCTATGTCTATTTCTGGCCGAGTACTCAAGTTTCTCTATAATTCACGTAATTCATCACATAATAAGACTGAATTTTTAATTTTTGACATTAGTTGTCACACTTCTACTATTTCTTGATCAACTATTTCCATTTCTTGCTTAACTGCAAGGTTAAGTATATGTGCTGAACAACGAT
Organism: Rhizophagus irregularis; assembly: GCF_026210795.1. NCBI lineage: Eukaryota > Fungi > Glomeromycota > Glomeromycetes > Glomerales > Glomeraceae > Rhizophagus > Rhizophagus irregularis. The sequence goes on along the minus strand of NC_089444.1, from coordinate 2,234,265 downwards.
AATGGCTGAAGGTAAGATTATTTAATTGCCGATCTGCATGTGATCGATAGAATTTACATAGTAAAATGCGGCGTTATGTTAATTAATAAAAAAAATGCCGTTTGAAATCTCTGTTTCCCCAAGGAACAACAACGTAAAATACATACATAACACCAAAAAACTTGTTGTGACGGGTGCTATTATATCAGAACTTCATTATTATGGTCATATTTATATGACTTGTTTATTATTTTTTAAGGAAAAAATTCAAGATAACTATTCTTATTTTGAAATTGCGTTAAACTTAATAAAAGCCCTTTTATTATTTATATATTTCATTATATTCATATTTTTTACAAACTGGACGTATTTGTGAAAGAAAAAGAGATATAGAAGTGCGTAATGTTATTAAAAATGTAATAGTTGACAGAAATAATAAACAAAAAAAGTTTTATAAGCGTCAGAAGAAAGTTAAAGAGGTAGAAATCAGTTATACCATTTATACCATAGAAGTAAAATACTATGAAATCTCCGTTTTCTACATATAAAACTTTATAAATTGCAAAGAAAAAAAACTTTTTATAAAAAAATTTTTTTTTCTAAGATCTTAAATGTATATTGCAGGTGTTAAATTACGCAATTGTATAACAATATGGTTGCATTTTATTTGATATAAAAGAATGATCGACATGGCTTATATATAAATGTTGCGTCACATTTTATTATATAAATTCTATCGATCACATGCGGATCAGCAATTAATTCTTTTTCAAATTCTTCTGATAATTTTCGTCCACATACTAACATCGCAGATTCATTATTTGTAGTAAGTGCTAACGCTTTACCTGCTAAGTTAAATTCATTAAGAACATTAGTGATTGCTGCTGCCATATTGATTCCTATATGACGAACTTTAAAGGGAATAATATCAAGTAAAAAACGCTGAAAAACCCAATTTTGGTCAATATAGTGAATTGTTAGGCCAAGGTATGCTTCGCTACTTATAGTTGATGTTATTATCGGCAGTGAAGGAAAGCTTTGCTAGATATTTTTGTAAATCATAGCCAATATTAGAATGACGTTCATTAAATTCATCAATAATCATTTCTTTTATTTGATGTCGATCAGGAATTTTGTAACGAGGATCGAAAATATGCATCATTTCAATAAATTTTTCATTTTCCACAACACTAAAAGGTTGTTGGTTATCAATAATCCAAATAACAACTGCTTTATCTCGCTCCAATTTTTCTTTTGCAGGCCAAGGGTCTGTACATTTGAAATTTAATGTTGTTTGCTTTCTGACCTTTTGAATTATTATGTTGTGCTTATTTAAAAGATGCCGTTCAATAGTAGTATTACTTGACTTAATAGAAAATACATAATTGCACCTTTTGCATACAGGTACTCCCAGATGAGCTGGGCTTTTGCAATCTACATAATTCCGTAGAGGTGAAGTTTTTCGAGAGCTTACGGCACAGTATGTAATATGTTATCCAAAATGTCATCGCTCTCCAAGTCAACAAAATCGAACGCGTCATCTAAACTCATTGTGTAAGTTTGTACAACAAAAATTAAAAATACCATGTAATATATATACCAAATGTAAGAACCCTTTTTATTGGTTAGGAACTCAGACTAACTCCTTATTAGTCCAAAAAATCGGACTTAAAGATCTGCAGACTCAGTCTTAGGACTGAGTCTTTAGGTCCAAAATAAGGACTTTACCAATCCTAAATTTAGTTGGTAATTCATATGTTAGGATTTATACTATTATTAAGGAACTTCAAAAAGAGCAACAAAAAGTAGAATTACAAATTGAAAATATTCTTCGTGGTGCACAACGTCCAAAGCAAAAAAATGCTATAATTGATAGAGAAAATAGAATTACAACAATTTTTAATGATAGAGTAAATCGCACAGTAATGGATTATTTACGTGGAATTGCTCATAACATTTCTTTATAATTTTTTGTAATTACTTATTTAGCGAATTTATGCATAGAACATTCAAAAAAATGCATTAATTTTTAGTTTTTTAATTTAGTAAAAAATAAAAAAAATTATTATGATAGTTTATTACAAAGAATTGATAATAATAGCTTAAGCAATATAGTTATAAATTAATAACATCAATTATACTGTATAAACAAATGTAGAAATAAAATAAATGAAATATAGTTTATAATAAATAATTATTGTGATATATAATTAATTGTGATAAATCTTAAATTTTGTTCTTAAAATGTTAGAATAATTAACTTGTCGGAATAAAACATGTCAGGATTTTAGGTTGTCGGAATTTTAGATTGTTGGGATTTTAGATTGTCGAGATTTTGGATTGTCGAGATTTTGTTGTCGGTCTTGTGTCAGTCATGTAATTGATTGTTGAGAATTTGATCGGATACCATTTATTTGATATAATAATAGTTATTTATTATTATGTAATATTAAAAATTAATATTATTTATTTATTTATTTATTTATTTTTTTTTGAAATTTACAGTTTATTAAAAATAACACTTGGATCTATACAATATAGGTGTAACTACTACACCACAAAAAATACAGAAAATAGGTCAACCATCCCCCGAAGTGCAATGTGAGGATGCATTAATAAACCTGGTGCAAATGTACCTTCAAACCAGAGAAAAATGCAGGAAAAGAAAAAACAAAAAAAGAGCCCCACATTTAAAATGAAAACAAAAAAAAAACAAAAATGTAAAAATAAGGAAACAGTCAGTAACAAAGCCACCCTACTACATCTACACTCCTAAAACTAAGACTATCTAACCATTCTTTCGAACTTATATTATGACGCTCCCAGTTTTCTAAGCATCGACCTTATTTCTGCTAAAATAGTAAGCTTGTCAATAACGCCCAAGGCCTTATCGATCTTCTTGATTTCTTTGTCCACCTTTGTCTTACTGCTCCGACTGTATGTTAGTATTAGTTGTTCGAACCTTGCTAGTCTCCTTCTTGATTCGCCTTCTGAAGATTCCTCTTTCTTTGCTTCAAGTTAGGAGTAAAGTACCTCATCCAATCACCAGTAAATTCATCCAAGTTAAACGGCTTACCAATGACATTTTCCAAGTCAGTCCATGATTCGAAGTAAGTTATTAGCTTGCGAATGCCCCGATCTTGAATTAATTTAAATGCTTTGCAGCCAATGGGTGCAAATTAATATTATTTATTTAATATAATATATAAGTTATTTTATATAATATAATTTTTTTTTTTTAGTGCAGTATCAGAATAGAAATGTAAATCTAAACAAAATACATATAAAGATTAAATAATTAAACTAATTTAATTATTTAAGTACTAAACCACCTGTTAATTTTTAGTATATGTATACTGTTAGTTGAAACTTAAGTTCACTTTATAAATGTCTTTTCTTAAAGAAGAACTCTTTCTTTCAGTTTACACCTTTAAGTATTCTAAAAACTTACTATAATTATAACATAAAACTCAAAGTAAAAAAAAAATAGAGAAATAACAAAATAAAAGTCAAAATAAAAAATTATAAAATAAAAAAAGAAAATCATTAGTAATAATTTGAATAGCAAATATATTTTTTTACTATACAATTTTCTTGGCCTCTTTCTCTTTTCTATCAGTTAACCAATATTCTTAGTAGTATTTCTGATTTTAACTAAAACGTTGCTACTATCAAAGCCTTTTTGTTTATTTGAGTTTTTTTTAAAAGACTTTTACTTCTTATTTTATCTATTCAAATTCTTGTGCATAAGAAGAACCCTGCTTACTTATAAGATAGGTCACCTCCAGGCTTAAGGTAAAAATCATATATAAAATTCTTTGCAGATCCTACTATAAAAGGAAATTTTATGTTACATTGTTATGATTTTTTTCCTTTTTAGCTAATTAACCAATAGAATTTAAGAAAAAAGTAAGGTAAAAACTATTAGTAAAAGGCTAATTTTCTACGGTGACCTTTATTATAAGTAAGCAGGGTCCTGCATAAGATTAAAATTCTTACCTGGATTCTGCTTCTGATTAGGATTTTTTTTTTGGTAGCTTATTTTTAGATTAATTTAAATAGGTGAAAAATACTGTGATTAAACACTATTAAATTTTTTGAAATTAAAATTAATATTAATAATTTTATCTAAATTAACTTATGTATCATAATATATAATTAATTTTCTTTGTTTATAATTTTAAATAATATTGTATGTTTGATATTCTTTATAAAAAACCAATAGTAATTGAACTAAATCTCTAGTAAGATATAAAACACTTATATTAATATTTAAAGAAATATTTATTAATACAGCTTAAAATCTCTTATATTCTTTATGTTATTTTAGAATTCAAGTCACTGAAAACCATCTTACAGGTAATTTACAATTACAATATTTTTATATTTTAAAAATAAATAAAGCTTTTTTAATTTAAAAATATTTGATAATAACTCATTATTTAATTATAAAAATATAAAAATTTTATTATTTAATATATTTTGTAATAAATTTAATAAGCTTTTACTAATAAAAGAACTAATAAAAATAATGAAAATCAATTATAGATTCGCAGTATAGTAGGTTCAATAATCACCTTTGCAAAAAAAAAACACTTTTATATAAAATCTTACTTTAGAATTTCTTAAATTTTATTGGTTAATTAACTAAAAAGGAAAAAATTATAATAATGTAATATAAAAATTCCTTTTATAGTAGAATTTTTAAAAAATTTTATATGTAAACTTTACTTTATCCCTATGAAAAGTCTTTATACTTTTTTTTTTTTATTGCAGTAAATTTGCAATTTTATTAAAGTAAAAAAAATTAAGAAAATATATACAAAGTAAAATTTTCTAATAACTATTCTAATATAATTAAACTACAAATCACTTGTCATACTAATAGTATTCAACATGTGTACTGTTGAGTAATTGTTTGACTCTGTAGATAGACTTTATTTAATAATAAATTATCTTAACCATAAGATTCTATTTTCAATATCTGGTAGTCCAGTATCTAATTCTTTAAATGCAAATTCACATACTTTTACACTGAGACCAGTGTTGGAAATTCAATATGCGGAGTGTGCGCGCGCACAAATTTTAAAAACTCCGCACATGACCAAAAATTTTTGTGTGCGCTTTGCGCACACAGAAATTTGCATATCTAACACATTCTTGTATATTTTACATATTTCCGCACATTGCATATGAATTTGCGCACATAAAAATTTCAAATAATGTGCGCATTCTGCATATGATTTAAAATCTGAATTTCCAACACTGACTGAGACATTGTCTTTACTCTTTAGACACCTTAATACCTGGGAAAAAGTCACAATTTCCTACTTTATGGGTATCATAAAATTCATAAAGTCTTTATACTTAAAATATACTTAAAATATATTTAAAATATACTTAAAATATACTTAAAATAAGTATTAATTTTAATTTATAATATACTTATAATATACCTTTTAATGTACTTGTTTTTTGCCTAAGTACTTAAATTATACTTAAAATAATAAAAATATACTTAAATTAGAATTTAAATACAATATAAATATATTTTTTTATACTTAAAATAGAATTCAGAACTGGATGGTACATCTAGTCTTATATTATTAATGAAGATTTAAAGGTTAAAAATTTCAAAGTATGATAATAGATATTTATTTGAAATATATTTATTTAATCACATTTTATTTACCAAATTAAATTGGTTCTTTTTTTCTAATTTTATTAAAAAACAAGAAATAAGACAAATTATGTTTCAAAATTTTCTATTATTATATAATAAAACAACTATTAAATATCTTTAAAGAGTTAATTATTTAACTTCTTTTAAAGTATATATATCACTTGGTTATTTTATTGAATAATAGAATATACAAATATTTATGTATGTCTTTAATAATCTGCAAAATAATTTGCAGATACTATTTAGTGTAATGTTATAAACTTCAGATGTACAGTTTTATATCAGATTTCTTAATCGATACTAGTTTATTTCAAATTAATTAAATTTTAGAAAGCAACCTTTTTATCCTATTACAAAATTTAAAAGTTAATTAAATGCTTGATTTTTAGCTCTTAATACTATATCTGATTTCTAACTTAACAGATGAAATTTTTAAATTTAATATTAATTAATATGCTTTTCTTAAAGAGTAATATCTATATTATATTAATATACAATAGTTAACTAATTAAACTAAGCAAATTGGTTGCAAAAGTTGTGATGAATTTTTTATTACTTTATTTAAGAAATATATTGATAAAAAAAAACTGGAAAGCAATAAATTTACAATATATAGATATATATCATAATTGTCAACATCAAATCATAGATAAAAAAGTAAACCAAGAAAATAATAAAACAATTGAAAATCCTATAATCAAATATCTTAAAAGATGACCATCTAAAACTGTAAGATATAAAGAACTTTTACAAATTTTAACTCAGTTTAATGAAGTTTCAATAGGTTGAAATGTAATTTATACAATAGGAATGGAATTGAAAAAAAAGAAATAATGAAGTATTGAATTATTAGATTTGTAATATTGAATTAAAGTAAATATTAAATCAGGTTAAAGTTAGAGTTAAGTTAGTTTAGTTAAAATTTGAAAGTTCAAAATGCTAATTCAATTATTTTGTTTATTTTGTAAATATGAAATATAAATTTGCATTTATTTATTAATATGTTATTATAATTATTTACAATAAAATTTATAAAATATTAGATGGGTGCATGTAAAATAATATACATGTTGCTATAATTTATGTGTAAAAATAATAAGAATTTAAAATTTTATATTTAATTTATATACCTTTATATTTATGCAAATATATAGAAAAAAAAACTGGTTTATATATATATTTATATATTTTAATATTAAAAATAACAGAATATTTATGCAGATTTTTAAATATTGCAATTAAAGTTTTTTTTAATACTGAAGTTTATATTAAAATTAATAATTTTATTAAATAATTTAAATGATTGATTTTATATAAAGAAAATACTTATTTCCATATATTTTTTATATTTATATATAGAATACTTTGGGTTATTTTTTTTTTTTGCAACAGTTTACTTTTATTTCAAAATGTCTATTTTTAAAATATGATGAATAATATAAAAAACTATGAAACTGAATATAAAATAAAATATAAATAAGAATAGAAAATATTGAAAGATTTGGACAGAATTCACTTACTCTTAATAGAGATCTTCAGAAAAAATTTTAAATTTACTGGTAATTTTACCAGAGATCCTATTGGTTAATTGATCTAAAAAGAAAAAAAAATCATAACAACGTAGTGTAATATTTCCTTTTTTAAGTGTAATTTATCTATATATAGTAGGATTTTCAAAAATTCTCAATTATAAATTTTACTTTAGGTTTCTGGTAATCTATCTTATAAATAAGCAGAGTCCTATTTGAACACAAATACCTGGATTAGTATCCCGCATATGTGACTCAAAATGACTTGCATAGACTTGCATAATATAAATAATATAGTTAAAGTATTATAAAAATTAACATAGAACAAATTTTATCATATAAAAAATTGATTCAAAACTCAATTCGATTCAACTCGTAAGGAATACTAACCTGAATTATATCTTAAGAGTTAGGAGAAATGAACTTTCTTTACATATTTGAACTATATTAATAAAAATCAAATAATATAGTAAATACAATTATATATTATAGTTACTAATTATAATATACTATAATGCAGAAATTTATATATGCTATAAAATATAATATATAATACGCAAAACTAAAAAAAAAAGTATAAAAAATTATTAATTAAAAGTAATATAATTATATATAATATTTCTTTTTTATGGAAAAGGAATAATACAAAAAAACGGGGACAATGCCATTCAAAACAATAAAGAATTTGTTTAGCTGAGCCTAAACAAAAACTCCTATCGTTGAGGACAACAAACAGAGAAACAGAAACTACACGTAAAGTAGAAACAGAAGAGGGAGATTTTGAACAACGGCCCAACACTCCCCCAAAAACAAAAACATTCAAGACAGAAACACGACGCGTACACAGCAGACAGAGAATAACTACACGCAACAAAATGCAAATGTATATAACAACAACACATACAATTTAACATTCATGGGACACAACATTAACGGCCTGGGCCCCGATCATTCCAAACTTAATTTACTAATAGAATACTGTTCAAACAAAGGAGCTGATATAATAGGTATATGCGAAACAAACAGAGATAGAAAACACGGAAAATTTTGGAACAAACAAACACTAGAATATACCTCTTTCTGGACTAACAAAGACAACAAGATAAAAGGGTCAGGAGTTTGCATAATGATTAACAAGAAATGGGAAAAACACATTGGAAAAGTCAATAGAATAGGTGCATCTTACATAGAAGCCTTAGTACTCTTCAAGAATTGCACGCTCATAGTAGGTGTAATATACATACCACCATCAGACACGAAAATACAAAGTGAACTAACAAGCTATATTAAAAAAGAATTCACTAATCACAGTAAAAAAAATAGGTATTACATTCTGATAGGAGATCTCAACTCATATTTGGACAGAACACTAGATTATAGCGGCCCATCCAAACTCGGAAAAAAACCTTCAAATATAATTACGTGGTTAGACAATGCCTTTTTTACGGACACGTACAGAAAACTAAATCCCAAAAAGAGATGCTTCACATGGAAAAACAAAAATACATCAACTAGAATTGACTACATACGGGCGGACCCTAAACTTGAAGCTAACATAAGAAAGAGTCACATATACCAGTCAATTGACATTACAGATAGTGATCACAACATCACACTCGCAGAAATCTCTTTCACTAATATAATAGTCACTAACAACAAAGGAGGTAGAAGAGCAGAAAAGAGCTCAACACGTATTGTATACGACTACGAAAACACCACAAATGAACAGTGGAACAGATATGAAAAATACCTTAATGGCCTTCTGAAGAAACATAAAGCCTTCAGATACAGAGAACCATAGACGAAAATGAGGATACACTAAATAAATTATGGGACATCATATGTAACTGCATACAACAGGCCGCGCTTAAACACATTCCACACAAGAAAATAGGCGGCGTCAAAACCAACTTTAATAGGAATTATAAAGAAATCGAAAACTCCTCTAAAGAACGTAAGGACCTATTATATATTAGAAGTATAATGAGGAAATTATATAAAAACGAATTGAAGGGGGTAGAGTTACGCAACGCATCAAAAGGAATTAAATCGTTCAACCAATGTTACGGAACCAACATAGCAGAGATAACGGAAGACACGGACTGGCACACATGGAAATGCGAAACGAGAAACTGGCTGAAAATAGTCAGAAGAATAATTAAAATAAAGGACAAGGCAATCAAAGAAGCATCAATAAAGAAAAGGATAGAAGAAAGAAATAGTATGATTACCAAGGATCAACGGAAAATGATTAATAGCATCCTAGACAAACATACTCAAAAATCAATCTGGACAGAATACGTATACTCACTGATACCCAAGAAGAAATATTGCCTGAACTCTAAAGAAGAAGTCCATACAGAAGCGATTAACGCGTATTCATCCCTATTCCGCTCACGAAATCATAAATTCGAGAATCTCCCAGAACAGTGGAAAGAAATATATGAACCGCGGAAAGACATAAACCCGGAAATTTACGAACACCTAAATGATATACCGACCGAACAAGAGTGGTATGAGATGCTCGAAACTATGAACGATAAATCAGCACCAGGCATCTCTAACATCAGCTATAAATTAATCAAGAAAGCTGGTGCAAAAGCCAATGACTTGTTCAGGCAATACACGGACTATGTTATTTGTTACAAAACATACCTACGAAATGGAAAATCTCTCAATTGTATCCGATCCCCAAGACTTATGATTGGGATTTCAACCTAGCAAGGACGAGACCAATTTTACTTATTGAGTGCCTGCGTAAATGTGCAGTCAAAATTACCACAAAACGCCTAGGAAATATTCTCAGTAAACACGAAATTTTAAAAGGACCAAATTACGTGGGATTACCAGGCGAATCTACATCAGCACCACTTTCAATAATTAATGGTATTCTAGAAGACGCTCGTGAAGAGAATAAGACAGTATGGATAGTGGCTCAAGACATGGCGAAAGCCTTCGACAGCGTCGGAATGGTTCCCTTGCAAAAAGCTCTGGAGAGAATTAGATTACCACCATCCACCATTAATTTCATCATAAATATCTACAAAAACCGTAAGATCAAGATCATCACGGCGTACGGTGTAACCGATACTTTCACAGCATGCGATGGTATAGACCAAGGGGAGGTTATATCCCCATTGATCTGGAGAATTTTTTACGATCCCCTCCTCCATAGAATACAGGAAGATGAAGCTTTAGGTTACTGCATGGAGCTAAATTGGCCGGACAACGTTTTTAATAATAATAAACGGAAAATAACAGTACGAACCGCCGTGTCGGCATACGCAGATGACACACAATGGATCGCCAAAAGTAAAAATGAAGCAGAAGAAATTTTACTAATTGCGGACGAATTTTTTGATATCAATGACATAAAAATTAACGGGGAAAAAACTGAAATTATCGTTGTAAATCCGGAAGAAAGCAACGAAAACGAAAGGTTCTTGGAGATAGGGAAAAATAACGACAAAGTGTTTGTCAACAAGGGATCAGTTCCAATACGCATTCTGGGAGTATGGTTCAAAGCAGACAAAGGAGACAAACCATAGAAGCTATAGTAAAGAAAGAGATATCGACAATAGTAGGGGCGATTAGACACAAACACATAACACATGCGCAAGCGATCTACATTATTAACACTGTTTTACTCCCGCGACTAGAATATAGGCTTAAAACAACCGTGTGGGAAGACAAAAAATATGAGGAAATTTTTAAGCCGGTTATGCAAACAATTAAACATAAGACGCGACTGCCCAGCAACTGTCATCGACAACATTCTTCTCCACTCAGCACAAGGCAAATTAAAGAACCTGTGGAGAAATCAAATAGCAGCGCAAATATCAGAATTCCTAGTCACCATTAACTCGCAATCGAAACAGGCGGACGTAGTTAAAATGAGATTAAAAAAGGCGCAACTAATATTAAATATAACGTCTTGCATTTTATTGATGGAGCCGGACGTCACAGTTCTCAACAAAATGCCTAACAATCACGCCTACAACGTAATGAGAAAAGCACACGACTACTTATTTAAATTTCAACCATTAACAGATAACGAAGAATGGGACATACCACTAATAGGACCGAACGTAAGAAACTTTGTATATCAACAAGCGTCAAAGATGCACAGGGAAAGACAAAGAATTCATTATAAGAAAAGCTGCATCTATGTCGATCTACGGTGCATTACAATTAGTTAATCAGGACGCTTCGGACACAGTCACATGGCAACAAATCTGTGACATCAATAAAAGACCAGCAAGAGGCAGGACTCCGCAATGGTTTAATTCACTAACAGATATCATACAAAAGGCACCCAACCTAAAAAACTATTATATGACGGATAAGGCGCCCTTTGACTCAGAAAATAGATTAGAAAATGATGGAATGTATTTAAAAAACGCACAGGCGTTCAGGATGCCAAAGAAGTTACCATCTACAGATAATAGAAAAAAAGAATTCGTCCATATGCAACAAGATTATACGTTAACATTTGGACAAATTAACAAAAAACTTCAAACAGGTAAACATACGATACAACATTGGACCACAGCCGACATGAGGAGAGAATGGACAACGAAGTGTCCATATAAATTAATTAAGCGACGTGGGTGTTAAGCCTCACTAAACGACAGAAGGGTCAACAAAGAAAACCGTGGTTGCTTCTTCAATAAAGACCGCACGTCGTTAACATGTATAAATAGAGTATCCAAATACCGAACTGATCCAGATACTAGAATAATCAAGGACATTATAGAAACCAGAGGCTACCACAATTACAACAAAATGTAGAGCATAGCCCCAGTTACATACAAATGGTAGACTATGACACGCTCTAATACAAAACACGTTAGCGAACAATGAAGCCATGACACAGCATATAGCGTTGCTACAACAAATAAGATCAACCTTTAACCCATCTGACATGATTAATATTTACACAGATGGCTCATTAACAAACCGCTTTAACAATAAGTCTAACACTTTTACAAAATACATGGGTACAGGCTGGGTGATACTGAATAGTAAAGACGAAGTAATACTGGAGTGTAGTAGTTCAATCACAGACTGGCCTCATCCATCACGTGCAGAATTAGGAGCCATCTTGTCAGCTATATTGGTTTTACAAACAGGTCAGAAAGCAAATATCCTTACTGACTCACAAGCTGCTATAGATAGTATCAACTACATAAGAACAAATTTAACAAATGGAAAAAACAAAACAAGAATTTGGTGCAAATGCAACAACTACAGCATAGTAAGTTGTATAATTAACCTTATTGACAGCAAACGGTTAGAAATAAAGTTAGTAAAAGTCAAAGGTCATTCTGGAGTCAAAGGCAATGAAGAAGCAGATAGGGTAGCGAAAAATGATACTAATAGTTTAACTTGCATCAAAATTAAAGATTCACAACAAAAAGATTTAATATATGACATTTATTGGGATGGTATAAGAGTTGACAGGCACATCAGAAAATTCATAGATAATTGTGTGAATCCACATTAGGGACGCAGTACGGTCCCTCAATCGTACACATAGATATCAGTATTTTCAGACACAACTGACACAGAAGAAGAAGTCACCTGGACATTATTTAAAAAAAACACAGGATCTAACTGCACAACATCAATGATAAATGACAGATTTATCAAACACTTGAAACTTTTAAATTATTTGCTTCCAACTTTAGAAATCATGAAAGAAAGAAGATATGACTTATATGGAGATGTAAAGTGCAGGTTTTGTCTTGAAGAAAATGAAGATGATGATCATATGATATACTGCAAACAGCTCAGTGATAAATGGATAGCTATAGCTAACAATACTGTATGTAAATGTAATCAAACAATCAAGAACTTCTTATTACAAGAAAAAAATATTCAATTAAGTCAGGTAAGATATACAACAATTACTCATATGGAACAGAAACTTCGCCCATACTATTGATGCTAATCTTGATTTACCCATTCCGCATATTCATTTAATGATGATAAGTTTCTTTCCAAAAGAAAAATACAGGGAAGCTCAAAATTATTGTCAAGACAAAAAGAATAGCATTAACTATTGCAGCCCTCTTTCTAGAAGTATTTGTTAATGAATTTTACAATATTATTTGGCAACCACGTTGCAAGGTAACAGCAGAATGGGAGCATACCAAGGGTATAAAAAAACAAGACTTAAGAAAAAAACCATTAGCACATCAACGTATTGTATATAAAAGGATTCTAACTTTACAGACAGAGGATGGCATATATGATTTGGAAAATTTGGAGAGAAAATATTAAAACATAATGAACAATGGTCAATAGCATTAGAAAAAGCAAGACAATATATAAATCAATTTATTAAAGAGGGAAATAGGGTATTTTGGAAAGTATATAACAACAAAAAAATATATAAATATAACATAACCCTTTTTTTTTTCTTTGTTTAGAGGGTAGTGGAAGCATATACTGAAATCTTATAATATGGTGATCCTATATAATTCAATAGTAACTATAGAAGGATATAGGTGAATTTTATAAGGTGATGGTAGGGCACAGGAGCAATCTTATGGATGGGGAACTGGTTTGGAGTTTTAATAAATTAGTTATATAACAGATGCTTTTGTATTCTTATATATAATTAATAAACTCACAAATTGCACTACCTTGCAAAAAAAAAAAATATACTATAATGCACCTTCTCTTATATTATATGATTTATTTCTAATTCTAAATTTACATTTTTTTCCTTATATGATAACTTTAATATTTTCAATAACTTTTTTAATTTATATTTAATTCCATATAACAGATCTTTTACTTTTAATATCTCCAATTCTTTTAAAATTAGTGTTTTGCATAAATTGATTTGTGACATGATATGTTCTGATTGATCCTGAAAGGTAAAAATATATTTTGTGAATAACTTTTAATCTAGTGGTCTAATTTCAATGATCTTTTTTTATTTTAATCAGAGTAATAAAAGCTATCGACTAAAAAAAGATCATCAAAATTGGATCACTAGTTTCTGAAATAATATTTTTTGAAGTCAAATTAAGTCTAAATTGAGTTCAAACTGAATTGAATTTTAAAGGAAAAATTTGATTTATGCAGAACACTATCCAAAATCTATTGATCAATATAATAGTTGATCTATGTTATAAATAAATTGTATGCAATATTAATATGTATTTAGGTATGAACTATACATTTGACAAGCAAAATAACTAACATTAGATAAAAAGTAGTAAATTTATGAGATATACTTTAAAGTAACTGAGAAATTAGCAGTAAGAACAAAAAAATGACCAAAATTTTATGTAAATTTCCACCAATAACTCAGAAACAATAAAATAGATAACAGAATATATCCAAACACGTCATTTTTATCAGATTGATTCATTTGATGTCCACTAATAAGTCAAATTATCATGAAAATAATTAATCATCTAGAGCAATAATTTATTCAGTTTCATTTTCTTGTTTCATTTTTAGAGTGAGTAAAAGATCTGATTTTGTCTTAATTGCTTCACAAAGTCATTGCCTTATAAATGGATCATAACTTCGAATTTATACCAAAAAAGTATATTTAATTTTTTAAAATTGAACAGAGATCAGTTGATCTTAGTTGTACTTTGCGCAGCAAGTTTTTTTTAATAAATTAGAATGCTGATTTAAAAAATGTATCATAGCACTTAGGGTCTAGAACCGGAATCTATGAATATAAATTTTTATTATGGCTGATAAAATAAGGTAATAATAATACCAATGCCACAAATTAATCAACCCGCAATCAGCCGTAAGCCGTACAACAAAAAAAAAAATAAATAAATTTGAAGGGGTTACTACATTGTTTACCGATTTAATTTATGAGTTATAAACTATAGAAAAGGCAAATATGAGTAACATATACATATATACATATACATGTATAATACATAAAATAAGACTTTTTTTAGTTAATAGAATTACCCGTGAGTTATTCCGCACAAAATACTAGATATTTTTTTTTTTTTTACCAGTTGTAAACATTATTATTTATTATTTTGTGAATCAAGAGAAACTAGTTCAATATTGGATAAATAGCGAACAAAGAATATGTCTTTTTTATGCGACTTTGTAACGAAAATGTAATTACGCAATGCAAGTTATACCACATAATCTAAAAAAAAAGTCTGATAATCGTAAAAATAGATTCGTTTACTTGCAGATGTCAAATAAAAATGAAAGTTACAAAACTAATGACGAATATTATTAATACAAATCACAAAGAACTTTCCGCAATAAATATATAGTTTTTCAAAAAGCTTCAAACCTTATTAAAAAAAAATTCTTCAATAAGTTCTTTTACAGATAAATTATAAAACTTTAAATGTAAATTATGTATGTAAATCGAAAATATAAATAAATAAAATAATTTAATTTAAATTACGTAATCATTAGGCAAATAAAATCTCCGATTATAACAAATTACTTAATAAAAATTTTTATTGGTTAGAAAAGAAACGCGAAAAAATTTATTAAAAATTCAGCGAATTTATTACAAAAAGTCCATATTAGTTTTTTTTTTAATCACGAGGTACAATGGATGTACGACGTAAAAAAATTACTGCATTAAAGTTTTTTTTTTTTGATAAAAAAAATCTAAGGCGTTATTTTGTATGACTATGTCACGAGTTCATGACATTATTGTTTTTTTTTTAGCTTTTTAACTTCATCTTCCTTCACAAAAAGGTATATATATATATATACAGAAATTAAAATTTTTAGAGTCCAAACAAATATTCTTTATTCTTTATATATTTTTTTTTTGTTTGATTTTTTTTTTCCTAGAGTTGTATAAAAAATCCAATTGACAATGTTTGACGCGTCAATTCCTTGAAAAAAGCAAAATAAAGGGTGTAAAATGATAAAGGAAAGTTAAAAAAAGACTAATTGCCTTTTTTAAAGAAAGTATGATAAAAAGAATTCTTAAAAAAAATCGCGATTTTAAACGAAGTGAATGATTCGAAAAATAAAAGTTATTATTTTTTTTTTTAAAAAAAAAAGAAAAAAAAAATTTAAAAGAGAGTAAAAAAGAGAGAAATAATTAAAAATATATTCTTCTCTTGCTTTAACTTGCTTATAAAACTGGGTTTTCCTCCAATGTTCTCTCGATTACGACATGAAGAAATAAAAAAAATAAAATTCGCAAAGATAAACGTTAAAAAATATATATATAATAAAAAAAGAAATTTACAGAAGAAAATAAAGGGGAAACGATAAAATAACGAAGTGAAAATGTACATTGGGAAGGTAAAAAAACGATTATTTTATAAAGAAAAAAAAAAATATATATAATGCAAGCTAAGGCATGAAAGTCTTAGATCGATCACATCGGACGGAAATTTTTTTTTTTCCAAAAGAAAAGGTTTCAAGATTGTACAATCCTCTTGATCTTACCACATTCTTCCAAGTGATTACCACGATATTTAATGATCCATCCACATTCCTTTTCGGTAACAGTTTTATTAACTGGGCATCCTTTATTACTGTTTGAGCATTTAAAATAAACACTCTTATTTCCAGTTTTTCTCTGTGTCGTGTTTCCATTATTTTTCCATAAATAATCATCCACATAAGGATGTTCTTTTGTTTCAATGATCATTGTCACTGGAAGCATTTCACGGCGTTTACGCTTACGTTTGTTAGGTGCACCATTATTATTTTGTTCGCATTCTGTTGGTTCATCCTGATCTGCTTGGATTTTGTGAAATTTGAGGCGTAAATTGATTATCATGTAATATGATTTGTTCATTAAATCGCAATTGTGGCTTTAACTAACCTTTAGATGATCGTGATTCAATTCGAGGTGTTGATTGAGACACGGGGGTACTTGAAGGGTTAAGAGAAAGACTATGAGAAGATAAGTTGGTATTAAAAGACGCGTAATTCATTGTTCCATCAGATGTAGAATATCTTTAAACGTTGAAAGTAATACATTATTAATAAAAAAAACTTTGTTAAATGTCAATCATTATGTTTTAATAAACTTACGTTCCGATCGAATTTTCTAAAATGAAAAATCAATGAATTATATTTTATAAGTATATAAATCACGTTTAAAACAACTTATTTGTAAAGTAAAATTTTTACCATTGTCATAATCCATATCTTGATTAGAATGAATCTCATCATTCTTTGAATCATCGTGGTCATTACATTTTCTATGCTTATCACATAACATTAAATCAAGTTCTTTAACGCGCAATTTTGCTTCTTCTGCCTTACGTTTATCTTCTTCTACTTTAGAAGTAAGAATAATCTTAAGTAGTTCAGGTTGCCCTCCAAATTGGGCGATAATGTCTTGTAAATCAAAACTAGATGCCGTAGTAGTGTTATTTGGGCTAGACAGGCCCGCGGGTATAGGCGGAGGCGTGGGTAAGGACGCGGGCAGAGTCGAAGAGATAGGTACATTATTATTAGTGGGTAAACATTGGGTCGAAGCTAACGGGGAAGGAGGGCGTTCATTCAAAGGAGGGGCAATAGTTGAAGGATATTGCCGAGGCGTGTTATTTGCTATTGAAGCCTTATATCTTCGTGTTTGACAACTTAAACTAGGTGGTCCAATCGAGGTATTTTGAGTTGTGTATTGAGGATTTGGTGTTCCCGAAGGTGTTTGGGAGATTATACCGTCCTGAGGCGTTGTTGTGAACTGGTTCTGTTGAGTATACTGATGGTGGTGCAGAAGTTGCTGATTATTTTTTGGTGGAGTATAAGGATATTGTGCATAAGTAGATTCGCCTCGTGAAGACATTACTCTTGGGGTTTTTTTTTTCAGTATCTTTTGGTTTTATTCGGTTTGGAAAGATTGGAAAGAGACCACAAACAAAACCAATAAGTTCAGAAATCTGTTGAAAAAAAATAATGGATTATTTTCCTGCACTATACCCCATTTTTCTGTATTTATCCATTAGTCTAATCTTCTAAACTTAATTTAAAAATTTTCTTTTTTTAAAATCAAAAAAGAAAAAATTCTTTGTGGATTTTTTGCATAAATTATGTGCCTTCACGCGTACGTGTAACTATACTTACTGAGAAGAAATTTGGATACGATCTTCTAGCAACTCTTTTCTCTTTAACTGATTAACTGAATATATATCACTAAATATCTTTTAAAAAAAATCACGCGTTATTTTAAGTATCTCAGCCACTTGAAATTAATAGCTCACCTTCAAATAATAAATTTCAGAACAAAATATGATGGATTGATTTATGGTTTTATTTATTTATTTATTTTTTTTTATTTTTTTTTTTTTTATAGTTAAATTTTCCACCAAACTCGATAAGTAAGAAACAAGTAAACGCCAAAACTCGTACTTTTTAAAAGCAAGCAGTAAGAACATGTGTTTATTTATGATTTGAAATCCATTATAATATTATTTACCAAAAATTTATTTAAAAGGATCAATATGGAATCATTTAAATATAAAAGTTTCTTTTAAAAAATTACGTTCAAAAAAAGTTATTTCCTACTACGGAAGTCGCGATCCATTTGCGTAAAATAATATATACAATATATACAGTATTACTGTACATTACATACATACGTACATATATATATTATATTTATATTAATCAGGCGATCAAAAGAAAATTAGTTCGAGTATAATTTAACCTCCCACGCCCCGTTGTTTACGATTTTTTTTTTTTGAAAAAAAAGGGTAAAAAAGGTATTATGTTAAAAGAATTCAAACTAACGTTAATAGTACAGATTCATTAGATTTCTTATCCAAATTTTCGTTAATTTTCATGCTATAACCTGTTGATAATATATGTAATATATGGCGGGCTTAGGATATCTTGTTTTTTTGTTTATTTATACATGTGCAATTCTCCGTGGTGTATATGAAAATATATAATTAGATCATTAGTACCCGGGAAATTTTTGATCAAGTCCTTATATATATATATAGATACGTACAGTACATACAGTTATATTACAGTACATACAGTTATATAATCTTTATATATGAGTAAAATCCATTGATAGAATTTTATAAAAAAAAGTCTTCTTGAACAAATAGAATCTTATTCTAGTCAATTTCTTTTATTAGAAGTTCAATTCAAACCGAATCTAGCCAATCTGATCTGTGTTTAAAAACTTTGCAAATAATAAAGTTGGTAGAACTTACATGCAAGAAAAAGAGCACGTGGATTAATGCAAATATTTTGTTTTACCATAATAAGATTAAATAAAAACCGATATCGATCAAGAACCTCCGTGAGTTGTTTATTTGTGACTTTATTCGGCCAATCTCATATTCAACCAAACATCTTATAAATAAAGTTATACTCATCATGTAAAGAATCTGGATTTTTTGAAAAAAAATCTTGAAAAAAACTTTATAAAATTTGTCGGACAAATGTAATACGAAATAAACAAACAATATGTTTGATTCTTGGTATTTCTCGAAAAAAAAAAATAAAAATATTATTCCCAGAATCACTTCATTCTAAAAATGAAAATAAAAAAAAAATCCTCGTTAATCTTTGCAAAATATGGTATCATTATAATTAAAAATTTCACAAAAGGATTCGGAAAGAATTGTTTTAAAGACCCTCCCAGAATAAAAAAAAATCTACAATTTGTTTGCGATTATCATCATCATCAATATCATCATCCAATGGAATTTCTCTTGTAATCCCTGTAAATAATTAGAAATTAACCATTATAAAAATCTTTTTTTTGCTGCGTGAGATCCTAACAAAATTGTATGTAAATCTTTTAGTTGTTTTTTGATCTAAAGAAATTTTCCTCTATCTTGTAAACTTTTTTATGATACCCGAAATAAGATAAATATTCATAGAATTCGGAGTGTGACAAACTAACGGAAGTTTCTAATAGAAAAACTTTGCCGAAAATAAATAATAAATAACAATTGAAGTGGGTTTAATCATTATTGTAATTTCCGGTAAAAATTTAGTCAATCGGAAATTTTTCCGACAAAATCCAATAGTCAAAATTTCTTTGTGAAATTTATAAGTTTTTTAAATAATCAGAGTATATTTGTTACACCAATTAAATCTCAACAAATAAAGTTTCGATCACCCGGTCCTTTTCCAATTACATCATAGAACTTTGACACTTTACCTAATTTACTTTAACAATATATGTATTTTAATCACTTTTCTTTGTCTTTTCTTTGTTAATACAATAATACCTTTTAAGTGTTCTTTAGAAATAATACTTTTATTTTTATTCTTGAAACAAGTTTTTGCAGCTAAAAAATTTCGAGGAATTATGGGTCGACGCCTCGTCGCTCACATTGATTTATTAAATCCCGGTATTCCGCGGAATTCTTATAATAATAATTTTTTTTTTTCTATATACTAAATTATTTAAAAATATTAATTCTAAATATAAATAATTTTAACTTTTTTTCTCGGATTTTCCAATACCGAATTCCATTCTAGAATAAACCATACTTAAAAGAAATGCACCCAAAAGGCAAACTGAGACTGCTAAAGGTTTTCTTAATAATTCAAATGAATTGTATGTATAAGATATCTGAAAATTTTTTGAATGATCATTAAGAACGTTAAATTTATCAAGAACAATAAGATATCGTCCTATTGTATCTAAATAAGTTTTGTGAACACCATGTGATTCTTTATCAACAGGAAATGGGGTTTCTACTTTTATATTACTAAAAGTCAAAATTCAAACATATTTAGTTTTTTGTTAAATTCAAAGAAAAAAAAAAGAAAAAAAGCATTTCATACCTTGCACCTTCTGGTAATATAATTCTCACTTGTACTTTATCATAAGTAACTCGAGGGAGCACGTTTATGAAAGGTATGTTCAAAATATATCGACCACTTTCAGAGTGATACTTCACAAAATCTCCAATAGGTACATTATATCCATAATACCAAGTATAATTCCATCCACCGAATAAAGGATATCGTGGCTTGAATTCTAAAACTGTTTTATCTTGTTCATATCGTAAATGAGATGTAGATACATTACCTATTTCATCACGATAATATACGTTTGACGCGTGAGCTGGTAAACTCAATGATAATTCACGTGTCATGACAGAGTTTTGACGTGTATAGATATTTTTATGATATTCAAGTCGCGAAAATTGATCCTTTAATCTTTGTAAATCAAGAATTTTTTTAAAAAAACATGAAGATTTAAACGAAAACTTTCAAATAATATAAGTTGTTTCAATTTATTACTTGCCTTGCCCCTTCTTGAGTTAAATTAAAATGCTCTTCAATTGCAAGATTTCCACCCCAATGACTAATTTCTAAATCGCGTCTTAACCCTTTGACAGTTAATATACTTTGTTGAAATTCATAATGGATTTTGAGTTCTTCGTAAGAATTAGGTTCTTTGCCGTCAAACAACCCATACTCGAGCGTGTTTCGATTACTAGTTATATACCCAGTTGGTTGGCTGTAGCTAATAATAACAGCTGAAGGGAGTCTTTATACATAATTATTGATTATCGATTTGAATGTTATTAAATAAAATGAATATCACGAAATTTGTAAATAATATAAACTTACTTTACTATGGTTTTTTGTTGAGCTGTGTGATAAGCACTATTACCATATTGATTACCACGAAATAATATGTTTTGTCTTCCTGTTTGTGCGATTTCCTTAGGGTAAGGGGTTAGCACGTGAGTAAAAGCTGTTGTTACAATGAATTTAATTTTATCCTCTGGATCGAGACGACGATTGAAGGAAATTTTATAATATTGGATCTTGCTACAATAATTATTCGTTGAAGAAGTATGTGATAAAGGCCACTTAAAATTCTTTGGTTTCCCACATATTATTTCATTTGTGTCATTTGAAATATGCATAACAAACGTATTTTCAAATTGATTTGATAATTTAGAAGAAGCTACCCACTTGAGAGAATTAAATTCTGCTTTTTCAACTTCAAAAAACTGTTCTGTCGTTCTTTCTTTAACTTCAATAAATGATAAGTGTTCATCCCATTCTTTAGGTATAGGATAATAATATTCACCTATCGATTCGTTATGAATGTTTTGAGCAACAACCGCAGTGGTTTCTCGAACGATAGAACTTGTAAGGTCTATCGTTCGAAGCATATTAGTGTTTTTCCAGTTTTTGGGAACGTTGAAAGGTGGTGAAATAATTGCATTTACGTTTGCTGATGCTGTGTATATTAAACACGTAACCAGCACTATAAATGCTAGGAAGCTGTAAAGAAACTTATAAAGCGATCGCATTTTTTTAATTGACATGGAAGTGAAATCACTCGACTGATTTGTTTTTTTCAAAATTTTAATCAATATATTATTTACCAATTAGAAGCTTACACGATTAAGCTCAGGTTGCACGAACTGCGTAAATCCTGGTTTCTAATTTCCAAATATGGGAAAGGCATTATCAAAGAGAAATAAAATTTCCAAATCTTTGACTTATAAGAATAAGAAACCCTTTAATCAGTGGTATCAACCTTTTTGTAAAAGCTGAATCAGCGAGTGCTTTCAAATCCGCTGAAAATTAACTCTCTTGTCGTTTTTATATATTTAACAATAAACTTCTTTTACTTCATTTTAAAATAATGTCGTCGATGGAAATAGATTATGAAAATTTAGGTGTATCTATGGAAGATATAAGTATGGATGTTGACGAAGAAGGGTTCGAATATGAGGATACAGACGATATTGATCTGAAAGATCTCGAAAATGAAGCTTGGCTTATTAAAGTATATAAGAATTTTAAAAATTTTACTTAAATAGTAATTAAATTTCACAACAATAAGTTAATTTCTGTAACCTTTAGCTGCCAGCTTACTTGTTTGATAAATGGGCGGATGTTGCAGATGATGATACTGAACTTGCAAAAGTTCAATTTTTTGTTGATTCTCGGTATAATAATAATCTTAATTTATTCTATTTCTAATTCTTTGTTTATTTCTAATATGAATAATTTTTCTGTAATTACAGTGGAATAGGTAGTCAACCACCAAAACAATCGGTATGTACTAAATTTTAAAGGTTGAATTAAATTCTATCTTAATTGCTAAAAATTCTTTTCTTTTCTTCCTTTTTTTTTCTTAATAGTATAAATTTATCCTTTCAAACATCGAAAGACATGAAAACGAACCCAAAGAATATGACCTTGAAGTTGTTGATAATAATGTTGCTGATACATATCTTTTTTATCAAAATAAAGATGATGAAAGTAAGAATCCACTCGATCTTTTACAGTGGCTTTCTAACATAAGTAATGTTTGTTAAAAGATTTAATTGACCTTTTTTTATATATATATAGGTGTGTCCATGGCAGCTACAGCAAAAAAAAATTTTATAGTGAAACCAACATTTGGGGTCGATTACAGTAGAAAAGTTCGCCAAAGAACATTACAAGCTGCAACACCGATGAGAAGAATTAAGATAATAGGGGACAATGAAAATCGTGGTGCTTACGTACCGCCTGGTGCATCTGCGGCTGCTATTGCGAAATTCGGAAACCTTGTTGCATGTATCATCTTAATCATTTATTCAATAGTATTTAAATTTATACGTAAACCTCAACATACATATATTTTTTTTAATATTACAGCAAAAGAAACCAAAAGTATCGATCGATCAAAAGACTACACGTATGCCAAAGAACGAACTTATAGATTTACTATTTGGTGCTTTTGAAAAGTACACATATTGGACATTACGTGGATTAAAAGATTATGCGAAACAACCCGAGGTATTTAATCTAAAATGATTTTAATATTTTCTTTTTACGTTTTATTTGTAACTTTTCATTAATTAATATTCATTTTCTCATCATTGACTTAGTCATATTTAAAAGATGTGTTGAATGAAATTGCTATACTAGATAAACGTGGACCATATAATAATTGTTATCATTTAAAACCTGAATATAGCCAACAATCGTCAAATGCATCAGAATCTATTGCACCATTAGGATTAGAAGCGCCTGCCGCTGGAACTAGTAATGAAGTTGAAGATGATGATTTTGAGTTTGAGAATGATGACGATATTGAACATAAATTGGAATCTGACGAGGAAAATTTATTTGGAGATGTTGGAGATGATTAATAATCGTTTACTAGAACATCATATATAAGAGACATTATGACAATAAGGGAACGGATTTTATTGGATTAACCGAAGTTATACATTAATTGGTTGATGTACTATTATAATTACTTTATTAAATTATGTAATTAGGTGAGTAAGCGTATCCTTACTTTAATTAATGCACAATATACTTTTTTTTTTAATTTCAATTCGTATGTTCTCAATTTAGAAATAAATAAATATAAAAATATATAAACCCACTGTATATAAGAAGTAAATTGATTCTTTTATCTCATGTTTACTCATTAGCTAGTTAATTTTTTTTTTTGATGGACCACGACTTCGTGATAAAGCTATTTCAGTTTATATAAATATAGTTCAATGAAAATTAACATACTAAATATAAATTATAAATTATCTATTTTAATTTGATATCAACCTTTATTATTTCTAATTAATTATTTATATGAAAATCTAAAATACCAGATATCAAATATCAAAATACCAATGATAATCATTAGTAAAATTTCTAATCTGTAGATAAAATTCCATTTCTATAAACTCTTCAAATTCCACTTTTTTTAAAAATTTAAATTCCATTTCTATAAACTCTTCAAATTCCACTTTTTTTAAAAATTTTTCTTTAATTCATTTAATTCATTTTTTTTTGATTTATATTTAATTCCTTTAAGATTTTGCATATTAATTTTTATCTTTTTCTTTAATCTTTCATTAAATTATATAAAGTCACAATTCTTTATTATTATGTAGTTATTACATGATTAATCCTAACTACATTAGTTAGAATATTCCATTTTATCCAATTTCGAATTAACAAATATTAAACGAAATCTAATCTAATTTTAGCTGATCGTTACCAAAAAATTGTGATATCGCTTACCATTAATCACCTATCAGCAAAAATTCATTAATATCAGCATAAATCGAAAATAAAACTATTTGCCAAATTTTTAGTTATAAAGCATACATAAATTGATTATGTCAAAAGTGATGAAGAAACCAAAAGTATCGATCGATCAAAAGACTACACGTATGCCAAAGAACGAACTTATAGATTTACTATTTGGTGCTTTTGAAAAGTACACATATTGGACATTACGTGGATTAAAAGATTATGCGAAACAACCCGAGGTATTTAATCTAAAATAATTATAATATTTTCTTTTTACGTTTTATTTGTAACTTTTTATTAATTAATATTCATTTTCTCATCATCGACTTAGTCATATTTAAAAGATGTGTTAAATGAAATTGCTATACTAAACAAACGTGGACCATATAATAATTGCTATCATTTAAAACCTGAATATAGCCAACAATCGTCAAATGCATCAGAATCTACTGCACCATTAGGATCAGAAGCGCCTGCTGCTGAAACTAGTAAAGAAGTTGAAGATGATGATTTTGAGTTTGAGAATAATGATGATATTGAATATAAATTGGAATCTGACGATAAAAATTTATTTAAAGATGATTAATAATTGTTTACTAGAACACCATATAAGAACATGACAATAAGGTTTATTGAAGTTATGCATAATTACTTTACTAAATTATGTAATTAGGTGAGTAAATGTATCCTTACGTTAATTAATGCACAATATACTTTTTTTTTTAATTTCAATTCGTATGTTCTCAATTTAGAAATAAATAAATATAAAAATATATAAACACACTGTATATAAGAGTAAATTGATTCTTTTACTCATGTTTATTCATTGGCTAGTTATTTTTTTTTTTGATGGACCATGACTTCGTGAAATACATATATATATAAATATAGGTCAATGAATATTTACAGAAATTAACATACTAAATATAAATTATAAATGGGTTTTGTTTTTTATCGCCATGGCGATGCATCGCCAGTGTCACGTGATTTTATAATTCCGGCCGGAATTAAAAGATCGTCAAAGAAATTTCCTTTTTTGGAAGTTCTGTGTAACAAAAACTTGAATTTTGCTGAAAAATAAAATTGCCTTTTTTGGATTGTGTAACGTTACCTAAATCTCCAAAAAAGGATGTTTTGGCCAGCGTTATAAAATTTGCCGAAATTAAGCATGTGATGTATAGGGTGTGACAAATAGTATTTTTTGCACTGAAAAAATTCTGTCCCCAGAATAAATAATAAAAATGGAAAACTAGAGGATGTGACGCGGGGTGACAAATTATTCACATATGTAAAGTCACGTGACACTTGCGACACATCGCTATGGCGATTTTTTATAAAATCCATTATAAATTATCTATTTTAATTTGAAATCTTTATTATTTAGAGTATAAAGAAAATTGTATAAGGAATTCTGATCCTTATATTTTTTTTTTAATACTATCTTTTAAAAATACTTATGTTTTGGAACAAGACTTAACCTTCATCACTTCTGCAAAGAGATTACTGGTGGTTTTCTTTTTACTAAAATCAAAAGTTTGAAGTAGTGAATTAAAAGGTGCTGAGGACCTTTAACAGTACATGTGGACTTTGCTAAGAAGCTTAATAATGAACAAAATTAAAATTGTCCTGCTATACTTGTACCAAGTTTCCATCCTTGAAGATTTTAATTTTGTAGATTTACATAATAACTTGCAACCATTTATAAAGTCATAATAATAGAGATTTGATAATACCTCAAATTATTGTAACATATATTATTACATCCTTTATTATTTCTAATTAATTATTTACAAAATCAAATTCAACTTTTTTTTTAAATTTTCAACTTTTCCAATTTTTTCTTTGATTCATTTAATTCATTTTTTTTGATTTATATTTAATTCCTTTAAGATATTGCATATTAATTTTTACCTTTTTCTTTAATATTTCATTAAATTATATAAAGTCACACAATTTTTTATTATTATGTAGTTATTATATGATTAATTCTAACTACATTAGTTAGAATATTCCTTTTTATCCAATTTTGAATTAACAAATATTAAACAAAATCCAATCTAATTTAATTGTGATATCGCTTACTATTTGATAATCACCTATCAGCAAAAATTCATTAATATTAGCATAAATTAAAATAAAAAACTATTTGCCAAATTTTTAGTTATAAAACATATATAAAATGATTATTTCAAATGTGATGAAATAAATATATAAAAAATTGTCAATTTTTATTATTAAAATAATTAATTTTAAATATAATTCTATTTTTTTATTATTTTTTTTTTATATCAAAAAGAATCTGAAAATCCATATTTTAATCATTAATTTTTGTTATTCCTTTAATAACAATAAAAATTTTTATTTTATTTATTTTATTTCTTTTATTTTTCTCTTATAATAAACTTTATTTTATTACTTCTAATAGAAAAACCTCTTGGTAGCTTTTGATTTTACATTTCTTATACATTTTCTTTATTTTTGTGAAGTTTTAAACTTAAGATAATCTGCTGAAAAGGTATATTACCTAGAATAAGCAAATTAAGAATAACAATGAGGTGTAGATATGACTATACACCTTCTATTAAGTGGAAAAATAACCTTACAAAATGGAAAAGTTTACTTTAACAAGTTAGACATTATAGAAATTTTATCAATTTTTTATATAAGAACAACTTATATACTAACAGACTTACATTCTTTAAGATACTTGATAAAGCTATCAAAAAGTATATAGATGTTCCTTAACATAAAAAAGTACCTTTTTAAAGAA
Organism: Rhizophagus irregularis; assembly: GCF_026210795.1. Taxonomy (NCBI): domain Eukaryota; kingdom Fungi; phylum Glomeromycota; class Glomeromycetes; order Glomerales; family Glomeraceae; genus Rhizophagus; species Rhizophagus irregularis. The sequence goes on along the minus strand of NC_089444.1, from coordinate 2,206,331 downwards.
TATCTCTGAAATACTTTTACTAATCTAATTATACTTATAGCCAAAACCTCTTAAGGGTATAGCTAAATCTGAAAGTCTGAAATTCTAGTTTGAAACTAGTACTGAAATCTGAAACTCTGGCCGAAACTTATATAGGTTGAAATTAATTTTTAAATTTTATACTATAGGCTGAAACTGAAAAAAATATAATATGCATTATTGCATTTATTTATTATTATTTATTACTAATTATAATTACATTAATAATATTATTATTATAAAAATTTGTATTTTACGCATTTTGCACAAAATGCTTCTATACATAATTTTTTTTATATGCACATATTTTAAATTTATTAAATATAATTTTAAACAAATGTGTAAATCATATAGGCCAATTTTTGGAATTAGTTTAAATTAAGATTTTTATAAAAATTTAATATTTTAGTAAAATTAACATTACACAAATCTAAATTAAATATGTATTACATATTTATATAACTCAGATTTAATAAAAAATAAAAAAAATTTTTAATTAATATTTAAAAATAACGGTAATAACCACTTCTTTTTTCCCATTACTGCCCATCACTTTTCATCATTTTTCTATTCACTTTTATTAAATGGAACAAAAAAGTTTATAAGCATATATAGCAGTTATTTTTAAGTAGTAAGTAAAAGAAAAAACTTAATATTTTATATATACTAGTGTTCACCTGTTGTCTACGACAACAGTTAATATGTAATTCCGGCCAGAATTAAAAGATCTGCAAAGAATTTCCTTTTTTGGAAATTTGAGCAACACAATTTTTTAATTTCTCTGAAAAGTAACAGAAGACAAAATTTCCTTTTTTTGGAAATTTGCGTAACTGACAATTTCCTTTTATGGAATCCTGTGTAACCCAAAATTTCAGTTTTTCGCCAGAAATAAAATTTCCTTTTTTGGTCTTGTGTAATATTGGCGACGAATAGGAGTAGGGTTACACAATTCAAATGATTTATTTATATGGTTAATCTAAATATAACGCCCACGTGATTGCAGTGTTTTTTAATATATAGATAGAAAAGACATATTTTTTTATAATTTTTAGCTTTAATTTATTGTTTTTTCTTTGTAAGTAAAATAAATAATAAGATTTTTTTTTTTCAAAATAACTAATTATCACAGGTCGAAATGCTAAAAATCGGCAAAAAAAATGGCGCGAAAAGCAGAGGTATTGCTTATTGGCTTGCATTGTGCTTCGTTTTTGGCTATTTACGAATTAACCTATACTATTTGTAAATAGTTTATACAAATTTGCGAATAGTTTATGCGATTTGCGCCATTTTTTTTGCCTATTTTTGATCATTTGACGTGTGTATATATTTGTTTTTATCTTTTAAAATTATTTCATTAGATTTATTTTACTAAAATCCTTAAATAGCAAATAAAATCTTTTAAATAAAGTAAAAGAATTGGAATTCTCACACATCAAATGACCAAAAATAGGCAAAAAAAATGGCTAGAATTGCATAAACTATTCGCAAATTTATATAAACTATTTACATATAGTATAGATTAATTCGCAAATAGCCAAAAACAGCCAAAAATAGCCAAAAATAGCCAAAAATAGCCACTGCTTTTCGCGCCATTTTTTTTGCCGATTTTTAGCATTTCGACCTGTGTCTCTTATGAAAGCATTTTTTGGTAAGAAATAAAATTTTAGATCAGACTTTATGCAAGTGACAGAATCGTGCATTATTATTTCTAAAAATATGCCAACATTATCATTGTTTTACATTCATTTGAAAGCTAAGAATTTGCTCTATCATAGGAATCAAAGATCAGGAAATTGGATTACTGGATGAGGTGTAATTAACAATCAAAGTTAAATCAAATTTAAATTAAAAATAAATATATTGGACATAATTATTCACAATCCAGTGATTCAATTCATTCAATTTTAGGCTTGTTAGATAAATCTCAATTTTCTCTTTCAAATGAATATAATTTCATTCATGTAGCTTACATCTACAGGTATTTAATAAATTTTTTTATATCAGATTTTATCAAACTTATAAAATTTTATATTAATAATATAATTGATGATTCCTAAACATTTATATATATTAAATAAATTATTTTAAATTTATTTTAAAGATAAAAGTTGGCATCACCTTAGGGAGTAAAGATCATTTAAATTGAATCACTACATATGAAGTAATTAATAATCAAATTTAGATAAAATTCAATAAATATATTGAACATTATTACTAAATGAATATAAATTTATTTATATAGCTTATTTTTACGAAGAATTATCAATGATTTTGTCATGAGAGTTATATTTGATCTTTTAAATTTTAATGATATCTTATATTAAAAAAAAATTAAAAATTATATACTAATTAATTGGTTTTTTTTACATTATCTAGTATAAATTTATTATTCTTATATAAATGATAATTTATATTTGCTTTAATAAAATTATTTTAAAAAAATTAGATTCCAAGAATCAGTCCATATGATGCATCTTATACATATCAATTTTGGTGTGCAGTCAATATGATCATGTGTATAATTATTTAGACTTTTAAATATATCAATTCTTGATCAATTTTTCCCACATCTCTTTCTTTCTCTTCTTTCTTAACCTTACCTTTGCTACTATTTTATAAATTTTATCATAAATACTATTAAAATGAGCGATTCAGAATCAATTTCAAGTGATAATTCTAATGATGCAATTTTTTCTAATGATTTTATTAAAAGTATTTTAGATGATAGTGATTCTAGTGAAAATGAAGATAATTATGATATGAATGTTTCACTTTGATGTTGGAAGTCAGTTCATCTTTTCTTACTTGAAAGGCTACTTTTAAACATATTAAATTTTGGATTCATTAACAAGGTTTTTTTATTTGCAAAGGAAGGTTTAAAAAAGTACAATCTAGGCAAAGAAAACAGACAATTGTATGTCATTGTAAAGAAGTTTATAATAACAAATCAAATAAATCATCAAAATCAAATCGAACAAATTGTAAATAGCACGTAAATCTCTTCCAGCCAGTTAAAAATAATCCAAATGATATAATTTTTATTACTACACTTTTTAATAAGCACTTTGGACATAATTTGAATATTACTGCATGTCATTTTGAAACATCCAAAGCTTTTACAAAGCCTATGCTAAAAGACATTGAATGGATGTATGTAAGTGGTCATTTAAAACCATTAGCAATTAAATGTACTACACTACTTGGAAAAAAGTAGGCGGACGTCATATTTTATTAATTACTCCAAGATGTACATAATAATTTGCTGAAATTTTATCACGCATAAGCTTTATTGTATAAATAAATAATGATGTAATTGTTATTTCATTTATAGACAACCATCAAATGTGATCGACAAATTAGGATTTTGTACTACTTCGCACCATGTATGATTTAACGGAAGTTGAACGCAACCAGATTATTGGTCCATTTAAAGGTGGCGCGCAGGACAAAAAATTATTAAAATGCTTGGCTTTTACGAACAGCAGTTTACCGAACTATTCAAATCTTTTGTGAAGGAAAAAGTCTTGAAACTCAGCCACGAAGTGGACGTCCTAAACTTTTAAATTGCCAACACCAAAAAACATTAAAAAAAATTGTCAAAACAAATAATCGTCAATCAGCCGAACAAATAAAAAATAATTTTCAAGAGAAAACTGGACTACAAGTTACTACCAAGACTATAAGGAAAAATTTGCATGAACTTAATATTTTTTCACGTATTCCAGCATTCAAACCTCTTCTTAATGATAAACAAAGAGAAAATCGTTTAAACTGGTGTATTGAAAGGAAAGACTGGTCTGTTAGAAAATGGAAGTCAGTTATTTGGAGCGATGAAAGCCGCTTTACTATATTTAAAAATGATGGTCCAGGTCGTGTTTGGAGAACCCCCGGAATAAGGTTTAATGTTAAAAACATGGTTCCTTCAATAAAACATGGTGGTGGAGGTTTAATGATGTGGGGTTGTTTCTCAGGAAAGGGGTTAGGGCCGCTAATAAAAATTAATGGTAAAATGAACCATCGTGACTATATACAAATACTCGAATTACATTTACTTCCATTTATTAATAATAATTATAATGGACGAGGTTATTTATTCCAAGATGATAACGCCCCTGTCCACACCGCTAAAAATGTTAAAAAATGGATAGAAACAAAAAAGGTTAAAATTTTAGAAAATTGGCCGAGTCAGTCACCTGACTTAAATCTTATCGAGCACCTATGGTCAGAGCTGAAAAGGCGCATTAGAAAACGTCCCAATCCTGCAAAAAATGTGAGAAAATTGGAGTGTGCTTTACATGAAGAATGGAATCAAATTCCTAATAATACGTTAATTAATTTAATTGAAAGTATGCCACGCAGGGTTGAGGCGTGTATTAAGAATAATGGATGGCCAACTAAATATTAGTTTTGTATATGGTTTAACTAATAAAATTTAAAATTTTGACCCCACTTATTATGTACGTTTTTGAGTAATTAATAAATATGGTGTCCGCCTACTTTTTTCCAAGTAGTGTATGTTGAAAGCTAAATACAATAGAAAGGTTTATAATCAAAATTTTTACAAAGTGATTTATAAGCATCAATGCAGTAATAATACATGAGGTAATGATATTTCACAAGTTTTTAAATATCTTAAAAAATGAAAAGAAGATGATCCACGTTGGATAATTTATAAGGATTGGGACCATAAAACTAATACACTAATAAAGCTTTTTTGGATGAGTTTAAATCAATTGAAATCTTGGTATAAATATAGTGATATTATTCTTAATAATAATACTTCAAAAACAAATTGTTACAAACTATCACTTTCATTTTTTGTAGCAATTGACAACAATATAAAATCACGAATTATAACACAAGCATTGTCGATCGTGAAAGCAAAAGGGACCGCGTATCTTGAATAGGGCCCTTTACTTACTAAAATATGTTACCAGTAAAAGAAATTTCTTTCATATGAAACTTTACCTTAGGATTTGCTTAAATTCTATTGGTTAATTGACTAAAAAGAAAAAAAATCATAATAATGTAACATAAAATTTCCTTTTATAGTAGGATCTTCAAAGAGTTTTATATGTAAACCTTACCTTAGACCTGGGGTGACCTATCTTAATAGTAGGCGGGGTTCTGCTTGAATATTACAATGCACATTGAAAATAATAGGATTAATGCCAAAAGTGTTTGTGACAGATGCTAATCCTGGCATAGATACTGCCATTTGGTTATAATATCCTTCTACTGTACATTTGCTATACATTGTATTTGGCATATTGGTCAGAATTTACTATTATGTCTTAGGTCAAAATTTGATGGATTATTTAATCAATTTAAAAAGAATTTTTATGAATGTCAAAATAGTTTAGAACCAAAAGTATTTGAGCAATGTTAAACAGATTTACTTGTTAACTATCCAAATGCTGTCAATTATCTTGAGAAGACTCTTTATCCATCTAAAACTTCTTAGGTCTGTACATTTAATACTAATATCTTTACATTAAATATACAAATAACATCATGCAGTGAATCTGTTAATACTACTTTTAAACAGTTTTTAAACAACTCAAATAGCACATTAATAGATATGTTTCTTGCAATTAATGAACGATTAGAAGAAGAGCAAAATAATAATGATTATGCAAATTGGCATAATACTCTTTTAATAACTTAATTTGCTACAATTGCTTTAAATGCTTTTAATAATGTAATTAATGAATTTAAAGAATTTACTACACTATTAATTCAGAAAATTATTTATAATAAAATGGAATTAACGTTTAGTTATGAAGCAAAGCATTTGGATCAATCTTATGTTAATAATAAGAATTTTCAGGTTTGATGATAAAAAGTATCTTTATTATTAAATTTATTTGATATATATTACTTAACATTATTTTTCAATAAATTTCTTAGGATTTGTCATTTGATTATAATTTTATCAAAAAATAAGAAACAAAATAAATTACTTTTCAACAACTTTTATCATTATGAAACAAAACTACCATTAAAAGTTTTGGGAAGTTAATTATTTAACTTCTTTTGAAATACATCATCTGGCTATTTTATTGGATAATGGAATATATAAATAAATACTCATGCTTGTTACTAGTAAATCGTGGTATTACATACAGACATTATCTTAGTGTAATGCTACGAACTCTAGAGGCTAAATTTTATATTGGACTTCTTAACCAATATTGGTTCATAACAAATCATCCAGAACTTATTAAGAATCAGCTATTTTACCTGCTTCAAAATTTAAAGTTGATTTAAAGATTCTATTTTTAGAATTTAACAATATTTCTGATATTTTTAATTTAACAAATGATAGTTTAGAATTGAATGATAATCCATATGTTTTTCTGAGTAATTAATGCCTATATTATGTTAGTGTGTATGGATTAGCCAAGAAAGCTAGCCAAATTGCTTGTAAGAGTTGTGACGAATCTTTTGTCACTTTACTTGAAAAATACATTAACAAAAAAAATAGAAAAGCATTAAATTTAGAACAATCTAAATCAAGTTAAATTATGGAATGGAATGATTGTGAAATTACAAATAGTTTAAAAATTGATCAAGAAAATGTTAGCCAGATAGAAAATCCTATAATTAGGCATCCTAAAGGAAAATCACCAGGAACAGCAAGATTTAAAGGACCTTTGGAAGCCTCTAATGAAGTTAATAAAAGCTGTAAATGTGACTTATGCAATGAGAGTGGACATAATCATACCACATGTCCAATAAACACCAATTGAAGAAAAAGAAAGAATGATAATTAGATAGACCATAGATTAATTGAGGTTCGTGAATTGATGATACTTAGTAATTTGAGCTCAGCTCCCTTCAGTCCAGAAAATAGAACCTTGTTACTTATTTTTCGTTTTATTAATTTTATAAGTAAATCTGAATAATTTCACATACTCATTCAATTTAACAATTTAATAAAAATTTTATTTATAAAATGTTATTAAATTAAATTTAATTTTATCATGCTATTTATTATAATATAACTTTTAAGTATTAGAGGGTGTGTACAAAAAAATATACTGCATTGTCTTAATTTTTATTAATTAAAATTTTTATGCTATACATAAAAAATATTGTGATTTAAAATTTTATATATTTTTTATATACCCCTGCATTTTGCACAGATGCGTAGAAAATAAAAACCTTATTATTATAATATAAGCTAATTACTAAAAAAAAATACTAAAAATTATAAAAAATTACTAAAAAATTAAAATTCACTATATATAAAATTGATAAAATATTAAAATTAAGATAAAATTTAACTCTTATTATCATTATGATCATTCATTTCTCTAGTTATTAATACTTCAATCTTCACGTTCTGAATCTAATACAACAGTTTATTTTTTTGACTAACTATTATCTCATCTTTCTCAGATTCATTTCATTCTATATTAAAAATATGTGAATCAATATCTATATCTAGATGAGTAACATTTAGAATATACATTTTAGATATATTAAAAATATGTGAATCAATATCTATATCTAAATGAGTAACTAAAGTTCTAAATAGTCTGAATTGGTCTAGATTAGGAAGTAACCTAAGACCAGATTGAAAAAATTGGTCATTTTAATCTGATTCAGTTTATATTAAAAGAAGAATGACCGGACTGGACCAGTTATTTTAGTTCAGTCCAGTCCAGTTCTATAATAAAAAAATGTTGTAAAATGTTTTTTTAATTATAATTTCTTAGAAAAAATGTTGCAAAATATTTTTTCATTAAGTTAATTAAAAAAATATTGCACAACTATTTTTTTAATTAAATATACTTAGAAAAAATATTTCACAACATTTTTTTGTTAAGTTAATTAAAAAATGTTGCGAAAACATTTTTTTAATTATAATTGCTTTGAAAAAACGTTTTCACAATATTTTTTTGTTAAATTAATTAAAAAATGTTGCAAAACATTTTTTATAATTAAATATACTTAGAAAAAACATTTTGCAACATTTTTTCTTTAAATTAATTAAAAAAATATTGCGCAAACGTTTTTTTTATAATAATATATTAAAAAAACATTTTGCAACATTTTTTTTATTTAATAATTAAATAATTGTAACAGTTTTAATATAAAACTATTGCGAAAACTTTACTCAGTCCAGTCTGATCCCAACCTGTTTAATTTAGTCTGGGTTAAATTTATAATTCAAAACTAAACTGGACCAGACTAAATATTTTAATCCAGATTGAAGCATCAATCCAGACTGGACCAATCTGAATTTTCAATCCAAGTTGTCAGATTAGGACTGACTTGATTAGAACTTTATGCGTAATATTTAGAGTATATGTTTTAGTTATATCAATAATTGTATCAATTATATTTTCATTATACAAAAAATTATAATCTCCTTCTCCTCCTAACTCATCACTAATTTCTGTTAATATATTTATTATTTTTTCACGTAACAAATGTTCAGAAGTATCAACTGCATAAAAGGCAATTCACGCTTTATATTTGTAATATAATAAGTATACCATTTACACATACCTTCTACCTGATCTACAGCTAATTTTGTATGTTTTTGGCCATAAAATCATCTTAACACTGAAAGAAATGCTTACAAGAAGCACTGTGTAGAAATACAACAAAAAGCCAAAGTGCTAAAGCTTGTAATTCTCATTCTTTCTTAGTATTTTGAGCAGTTTCCCACCAAATGATTGGTATATCTGATTTATAATTATAATGTTGATTAAATAATACTTTCTTTTTCATATATTTTTGCATTTGAGTAAGTAGTTTTTCACATAATTTTTGATTATGCCCATGTTCTTTCAAATTTGTACTGCTTTAACAGTAATATTAATTATGATCTTACTTAGATCTATACCATTACCTAAAAAAATAAAATAATAATGAATTTATAGTAAAAAATTTTATTTATTTTAAATAGAGATAAATTTTTTAAATAAATAAATCACAACTTACTATGATAATAAGAATGTAAAAAAAATGCTAAAAGAAAAAGATCATCAAAAAATTTGTTATACTGTTCATTAAATTTAATTACACAATGATTTTTAAATTCTATATTTTTGATTTGGCATACAATAAACTGCACTTGCTAGTAACAATAAATGAATATAGCAATCAGTAAGTAACGATATTTTTAATTCTAAACATCATACTGTAACCTTAAATGAATAAAGAATAGATGTAATAATTTGATAATTTTCATAAAAATTTCAGTCACAAAGTACAGTCAGACCCCCATATGGTCACCTAATTGGTTCTCACAAAATCGGTGATTATATAGGAGTGTGATTGTATGAAGGAACCTTCATACAATCACTGCCATATTAAAAATCATGTGTGGTGACTATATAGAGGTTTATTAATAAAAACCGTTAAAATGGCATATATATATATATATAAAATGTAATAAATACTATGTATAAATATTAATTAAATAACTTTATTTTAATGTTACTAGTGTCACCTGTTGTCTACGACAACAGTTAATATGTAATTCTGGCCAGAATTAAAAGATCTGCAAAGAATTTCCTTTTTTGGAAATTTGAGCAACGCAATTTTTTAAATTTCTCTGAAAAGTAACAGAAGACAAAATTTCCTTTTTTTGGAAATTTGCGTAACTGACAATTTCCTTTTATGGAATCCTGTATAACCTAAAATTTCAGTTTTTCGCCAGAAATAAAATTTCCTTTTTTGGTCTTGTGTAATATTGGCGACGAATAGGAGTAGGGTTACACAATTCAAATAACTTATTTATATGGTTAATCTAAACATAACGCCCACATGATTGCAGTGTTTTTTAATATATAGATAGATTATATTTTATGTTATTTTATCATTTATTATTTATTATTTATTAAATGTTATTATTATTAAATGTTATTATTACTAAATATTATTATATTATGATTAAACGTTATATTATTAAATGCCACTAGTGTATACCAAAAAGACTAAAAAAAATCTGTAATTGGAACTTGCTTTCGAGATTGATGTTCAAGCCGCTTGACTATCTTAAAGTATTTTTTAAAGATTTTCATATCCTCTATGGAGAATTTATCTATTTCCTGCTGCTCAAAAAATGTAATCCAAGTCTGTAAGGATTTGAGAGCATCATTTGGAGGCACTAGAATTTGTTCTTCTTCTTCGGAATCACTATCATTTTCATCATTTTCATTATCTTGATCTTGAATTAGTCTAACTATATCATCATCACTCAAAATTTCTTCAGTGGGAATTTCTTCCAAATTATGGAAAAAGTCATATAATTCATCTGCCAACAAAGCAGCAGCAGGATTATCCATATCAAGTTCATTAATCATTTGACCAATATCTGCTGCATCATCATCCATCATTTCTTGTTGGATTTGTATCGCATTATCTATTTCTTCATTGGTTAAAGAAGGTAGAATTCCAGTCTTTTTCCAACAGTTCTGGATTGTTTTTTCTGTCACATGATCCCACGCTTCTGCAACATAGTTTATTGCTTCTTTAATATTAATTTTCTCTTTATTGATATCCTTCCCATCTTCAAAGAGACCCAGTATATGGTGACAATATTTTCTCTTGAAATAATTCTTGAAACTTGCGATAATTTCAGCATCAAGTGGTTGGAGGTGACTTGTAGTATTTGGAGATAAGAAAGCCAGTTCAATATGAGTTAATGGTTGATATCCACTTGATCCACCACTTGATCTACTACCACAACCTTTTGATCTACCACCGCGACCTCTTGATCCACCACGACCTCTTGATCCACCTCTTGATCCACCACCACGACTTTCTGAAGCTAAAAAAATCACGTAATAAATCTGAATTTATTAAATTTAATTGACAAAGATCTTACCAGTAGTTTCAATTTCTTCATCATTAGTATCATCTTCATTTTCTCATTTTGCTCATCTTGCTCAGCTGATGAATAATTTGGATTGAAATGTGATGGAGCATTGTCAACTAAAAGCAAGATTTTTTTGTTTTTTGCTCTAAAGTAACTATCCATTTCATAAAGAACTTTTTTAAAAACCACAGAATTTATCCATGCTTTTTTATTTCCATGATAAAAGACTGGAAGACGTTCTAAATTAACCTTTGAAAGAGGTCTTGAACGTTTTGCATTTCTAATTACCCATGGTTTGAGTTTATCAGTTTCTGTTGCATTAGCACCAAGTAGAACTGTAATTTGTGTCTTATCTTTCTTTCTACTTGGAACTGGTTTGGTTGAAAGTGTTTGACTTGGTGACATTTGATAAAAAAGGCCCTATAAGATACAAAATAAAAAAGGAGATAAGGAAAAGATAAAGGAATATAAATAATAAATGGTAAGACTTACTGTTTCATCAATATTATAAATTTGGTCAAGAGTATATCAGCTTAGAAGTTGCTGTAGTTTTGTTCGTTCTTCTGGGAGAGAAGCTAATGGTGCGCTTTCTGACTCTCCATGTATATGATATCTACGAATATTATTGCGTTGTTTGAATTTATATAGCCAACCATTAGAAAATACCAACTCATTTTCCTGTAAATTAAATGCTTGAGCAAATATCTTTGCTTTTTTTTTAATTAACAATCAGTTAAATTAACACCTCCAGCTGTAACATTCTCCACCCATAAATTCATGGCTTAATCGAGTATCAGAAATTTGACCGCCTTATGTCTAAACGTCTTACTAGAATCTTCTGTATTTATGATAGCTGTCCACTTGTCACTTTGTAACAAAATTTTCGATATAGTGCTCCTGTCAATTGTTAAATTGGGATACACTTCATTAAAGTAGTTTGCAATATCTACATGACGTTTATTCTTATTGGCCTTTCCCCATTCGCAAATTTGACATTTTACTTCATCACTTATTGCCGAATGACGTTGTTTTTGTTGTCTAAAAGGTGGCATAATAAAAGAATAAAGCAAAAAACTTTTTTTGTGTTTCATGATCATCTATTGCTGCGGATTTATATGTTTTAATGTGTTACAAATTGATCATATGTCAACTCGCGTACGTTTATAGATTGATGATCATACGTGTTATATGCCAATCAAAAAACCATGTGATTAAGAGAGGTCTAATTACTAATAGAAATGATATGCACGTTTGGAATTATGCGGTAATAGTGATTATAGCCAAATTGTGCTTATAGAGGGTAATTTAATATTATTTAAAACCGTTTCTCAAAATCGGGTTCTTATATAGAGGTGTAACTGTATGGGGTGTGACTGTATGAGGGTCTGACTGTATATCTTTAACCCGATTTTTGATATTATTTGATCATTTTCATGTTCTGAAAAAATCTAAATAAATAAATAATAAATAAATAAATAAAGAATTAATAAATATTACATAATAATTTATATAATGCAATATACATATAAATAAATTAGTTACTTACCTTCACAAAAGCAAATTCAAATCTTATAATAGAATTAATACAGTCTCATATAGTGAATTAGCGTATTTTTGTATGACTTTTTAACCCTTTTCCTTTGATTTGTAAAAATTTAATTGCATTCTTTAAAAATTGGCATAAGACATAAGACATTGTAAAATACTGATGAATCACACTAATTTTTTGAATTGTATTTGCAACAAATATATGTTTACATAAATCTTTTGTGATTAGGTTAATACAATAAATCATACATCGAATATTAAGAATATGAGAATATTTTTCACAAAGAATTTTTTAAGCAATACGAATATCTGGCGCATTATCTGAAATTACTGTGGCCAATTTTTCAGAATCAATATTATCTATAATTTTAATGATTTTACTGTCAAGAAATGTGCCAGTATAATAAAGGACATCAGAATAATTTTTTGAATACCATAAATATTCTTTGCGTTTCTCAATAATTAAACAATAATCATAAATTGATTGCCCAATGGAATTTGTTCATCCATCAAAAGCAATGGTAAGATTATTTTCTTCATTAATTATTTTACTAACTTTGAGTGCAATTCTGGATATTTTCTGAATAATAAGGGTTTTTGTTAGGATTCAACAGTTTAAAAGATTATAGGTAATATGTAAAATCTTAATAAATTCAATAAAGAAAGGATGTTTAATAAGAGAAAATGGCAAATTACAATATACAAACATTTTTGCCAGTATTTTATTAATTTGATTTTCTTTGACTAGTGGAGTAGGAAAATTTTCATAATGGTCATCTATATAAGTTTGTGATCTAACTAATATTACTTGATTTTTATTTTTTACTAGATTTAGTGGTTGATGTTGTGATTGATGTTGTAGCACTATCATCCTCTGAATTTTCATTATTACTTGTTAACATCATTAAAACATTAATTTTTATTTCAAATCAATTTTATTATAATCATAAGTAAGATGTCTTTTAAGTTTTGCCACTTTAGCCGTAATCCAATAAAATTTACAAAATAAACAAGTTGTCAAGTAATATCCTTTAGAATTATCTTATTCATTTGATGTATATATTAATTTTTTTAAAAATAAAACCATTGATATTGATTAATATTTATAAATAAAAAATGTTATTTTTCATTATAGAATTTAATTTCTGATACTCCAGGTGATAATTTTATAGAAGTTATATTAAATGATATAGATATATTAAATATTGTTGAAACTTGGAAAATTCATCAAGTAAGAGGTATTTCTTATAAAGAAAATCTAGTAGTTTTTTTAATGATAAATCACATATTTGTACTTATTACAAAAGAAATAATTTGCCACCATTTTTGGAAAGTTATGTTTTATTCTAATACAGCTAAATTTCATATTAGTATTATTCCTATTTTTTTTTTAAATTTATAGTTTATTAAAATTGACACTTGGATCCATACAGTATAAGTGTACCACACCACAAAAATACAGAAAATAGGTCAACCACCTCCCTAAGTGCAATGCGAGAATGCATTAATAAACTTGGTGCAAATGCACCTTTGAACCAAAGAAAATGCAGGAAAATAAAAAACAAAAAAAAAGAGCCCCGCATATAAAACGAAAACAAAAAAACAAAAATGTAAAAATAAGGAAACAGTCAGTAACGAAGCCATCCTACTACAACCACACCCCTAAAGCTAAGACTATCTAACCATTCTTTCGAACTTATATTATGACGCTCCCAGCTTTCTAAGCATCGACCTTATTTCTGCTAAAATAGTAAGCTTGTCAATACCGCCCAAGGCCTTATCTATATTCTTGATTTCCTTGGCCACCTTTGTCTTCTTACTCGACTGTGTGTTAGTAGTATTTGTTCGAATCTTGGAGTCTCCTTCTTGATTCACCTTCTGAAGATTCCTCCTTCTTTGCTTCAAGTTAGGGGTAAAGTACCTCATCCAATCACCAGTAAATTCATCCAAGCTAAACGGCTTACCAATGACCTTTTCCAAGTCAGCCCACGATTCGTAGTAAGTGATTAACTTGCGGGTACCCTGATCTTGAATTAGTTTAAATGCTTTGCACCCAATAGGTGCAAGAATAGAGTGAGCGGTATAATGTTGCTGTGTTTACTGAAGCAGGAACTCCCTTAAGCACAGCCTGGAATCGTTCCCGCTCTTTTCTTTATTTGAGATCCCAGTTAGCCAGAAACTATCATACGGGTAATCCTCCAAGTGGAGCTGTTCATGCTCCATCATTCCATAGTCTTGTCGCCTCTTGATTGAGTTCAATCGAAACTGTAACAGTAACGTATTTCTGTTGGGATTTAAATTTAATCGCAACTACTTGACCCCGGGCTTTAAGATGATTAAGTGTATCAAGTTGAGACCAGATGGAGGAGATATCATAAACCGTAATCTCCTGAATAAGGTCTTTATTCGCAGGCTCATATCCAGTCATAACGGTACTAATTGTTTTAGGTGAAGTTGCAACAGGTTGTTTCTTGGTAGTCTTATTAGGACTTTGGCTGTTATTAGCTTTTGAAACGGGCGCAGTTTTTCTCTTTTTACCACCAGAAGGTGAAGGCAAGCTTGGTCTGCTGACATCATCTTTTGGGTCCTATTTAACCATGTCGGCATATGAAACTCGCTTTTGTTTATTTTTGGACGTAAAAGAAGTGGCGGTAGCTGAGAGGTTTTTGATTGGTACCTCTGGTTGTACTGCAACTTTTGATTGGTGTTTGGACATTTTTGGCGCTTCTAAAATTTCTATATCCATCGGTTGATCCTCTACAGATTTGGACGCGTCTGGTATTTGTTTGGATGACGTTATCTGTTATTGCACAAACTCTCTGCAAGCGCTTTCCATCCCTTTACTAACGCTTGCTTGGATAAAGTCAAAAGACTCATAAAAAAGAAAGAGTAAGTGGTATAAAGATTGTAAGTCACCAATACCAAAGGTTGAGAGGGCGTCATGATGTTTCATTAATAAGTTATTAAGGTATTCTCCATCGCCAGTAGTGTTTTCGACGGTTCAGACAATATCTTCTTCAGTTAAACCGAAGGAGCTATATTTTCTAAAGGCGTGGTTAACCGGTTCATAGTAAAGAGCTCTATTCACAGCTGTGTCAAGGTCGTCGCCTTCAGAAAAAGCTTTGGAAATGTTTGTTGTTGACGAGAAAGCCATAGTTTCAGAAAATTTTCCTTCAAAATTCCTATGGGAAAAAATGGTTCATACGATCAGCCTGTATTATTCCTATTAAATGGTACAAAGATGATATTTTAATGAAATTAAATAGTAGTATACTTGAAAATTCACCTGTTTTTATAGCAGTAGAATCATCTGATATAACAATGCTATGTACAATAGATTTCACTCTTTAAAGTTTAAAAAAGTATTTTCAAGGATCTTATAATAACAAATAAAATTATTCAACAAATTATTTCTAAAAGAAATAAATTTGGAGTAGCATTTTCAACTGCAAAAACTGCAATTAATATTGCATTAGAAACTGAATGTTATAATAAATTAGTAAAATTATTAAGAGATTTTATTTCAACTAAATAAAGAAGTTAAAATGCAATTGGTTTAAAAAATAATATGGAAGTAAAAAATATTGAACATGATGAAAATTAAAATAATATACTTCCTTTATAATAACAACTAATTGATATAACAGCAGATTCTTATGTTACTAAAATTTGGAAAGCTTCTTGTAAAAAAAGAGTAAAGAGTAGTATTGAAGTGATGGGAAGAAAAAAGGTAATGCTTGAAACTTTAAATCATGTTAATGTACAAGAAACTAATGATAGTGAAGGAACATTAAAGTCACAATGAAAATGTTTGTTATGCAAAAAACCAGAATATTATCAAAAGAAATGTTCAAATATAAGAGAGTAAAACAGTAAGTGCAAAGTTAATGTAATGATAAGATGCAGTGCATAATATATATAAGTTTATTAGATCATTTGATTATCCAATAATTGATAAAGTAATATATAAACATGAGTATCGAAACTTCTAAGACTAAATAAATTTTAGTATTTTTTTCATTAGTTTCATATTTATCTTCTGATTGATCAACATTTTAATATATTTTAACTCTTTTTCTTCTTTTTTTCCACCTATTTTTAGTATTATCTAATTTATTATTAGCAATATTAGCATTTTCTTATTCAATTATTTGTAATTTAAGATTATTAATCTCAATTTGAAAAATCATTATTTTCTTTACTGATATCCAACTATATGAATGTAATTGAGTATAGTCTTTTTGCAAAAATCATATATTTTGTCTTTAATCTTTTTTAATTCTAGTTATTTATCTTTATAAATAAGTATTTTTATTATAAAATTGGCTATAATCTAAAAAAAGTAAACTATTTAAACCATTTGATAAAATACATTAAGAGGCATATTTATTATTATCATATCTATATATTAACATTTCAAATGGATCAATAAAACTATATCTTGTTTAATTCTCTGCTCAATTCTTGTAATAATAAAGATTTCTTGTACAATGTTTGTTGTAAAAATTTCATACTCAATTCTTATAATTAAAAGTTTCAATATGTTTAAAGGGACTTTTCAAAATGTATGTATTTAAATCTTTATTTTATAAAATTTGAATAGGAGTAAAGATAGTTGAAGTATAACTATATGCTATTTTGACTACTATAATTTTTTTTTAAACGGTTTACTTTTATTAATGATTTTTCTTTATAATAACTAATATCTTATATACAGTATTTTGCTAAGGATTTATTACTTACTTTATTGGAATTAAAGAATCGTGAATCATCTAGTGTGTGGCAAAGAGCTGAGAAGGTATTTAAAGAAAAATGTGCTTTGGCTGATAGTTGAATAAGAACTAGAGTGGTTTGATAATGATTTTTTTTTCCTAGTATAAGCGGATATAATTTATTATTAAAAAAAATGTTACATTAAACTTGAGGTTTATTTATAAAATTATGTGAAGTTTGACTTCCAACAATTGTATCACCTATCACCTAATAATCATCTCCAATCCTGAATTCAATTCCTTTATATACTTTCCACCACCAGCTGTTTAATATAAATAAAAAAATTGCTTCTTGATCGCCAGTTTTTTTAATATCATCATATTCTTGTTCGAAATCAACAATTTCTTTTTTCCAAGGTTTACCAGACATAACATAATGTACATTTCTGACTGCTTTGTCTTCCCATGTGGAGGCGTGACAAGTTCTTAATACCCTTATAGCGTTATAAATATATGGTAATGGTACCCATTTTCCTTTAAAATATTTATTTAAAACATCTTGGTCTGGAAAACAAAGAGAATCAACATCAGGATGGTTATAAAGAAAATTCGATAAATCTTCAAATATTTGCTTTGATGGTGTTAAAACTAATAATCCGCTATTAAAATATCCTTTTAATTAAATAGGTGGTAGTGTATCTTCAGATTCTGGTTTAATTGGACCTAAAGTATATGAACAGCAAGATGGTATCCTAGTATATATAATAAATTTATATATGTAAATAAATTTTATCGGAAAATAAAATATACACATACACATACATACCAATCTTTTGGATAATTTTGTTTTTTTCTTGAATTACACGTACAAGCATTAACAGCACCCAAAAAATCCTTAGGTAAATTCATATTCATTAAATGATCAATATTTTTCATTACCAATATATCTGCATCCAAAAATACTACTCTATCATATCCTTCTATATCCCAAACTCTTAATTTTGTCCAACAATCTTGATAATGGTCCCAAATATATTCTTTAAGTTTATTAGTTGGATGAATTCTCTCTATTGCTTTTAGTTCACATCCTTCATTTTTGATTGATTCTAAATCTTCTGCTGTTAATGAAGTTTTTTCTTTGGGTTAATCTGTTGAAATATTAATAGATGTGTCTGGATGAAGAACTATTAAAAGATAAATGGTTTGCACGCATTTTAGGGAATGTGCTAAACACTGTAATCCTTTTAAATACGAATTTTCTGTTACTAAAGTTACCCAAGCTTTCTTTTCCGCCATATTTTTATTAATAGAAGAGAAAAAAATTTTTTTTACTAAAAAAAAAATCAATTCCTCATTTATACAGGTATTGATGCATTGTACCACAACATAAATAGCGATTATCTCATAAAAAATCAGTTAAACCCGCCGCAAAATAATTATACAATGCAACTAAATGCGCAAAGTTGTGGCTCTTCTTATTGGGCAAAGGTAGGTTAAGTGTCTTATGGTTTCAAACTGATAGTTATTATTACTACTAAAATTTAAATTATTATGGTTTATTAGAAACTATGTAATACAATTTTATCTCAAGGTTCGAGGAGTGGGAAAAAGGTGCAAATAAACTAGATCGCTTATTTATTAGTCTGGAGTATAGCGAAGGACTCTATATGTTCTAGCCGTAGTGATACAAAATATCCCGTTGTCCGTCCACTTGTTCTTTGAGTTGACGTTTAATTGGTTCTTATATTACACGAAATTATCTCGATCGGTTAATTGAATATGTGATTATCTACCTATATACTGATAAGCTCTGGACTACGTAACGGTTTACCGTTTCCCTAGTATTATGTTTTGTAAGGCAAGGATGAATGGAAATTGACATAAAATCACCAGATTACGACCATACAAAGTGTCCAGGATTTCATGGTACAATGACCCAAAAAAGTATGGTGCGATTTAGATAAAAGTATGATTTGATATAATTTTAATTCTGGCCAGATTTAGTGTAATTTTGGCCGGAGTTAATAATATTTTAATATCGCATATGATCAGTGTGGCTTTAAAAAAAAATGATCGATGGCAATAATTAAGAGATCTGCATGCTGCATTTCATAGAAAACTGTAGGCATTTTATAATTTTTTTGCATGTATTATTTTTCTTTATTGTAATAAATTACATGTATTACAGAAACAAGTAATTGCGCAAAATAATTTCTTTTATCGTTAAATTAAGGAGAAGATTTTCGTGATGAGATCATTTTCCCAAAAGCATATTCAATAATCAAGCGAAAAAATCAAACGAAAATTCTAATAAAATTTAAACCTGATCATTGATATATATTTACATCTGTATATTTCACAAAGTAATAATAAGGTAGGTTGGTTAATAGTTCAGATTAGCTTCTTGAAACATGTCATCATGATGTTAATCGATTTTCTCATCTCTTTTATATGTCCCAAAATAAAATAGATATATTACTCCTCTTGTTATATATCGATGTCCCTCCCTCTTTGATAGCATCATATGTTTTTCTCTTTATCTTGTAACTCACTTCTGAGATTTTTAAAAAAATCAATAAAGTTGATTTTCACGACGTGACCGCAAGGAATTACGAAGAATTACATGAGAGAAAAGACAAATTTTAATCTAAACTTTTATTGATGATTTATTATTCCGTATGAAATTAATCATACAAAAACTGATTTTCACAAATATTGTACCGATAAGTGTAATAAACTAACTAAAATCGTTTATAAATTACCCTTAATTTCTTTATAGATAGAAATATCATTTATATTTAAGAAAAAATTAGATTTAAAAAATTTATTTGACTATATTAACGTAATATATTGAAACCTTTTTTGCAGTTTGTCTTCTGCCCTTCTGAAACTTCTTGAAAGACTTGAGAAACAAAAAAAGGTTTACTTCTCATTATGGGAATGTTAGTAAATTTATATTTTTTCGTAATTGACCAAAAAGAATGTAACCACCAAAAATAGAAATCAAAAATTGAGTATCATCTCAAGAGTCAGAAGGTATATTTTTAATAATGAACGAATTTATAAAGGCAATATAAAGTACATTAATGATTGTTGTTTATTTAAATTTCGATAATTTATCACTTTTTGAATTTTTTTTTTCATAAATAAATAATAAATGTGGTTTAGGAAAATTTATTGGATCGAGTTATTTTTTGTTGATAAAAGTATAATTATTTTTTTAATGTCTTCATATTCTAATTCTACTACCTATTCCTCCTTTTCTATACTACATCTCAGATTCTTTTCCATTAAATGGAATTTTAACGCGTCTACAAAATTCTTGTACTAAATATTGTAATTGACTAGAGTAATCTTTTTTGACCACTTCAAGTGCTAGATTTCCAACTTTTTGACCTATGAAATCAGAAATTCTTGATCTACAAAACTATCACCACAGAAATTTCCTTTATGTATTTTATGTACAGTTATTTATCATCATCTATCGTTAAATCTACTGTGCTACTGCCACAATAATTGAAAAAATATAGTCACGTGATAGACGTATTATCTACAAACATTACTTACGCATCCGTTATGAATTTCAATTTATTACTTTATTGTATTTATAAGCAAAGCACATTCGCGCATAATTTTAACCAAATCAGTTGGAATTAATATATAAATATATAATAGGATTACAGAAATGCCTTATTCTTTATTTACATTAAAAAATTATAGAGATTGATAAATAAAATTTACCATCATAATCTGGCCAATGAGTTTTCAACGTATCTCTAATAAGTTTTGCTCATTTCTTCAAGATATTGAGATATAGCAACTTTATAACTTAAACCATCTGGTAAAGGAGGTTATCCTCCATTTTACTTAAATGAAATTTAAAATTTTCCACAGATTTTGTTCAAACAGATTGTTTTTCCTACTAGATTTTTCCACCAATGTAGGTAATTCACAAGATAAAAGTACAAGATTTCATTATACTTTAGAACTGTTGAAATTTTATAATAACCTGAATATTGTTTCCAATCATTATGTGCATAAAAAATTACAAACACTTTAAAATTTGTAGATAAAATTAATAACTTACAGAATAAGTTGTCCCAAAATCTATTAAGTTTTTTTAAATAAGATTATTATCTAAGTATCATCATTATTATAAAATTAATAATAAAATAAAAAAACAAAAAAAACCTATAACAACGATCACACAAATATTTTCTTTTGCGACTCTATAAATCTGATAAATTCTTTAAAAATTCTTTGAAAAAACCATCATAATTTAAAAACAAAGAATTTTATTATTGAGAAACGAAAAATTAGCTCACATTTCATAATGTCACACCAAATTGCATCATGATCCATTTATATATTACTTGATCTAAATACATATAAAAGTGTTATCATTCTGACGTAAGCTATAAACCTTTATATAGTCACCTAATCGGTTCTGCAAAAATTGGTGACTATATAGAGGCTTTTACTATGATGTGATTATACAAAGGTTTTTTTATATACTGATTATATTATTTGTACTTCCCAAAGGTGTGATTATATAGTGATCCGAATGTGATAAATATTATATCAATATTATCTTTTTCTTTCTATTTATTTTCCTGATAAGAAAATCATATTGTGTGAACATTAATAAATGATTTTAAATTTATATCTCATAATGGAGAAGGTAGTACATCTTCTGTTATTCGTAAAACAGCTTGTTTTTTTTTAAAAAAAAATAATTAATTAAAAAGCAATATAAAAATATAGTAAAATAATAAAATAATAAAAATAAAAAATCCAATAAAATTGTTATCGTTCTGACATTTTTGATCATAAGCTATTTGAAACTTTGTGATAAATATTATATTTTGAATGAGTACATATAAAGGGCATTGATTAAGGAATGAAAATCGGAAGTCAATGCGATGATAATCAGAATTAACTTTTGCTGATTTGACTGATCATTTGATTGCTTAATTAAATACTTAGCTGGCATATTTATTTATTTATTGGGTATCCTTATAAAATCATGTTATTTAATTTTCGCTTAATATTGTTAACGCATTGTGTCATTTACCAAATATTATTTAGCTTAATACCGACTGAAAATGCTACTATAGCTTAAATAAACTTTTAAAACGTGATCTTTGATGGTCTGTCACAATAAAATCATTATTAGGTAAATATTCAATATTATGATTTTAACCATCATTATATGATTGGTCATTGTGCTGCGTATACTTCTTATCCAATAACTATATAATATCTGCAAAAGCAAAAGCATACGCAACTAAGAAAGATATTATTGTTTTTATATACTGTATTGCAAAATATGTTCTTGTAATACAAATAATGGAGGTTGGGTACTCCTTATTTCCTTTTTTCAGTTTAATAAAATAATTCAAATCCAAAGAAAATAAAAATTTAAAAAATTTTATGAACATTAACCAATTTGTACCTGCAGAATGCAAAGGTACATCAGTTTTTTCATTATAAGAGTCACTTTCTTTTTTTCCTAAAAAGACTTATCATGTAATTTTGAATTATTTGATTATAACACTTATGCAGCAGTATAATAAAATGCAATACAATAACAAATCCATATTCTTTGCAAGGCTACTTACAATGAAAAATTTTAGCCTTGTATGTAAACATTAATAAATGAAAAATGGTTATAAATTTGTATCATATACAGAGAAGGTAATAAAACTCCTCTGTTATTCATAAAAATAGCTTATTTTTAATACAAAAATAAGTAATTGTTATAATTTATTTTTTAAAAAGAAGAAAAAATTAATTAAAAAATAATAAAAATATATATAATAGAATAATAAAATAATAAAAAATAAAAAATTTATACTTCCTAAGTTCTAATGGATTTTATTTCTATAGATATCAACAATAAAGATAATATTTACAATGTAATTAATAAAATTGAAATTAAAACTGATATCAATAACGAAAAAGATATCAATAATGAAAAAGATGTTAATATCAATAAACCATGTATCAATAAACCTATTATAGAAATATCGCCAAATGAAACATATCTTGTTACTTATAATCCAAAAGATTATTCAATCGTCGGTTGAATTGCTAAAGATAAAGAAAAGGAACAATTTACTGAAGATATAACTATCAAAATAAAAATACCAGATAATTGTTATATAGACTACATATGTATTTTTGATGATAAGAAACTTGTATGTATGGTTCACGAGGTAACAGATGTTATCCAAGTAAGTATTATTTATTTATTAGATTATATATATTATATATTTTATTTAATACAAAATCAATTATTAGATGAATCAACTCTGCAAAACAACATGGAATAATGGAGTCTAGATAGCATCATTAGGAAACATTCCTGTAAGGCCACCTGGTCTCTTCATAAAAGGAAAGAAAAAGAGAGATTTCAAGCAGCTCTCTATGACATTCCAGACTCAATGACAGCTGCTACATTATTTCACCAAAATCAAACCCATCTGACTTTATCAGCGATTAACAGTTTTAAAGCCTTTAAAGTTATTACAACAGAAGAAAAGAAACGCAAACTTGTAATTTATTTGGAAAAATGGGAAGATCTAAACAATCTTGTAGGTAAAACATATGAAATTGATGGCAAAACTTTAGATTGGTGCCACCACACTTTCCCACATAGGGATTGGAATCAATTCAATTGAAAATCGAATCTTGAGAATCAATTAAAGATTCGATTAATTGAATTTAAGATTCGATTTGACGATTTGATTTTCAATTTTGATTAATCAAATCTAAACCGAATCCCATTTGCGTCAGAGTCACGTGGAGTTACACAATTTCCAAAAAAGGAAATTTTGGCTCCCGGAAATTTCAGAAAATCATGAAATTTTGGTTACATGGATTTCCAAAAATGGAAATTTTATGATGATCATTTAATTCTGGCCAGAATTAATGAATTAAGATTTTAATGGAATAAATAGATAGTAATAGTGATATTTATATAGTATATATGTTTGATCATCATTTTTCAGCAATTTTGATAATTCCGATATTATTTTTTTTACCGTAACGTAATTTTAGAAACGACATGATTACTTTTATTGCGTCATAATATAAAAAAATTGATTTATTGAGATTCGATTTTTAGATTCGATTAATCGATTCTACAGATACGATTCGATTTTTGATTAATTCGATTTTGGTAGAATCGATTCCAATTCCTATTCCCATGCTTCACCAAGAAACTCAAGGCTGCATCAAGTATAAAAGATAAAACCAAGGTTTCTACCAACTTTTAGAAGAAGAATTCCAACCTCAAGGATAAAGCCACAGATACCAATAGGATTCTCCTGAATACTCAACTGCAGGATAATCGAGAAAAGAAGAAAGATAACTCAAAAGGCACTTCAAACCAGAACCGTAAATCTGAAGATAAAACAAGATCCCACCTACTATTAAGATATGTTACTGGTAGAAATTTTACTTTTATATGAAACCTTACCTTAACATTTACTTAAATTCTATTGGTTAATTAACTAAAAAGGAAAAAAATCCTAACAATGTGATATAAAATTTATTTTTATAGTAGGATTTTCAAAGAGTTTTATATGTAAACATTACCTTAGGCCACAGGGTGATCTATCTTAATAGTAGATGGGGTCCTGATAAAACTGACAAGGCTAAGAAGAGCCCTAGGATTTTCAAGAGAAATCTTTACAATGAAGTAATGGAATTAAAGGAGATGCTAAAGAAGCTGATAGACAGGATCTGAAATGGACGACCTACTTTCGGTCTATATATGAGGAGTTAGTTTCTTATCTTTTGCGAAGGATATAGTTTTAATTTTTATTTTTTAGATAGAAATTTTTATTTCTTTCAGAATTTTTAATTACTCTGATTAGTTAGTGTATGGATTTAGAATAGAGTTTTTCTACTTTTACTGCTAACTACTGATTCCTTTTTTTTAGCATGGTGTGTTAATTCATGGGATATATCTGTATGCAAGTAGACAACTTTTTCGATCGTTTAGGGTATTTTAGAGACCTAGTCTCCCCTTTGTATTGATATGTAGTGATTCCTTTGAGTATAATAAAAAAAAAAAATTAATTATTGTCAAACTTAAAAATAATTGATATTTGTCTTGATCAGGAAATTGAACTTGATTTAATCACAGGTAGTTTTAATGAATCATGTCATACTTTTAATCAGAAAGAGAAATATATTTTATATTGTAAATAGGACGTATATAGTATTCTTAATCATAGATTGCATAAAATCATTTGAATATTTTTTACAAAAATCAAAAATAAAAAATGGATATGTAAAAGAAATTACAAGATACTTGAATATTTTGAATTGATAAATAAAAATAGCGTTTTCACAACGTTATTTTCAATAATTTGAAGTAAAAATGTTGCAAAACATTTGTTTAATTAAAAAATAATATTTCACAACATTTTTTTTAATACTTTAATGTAAAAATATTATGCAAACATTATTTTTATATTAATTTAATTAAAAATAGCATTTTCATAACATTATTTTTAATAATTTAAAGTAAAAACATTGCGAAATATTTGTTTAATTAAAAAATAACGTTTTACAATTTTTTTTTAATACTTTAATGTAAAAATATTGCGCAAACATTATTTTACATTAATTTAATTAAAAATAGCGTTTTTGCAATGTTATTTTTAATAATTTAAAGTAAAAATATTGCGAAATGTTTTTACTTTAATTTAAAAATAAATTTAAAGAAAAAATGCGTTTTTTATGATAAAGCTCAAGCCAGCTCGAGCCTAGCTCAGCTCAAGTTAGGATTTTTATGGTTCAGCTTGGTTTGAATTGAGCTGAGCCAAGATTTTTTGTTGCTCAACTCATTTCAGGCTTGACTTAATGTAGATCTTCAAGTTGAGCCAAGTCAAACTATAGCTCAGCTCTGTAGAGTACTAATTTTAGATAGTTTTATAGTTTAATTTATTAATACGTGATTAGCATATGACTTAACATATAATTTATAATAATACAAATATTATAGAACATTGTAAAATATTGTAAAATATTGTAGAGCATTAGTGTTGCCTGCCGTAAATAGTTGTAAGTCTAAAAATCAAGTAATTATAATGGTTGTAAATCAGAATTATCATCTTTTAGTTAACCACAATAGCATAGTATTACAACCAAATTACAACTTATGTTTATAATATTACAACCCGCTTAGGTTGTAATTTGAAATATAATAATCAATACTTACGGCACGCAACCTTATAGAGCATTGTAAAATAATTTATAGTATCACAATAGTTTAGTGTTATGATAGTTTAGTGAAACATTAAAAATATATAAAAAGGCTGGGTTTTGACTTTTATTAGAACTTTTTTCACTATTAATAAAAGTAATATTAAAAGTTATTTTGAGTATAGTATATGCTCATAGTATACCTAAGATTTAATTAATATTAAATACAGTCAACCCTTGTTATAATGAACCTTAGGATCTAGACCTCAACTTCGCTATAAGATTATAGTAAAGATTTTAAGAGATTTGATTGGTTAATTCATTATAGTGTGAGGAAATTTATTATAGTTGTTTGAAAAATTCACTATATCAAGGATTCACTATATCAAGGTTTAACTGTAATAAAGATAAGGTATAGGAAATTATTTCAGTTTAATTATTTGATATAAAGTTTATTTAATATAAAGGAAATTATTGAAGTTTGAAAGTTAAATTTAAAGTTATAAAAGAAATAAAGAAATATCAAATTTAAACCAAGTATAATATTAAATTGAGTATTAGTTTTATCTGCTAATATGTGGCAGGTATGGTAATATCGGTAAGTGTTTTAAAAAGAAGAATAGGTTTTTTTATTTTTTTTTATTTAAAAACATTTATTAATGTTCTTTTACTTCTTTTTTTTTGTAAATTTCAGCCTAGAACTTGAAAATGGAGACTAGTAGGTATTTTTGAAGGGGAAGTAGGGGGGTTTTTTTTTGGTTTTTTTTATACAAAAACATTTATTAACATTCTTTTACTTCTTTTTTTTGTAGATTCTGACCTGGAACTTAGAAATGGAAATTAGTAAGTATTTTTAGAGAAGAGATAGGATTTTTTTGTTTTTTTATGTAAAACATTTATTAACATTCTTTTACTTCTTTTTTTTTGTAAATTTTTGGCCTGAAATTTAGAAATAAAGACTGGTAGATATTTCTAGAAGGGAAGTGGAGGTTTTTTGTATTTTTTTATGTAAAAACTTTTATTAATGATCTTTCACTACTTTTTTTTGTAGATTTTGACCTAAAACTTTGATTAATAGTATTAAGTTTGTCATTATTATCTGTGTTTAATTTAGTTTTTGGTGCAATTGTACCATTTCAGAAATTATAGTTTTATTATTTCTAATAAATAATAAATAAATAAATTTATTAAAAAATTTTTTTTGATTAAATTTATATTTATAAAAGCAGTGTATTTTTTATTAAATTATCATTTAAAGACATTAGAAAAAAATTTAATTATTAGTCAATTAGAATTGCAGAATTGCGGGTTACTAACTGCAATTTAACTCTAAAATCTGTAATATTGCAGATTTTGGAAATTATTTGTAAATCCATCCTTATCTATTAATAACCTTATTCTGTATAATTGGGTACTCTGCAAAAATAAATAATAGCCTAGTAAATGGTTTTTGTTTTAACAACTTTTGACTTATGTAAAATTTAAAACTATGATAAGTGAAATAAAATATATCAGAATTTTTGGAAAAGTATGTTAAAAACATTAACTGTTAAAATTACTATTAATATACAATATGTATTTATCTTTTATTTTATTATTTTAGTTAATTTTATTAACTTAAATATTAACTGATTCTTATTTAATATAATTTGTGACTTAAGACTTGAGAGCTATAAACAGAACCATATTCATTAACCTTATATATACAATAATTACAAGATTTATGTATTATATTCTATTATTACTACTAAGGTCAATGTATTCATATTTTTTTTTTTAATAAATTTTAAGAATATTATAAATAATTATTGTAATTGGTAAACTAATAAATTTTTGTAGTCTAAAATCAATTATCCACTTAAATTCATTATTAAAGTAAAATAATAAAGTTCAATTACCAAAAATCTTGTGCTAATGCCATTAGTAAAAATACTTTTAGTACTAATCAAATCCATAGTATGGTAATACAATCAACCCCCTTTGTAGTCACACTTCTTTGGATTAAAAAAAGAATATAATTATAAAAAAAGTTATATGTTGTGATTATAGAGAAGGTTTTTATAATATATTTAATAGTACATTGGAACCAAAATTAGTATACTTATAAAGGGAAATTTTATATAATATGATTATACAAGGGATAACTATATAGGAAAATTAACTGTACCAGGTACTTTTATCATTAAATTGATTAAAATCTGTTTTAAAAAGATTAAGTTCATTACTTTTATCACTAGTATTACTAATGGATGTAATAATTATTGGCATATTTTTAAAAATATAAATTTTGTTCTCACATAAATGGCTTAATCAATCCAGTATTTGGATGTTTGTGCTTTAAAATATTCTTTAAAATACTCTGATAATAATGAAATTGGCAGTTTTTGGAGAAAACCATTCTACTAATTAAGCACCTGGCAAGTAGTCTTCATTCCAAGAGTCTGTTGAGTCTGTTACTGTTTCAGTTACATAAGTAAGAAGCTAGTATTTAAGTGTCTGAGTTAATAAAAATTCCTTTGAGATGGATAATATCCAGTTGAAAAACTTCTCACAACTAAAACCAAACTTTTGTGCTTGGTTTACAAGCTCAGTAATCTCTTTTAAATGCAATATATTGTGCTAGAAACTTCTGTTTCATCTATATGAAATTTTAAATTTTTCAGCTAAAAATGAAATTATCTGTTATAGCAAAATTATCAGTAACAGCTCCTGTATAATAATAGTTCTTGTATCAAATTCAATAACAGATCCTGTGTCAAGTTCAGTAATGGATTCTGTATCAAAGTTGAAATTATTGGTAATGGTTTCTGTAAACAAAGAGTCTAAATTCAAAGCAATAAGCATGATATGAAAGTAAAGGATACAAAGTGCTATATTTTTTTTTTAAATGCCTATTACTTCATCTTATTTTGTGTTTTAGGATAAAATGTAAAACACTAACTCTATTTGTGGCCTTGCTTGGTGTATCACGAGAATACGAACTGTCCTCAAACAATTGAGGACAATAGCTTTTTTTATTTGTTCTGCGTATTTATATCAACTATTAAGTTACTACAAGACATCTAGGCGAAGTAAAATAGCAGTATAAATACTTTGTACCAATTTATCCACACACTTGATAATTCTCTTTTCCCTAAAAATCCACACCATAATCGTATTTCTGTTAATTCGAATAGGAATAGTGCGGCGTTTATAAAACCTGTACAACGTGTCTTTACTAATACTATATAGTTCCAACCATTTTCTGTATTGCTTTACTTCACTAGTAACGCAAATCACAGGGATTATTCGCGATCTTTTTTAGTAACCTTGATTTTAGTTGCTCAAAAATTTTTCTTTCATCGACTCATCACGAAAGTCATCGTACGAAGTTGTAGGAAGTGTTAGTAACTTAGTATTTTTTTTACTCGATTTCCATAATAACAAGTTGTTGTATATCGAATTTAAATATTAATAAAATATTTTTAATATTTGTTGTAGTAAAATCTCAAAAAAAAAGGTAAAAAAAATTTTAAAATTAATACCTACAAAAAGAAAACTATTCAAGAATCTTTGCAAATCATGAATCCTGTGAGCTACAGTACCCCGGGTATCTTGCATATTTTGGAGGGTTGACCCTGTACCCCTCATTATACAAATTTTACTATTAATAAAGGGCGTTTAAAACTTATAAAATAACTAGGGTATTGTTACACATAACACACCACAAAGATATTTAAATCAACGACTTCTTTTTTTTTGGGTGGGATACTATGGCCCGTGTTATATGGTACTTCAATATTTATTAAAAAGTTTCACCAATTTCACCAATCTAAACGTGAATAAAATATTTATGAAAGTGAAAAAATATTCTTAAGCTAAATCTACTCTAAATTTTTAGTTTAAATCAAACAAAAAAATATGTTGCCATCATAAACGTTTAAATAATAGTATACATCAATAGTAAAATGAAAATCAGCAGAATATAATTATATTACTCTTTTGCAGATGTAGATAAAAGAGGTTGAATCTTTGGTAGCTTCGAACGATTTCGTTTAATATGATCATCAGATTGACTTGAATTTTCGGAATCATCCGGTCCAGAATTATGGGAATCAAGCCCACGACCCCGAAGTCGAAAAACAATTTCATCTAATGTCAATTCAATTTGACAATGGTTTTTAATAATAGAAATTTCTGATAGGAAGTTAAGGATAAAACTGGTATTTATACCATTAAATTATATTAAACAATTTTCTTTAAATAAAAAAGGATACTTGGCCAAGTGGCCCTTTCACCCTTTAATGTAGCTTCTCTTATAGTTTCCGGAGTGGGATTGGAAAGAATCTTTAAGAAATCGGAGTGTGAAATATTGGGAACTATAGTAATATCTCCATAATAACGTTGTGACATAATAGATTGAACTTTATAAATTAGATTCTGCGCCACACCAAGTTCGCTCAACTATTAAAAACATTATATTAGTTGCAAAATTTACACTACATGAAGTAATATAGTAAATAGAGTTAACAGACACCTGATTCATTCTATGTTGTAATTCAGATATTGCTAAAAATAAAAGCCATCTTGCTAATCGGCTAACTGGAGATGGGATTAGGTTTTCTTGTAAAAATGGCACCACATGTGGATTCACTACAAAAAAGAAAAAATATTTATTATATCAACATCAATTGAAACCTTCCATATAAATCGAGAATCGATTTTACCTTGACACACAATAAAATGGTTTACGTTAAAAAGTTCGGAAAGTTTGTTCATTGGTAAATCACTAATAATAAAAATCATTAATTAATGAAATTGAAGATAAAATGATGAATGATGGACATACTTTTCTACTGATCCATCAATCCAGCGATGTCCTGTTCAAATAATTGATTTTATTAATTACGAACTTAATTAAAGCATACATGTATAATAAGAAAAAATATTTACCAGAAGGATTCCAAAGAAATTCTTTTCCGGATTTATCTTTTGCCATCAATGGAGCCGAGCTATAAACTAACGGAACGGAACATGATGCTGCACTAAAATAAACATATCGTGAATTTGCTTGATTACCTTTAAAAAGATAAAAATAAATACATGTATTATGGGTGCACTACACTTACACGGCTGACCAAATTAACTAATAAATTTAATTAAAATAAATTTAGCATAAAAAAAATGTGATTATATTAAAAATATTAATATCGTGCCATAAATTATGATACATACCACATTTGGAGCTGTCAAATAATTAAGAAGTCGTGGCATTTCATAAACTGTAGAAGAACTGACAGTTATATTTAAAATCCTTCGAGTGCGGTTATAAGCTTCCTAGTCGAGAGATTTAATATTCATTTTATTTTCAATTGTATTTGATGCAAAAATGAAAATATTGGCCCCCACCTGAAATGTCATATCAGGAATGTTACGACGCATGCATTCTCTTAAAATTTCTATGTCAAATAATACACCTAATAAAAAACATATTTAGTTTGAATGCTGAAATGTAATCGTTTAATTGAGAATGACTTATTACCTTGTTTAAGAACCCTTCGTAACCTTGCCAACCAAGTGTCCGGCTCTGCTGACTTTTCGAATACATCCTGAAATTTGTTTTATTGGGGAACACACTTAAAATAATTATTTTATTTTAATAAGAGCTAAAAAAAAATTTTCGTACCAAATTGAATTCATCAGAATCTAAAGCTCTTAATGTCATTGGTATCTCTTCATCTGTCTTTGTGCACAAAAGTGCAGCAATAATTGATCCGCTCGATGCTCCAGATATGATACGAGGTAAGAGTTTACACTCATGAAGACATTTAATTACTCCAAAATGAACAAGACCTGTCGATCGATTTGAAAAAGTGTTAGTTATCAAATAATGAAGTTAACATGATAAAATTTCATAGGTACCGAATGTAGCTCCTCCACTTAATAAAAGAGCTGTTCTTCCAAAAGATTGTCTTGTATTAGTGAAAAATTCTAATTTATCTTTGGTAGATATCTCTTCAGACTCTGTATCACAAATGATATTCATTTGTTTTACTACTTCATTAATATAAGTTTCGATCAATTTCTTAGTTCCGATATGGGTATATGCATATAACTAAAATCCATTGGAAAAGTCTAAGGGTTATTATACACAAATAATTAAGCAGTTAAAAAGCAATTTATACAATTTATACCTTTGGTTGACCCATGTCACCAAGATTTCTTGCTAGTGAAGTCCTTAATAAAAATATCATTTGTGATAAATCACCAGTATTACGGGCACTTTTTAATTGAGACCAACGTTTGTATAATAGTTCATGGTCGTAATCTGGTGATTTTATGTCATTTTTCCATTCATCCTTGCCTTACAAAACATAATAAAAATGAGCAATATTTTACATATTAACTTATTGAAAAGTTTGTTGGATAGAATACCTTCTAACTGATCTAGTTTATTTGCAGCTTCTGCCCACTCCTCATAATTATTTGCATTCTTTAAAAGGTGCTCAAAACGCGAGTTCGAACCTCGAGATAAAATTGTACTACATAGTTTCTAATAAACCATGATAATAATTTAGATTTTTAGTAGTAATAATAATTATCAGTTTGAAACCATAAGACATTTAACCTACCTTTGCCCAATAAGAAGAGACATCAAAAGCCACAGACTTAGCGCCTGAAATCAAGGAAGAAAATGTAGAAGCACGCGTGTTTTCTTGGTCGTTGTTGCCATTTTCGTAATCTTGAGATGATTCCGTAGGCACATAATCTTCGATAGTCTCTTCAGTCTCATTGAGTTGTGTTGTATAATTATTTTGCGGCACCATTGGCAAGATTTTAACTAATTTTTTATCAGTTCTAATGAGATAACTGATAATCGCTATTTATGTTTGTGATACAATGCATCAATACTTGTATAAATGAGGAATTGATTTTTTTTTCTACGATAGTAAAAAAAAATTT
This sequence comes from Rhizophagus irregularis, assembly GCF_026210795.1. NCBI lineage: Eukaryota > Fungi > Glomeromycota > Glomeromycetes > Glomerales > Glomeraceae > Rhizophagus > Rhizophagus irregularis. The sequence goes on along the minus strand of NC_089444.1, from coordinate 2,173,052 downwards.
TTTCTTCTACTTAATAAAAAATATGGCGGAAAAGAAAGCTTGGGTAACTTTAGTAACAGAAAATTCGTATTTAAAAGGATTACAGTGTTTAGCACGTTCCCTGAAACGCGTGCAAACCGTTTATCCTTTGATAGTTCTTCATCCAGACACATCTATTAATATTTCAACGGGTCAACCCAAAGAAAAAACTTCATTAACAGCAGAAGATTTAGAATCAATCAAAAATGAAGGATGTGAACTAAAAGCAATAGAGAGAATTTATCCAACCAGTGAACCTAAAGAATATGTTTGGGACCATTTTCAAGATTCTTGGACAAAATTAAGAGTTTGGGATATTGAAGGATATGATAGAGTAGTATTTTTGGATGCAGATATGTTGGTAATGAAAAATATTGATCATTTAATGAATATGAATTTACCCAAGGATTTTTTGGGTGCTGTTAATGCTTGTACGTGTAATCCAAGAAAAAAACAAAATTATCCAAAAGATTGGTATGTATGTGTATATTTTATATTCCGATAAATTTATTTACATATATAAATTTATTATATATACTAGGATACCATCTAGCTGTTCATATACTTTAGGTCCAATTAAACCAGAATCTGAAGATACACCACCACCTGTTGAATTAAAAGGATATTTTAATAGCGGATTATTAGTTTTAACACCATCAAAGCAAATATTTGAAGATTTATCGAATTTTCATTATAACCATCCTGATGTTAATTCTCTTAGTTTTCCAGACCAAGATGTTTTAAATGAATGTTTTAAAGGAAAATGGGTACCATTATCATATACTTATAACGCTTTAAAGACATTAAGAACTTGTCACCCCTCCATATGGGAAGACAAAGCAGTCAGAAATGTACATTATATTATGTCTGATAAACCTTGGAAAAAAGAAATTGTTGATTTCGAACAAGAATATGATGATGTTAAAAAAACCGGCGATCAAGAGGCAATTTCTTTATTTATATTAAACAGCTGGTGGTGGAAAGTATATAAAGGAATTGAATTCAGGATTGGAGATGATTAATTAGGTGATAGGTGATACAATGACAATAGGTTTCTCCTCTCAAAATTGTCGGAAGTCAAACTTCACATAATTTTATAAATAAACCTCAAGTTTAATGTAATATTTTTTTTTTAATAATAAATTACATCCGCTTATACTAGGAGAAAAAAAAATCATTATCATCAAACCACTCTAATTCTTATTCAACTATCAGCCAAAGCACATTTTTCTTTAAATATCTTCTCAGCTCTTTGCCATACATTAGATGATTCACGATTCTTTAATTCCAATAAAGTAGGTAATAAATCCTTAGCAAAATAGTCACTCGCTTCTCTTGGTAATAAAGTTGGTAAATGATCAATTGAAATTACTTCAATAGGATGGGGATTACTGAGTATATATGAACAAAAAACAATATTAATTAAAATTATTAAAGTTATATTTTTATACAACAATTAATTGTTAACTTACGCTGTTTCAATAGATACAGTTGGCTTGTCGAAAGTTGTGTTGACATTATATACAGGAATAGGATTATTAGGATTTGTAGTATCACAACTAACATCTACGATAATTGAGAGTTGTCTTCCTTCATCAAGCATTTCTTTAGTAAGAAATGGTGGTATTTTTTGATTTAAATAAATGCAATTAACAAAAATATCACATTCAAGAATTTCTTTAAACGGTCCTCCTTTCTTAGTTTCTTCAATATCCCATTTAATGATATTTTCCCTAGGAATAAAAAAAAAAACTTTAAAATTTGGTAATATTTATAAATAATGTTTTAAGACTTACTCTGTAATACCCGCTTTACGAGCACAATCAACAGCCCCGCTACCACATCTACCTAATGCTCCCATAACCATAATACGTGGCTGTCTTCCATGAACAGCAACTATAAAATAAAATAAAATAATTAGACATCTGACTTTCTTATGAACATTCTAGGAGATTAAAACATTAATACCTGCACCATCTAAACGGTTTTGGATATATTTAATCAATACATTTTCATCAGGATAAGGTTCGACCTTAGAAAATTCTTGCGTAGGATGTAATTGTTGATTCGTCCAAACATCAAGGCCAAGAGCTGTTCCGGCAAATCCTGCATGATAGCCAAATGCTGCAATACGACGACCTTTTTCATCTACTAAAAATTCTAAATCAAGTATAGTTCCATTTCCTTTAATGAATCTTTTCAAGATATCTTTCCATCCTCCTTGATTTTTATAGCAGTGAGCGAAAAAAATATGTTGATGCGAAAGCGGTGAATCATCATTTTCCGGTAATTCTTTAAGTCCAATAATATATGCGTCAGCTGGTGCATTTTTCCAAGTTAAAGTTGGTACAAGTGTACATCCCTTTCTAATAAAGGATTTTTTGTTATTAATCTATATATATATATATATATATTTTCTTTCTTTGAAAAAAAAGACATTACTGCTCGTATTCTTCATCATCGAATATTCGTTCTGAAGATCTTTCAACGGAAATATGAAAGCCTAATCAATGCATAATCATCAGACGAAATCTCGAACTGAACCCCAAAAGCTAGTCAAGCTTTGGACAACAACTTAAAAACAAAATCATTCTTTCTATTAAAAAAAATTATATTGTACCATTTTCAAGCAATACTTTACAAGCTGAAGGTGTTAAAGCCGCTCGGTGTTCATTTAATTTTGTTTCCGCTCGTAACCATAAATGTACCATTTTTTTTTTTCTTTTTTCTTTATTAAAAATCGAAAATTAAAAAATTTTTTTTTTATAGTAAATTCCGAGATTAGGTTTAAATAGGAAAATTTTTTATAGATTATCATTATCTATATAATCAATTTCATTTTTTACAAATGAAAATGAAAAACAAAAAATGGATATTTCAAACGTACAATCGCGGTTCAAATTTAAAGTTACAATGAACTTCATGATGAATAGATAAATTGCCAGATTGCAGTCTTGCTTTTTTTTTAAAAAATACTGATTATAGGTTCTTTACTTCTTTTTGGTAAACCGATAACAAAATGATAAAAATTACAATAAACCACCAAATGAAGGTCATCTGGTTTCAGCCAGTGAACTTATTTAGGTTCGTCATTTTTTGATTTATTGATTTAGAACCATAGTAGCTTTGTATAAATATCCCAAAATATAGTGGTCATTAATTTCGCCATAAATAACAAATAAATAATATTTGTTTTTTTGTGATCATCTTTATAATGATTGATTGGCTAAAAGATGAAAATCCTATTAAATACCACTTCCAAAAGAGGTAGCTCGTATAATTTCATTCTGATTTCTCCTTTTCACATTAAATATGTCAGAAGAAACAAAAGTACGAGTTCAAATTTATGGTTCGAGTGTAGCTGGAAACATTTTCGTACGTATTTTCAACTGATTTATATATGCTTTTTCATTGATGATAAAAATTTACTTTTTTTATAGGTAAAGTCAAATCAATCATGGATTGAACAAGTATTAAAACAACACAAAATTGGTTTTAGTTTTGTTGATGTGGCAGCAGATGAAGATGCTTTAAAATATATGAAAAGAAAAAATATGGGTGAAAAAGAATTACCGCAAATTTTTGTTGATGGTGAATATAAAGGAGTAAAGTATTTTATTATTATTATTATTATTATTCCATCAAATAAATCAACTCTCCCATACTAATTCATTCTTTTTTTTCTTAATAAATATAGATTACTAAAGACTTTCAAGAAGCTGTAGAATTTAAAGAAGTGTATAAATTTTTAGGTTTAGAAAATAAATAATAAAAAAAAATGTTAACTAGAATATTTTTATTAAATGTAATTAATAATTTTTAAATTAAATTAAACTTTATTATCTGTTATTTATATGTACATCATAAAATAATAATATATAAATATAAATATAATGGTCCAGTTAGTAGTATTGACCATCTAATATGTATCCGGGAGGCTGTTCTTTTGTAATTGTTTTAAGACCAGGCCCAAAAGCAGGAGAAGGTGGTTTATATTTTGTAAGTTCTTGTAACATTCTACCACCAGGAATTAAAGCTTGTAAATCAGCTTTTGTTGGTACTTTTTCATATGCGACCTATAAATAATAATAAGGTAGTAAATAACCCGTATATAATAACTTAAGTATCAAATATATTAACTTACCGTATTATTATAACTAACATAACTTGTATACAAATTTTTAACTTCATTATATTCTTGAGTGGCATGTGCAGCAATGGTTGTTAATTTTGACTTTGTTAAAAGCTGAAAGGCTTCTTTTGCTTGCGTAATAAATCCTACAGCTTTTCCGTATTGTCTATAAAATATTTAGAAAAATTTGTTATTATACATTAATTAATTTACCTCAAAAAAATGTCAACTTACTGGTGTTCATTAGCATCTTGAGCAAGAAATTTCTTTCCTAGTGCCTATAAAATTATATATTCATAAATATAATTATATTATACCTTCCACAAAAAAAAAGGGAAACATACTTGATGAAATAAAGCACCATAAGAAACATATTTTCTAAAATCACCACAAACTTTTGAAGGATCTTTTAAACTTTTAATTAATCCATTTGCCATTTCGTAATGTCCTGATACTCCAAACGCTAACTTTGCAAGTAACGATGAAGTAGTTTGTTGCATTAATGCTTTACGTATTGCGATCGATGTCGAATCGGCAAGTGCAATCCTATTAAAAAAGTTTTGCTTGAGATTCCAGACTGAAATTTTGCTTCATGGATTTAGAAAATATTATTACTTGGATATCGAAGTTGGTATTTCCATTAATACATCAACTGGTTTAGATATTGAATCATTATTCCATTTTGGACAAATTTGTTCCCCAATATATGCAAATATTCCACCTGCTTTACGTAATAAATCTGCTGCCTATTTGTAAAAGAGTTATGAAATTAGGGAGAGGAAATGAAATAATTAATTGAAAATGAGTTTAATATAAAATACCTGTCTTAATCTTAAATCGATTTCATCATTTTGTAATTGTCTTTCTATGATGCCAGTAGCCCAATCAGAACAGGCATATCCGTAAGTTAATAAAATAAAAATTAATTCATAATAAATTCCTTTACATAATACACGAGATTTCTTTTTCAATACTGTATCACTTAATGTACAGCGCCATGAAGTCTCTAATTAAAAAAAAAAATTTAATATAACATTCTCGATTTAAAATAACAAAAAAATTTATCTACCTATTTCTTTTTTCAATTTTAATTGACCTCCTTCAAGACAATCAATAATGCCAAATAGATATGGTAAATAATCACCAATTGTCTGTTTGCGGAGATTCGATATTCCAAAATTAATAAGTAAAACTTAAAAAAATTATAGAAATTAATAAAATTACATTTATTATTTTAGTATAGTCTTTTGGTCCTTCGGTTCTTTTTGCTTCTTTAAGAACCTCTCTAACTCTACCCCTTTGAGCTGTTGCTTCAGATATTTCGCTTAAGTATAAATTATCTTCATCCAAAAGAAAATCTGACCAAGATATTGATCCTGTCGTTGGTAATGGATAAATAAAGCTCATGTTTAATTTCTATCACATTTTTAGGAGGCACTATTAAATCAATCTCATAAGGTCGCACAATTATGATTATGGCGCGTGATCGGGAAAAAAAATTTCCAACAGCCAGTCGTGTTTATTAACCATGCTTGGTAGAATTAACCCTTTCTCTTAAAGTTATTTTTTCTCTCGTCTTCTAAAGCAATCATACATTAAACATTGAAATATGCCACTTTTACCTCCAATAAATTTTCCAAAATGGTTAGAGGAACATAGTGATAAATTACAACCACCCGTAAATAACTTTTTATTACAGCGTGGTGATTTTATTATAATGGTAGTTGGAGGTCCAAATTCTCGCACTGATTATCATGTCAACCAAACAGAAGTAAATAAGTTTATCTTGTCCTAATTTGATGATAACAATAATTGAATACCTTTTTTTTTGTTTTTTTTGTAGGAGTGGTTTTATCAATATAAAGGAGAAATGTGTTTAAAAATTGTTGACGATGGTGAATTTAAAGATATTCCTATTCGAGAGGGCGAAATGTTTTTATTACCTGGTAAATTTAAGAGCGTTTGCTAATTCATCATTGTTTCATGATTAACCTATATTTAATATTAATTCCCTCAAAGCCAATACACCACATAATCCTGTTCGATTTGCTAATACGGTTGGTATAGTGATTGAAAGAAACCGAAGATCAGAAGAAATTGGTAAATTTATTTAACATCAAATTTTTTTTTGTGTACATTCCTAAAATTATTTTACTTGTATTATGAATATAGATCGACTTCGATGGTATTGTGAACAATGTAAAGAAATAGTTTATGAAGAATCATTTCATTGTACAGATTTAGGTACACAGCTTAAGCCTATTATTCAAAAGTATGCAATGACTGAAGATTTGAGAAAATGTAAATTGTGTGGAAATATTAATAGTGCTAAATAAATAACTAAATGACTGAATAACCGGATAATTAGAAGAATTTATAGATTGAATATTGATTGATAAATTATATCAATAATTTAATACAACAACCCGAGTTAAACCATCTTTAATGAGAATAAGTTGATTCGTTCACAAAAGCCAAGTAAATGATACTTATCTGTTATTACGCAAATAACGAAATATTTTGAAAGAGAAACTGAGCATTAGATATAAATAGCATGGTTATTAGCGGAAAACAAACGCATTTGGATCTATATAATGGTCGTCAGACATACTGTAGTTAACAATTTAGATATTTAATATAAATTTTAATATTTCAGTCAGTAATTCGGACATCGACGTGATCTACATTATTTAAATTAATTTTTACATATTATTATTATTAAATTATTAGTCATTAATTAATGGTCCATGATATGGTATTTGAAATTATCTAAATTATCTATTATATTGTGAATTTACTATAAATGTCATATATAATCTATATAATCATCTTTCTTGGAGAAAAATTGATCCCGTTCTCCAGGGAAAGAATTACCTTCACGGCCATTATCAATTTTAAGAATCCTTCCACAGTTCTCGGAACTTCTATATCTTGCAAGTCCATGATGATGGTGTTTTCGAATAAATATTTTGATACGGAGCTCGAGAGGCGAAACCCGTTTGACTGAATACTGTAGGTCGCAATTTTTGTGATATAATCTTTTGCTTCGGAAGGTAACGCGAAAACAAGGTTGTAATGATCACCTTCGAACAGTATTCCAATTTTTGAGGTCGCCTTTTCTCTTACTACGAGTGTTAAGAACACCGTCTTCCTGAACAAGATGGTTAGCGCTCTGCGTACACCGTATATAGCGCAAATTTGCGCTATACGCGCAAAAATTCCCCCATACGCGCAAATTTAGCTCCATACGCGCAAAAATTTCCCTATATGCGCAAAATTTACTATACGTGTATATTTTTACAAAAATTTTCCAATATCATCCTATATCAAATGCAACAGTGGAGAGAATTTTTTCGCATCAAATATTTAATGATTTTAATTAATGGTCTGGTCCTGATATAGAAGATTTTGACTTTGAAAAAGCATACGATAATTGGATTAATTTAAAGGAAAGGCGGATGAAAAATGTAGTAAATTCTCAAGAGCCAAGAGTGCAATTAATTTTTATTAATGAATTGTAAATAAACATTTTTAGTGGGCAGGACATGTAAATTTTTATATTTTAGTAATAAATAAACTTTTTTTGCGCGCTTATTATAATTTTGCTTTTATATATAAAGAGCAGATAAAAATTTTACAGAATTCTTAAAGATCCTTAAATTTTTAAAGATCCTTAAAGGATTCTATAACCAATTTAAGGATCTTTAAGGATTCTTTTCATTTATAAAAAAATCTTAAGAATCCTGATTTCCAAAAATATTACTAATATACCTAGATAATTACTCCAACTGAAAATTAAATTTTACCAGCTAAAATATTAACTTTGAAGAATTTTATTGCCAGCCAGAATTAAAGTTTAATTATTATTTTTTTTTTTTATATGGAAAAGAGACTTTAAATTGAAGCCGCACATTAATAATTTTGGCCAAATGAAATATTTATTAAATCAAGCTAAAATTATAACTTTTAGCTAGACTGGATAACAGTTGCATATATTGTTTTCTAGTTATAGGACCCCAGACATTATCACATTTTAGTTTTAGCAAATTCAATAGAGCAAATTGGTACTTTTTTTAATAATATTTACAGTAAAATTCGAAATATAGTGGACACTTGGAAATTTTTATTGTCGGGTACTCGGGTTACTTGGCTAGTCGGGTTATTAGAAAAGAAAATAACACGGTGTACTTTAATTAAATTTTAATATTTACGTTATATAGTTTATTATACTATACTACGCCATCATATATATGTATATCTTTTCTAATAACCTGACTAGCCAATAAAATTTTCAAGTGTCCACTATATTTTGAATTAGTTTTGCTGTAATAATATAAATTATATAATTAAATATTATAGTGCAGAACCTCTATACTCAACTACTTATGTATAGTAACAATTGATTGATTATAAATTTCTAAAAAAAAATTTTTTATATTAAAGTAAAAAATTTAAATGATAATTTTTATAGATATGATTATTAGCTTTAAAAATTATCGGTTATTTTTTTTCTAAATTAAATTTTGGCTAAGTTTTAGCTGTTTAAAAATCTGTAATTTAAATATACTGACAAAATTTAGTTAAAATTGAGACTAGTCTAATTTTTGCTTTACAGATCTTTTTTAGCCACATTTAATGTAATATTAATTATTATTTTACTTCAGATTTTTTTTTCAATATGCTAAGAAGAAAAAAAAGTTCTAATATTGCAAAAAAAAAAAAATTAATAAACAAAATTATTTAAGTATAGGTTAATTTAATGTTATAAATAATGATATTTAAAAGACAGTTCAGATGATAAATTTATAAACAAAAGAATTCAAAAATTAAGTAATTTTACCAAAAAATGCATATAATAAAATATAAATCTCATTATCATGTACCTGATTCATCAATCATCAGTTTATAATGAAATACAATAAACAAATATATTATATAAATTTTTATATCATATAATTAATAAAATCCTAATTTCTGATTGGCTAATATATGTATCACGTGATGCTTACATAATCTAAAAAATTGAGACTTTTTTTTATTTTTTAAATTGATTCCTTTTAACAAATAAAGTTTAATTCTTTTTATAAAATTAAAATTCAATCATAGAATCAAATTTTATTTAAATTTTTTTAAGTTCCTATTATAGAGGTTCTGCACCGTAGTTTCGGGATCCGGGTTATATTTTGGCCAAAATTAAGCATAATGCAGGCCAAAACCCTGATTAGTTTCGAAAAAATTCATTTTTTAATACTTATTTATATTTAATTTATTATTTTTATTAAGGCAATTTCTATTTGTACACGGGGTGTTTAAACACGGGTCATATTAGTAGATTAAAAACGGCATTCAAAACCTCCTTTAATGCCTTAAGTAAACTTGCAGAGCAGGTGAAAATACATATATTTATCTGTAATATAATAAGAATAAAAAGTAAAGGAGTATAATGTCAGTAGCATTCAATTTCAAATTAAAAAACAAAAAAATAGTCTATTAAAAATTATATTTATATGACCTGTGTACAAACACCCCGTGTAAACTTAGAAATTTTCTATTTATTATTATATGTTTATTAGCTTTTAAATTTTTTTAAAAATAAAGGGGGTATTTATTAATATGTGTTTATTAGATCTCAAATTTTTTAAAAAATAGAGAAAGGTGGAAAATGTTAAACAAATAATCAAGTTAGAATAGCCTAAATAGCAAATGCCTATAATTTTTTATATAATAATTCTAATCTATTTAATGATTATTAATATAAATCTTTTAACTTATTAATATTTAAATTTTATAGTTTTTTGTATAATTTTTTTAATTTATTTTTTAAAGATTATAATATATTTTCTATAAAAAAATTATCCAACTTTTATATAAGGCAATTTCTATTTGTACACGGGGTGTTTAAACACGGGTCATATTAGTATATTAAAAACGGCATTCAAAACCTTCTTTAATGCCTTAAGTAAACTTGCAGAGCAGGTGAAAATACATATATTTATCTGTAATATAATAAGAATAAAAAGTAAAAGAGTATAATGTCAGTAGCATTCAATTTCAAATTAAAAAACAAAAAATTAGTCTATTAAAAATTATATTTATATGACCCGTGTACAAACACTTCGTGTAAACTTAGAAATTTTCTTTATATAATATTTGTTTAAGTCTATATAAAAATTATACAATTATTGCAGTTTTTAGATAAAAATAATTAATTTTATAGTGTATTAAAAGTGTACAATTTTTATATAACTAAGAATAAACTTAAATTAAATATATAGAAAATGTTTAACTTTTGTGCAATAAAAAATTTAGGATATAAAAATTGTGCAATTATTGTACAATATTTAAAAATATATGAAATATACATTTTATTTTAAGAGTAAATTTATTCATCGCACGTGCGATGCATCGCCACTTTCCTTTTTTGTAAATTATTTATGTTGATCAACCTGCTTATACATCGCCACCCCCTTAAAATGGCAATGATAAACATAAAAATTTGCATCGCACGTGCGATAAATAAATTATTTCTTATTTTAATACCATTAATATAAATTGTATAATAATAATCAGTATATACATTTTACTTTAAGACAATTTCTATTCGTACATAGTGTATTCAAATACGGGTTTCCAAAAAGGTAAATTTTCTATGTTAATCATTTAATGTTAGGCAGAATTAAATTTAACAAAAAAATAGGAAAAAAAAAATTTGTTAAATAAATCAAATTGACATTCAAAATCAACTTTGACGCTTTAAGTAAACTTACAAAACAGACAAAAATATATATACTACATGTTTTTTTTTAAAATTATATTTATTAAAATTTATTTTTACATAACTTTTTAATAAAGTCATGTGATATATGTATAAACACCCCATGTAAATTAAAAAATTTTCTTACTTTAATTGTAAATTGCAAATATGATATTTATTTTTAAAAAATAATATACAGTCAACTCTCTTTATAGTCACACATTTGGGACAGTCCATATTTGGTGATTATAAAGAGATGTGACTATATAAAAAATTTCTTATATTAGTATATCATAATTCCAGCCAAAAATTAATATAATTTTAGCCAAAATTATACTCAAAACTTTATTGTATCATAACTCCGCTAATATTAATCGTAGAGAGATGATCTTACCGCCATTCGATTCGTCTTGATGAGACGGTTCTAATGGTATAAAATACATCGAAATCCAATCACTAGATTAATTTCCAAAATTAAAAAAATATTAATGGTTTTTGTGTAATAACTCTGCCAATATTGATCCTAGAGAGACGATCTTACCGCCATTCAATTCGTCTTGATGAGACGGTTCTAATGGTATAAAATACACTGAAATCCAATCACTAGATTAATTTCCGAAATTAAAAAAATATTAATGGTTTTTGTGTAATAACTCTGCCAATATTGATCCTAGAGAGACAATCTTACTACCATTCGATTCGTCTTAATGCGACGAATCTAATGGTATAAAATACATCGAAATCCAATCACTAGATCAATTTCCAAAATTAAAAATATTAAATGGTTTTTAAGTAGTAACTCCGTCAATATTGATCACAGAGAGATGAGCTTACCACCATTCGATTCGTCTTGATGAGGCGATTCCAACGAGCTATTAATCGTCTTTTTACAATTACTAGGTACCGAGAAATTTAGCAAATGTTAAATGGCGCAGTAAACGTAAATCAAGAAATATAATAATGCCGATGCTTAACATTTTGTTGAATAACTCATCAGCCAGTGATCGCAAAAGGATAAAACTACCACCATTCGATTCATTTCAGTGAGACGATTCTAACAAGCTATGATACATCTTTATACGATTATTAGATGCCAAGTTATTTAATATATTCTTTATATAACTGTGATTATAAACGGTTCTTTTTAATATAAGATTTTTGAGGATAGGTGTGATAGTGACTATAGATAGATTGTGACTATATAGGATAGTTTTTAATAATAAAGTGTTTTGAACATTCAACTGGTGTGACTATATAGTAGAATGTGACTATAACGGGAGTGACTATAGAGGGAGTTGACTGTATATGCTGTTTATTTATTTATTATTCATAGCTAAAAATTGATAAAATTTATAAAATAAATTATTATAACTTTTCTTCTAATATTTTTTAAGTATTTTTTTATTTTCTAAATTTTTTTTAAAATTGTAATATAAAAATCAATGAATAAATACAAATTTTTTATTATAAAAATGTATATATAAAGAATTACAGATCTGTTTAATAAGTAAATGCTTTTATAAAACATTGATAAAAAATAATATAAATAAATCTACAATACCAATCTTATTTTTTTTTACTTTACATTAGTTTTATTTTGAAATTATATTTGCTTTCATTTTGCAGATAGATTACTAGAATCCACTTACTTATAATAAAGATTACTGTAGAAAATTGGCCCTTTACTAATGATTTTTACCTTACATTTTTTAAAATTCTATTGGTTAATTAGTTAAAAAAAAAAAAATTATAATAATGTAATATAAATTTTTTTTTATAGTAAAATTTGCAAAGAATTTTATATATAATTTTTACCTTAGACTTATAATGACCTATTTTATAAGTAAGTGGAGGTTCTAGGTCATCCTATAGTCTAAAGTAAAGTTTTATATAAAACTTTTTAAAAATCCTATTATAAAAGAAAATTTTATGTTACATTGTTATAATTTTTTAGAATTTGAACAAATTTTAAGATAAAGTTTCATATAAAAGTAAAATTTCTACTGGTGACATATCTTGTAAAATTTGAGAATATGTTATTTATAAAATTATTGAATAAATATACTATTACACAAAATGAAGATTATTTAGATAATAGTAGGTAAGTTCTAGAAGAATTTTGCTTACTTATAATAAAGATTACTGTAGAAAATTAGCCCTTTACTAATGATTTTTATCTTACTTTTTTCTTAAATTCTATTGGTTAATTAGCTAAAAAGGAAAAAATCATAACAATGTAATATAAAATTTTCTTTTATAGTAAAATTTGCAAAGAATTTTACCTTAGGCCTGAGAGAGAACTGGGAAACTATATATAAAGGTTACCAGAAAAAATTCAGAAAATCATATAAATATGAACCATCTTATGATTGGTCAATTAGCTATTTATTCACATTATACTTATCAGCGGAATTGAATTTTTGAATTATGACAGACGTAATTAAAATGCTGTAATTTGCTGTAATTATATATTTTATTAGTAAATATTTGTACTGACATAATTGTTTTTGGCTATGCCGTAATATTTTGATATTGACTTTTTAATTCTATTGAGAAGTATAATTCACATGATATTTTTGCTTCAAAAACAGAAAAAGGAAAAATCTTCACTCAAATTTTCTTATTCTTGCAAACCAACATGTGACTTTTATTAATTATTTTTACGGTAATTTTTTTGAAAATTAATTATAAGTTCGAACTAAAAAAACCAGTGACCTTTATTAGTAGTTTTTCCAATCCTCCTAAGAGTAATTTATCTTATAAGTAAGTAAAATCCTATTCTAAAGCAACACCTTGTGGTATATTTTTAAAGACTTTATACCTTTTATTTTTCTTAGCATATGTTTCTTGATTTATATTATCAAAAACTAATTCTCCAATAATCTCTCTACTTGTGATAATAAAATTGCTAATGAACTTTCTGCATATATATCTGAAATTAATGTTAATTTCATTGCAGAAATTAAAAAGTAAGGCACATAATGGAAGTATTACTGTGAAAATTCTCTTACTGTTATTTACAAAAAACTTAGCATAAAAATTATTATTAAAATTGCCAATAAACTTTCTGCATATCTTTCTGAAGTTAATAATTCTATTTTTACTGCAGAGATCAGCAGAATCAATAATGAATTTAATAAAAAATTCAGGAGAAATTGATAAAATCAATTGAATTTGGCAGAATTTCATCTAACTTCAATGTTTTTATCAAAACAGGACCCTGCTTATTTATAATAAAGGTCACCGTAGAAAATTGGCCTTTACTAATAGTTTTTACCTTACTTTTTTCTTAAATTCTGTTGGTTAATTAGCTAAAAAGGAAAAAAAATCATAACAATGTAACATAAAATTTCCTTTTATAGTAGGATCTGTGAAGAATTTTATATATGATTTTTACCTTAGGCTTGGGGGTGACCTATATTATAAGTAAGCGAGATCCTATCAAAACTCTCTGAAATGAAATGATTCAATATTATACAATTGCCCAAAGACTTGAAACTGTGAGATGTGAAATTCATGAACTTGCTGGAAAAAAGATTGGAAAAGGCACTGTGAAAAGCTTTTATTATGGTGAAGGGGATCCAAAATTTAACACAGTAATGTCAATTATGAGATGGATAGATATTAAAGAAATTACATGTAGTTTAAATAATAACTTAAATAACAATCCAGAGTAGCAGGAAAAAAACTGCCAGTATATGAGCTAGGGCTCAGCAGGCTTATCAAGCAGGCATGTTCTTTTATGCCTTTCCTTTTTTGAAACAACCTGCTACTCTATTATTTTTTACTTTCATCTTTACTTAGCCAGCCAGCCCTTTCTCACATAATATTTTACAAAGATATAATAAAGATTTTGATTGGTTTTAAATTTGTGAATTATTTTATGTGTAATATACTGCGCCTATAATACATGCGAACATTGAAAATGCAATACTAACAAATTAATTTTTTTCTTAGTATCAGCCTATTTTCAGATAAAAGTATAACGTGAAAAAATTTCTTTTACTACATATGCTTATATCACAGTTCTTATGATTTATTTCGTGTGTTTAATGTTAATACCATTAAGGCGCTCTTTTTCATTTAACTGTTAATGTATTCTATCTACGCCAAATCAGTTTGCGTATAATAAAACCTGCTTTCATTAGAGAAAAAACCATTTGTACAATCAGAATGGATCATTGGTCATTTTACATACTAAAAATTTTTTAGATGACAATCATTTTGTGTATTACCCCGCATTTATTTATATCTTAAAAATTGAGAGAAATTCCAGCAAAGCTTGGCAGTTGTCATCTTTATTTTATCATTATCTAAAAAGGGCAAAATGAATACGATATCATTAAAGTCTCAAATTAAGACAAAAGCAGTTACCGTAAATTTTGTTGATGCAATTTATCCTTATGTATGCGAATAAAGACATTAAAAGCGATATTGAATTTTTTATGAACAAGTATTTATACATACCAACATTTCATTTTTAAACATTAATTTATTTTATCATGTTCTTTCAATCTTCAAGAATTCATCCTCTCTTTCTCTTTTCTAAAAGTCTGAGGTTTGGTTCTCGCGCATTTAATAATAGACCATTACCCTCAAAATCTTTAGCTCAGGAAATTAATGACATTACTTTTAAGTTGAAAAATTTAAAGTTCATTCAGGATTCGTCATCTCAAAAGTATTTGGACGATGATGCGTTAAAAGATATTCCTAGAAAGAAAGGGATTTTTCACTTGCAGAATGTGAATCATGTTAAAAATTTGATTGACTTTGCTCGCTCTAAAAGTGCGACAGTGCGTGTTATGGGGGCTGGACATTCGGTTCAGGAAGCCATTTATGCTCAAAACGATAACCATATTCACGTAACTTTGGGAGGGGAACTTATTAAGGTTCACAGTATAGATTCTAATACTGGGTATGTTAATGTAGGAGCAGGATGCAAATTAGGAATTGATCCTTCTGACGAGAATTCATCCGAACAAACTTCTTTTAACTATCAAGTCAATGAGAAAGGACTTGCTCTCCCTATTTTAGGTGGTATGAGCCATCAAACCATAGCAGGTTTTCTTCAAACCTCTACCGCGGGTGGGTCTTTGAGTCATACTATTGGCGATGTTTTAGAAGAAATAGAGTTTGTCAACGGAAAAGGAGACGTTGTTACCTTAAATAGAAATGAAGAAGAGGATAAGTTTAACGCTTCAGTAGTATCTATGGGATTGTTTGGGATAATTACTAGGGCAAGTTTTAAATTGCCTAAAAAATATTTAGTAGAGGGAGAAGAATCTAATAAAGAATTCGAAAAATCTTCATTGGTGAGTCAAAATGGACATTATGAAAAATTATTAAATGCTCTAAGAAATAAAGAATATTTTCACATGAATTGGTTTCCGCAAAAAGGAGTCAAACGTACTATAGAATGGTACGGAAAACAAGTTAGTCAGGGTGAAGTACTGGAATATAATCATCCAATAAAAGACCTAGGAACGTCCATCATGTTGACTATAGTCCTTGGTGGTATTAACAATTTAATGAAAATATATGAATATGATGAAACAGCCCAAAAAATAATCGCGGATTATCTTAATCAATTTATTCCAGTTCTTTATGAAAAACCTTCTTCATTTAGAGATCACTGGTATAAAGCTTTACCTAATGACGATCAAGCAGATGTTGATGGTTTATTGAAAACTACATTCACAGAAATTTGGGTTCCATTGGATAAAATTGACGTTACGATGCAGAAATTAGAGAAATTATTTGATAAACATCCCTCATATGCTGGCAATTTTGCGATAGAACTCTATGGTGCTAAAAAATCTCCTTATTGGATGAGCCCATCTTTTGGTCGTGACGTTTTTAGAGTAGATCCATATTGGTGGACATATAACGTTGGTGATCCTCGCGAATATTTTGAAAATTATTGGAATTTATTATTACCGATAGATGGTGCTAGGTTGCATTGGGGAAAACATATGCCAGAACCTGGTAAAAAGTATGGAAAATATACATTCGGTATTGACTTCTTACACAGCCGCTACCCAAAGCTAACTAAATGGTTAGAAATCAGAAATGAAATGGATCCAGATCAAATATTTGTAACCGACTATTGGCGGAAATTATTTAATATTAAACCCTTAAACGAGTAGTAAATTTACACAAGATCTTATATTAAGCAGAGTTTTATGAGTGTTTTATGTAGAACAGATAAATGAGAAAAACGAGAAGTAAAATTTGTAAATTATCAAAATAAATTCATATTTTATACCTGTAATAATAGCGTTAAAGAAAATTTTTATATAATTCTGGCAACCCATCAATATTCTCTCTCAGTCCTATTTTGTGCCTCAGAAAAAATAATAATACATTAATGAAAAAATAGCCTGACCGGAATCGCCACCTTTTAAAAGAAAAAATCATGTGACTGCGTGAAACAAATTCACGCACTTTGCTAAAGAAAAACAATAATTTGATTAGCCGGTCATATCGTGATTTAAAAGATCCAACTCATCACCATGTTAGTGCTAGAAAAACTAGGTGATCCTTGTGAAACGATATACGTTATGCGATTTTGTAGATTGATAAATTTAATTTCTAATTTACCGAAATTAATAATCTTTTTTTTTTATTATCAATAAAAAAATTAATAATTTTAAATATATATTAAACTGCCAATTTTTATAATTTACAATTAAAAATATGTAGATAATAAATAAAATAATAATTAATAAAAGAAAATTTCTAAGTTTACACGGGGTGTTTGTACACAGGTCATATAAATATAATTTTTAATAGACTAATTTTTTGTTTTTTAATTTGAAATTGAATGCTACTGACATTATACTCCTTTACTTTTTATTCTTATTATATTACAGATAAATATATGTATTTTCACCTGCTCTGCAAGTTTACTTAAGGCATTAAAGGAGGTTTTGAATGCCGTTTTTAATCTACTAATATGACCCGTGTTTAAACACCCCGTGTACAAATAGAAATTGCCTAATAAATATTCCCTTTAAATTTTGCTTGAAATTTTCAAATTTTTCTATGTTTATTTATTTAGTTTGTTTAACTTATACCCCCTCCTCCCTTAATTTTTTCAAAAGGTCTAGACGTTAAACAAATAATTAAATTGGAACAGCAATCATTACTAGTGTCATGTGATTTTTTAATTTTGGCTAAAATTAAATGATTGACATAAAAATTGCCTTTTTTGAAATATTATATAAACTTCATTTTCCATTTTTTGTAAGAAATAAAATTGTTTTTTTTTTGGATTATATAATATTACTCAAGTGTCTAAAAAAGAATATTTTGGCTAGAATTATAAAATTTGGCTGGAATTACATATGTGATAAATAAGGATGATAAATAGGATTTTTCATACTAAAAAAAATTCTAAGTCCTTAAAATACATAGTAAAAACAGAAATAAGAAGAGTATAATGTAAAGTAATAAATTATATATTATTGAACATTACATAATACTGGCAATTTATAGTAATTTTAAAAATTATAATAAAAATTAAATAATAAATTTAAAATATTTTTCATTTTTAAATAATTTTGTTAATAATTTTAAAATTTTGTAATTTTATATGGATTATTATTTATTTATTTTATTTTTTTTATAAGCATGGTCTTATTATTATATTATAACATTTACCGTATTCATCGGAAAATAAGCAACAACTTTTGCACGTAATGTAGGCCAAGATTTAGTAATGCGGGCCAGAAAATGCCATAATTCCGCCCATGTTGCTTATTTTCGGGGGTTGCTTATTTTCCGATGAATACGGTATAACATTACTAACTTATATATATTTAATGGTTTAAATTTTATACGCAGGTGTATTGTAATGCATTCTTTATAATATCTCATATATAAAAATCAAAAACACCATTTTAAATCATACTTTAGTCTTTAAGTAAAGTTGTAGAGCAAGTAAAAATACACATAGTATATATCTTTAAAAGCTTTATAATACTGTATATACATAAAGTTTATATAATATTTATTCAAAAATCAGAAAATTTAATGATATTATATAATAAAAAATGATCAACATATTTATTATACCAAAAAAGAGGAGCGCATTGCTACTGTTATCTGTTAACAATTAAAGTTAATTGAAAAACTTTAACACTTTAATAGGTTAATTAAAGTTTAATTTAATAGGAAAGTTTTAAGTTAATTATAAATAATCATATGAAATGATGTTGGATATTTAGTTAAAGAAAATAGGTTTTTATTAAAATAATGTAAGAATTTAGATACAAAAAATATAAATAATCTCTTGTTTGTAAAATTAACTATCTGGAATTATACTATTGGGAATAATACTTTTTTCATATAACTTGAATACTACAATACAATTTTTAACTATTAAAACTATCTTAAAACTATTTTCAAATTATCTACTCTTCAAACTGAGTAAAGTTCTAACACTATTTATAAAAAAATAAGAATATTTGATAAAATAAATAAAATAAATAAGTAAAATAAAATAATTATAATTTATAACAAATAAAATTAATAAAATAAATAAATTAAATATATCAAATTTATCAGATTTATCAAATAAATTAAGAAAATCAAGAAAATTGAAAAAATTAAGAGATCTATGAAATGATCTACAAAATGATTTACATAAAATTACTGTGCTATATTTCTTACTTCCTCCCTTAAAGAATGAACTCCTGTGAGTCTTTAAATTTCTAATACCAATAGCTTAATTTCATTTTGTTTCAAAGATCTTATCAAATTAACAGTAATATTAACGGTATAATAAATCTGAATAGGATTTGTTTCAAAAATATAATAAACTCAAACTGATATCTAATAGTAATGTTCAGAGACAATTTGTCTTATTTGCTTCTTCAATAATTCCTTTTGTTTAATAAATTAACCTAAGAAATATACAAAAATTAAAGCTGGAATTCTTTGTTTTAATTGTTGAGCTCATTATAAGTATTAATATGTCATATGAATTTTTATTTTATCATCCATTTTATTTGAATAAAGCTTGTTTTATTTGTAATTCTTGAGAACTGTTTCTTTCAATTAATAAGTTTGTAACACAATTTTGTAAGGTATTATAGTAAAAAAAAGTGAATCATAACAAAATAGAATGCGTCTTTAAATAAGAGTGATCGACTACTAATTTCAGTAAATTGCAATATTATTATTTCACTAATTTAATTTGATTGATTTTGCTCTTTAAATTAGTTAATCGTGTATTACTATTTTAAAATATTTCTTTTTATTCTAAAAATAACTTTTTCTTTTTCTTAAACCATTTTACATGTAATAATTATTAGCTGTTGTTGAACTTTTCGTATTATTTTTATTTTTTTAAATTGAATGCATTTTTTCACATTATATTTTTTTCTTATTTAAAAACCTAATTTTTTTTTCTTTTTTCTTTACTTTCTTGCAAAATTTTTGCATATACCCAATCTTTTGTTAAAACTTATATATCTCTTTTAACCCTATTATTAAAAATATTAAAATAATCTGCTGTTATTTCAAGACATCTAATAAAAAGTCACAAACTTATTTTTAAGTGTTAAAGGCTGCTCATAAATCAAAGGTCCATTAACTTGAAGGTAAGTATCATACGTAAGGTTCTTAAGATATTTCTTATATGGGAATAATCTATAGATAAGATTTTAAACTTATATCTAGTTTTTGAATAGTTGATCTTTTTTCAGCTTGCAGATGGAGTACATAGGCGATTGCGATAAATCGGATCTTCGATAAACCGGATTTGGTATTATTTCAGATTTTTCTCCCAGAACAAAATCTATCATATTAAAACAATCGCGATATACCGGATTTTATTAGTAAAGTCACGATATTTCATAAGTCAGATTTGATTCTATATCAGTTATATCAAAAAAATCTTGATATATCGAATTTTTCCAAATTTGGCGTTAATTTATCCTTTTTTAGTATACCTTTATATTATTGTAATTTTAAAAAAATGGTTAATTCCAGCTGAAATAGTTAATTTTGACCAGAATTAAAATTAATCATTTTATACCGAAATTCTTTACAAATGTTCCATACAATTTTACCATTCTTTTTTTTATATTTTAATCAGATATCTTTCACCTGTGTATAACAGATAGTTCTTTTATAATAATAAAATTATATTTCGTTTTGAATTTTAAAATTTTGAACGAAAAATCACGTGATATCTTGATATTTCATATATTTTATATAAATCCGACTTTTTCGATATATCGGATGTCTTGATATATCGGATATTTTTACTGGAACCAACTGATCCGATTTATCAAGATTGACTGTGTACTTGTATTTCTAGGATATCTAAGTCTTGAATGGACTTCTTCTGCAGAACTTTTTTAGACTATAGTGCATACAATTTAGTTCCAGCAATTAAATTTGATGAAATTTAAATCACTACTATTCATTCAAAAAAAAAGATAAACATAAAGTATAAATGTATTAATAAAACTATATTTTTAAATTTCCTGTAAAGTATTTTTTAATAAAATAATAGCAATTTAAAATTAAAATATTTTACTATTAAATTAAATATTTGGCTATTTTATTCTAACCAGAATTATATGTAAATCTGATCAAAATTACCTTTGTTTAATTATTAACTATATAAATTTGGTTAGAATTAAGAATTATAATTTAAATTAAATAAATCTGACCAATAAAATTACAGGATTAAGTATTACATAATGTAAAAAATTTGGCTGCTTAAAAATTTTTTTGTTGGGACTAAATTGTATACATTGTATTAGAATTCCGCTTACTTATAAGATAGGTCACTGGAAACCCAAGGTAAAATTATAATTAAGAATTTTTGAAGATCTTACTATATATAGATAAATTACACCTAAAAAAGGAAATATTACACTAAGTTGTTATGATTTTTTTCCTTTTTAGATCAATTAACCAATAGAATCACTAGTAAAATTACTAGTAAATTTGAAATTTTTTTCAAAGACCTTTATTAGAAATAGGCGGAGTTCTATTGTATTAATTTTATTCATTTAGTCTTTGAACTTTATATTGGATTATTAAATATATTACTAAAAAAATTACTAGTAAAAAGGTAATTTTAATTAAAATACTTATATAAGCCTTTATAATAAAAAGAGATGAAATTATTAGAAAAAATCAGATTTATGTTTATATGTCAAATATAATTTTAGATTTAAATAAGTTTAGATTTGGCATTAATTCATTTTTTATTTTTCCTTTTCTTAGCAATTTCATTTTTTTTTACTGCAAAAATATATATAAGTGCCGCTCATTATAATTACATCTTGATAAACTGACATATGGTTATAACGACAAAATTATTAAAAATAAATTTTACTATATTTAAATTTGCTTGTTATAATGACATTATTATAAATATTAATATATAATGACTGTGACACAAAATTTTGATAAACTAATTTTATAAAGTTATAATCTAGTTTGATATAATGACATCATAAATATAATGACAGTCATTATATAAATAATTATACTTGTATATTGCAATTTCTAATAATAAACTGTATTGCAAATTTCAATTATAAAAAATTCAATATATAATGACACATTATATTATTTTATAAATACAGTCAACTCTCTTTATAGTCACACATTTGGGACAGTCCATATTTGGTGATTATGAGCAAACAGTCTTATGACTTTATCTTTTATTATTAAATATATTTGGTGATTATAAAGAGATGTGACTATATAAAAAATTTCTTATATTTGTATATCATAATTCCGGCCAAAAATTAACATAATTTTAACCAGAATTATACTTAAAACTTTATTGTATCGTAACTTCGCCAATATTAATCGTAGAGAGATGATCTTACCGCCATTCGATTCGTCTTGATGAGACGGTTCTAATGGTATAAAATATGTCGAGATCCAATCACTAGATTAATTTCCGAAATTAAAAAAATATTAATGGTTTTTGTGTAATAACTCTGTCAATATTGATTCTAGAAAGACGATCTTACCGCCATTCAATTCGTCTTGATGAGACGAATCTAATGGTATAAGATACATCGAATTCCAATCACTAGATCAATTTCCGAAATTAAAAAATATTAAATGGTTTTTAAGTAATAACTCCGTCAATATTGATCACAGAGAGATGAGCTTACCACCATTCGATTCGTCTCGATGAGGCGATTCCAACGAGCTATAAATCGTCTTTTTACAATCACTAGGTACCGAGAAATCTAGCAAAATGTTAAATGGCGCAGTAAACGTAAATCAAGAAATATTATAATGCCGATGTTTAACATTTTGTTGAATAACTCGTCAGCCAGTGATCGGAAAAGAATAAAACTAAAAAACTAAAAACTCTCTCCCGTTGCCCTCACGACAATTTTTACATAAAAATAAAATAATTTTTTTCAAAGTTTTTTTATTAATTTTTCTTTTATTTTTATCCTTCCTCTGGCCTATGGCCTCTTCTCATGACTTCTCAACTTTGAGTTGGGATGAAGTTCTTTCTAAACTTCGCGAAGTTGAGGACCTCTGCGCTAAGTGCGCCCTTAAACAAGAAACTCTTTTTGCTCGTTACAACTCTCTTCCTGACAAAAACGCCTTTTACACTTGCGCTTGGACTCTCTTTCGTCTACTGCGGATTCAAAAAAGGATTTCGCTATCCCCCCTGTTGACGATCATCCATCACATGATGATCCAATGAATGACGATCTACCTCCTCTTCCATTAGCTATTTGGGCTTCTAAACACGAGGCGATCCTAATATCATCTTAGATTTATGTACCCCTTCTACACGATGCACCAATCGTTTACGCCCTTCACGGCGTACTCCTAAATTTCTTTGTAAACGCGTATCCTCTATGATTTCCCCTGCATCCTTTAAGCGCGCACAGAAAATTAAAACTAAATTGTCTTTTGCGCGTTTGGTTTTATCCCCTTCTACAATACGTTTATTGGTTCCACCTTTATCACGTCCTTCCGAGCCTAAGAATTCTTTTCGAAATAATTTTCCGGATTCCTCTCTTATTACTCCCCAAATTTCAGCTTTAGTAGATACCGCTGATTATGACAATATCGTTCCTCCTTTAGCTTCTCCGGTCCTTTCTTTAAATAGTATTCCTGCGGAAATTTTTCCTGCGACTTCTGCTTCAGCCCTCCCTCATGATCACACACAGTGTTCACCTTACACTTTCACAATACGTACCATCCTGGATGGACGGATACGTCCTGCTCGAAATGTTGGCTCTAACCGTTTATATTCTATTCGACGAGGCAACTGTTACTTCCTTTTGGACCCCACTCCTGATTCGGATAATTGTTATTCGATTCATACCAATTCTCCTCTTCTTTCAACTACTGATCCCTTTCAATTTACATCTGATCGTCCTTCTCCTAACTTAAAATTTATTTTATCAAAATTTTTAACCTTTTTCTTTTACCGACAAAACCGTATTTCCTCTCATGCTCGACGTAAATATTTTAATAGATTACGCCAGCTTTTATTAACACAACGTGTTACCTCTCTTGCTCATTGGTCATCTTCTCATCGTAATAATAGACGTACTCGTACCTTTATTCAATTTCGATACCAACAATCTTGCTTTTACCTTGGCCTTTATTTTGGTTGTCCGTTTTGCAAGACTCCTGCTGCCTATGTTATGTCTCAATTTCGTCATGCTTGTCATATTCACGACAAAAAACTTGTTCACACTCCTCCCCTCCTTCTTCCCCTCCTTTCAGTTTACCTTGTAACCGTGTGTCTAAAAGACATGCTGATGGTTTTTATAAAGACGTAACTTCCCGACGCCTAGGAATTTCCTACCGCAAATCTTATGCTTTTCACCATGTTCTTGAGGACGACAATGGTTCACTTTCTGCACGAACTCTTATCTCATATTCTGCTCACCAATCCATCTCCTACCCTACGAAGAAACAACTTGCCCGTCAAGTACGCCATAAAGACCTTTTATCAGACCGGAGTAAATTTTCACGACATGTTGTTCACCCCGATCTTCTTGACTCTTCTATGTGGATGGCTACTAAGGATCCTGCTATAGTCATTCCTCCTACCTCCTATAATTTGACTATGTCTACTACTGATTACTCCATTGTTCAGAATATACGTAATCTTGTATCCTCGCGTCCTGATGTTTCCTTCTGTTTGAAAGAACGTTCACATCAATCTTCAGTTGCGTTCGTTTCTTCTAAGTTTACGGGTTCTATCCAAAAAGTGATTTTGAATCCCTCTTCTGTAGTTGCAAGTCATTTTATTACTAACAAACCCACCTCTGGTCCTTTTGTTGGTCCAAACTGCCCTGTTATTGATTATCAAGATTTCAAAACTCTTGGCTTTAGTCGTTCCATTATTGATATGGTCCGAAGGATACTCTCGAATAGTGCTTCCATTTATGTACCTTCTCACAATTTCCTCTGGTTATTAATTTCCAAGCACAATACTTCTTCGGTATCAAAGAAGTATCTTCGCGATGCCATCCAATCTGTTATCACTAAATCGGCCTCCTCTTCAACATTTTCACAATTTTGGAACAGTGATACACGGTTTTCTTTCAAACTAGGTCGTGTTAAACCTTGTGATATCTTATCATTATTGGATGTTTGTGCACCTTGGTTTGATTCACATCCTTACCCTGCTCCTTCTGATTTTCGATCACAGTGGGTTTTACCCGCTGATTTTGTTCATCCTACTTTCTTAATGCGCTAATTGCGCTAGTTCCCTTTTAATTAATTACTTTCTTTTACTTTCTTTTAATTATCTTCCCTTTTTCACTTCTTTCATGCTTATTTTAAGCTTTCCTATTTCCCTTCTCTTTATGAATACAAATTTTATCATTCTGTATCGGAAATTTATATACAGCGCTTTAGCGATTGATGAATTTACTTTATTGAATTACAAATTTTTACAACATTTTATGTCAGCCAGAATTTACACATAAAACTTCGGTTAAAGATTAATTCGACTAGCTTGCTAGTGATTTTTGAATCAACACTTTCCTCTCTCTATTATATACAAGATTATTTCTCCCCTTCTTAATGACTTCCAAGTCGAATTATATGGTGAAATTTGGCTGTGTCGGAATGTTCTTTTCCATGCTTGGGAGGAGTCGCAGGGTATCTCGGCTGCTTCCAAATTACGTGGCCCATCTACAATTTCTTCTCCTAATACTACTTCTCCACAACAACACAACTCTTCTTTGGCGTCAGTCTCTCAGGATTCCTGGATTTCTTGGATATCCTCTTCTATAATTCGGGGTGGATCTTGGATCTCGCACTTGGATTTTCTGCGCCGCTTAACAGTTCAACCTCTTAGGATTTCTTTCTGGTAACGGACTGGATTTTTGGATGTTGGATAGTTGACTCACACTGGCCTTCGGGTAAAGTTGGGGTATGCGATTCTGTAATAGTTCAGTTTTTCTTTGCTTTAATTTTATTTTAGTTTAGATTTCTTTACTTGTATGAGTCGTGAAGCTACTCTTTTTATTTTTTATTAGTTTATTTTCTTATTTTTGTAATATTGTTCGATTATTTTTCGAAGTCCAAAGTATAAATAAAAGATAAAGTCATAAGACTGTTTGCACAGGAAAAGAATAAAACTTTTCTGGTAACGGACTGGATTTTTTGGATGTTGTATAGTTGACTCACACTGGCTTTCGGGTAAAGTTGGGGTATGCGATTCTGTAATAGTTTAGTTTTTCTTCGCTTTAATTTTATTTTAGTTTAGATTTCTTTACTTGTATGAGTCGTGAAGCTACTCTTTTTATTTTTTATTAGTTTATTTTCTTATTTTTGTAATATTGTTCGATTATGTTTTCGAAATTTTAAATATAAATAAAAGATAAAGTCAAAAGACTGTTTGCACAGGAAAAGAATAAAACTAGGGTTGGTCACCCTATCTCGGTGGTTAGTCACTGAGACCCTCATTAAGCCTGAGTATGGTGAGGTCACAGGTTCGATTCCCATGACCACGGAAATAAAAAGAATTTTACTGCGAACGATACAACCAATAGCGTGAAGGTACAGGGATTAGTGTAGTTGGACTGCATCATGGGTGAATTAGTGTGTACGGTTAGGCCGCACATTTCAACTAAGGGTCATGGTGTCCTTCTAACGTTCCCTATGAGGCCATTGGCATGTGCGCAGTCCTGTCCTTAAGGTCACTACCAACTATACCTTGGGGGGACTTCCTGTCCGGGTGGTCACTCCATAATACCACTTGGGGTCAGTAATGGCTAGATGGTCGTCCTAGATGGTAAAGCTGAGGGTGCAATGTCTTAGTGGTAGTTAGACCTTCTGTTAGGTCTTGCGGCCAACCAAGGTGTTCGTCGCACGAACAGGTAGCATAGTTATAGGGTTCGATTCCCTACTCTTGGGTGGGCCCCTGTTGGTGATCCTGGTGGTTGATACCCACCATAAGGGGTGATCCTGGACAGATGCCTGCTACTTCCTGTCCGAGTGGTCGGCTACAAAGTATACCACTTGGGGTAAACAACTGTACTATCGGTGCTTAGGTAATCGCGGGCTGTAGTGGCGCTTTGAGTGAGGCTTAGTACTTAAAATGGTGGTATGGAAGGGTGCTTAGATGGTTGATGTTACCTGTCGAAAGTCCTCCATGAAAGTAGATGCTCTCTAAAGGTCGTAAAATAAATTGAGTATCAGTATCGTACAATGGATATAGGATGAGTAGGCGGCGTGTCTGCTTCAGATCAGCCTAAAATGGCCCGATGGGGGATGTCTTCAAAGTGGTGCTGTTACGAGGAATTAAGTGCTCGGTATAATGGTTGCCCAGTGAAGATGATAGGACGCAGACCCGAGATTAGTCGCCAAGAGCGATGGGTGGTCACGGCCGTAAACGATAGCGAAAGGAAAAGAATAAAACGACGGGTTGGTCGCCTATCTTGGTGGTTAGTCGCGAAGACCTCATTAAGCCTGAGTATGGTGAGGTCGCAGGTTCGATTCCCATGACTACGGAAATAAAAAGAATTTTACTGCGGACGTTACAACCAATAGCGTGAAGGTATAGGGATTAGTGTAGTTGGACTGCATCATGGTGAATTAGTGTGTACGGTTAGGCCGCACATTTTAACTAAGGGTCATGGTGTCCTTCTAACGTTCCCTATGAGGCCATTGGCATGTGCGCAGTCCTGTCTTGAGGTCACTACTATACCTGGGGGACTTCTTGTTCAGGTGGTCACTCCACGATACCACTTAGTAATAGTAATGGTTAGATGGTCGTCCTGATGGTAAAGCTGGAGGCAGTAACGTCTAGCGGTAGTTTGACCTTCTGTTAGGTCTTAGACCAACCAAGGTGTTCGTGCACAGAACATAGGCATGGTTAAGGTTCAATTCCCCACTTCTGGGGTCCCGGTTGGGCGATCCCGGTGGCTGATACCCACCATAAGGGGTGATCCCGGACAGAAGCCTGCTACTTTCTGTCCGAGTGCTGGTCACTACAAAGTATACCACTTGGGGTAAACAACTGTACTATCGGTGCTAGGGGTAATCGCAGGCTGTAGTGGCCTGAAAGTGGCAGGCTTCGTACTTAAAATGATGGTATGGAAGGCAGACTAGATGGTTGATGTTACCTGTCGAAAGTCTTCCATGAAAGTAGATGCTCTCTAAAGGTCGTTAAATAAATTGAGTATCAGTATCATGCAATGGGTATAGGATGAGTAGGCGGCGTGTATCTAGCTTCAGATCAGCCTATAATAGCCCGATGGGGGATGTCTTCTATAGTGGTGCTGTTACCTGAGGAATTAAGTACTCGGTATAATGGTTGCCCATTGAAGATGATAAGACACAGACCCGAGATTAGTCTCTAAGTGGCAATGGGTGGTCTGGCCGTAAACACTAGCGAAAGGAAAGAATAAAACTACCACCATTCGATTTGTGCTCAGTGAGACGATTTTAACAAGCTATGATACATCTTTGTACGATTATTAGATGCCAAGTTATTTAATATATTCTTTATATAACTGCGATTATAAACGGTTCTTTTTAATATAAGATTTTTGAGGATAGGTGTGATAGTGACTATAGATAGATTGTGACTATATAGGATAGATTTTAATAATAAAGTGTTTTGAACATTCAACTGGTGTGACTATATAGTAGAATGTGACTATAACGGGAGTGACTATAGAGGGAGTTGACTGTATGTCATTATAAAAAAAAAAGCTTGTTATAATGACATCTTGTTATAATGACAAAAATCTCTGATCCCGGACGTATCATTATAACGAGCGGCACTTGTATTTAATTTTTAGAATTTTAATTATAAAAAAAAAATGAAATATATAATATTATCAAAGAGAAAAGAAATACTTGGATCTTAGATTATAAAAAAAAATTTTAAATTATATTATTTTTTTAAAAATAATTATGTTTATTAAAGGGAAATTCTTTTCCTTAATATTTATTAATTAGAATTTAGAAGTTAAAATTAGGATTAGATTAGAGATTAGATTTATTTATTATAATATATCATATTCCTATTATATTTTTTATTTTGTTAATTAATTTGGAAATTTGAAAATGGTTTATTATTAAAATCCTATTTGTCACTTCTTATTTGTCATGTTAGGAATTTGTCTTTTAGTTAAAATTAAAAATTTTCTATTTTTTTTATCATATATTTTTAAAAAATAATATTTATAATTAATTTATTTTTATTATATTTATATTTACAGATTTTTTATTTATTTATATCTTTTTTTAAATATATAAATTATACAATATAAAATATTATTTTTCAAAAAAAAAATTTCTAAAATTAAAAAAATTTTGAATTTATAGTATAATTATTAGAATATTAATAATTAAAATAAAAAAAAAATAATATAAAATAATATTAATTAATTTATTTTTACTTTTTTTAATACTTTTATACTGATTTTTTAAAATTTGTAAATAATTAGCTGAATTTATAAATAATTAGGAATCTTCATTTATTTATTTTTCAGCCTTATTATATAAATATAAATAGTCAGAAAATTACTAATTTTATTTTAAAATCGTTAAGTTTAAAATAGTTAATATTTAATATCCATTTATTTCATAAGAAGGAAATATTAGGATTTTTTTCCTATTATTTCCAACTTTTTATGAAATAAATAATAATTATTATTATAATATTGCAAAAATATAATTGTAAATTTTAAATTATAAATTTCTTTTTTATATTTCTTATTTTTAATATACTTCAAGAGTAATTTTTAATAATAGTTTAAAATATAAAATATTATTAACCAAAGTATTTATTATAATTAAGAAAGAAAATAATAATAATAATAATAAATTACTATTTATATGAATTAATAAATATTTAAATAAACTAATTTACTTATTACTCAATTATTATTATTAACTATTATAAGTTATTATAAAATATTAATTTTTTTTTATTATATGTTTTAGAATAGTAAAGTATAATTTAAGATCTTTTAGGGATTCTGAACTGCTTCGAAGTTCGAAGTAGTTCGATGATAAGAATTAAGGCATGATCTATTTTCACATTTATAAAATCATTATGATACTATAAAAGAAGTTCCCATATTAGTATACGAAGAAGTCATCTAAATTTAGATGTTACAAAATCGGCGATATCTGAAAAAAGGAAAGTTGATTTCAAAAACAATAGGTGATAATGAGGTAAAAGTTTTTCATGATTAAAACTATGGTGTGAATTTTTTTTAAATATTTTTAAATTTTTTAATAATTTGTTTATCCTTCCTCATAATATCATAATATCAACGTAAACTTAACTAATATAGAAAATATTACGATTTAGTGAAACAAGAAGTTATTTTTCAACAATAACAACAATAAAAAGAATTATTTTAAAAATGGTTTTCATAAAAGTAATTTTTTCCCCAATATTTTATAGTATAGGAATAAAACTGAACCTTAAAAAAAATAATTACACAATCTTGTGAAAATATATAAAAATTTTTTTTTTTAAGAATATTCGAAATCGCGCGAAAAAAAAAACCAGGTATTATATAATTTTTAAGATTTAAACCCATTGAAAAAGATAAAGTTAGATTAGCGATAACCACTTTATTTGTACTTATTGATACAGAAAGATTGTGCTAATGTCGATATGTCGATATTATTATTACTATTAATAATTGATAACAATATTAGCCAATAAACAAATACAAATATTAGCCAATGAAAGTTAATACGAAACATAATTATATTTCCTTTTTATGATTTCTTTGGGAATTAAGGTTTTTCTTACATGTAATGAATCGAAAATAAGGCATAACGAAAAAAATTCTTTATAACAAAATTTCCACAAAAAGTAATGAAAGAGGAAAAAATAATAACAAAGATATTTTGTTAATTGACATTTAACTACTTATACATGTACATTACAAACTTGTAAGAAATCGGAGTTTTTTTTTTAATTTTCGGTTATTACTTTTGTTAGTTGAATTTAGTTAGTTAAAATCAAAATCATTGGATCATTAAAAAAGTTTATCCGATTGAATATACAATAATAAATATACGGAACATTTAATGTATAATTTTGGAAATTTTCTGTAACACAATCTTATGTGTCAATTGAGTGTCCATGTAGCATCGTGGCATTTATAGCTAAGCAAATCATGACTTTTAATGGAAATTTACAGATAAAAATATATTGGTTCTAAAATGAAACTACTGAAACTGAAAATCAGAAGGCTTGTACAATAAAGATAATGTGGCTTTCAAGTTTGAAATAAACGAAAAAAAAAAAGAGAGAAAAATACAGGTTTCATTTCAAGAATAATTATTAAATTAGGAAAATCAGGGTTCCATGAAATCATTGAATCACGATCTTGTAAAACAATAAAGTTCGGAATATCATGAAATATAAATATTATTAATATTAATAATTATTTTAATAATTGCGGTATTTACCTGATTTTTTTGCTTGATATTCTTTAATTTACCATATTAATGGTTTCATTCATTTATTCAAAATTGTAAAATAGCGCGTTTTTTTTTTTTAAAGTAACAATTAGATTGATAAGGATCGTTAATCTGGCGTCTGGCGTTTCTTTTACCAAATTTAACAGCCTTTTCGTTGTTTCGTTTCAAAGTATCCTTTTTTAATTCTTTAAGATACAAACAACACAGTAATAACACGAGATTGTAAATTATCAAAGTTAAGGGAAATTCTACACAAAAAAAAATCATTTCGAAATATTTTTTTTTCTATTGAATAAATAAATAAATGTAACATATAAGGTACTCCTGACAGCTGTTGTTGATATTACGGACCAATCATTATTTATTTATTTTTAGTATCATGTGAATAATATTAGATATTAGGTCACAGAAATACAATTATCTCTTGAAATTTGAATGTTAGTAAACGTGGCAATACAGTAAAAAATCATTTTTATTTGAAAAAGAAATGGTTTAATCTTTTAAAAGAAAAATCATTAAGCCTCATCACGCATAAAAATCAAATTTTGTATAATCATAATAATATATATATATAATATATATATATATGACATAATAAATAAATAAATGCTGTGCATATATATATATATTATTTATAATGTAAAAGATATATATATATAATACAATAATACATGTACATATATATATATATACGTTATATACTCAGTATATATTATATTATATAAATAGATATATTTAAAGTTTATTAAGTTCATGTCTTTCTTATTCGGTATTGTACGTAGTAATTTCTACTTTTTTTCTTTCCCCAACGCCCCAACAAAAAAAAAACTAATACATATGAATATGAAATAAAAGAAATTTTTTTAACTTGATTTGTTTTACCTGGGAGTTCATAATTTCATATATTTATTTATTACAACAATAGAAAACATATAAGCAAACGAGGAAAGATAACCAAACGGAAAATTTTCAATTAGCCAATGAATACTTATTAACGCATCGCATTAATTATTTTCTCAAAGCAGATATTTTTTTTTACTTCCGAAAGTGCAAAGTCAAGGCGAACGTACATTACATTTAATTGATTAGATTATTAGATTACTTTACAGTACATAAATTACATAAATTACATAAATTGCTCATATCGTGTAATTCGTTAGGTGCATTTTGGCGTAATGTTAACCAAAGAAGAAAAGTCTTTCTTAACAAAAAATGATGGGCTGATTGATGTTCTTGTTTAGGAAACATTCTATAACTTTCCTTACATTTTCTCCTTTCTCCTTATCTCTTGGTTTTACATCGATTTCTTAACGAACAGATTTAATTATATTACTTATTCAAATAAGATAAACAATTACAAGAAAGATAACAAAGTATATGTATTTAAATCAATTGTACTATTGTCTTTTTAATGCAAAATTTAATTAATACTAATTGTTTTAAAATCGATTCTTCTTTATTCATTAAAAATTCCCTTTTTATTTAAGAAAAAAAAAAATTTTTTTTTATATACCGGTAGTTAATATAAATGTTTGTTTATACACGTCCTACAAATTTAAAGAAAAAAAAAAATACGCGGCAGTGACCTAAATAATTTCCCGTTTATGGGTTTTGTAATAGTATAAATTTTTTTTATAATTTCGCAATTTCGTAATTTTTTTTTTTTTTGCAACTCTTGATATACCCGAAAATTACTTCACTATCGGTGATACTACTAACCAAGTATAAAAATAGTTTTTTTTTTATATTACGGTCAAAGTCAATCAAGTTAACCGAACTTTACTGATCAATCAAAGATAAGTTGAAATGTAGTGGTTTGTTTGACAAAGTTTTGGCAATCACCCCGCCCCATTTTTTTTCTTATTCATTTATATCATATATATATATATAAATAAATAATATACCAATTAGAGTTTAATGTATTTTTTACCCCCCGTAATTATTAAATTACGCACATTTTTATTATATGTTTATTTATAATAATAAAATAACCTGATTTTATAAATAAAAGGGTAAGTAAGAAATTTACCCGTTTGTGCATTTTTCAACGATTGTCTTTTTTTTCGCTTTTTTTTTCGTTTTTTTTTATATATATACACGTCGTCTATTCTATTATTTTATTTTTTTTTATTCATTTTTATAGCATTCTTTAATTTTTTTTTTACTCTTTTACGGATAACTACTCTTTGTAAATAAATAAATAGACCCGTGAAAGAATAATCACATATTATATTTTTATCATATATTATTATTCCCTTTTTGTATTTTATATTTAATAAGATAAAAAAGTGTACTAAAAAAGATATTTTCGCTCTTGTTCTAACAAAAACTTTTATAATCTCTTTGGTTCCATCTTCTCGTGTAAATAGAAAATCACAAAGTTTCTTTTTACTTCTTTCTTTCTTGTTTTTTTTT
Source organism: Rhizophagus irregularis (assembly GCF_026210795.1). Classification (NCBI taxonomy): domain Eukaryota; kingdom Fungi; phylum Glomeromycota; class Glomeromycetes; order Glomerales; family Glomeraceae; genus Rhizophagus; species Rhizophagus irregularis. The sequence continues at coordinate 2,138,796 of NC_089444.1, read as the reverse complement.
ACAAACTAATTCTTTCACAGTATATACTGGATTATATATTATTCAAAAAATTTCAAAAAAATTTCAAAAAAATTTAAATAAATTTATAAAATTTTTATATTAGTCCCACGTTAAGAATTATGGCAAATCCAATTGAAACCATAGTTCAAGCTTACGTTGCTGCTGTTACTTCTCAACCAAATAATGAACGACGAGATATTGTTGATATTTCCGCTTCTCAATTAGAATCTTCATCGTCATCGAACGTCAATAATATTGTTCAACCAACAATACAATCATATTCTAATCGGAGCTTTTTCCGAAGAGCTTGGGATAAAGTAGAAAGTAAGTGAATTACGCGAATCATTATCAATCTCACGTGATTCATCTCATTAACTTTGTCTTGTTTTTTTTTTAAAAGGTATATTCGTTCAAAAAGATACAAATTTACCCACTTATTATAATAATTATGAGAGGGAAGATGATGAGGATGATGATACAACGGATGAATTTGTTCATCCTAATCCATATCAACAACCTCTCACTTGTAACGCTTTGTTTAGACCACCTGTACATAAACGAAGATTATCTCAACACTCGGAGGAATTAATCAGTGGTACGCATTTGAAAAATATTCTCTTTTTACTTAAAAAAAATATATTATATTATTCGTACTTATCTTTTTTATCATCTTTGAATTAAATACAGCTGGACCATCCGATTATAGCCCGAGATCATCATCAGAATGGCCTACCCGGCAAACATATGAAGATTGGCAACGCGATCAAGGTGAACTTGACATTGAAGAACTCAAAGTTAAAGATTTAATTGCTGGTTGGGCTATGGGTGAAGGTCGTCCATGGTTCGATTAAATCTGTATTGGTGAGAATATACGAATTGATGGATATAATAATTAAATTGGTAAGTTAACGCGTAATATTATTGAATCCTTTTTGATATATCAGGAATTTTAATTAACCGCAAAAAATTCTTTTTAGATTTGATAACCGAACTTGTAGAAATTATATTATTATTTACGGATTAAAGTCGATTCATTGTTTATTCAATCGCGTATTATTCCACCACATTATATTAGTATATAACATAATAAGTATAATAAACATTTTAATGTAGTAATATTTCGTATATATGGCCTTTGTGTAATTATTTTTTGCATCAACATATATCTTATATTATAAATACCACCTTTTTTCCCCTTTTTATTCATTTAACTATATATTTTTTTTCCACTAAAAACAATCTAATACGCATTTCTTATTTCATTTTCTATATAATATATACAAAAATAAAAAAAAATATTTTTAGTCAGTAAATGGTAGAAGCCAATAGAGGCAAATAGTTCTTTTAGTAATAATAATTTTCCTTTTGTACCATCTTCCCTTATATCTCTCGCCCTTTTTTTTTAGACATATAAATTTTGTACAGATTTTATTATTATATACAATTTATTTTAATTTAGTGGTCCTATATTTAAGGGTAATTAGAATGAGATTAGTAAAGACGCGTCTAAAACGTCTTAAAGTATGATAACGTAAAATATCCAATTTTTATAGTTCCCTCCCAAGTATGTTAAAAGAATGGTACAATTAAATATGAGTTATTATTTAAAAAAATAATTAGTATTCATTACGCAAAGTGTTCTTTAATATTTTAATGCGATCAAAAGAAAGTAATGAAAAAGCCTCTCTCTCCATTTTTTTTTTTTAAATTTTTCCATTTTTTTCCTTTTTCATTTTTCATTTTTCCTTTTTATTCAAAAATTTTTAAAAAAAAAAAAAATTTCCTTTTTTTTCTTCTCCTTTTTCCTTTTATATTTTTATTATTTCAATTATACTGTGATAAGTTAGATCAAGAAAGAATTATAGGTAAGTATTCCCCGTTTTTTTTTTACATTTTCCATTTCATTTTACATTTCCCTTTTTTTTTTTAAGTTTCCTTTTTTTTTTTTGAAATTTCCTTTTTTTTGAAGTTTTCCTTTTTTGGGTCTATTTGTTTTTTTTTAAGAATGCTATATCATCAAATCATTCCTTTATTAGTTCTTTTTATCAATTCGATTCTTTTTTTTAAAGTTTTTTTTTTTCTGTGGCTCTCTAAAAAAAGAAAAGAAAGAAAAAAAAATATTTAATAATTTATACTTTCGCGCTCATTCGAAAGAAAGAAAAAAAAAGTTCCGAGAAAAAGAAAAAAAAAAATTTTATTATAATATATATTTTATTCAAGATTCCAAATAAAATAACAACAATAAAAAAAAAAAAGAATTGAATTTTTCATCCAAATATTAAATATTTAAACCAAACAACAGTCATATATTCATTGATACATAAAAAAAAAATACTGTACATTATTTGAAAAAAAACCTTTTTATACATATACAGTATATAATATATACATATATATATATACACATTATATTACATTATATACATTAAAAATGGTATATCGTACAATTATTATAATACTATAATAATACTATAATAATAGAATGATTATTTATTAAATATATAATAGAGTAAAAAAAATATACTTGAAAGAAAACCATTTTTTTTTTTATTTATTTATGTAAACAAAACTTGATATAGAAATTTTTCGGATTCTTTTTTTTTTTCCTTTTTTTTATTATTCAAAAGTACTTTTTTTTTGTGTTACTTTGAATTATTTGAGTTACTTTTGAATTATTGAATTATTTGAATTAGTTTGAATGGTTTTTGAGTTATTGTGAATGAATAGTAAATAATTCTAATAATACAAATAATTCTAATTATTCAAATTATTCAAATTTTAACAAAACATAAACAAGCATTAGTTCCACCAAATCCAAAAGAATTAGTTAACGCAGCTTTGATACCATTCCCACCAACTTTTTGAGCTTTCAATGGTACATAATTAAAATTATATGAATCTTTTAAATCATCTAATGAATGTAAATTTAATGTTGGTGGAAGAATATCCTAAAAAAAAGATGTGATGTGCGTGATTGATAACAGATTAATGGATTGATTGGAATTTGAATTGGGTTAGGTTAGGTAGATCGTTGATAGGTAAAAAAATTAGTTAGGTTAGGAAATGTGGTTTATATGTGAAATTTTTTTGGGGTATGAGAAAAATAAAAATGAAAAAAATGAGGTTAATAACTTTGATAATTTTTCTTAATTGCTTATCTAAAAATTTTTCACATTATCTTTTTTTTTCTTTTTCTCTGAAAGAGGAATTTTTCCGTAATCATGAATTTTTTTTAAAGTTTTTTTTACCAAAATTTCCCATGTAAATAATTTTTTTTTCCCAAGTAAATAAATAATAAATAAAAGAAAAGAACGTTCTAATTAAAAATTCTAAATTTTTTTTTTTTTGGAAAAAAAAGCGAATTCTTTAAAAAATAATAAAGTTTCTCTTATCTAGATAAAGGAATTTGCCGAATCGGATTTGAAGAAGAAAAGAATATACTGGGGTTGATCTTAATAATTTTAATAACCACAAAATATCACAACTATTACAAAACAGAATTATATAATATGATCATACCCCTAGCACAAGAAAATCCTTCCTTAATAAAGTAAAAAGTCCACTATCATGTTTAACGTGTTTAACCCCACAAAATTTCGTGAATCAAACTCAAATATCATCATAATGAGAAAATTTCATTATTAAACAATATATTTAACCTCACATTGTCACATTGTCATATTGTTTCACAACTTAATTATAAATTTACTTTTGAATTTTCATTATTGATAATCCGATAAATTCGATAAATTAAAAAAGAAAATTACTTACATTATAAATTGCTAAAATTGTAAAGATCGCTTCAACTGCTCCTGCCGCTCCTAATAAATGTCCTATTGATCCTTTAGTTGAAGATATCGCAAGTTTCTTATTATTATCAATATCACTTTGTTGAAATATTGATTTAATTGCTCGATTTTCGGCGATATCACCTAAATTATTTCGAATGAATTAATTACACAAGCAATATTAATTTCTGATAAAAATCAATTAATTACCTAGTTGAGTTGAAGTTGCATGTGCATTAATATAATCAATATTTTTTGGTGATAATTTAGCTTGTGATAATGCTCTACGCATTGCTAATTCAGCTCCAATACCATTCTCGGGAGGAGCTGTTATATGATGAGCATCCCCTTGTATAAAAAATTAGTTATATATTAATGAAAGAGAAAAACGTCATTCGCAATAATATCGATATATCGTTAAAAACTATTATAAATAATTGTACCGGATAAACCATATCCACTTAGTTCCGCATAAATTTTTGCTCCTCGATTAATTGCATGATTATATTCTTCAAGTACTACCATTCCAGCCCCTTCGCCTACAACAAATCCATCGCGATCTTTATCAAATGGTCTTGATGCTTTTTCGGGTTGGTCATTAAACTTTGTCGCCAAAGATTTTGCTCTAATATATCATATTAAAATGAATACATAAAAATTGATCTTCATTGAATCACTTTTCATTACGCACTTTGCAAATCCTGACATAGCTAATGGTAAAACACATGCTTCTGATCCTCCTGCAACCATGACATCAGCATCCCCGAATTGTATAAATCTACTTGCATCTCCTATTGAATGAGCTCCTGTTGTACAAGCTGTTGACACTGCGTGGTTTGGCCCCTTCGAAATGAATTTTTTTTCATATTAAAAATATTAAGGATATTCGACTTAAAAATGAATTTGATTTAAAAGACTCACACGAAATCCATATTTCATGGTTAAATGTCCTGCTGCCATGTTTATTAATATCCTTGGTACAAACATTGGACTAACTTTTCTTGATCCCTTTTTTATAGAACAATAACATCATCAATAATTAAAAGGAATTAAACCCGTTTAAAAAAAAAATGTGTGTGTAAATTACGTGAGCATTATACTTCATAGTATTTGATACAACATCTTCAAGACTTCCAATTCCTGATCCGATACAAACTCCCTATTTAGTAAATAATAATTTTAAGTAAATAATTATTTTTTTTGCAGTCGAATATAATATAACTTTTTTGATTACACATTACAGTTCTATCTTTTTCAGAATCGGCTGTAGGTTTCCATTCTGCATCATTCAATGCTTGTTTTGCTGCGCAAATGGCATAATGCGAAAATAATGCCATTCTACTTTCGTCCTAACAGATAAAAAATGAGAATATTTCAAATAGTAAAAAAAATAGTAAATCAATAAAATAAATCAATAATAAGAGTAAATGAATGAATGAATTCCTTTAATTAAATTTTCATTATATATATAAAATAAAAAAAAAATATTGTTCTTTGGAAAATATAATATTTTCGAATTTATTTTTTTTTATTTATTATTTATTAAAAATTGGGGTTTTCTGATAATTACCCCACGATCCAACCATTCATTCGTATCAAACCCACCGTCCTCGTATTTACCAGGTTTAATTACACCAGCTATAGTTGAAGGTAACTCATTAAATACTCCTTTCTCTCTTTCATAATATGGTAAATATGTTGAATTATTTTTATAAGGTTCATTATTTGGTGGTTGACTTGATTTTAAAGATATTATTCCACTTTCACTATTTATCAATTTTTTCCAGGAAGCTCTCACTCCTGTCGCCAATGGTGTTACTAAGCCTAAACCTGTTACTGCTACTCTACGCGAAAACATAATTTAAAAATAACAAAAATGACGAAAAAATCGAAACTACAAAAGATGGATAAAAAGATGATCTACAATCTACATGATCTACAATACGTGCGGCTGATCATTATCATTAAGAAACTTGTTCGAATTCTAAATATGCATAAAAAATTTTTGCTTTTCATTCTCTTTTGTAAAGATAATTTTTAAATAAAAATTAACGCGTCATTTATCCTCATCATTTATTAATTACATTATTTTGTACTTCCATCTCGTGTAAAACGCGTCTAAATCAACCATAAAAGAAAATGACCAACAACCAAAACCCATTTTACGTTTCACAACAACAACCACCACCATTTATTCACCAACGACAACAGCGACAAATACCTGTTAATGTACCTTCAGCAAAACAAGTTTTACTTACACAAAAAGTTCAAGAAAAACAACAAGAATATGATAATTTGTTAATTCTTAAAAAATCTTCACAAGATTTATCAGACTACTTTGATCAATTGTCTGATAATATTGAAGAATTAAATAAGGGTTGTGAGGGTAAATTGTAGAATTATTGAGAGAATATTTATTTGATCTTTTAATCAATTATTATTTTTTATAGCTGTTGCTACAGTACTACGTAATTGGCAAACCGTTTTTAGGACTGTATTATTGCAAGGTATATATGAAATTCATTGTTTCAATTTTTTACGTGTAATATTTATATTAAAAATTCTTTCAATTTCATAGAAGAAAAAAAAGAAACGGAAGAAACGCCAAAACCTGGTGTATCAGAACATCAAATACCTGTTGTTGTACGTATTCCCATGAAATCTGCCGATGCTGATAGTAAATAAAGTGACATTTTTCAACAAATTTTATACAATATTGAAGTATCCATACATCAATTAATTTCTAAATATGTATGGCAAAGTTACCAAAAGGTTAATATTGGTATTTAAATTTCATAAGCGGCCGTGAGAAAGCAAGATAAAATTAATTATGAAATTTAATAAGTTTAAAATCATTGACTGAACATATTGCATATTGTGCATAACAAGAAATTTATGTCAAATCACAATTTAATTATAATAGTTTGATATCTTGTTTAAAATCCAGTGGTTTTTACAATAACTTGTACGTCAATTTTAATAAATTTTTGCATTTACAAATATATCACATTAATTTATTACATTTTATTTTAAATTAACAATCAATTGACAAGTCATCAATTTTATGTTGTAGCAATCCTTTAAATACTTTGAAATGGTGATTGAGTGAATTATGAGTGTGAATTTTATAACAAGAACCTAATCCACCTGACACTTTATTTGAATGACCATAAAATACTCGACCAATTCTTGAATGTACAAGTGCCATTGAACACCTAATAAAAAAAAATATTAATTAAATTAATTTTTAGAAATAATCTTAAAAATATATGATAAGTAACTTACATTATACATGGTTCATGAGTAATAAATATATCAAAACCTTTACATAGGTATGTAGTTTTACTTTCATTATTATTTTGTTGATAAGAAAAACTTTCACTATTAATATTTATTACTACATCAACTGGTTGTTTTTTTTGTTTTTGAATAATTTCAATTTTGTTTGATTTTTCTAAATAATTTGATTTTTCCAAAGAAGCTACATTATTTATACAGTTAAGTATAGCATGACTAAGTGGATGTTTTGTTGAATTGCGAGTATCAAAAGATTCTGATAATATAACATTATTTTTTGGATCAATCATTATACATCCAATCGGTATTTCTCCCTTTAATTTTGCTTGAATAGATAATTTAATAGCTCTTTCCATATATTGTTCTATATTTTCTATTTCTTTTAAAGTGAATTTTAATTCTCTATACTCAATTAAAATAAATGAATTAATTATCTTAAGTAAATATTAATGTTGATTTTACATAATAAAATTATTATATTTACTGCTGCAAAATATTTAAACTTTACCTTTTCGGATCTTCAATAAAATTGATTGGCCATAATTTTCTCCATTCGTCAAATTGAGTACGTGTAATAGCAGGATATTTACAAACTTGTTGAATACGAGGTTTAAGTATTGAATTAAGATTATGATTTTTTATTAATGCTATTAAATCTGTAAAAGTAATTGATTCAACTGAACATATTAATACTGTTAATGTAAATCCTATAATCAAAAAAAATTTAAAAATTTATTAACAAAGATAAATAATTATAATATTGTATGTATATATTTTTTAAAATTTTATTTACCTTTATCATGAGAAGTTTTCTTAATTCTTTTAACATGATCCAAAATTCCTTCTCGAGGACAATATTTTTTTATAAATCTTTAAAAAATTTATATATTTATAAATTAATATTAAGTTAATTATAATTTATTATATTATATAAATCTTTTATAATTTACTTTATAATTGGTCCAGTTTCTTCTGGTTTCACATCACTAACATAAACATCAACTACAATTTTTAAAATATCATGATTAATATTATATCAAATTAAAAATACATATTTATATATATTACAATTTACTATACCTGTTTCTAAACTTCTACTTTCTTCATCTGATGATACATATTTAAATGGTAAAGTTTGATCCATAATATATTTACGACTGGTATAAAAATAAGCACAATTGTTAGAATTACCTAATGAATGATTATTAAAATTTAAAAGTTTCATACCTGCCTAATTATGTTATAAGATCATTTTGCTTTGTGATTCACTTTTTTTTTTTTTTGATAATGAAAAATGATTCACATTATAAAATAATTAAAAGCGAATTTTATAAGTAAAATATTTATTTTTACTTATATGCATGGGTTAGTAGTGGTCAATTCAGAATATTAATTGAGTTGTATAATTTTATTCCTCACCTATTAGAAAATTATTACAGTCCAAATACGTAAGAAAGAGAAAGAAAGAATTTGCTTTGTCAATAGTATTTATAGTATATATGAAAATTTTATACACGTGACTTGTACGATGAAAATCGTTTTTTTTTGTAGTTTAAAATAATCACGTAATTCTATACGTATCCCGTTAAAGGAAATTTTTATTTCGTATAAAAAAATTCTAGGTTTTAAACATCTACGTTAAGGGTATATGATAACTATTACGGGAAGGTGCCATGATTTTTAGTTATTGTCTTGGCGCAAGACACGCAGTATCGAACTTTATATATTAAATATATGTAAAAAATAGAAAACTTCAAAATATCGTATTTATTAAGATGATTTACTCTCTAGAATAGATGAGGGTTAAAGTAATTAATATTGACTAGAAGAATCAAGTTACAGTGTCCACCGAGAAAATTACCTTAAGTCATCTTTTAACTTTGATATTTTTTCAATGCTGAAATGTCATCAAGCATGGCACGAATTTCCTCATCACTTCTTTTGGCTAAACTGTGGATTTATAAAATCTGCATATAAATATCGTGATCGTATAAAATATTATCTTTAAATCATTTTATGTTACCTTGGTATTAGTGATTTTGCCTCATCTATTTCTTCACAAACTAGATTTGCCAACTGTGCTAATTCATACTTATGTAGCTTGTGTCTCATTAAAGTTCTGTAGTTCGAACAATAATTACGTAAATAATTGATATCGTACTTTAAATAAAAAAATGGATCAAAATCTTTTTACCTTTAATTAAAATTCATTGAAATATAAATAATGTGAAATTTTATTTAGTGATTCTAAAACTTTTAAAAATTTTTAAAAAACTAGTTAATAAAAAATTTGTACGTTATTTTACTTACTTTCGAAGTTCACGAACTGATTCATCATTATGAAATCTTGTAAACGTATTTACTAATTCCTCGGTTTTTTTGTACACGCTGATAATTTTAATTAAAGGAAGATAATGTATATTATATAATATATTGTAAATCAAACATGAATCATAAATTTATAACTAACGTATTATTCTTTTGAGAATCTGGTATTTTTTCTAACAAAAGTGCTACTTCAGAAATAAATAGAAACTCTTCATCCTCAAAATCTGTCGAATAATTAAAAACTTAATATAATAAAATTTTAATTGCATTACAAAGAAAGATCTAACAAACCTTCGCCAAATTTTAATTTTGCGGCATCCTCTTCTTCTTGAGGAGCTTTACGCGAACGATGAATAATTGGAGCATGGTGAGACATACTGAAAAGTTAAATTAGGTAGAAAAGATTTTGACTATTATTAATGATCGACATGATAGTCCAATATAAATGATAATTTTGCCTATATACGACTTAATCGAATCTTCTTTTCTTCATGGGAAAATCATCAAAAGATAAACGTGATATTTATTATAGATTAGCTAAGGAACAAGGTTGGAGAGCTAGAAGCGCATTCAAATTACTTCAAATTGATGAAGAATTTAACATTTTTAAAGGTAGAAATTTAATTTAAAATTTAAAAGCGTATTAGTGAGGCAGTAAGAGAAAAGGAAAATTTTAAAATTTTAAAAAATTTTTATAAATAGGAATTCAACGGGCAGTTGATTTATGTGCTGCTCCTGGTAGTTGGTCCCAAGTATTAACAAAAAAATTAAAGTATATTAGTATAATTAGTTGATTATCATATTATTTTGATCTATGGTAAAATTGTAATGATTTATAGTGAAAATCGTCCTAAAGATGCACCACCTCCAAAAATTGTTGCTGTAGACTTGCAAGCGATGGTAGATTTTTACAGACACAAATTTTTGTGATATAAACCGTGACATAACATAAACTTTCTTGTTAAGGCACCTCTTGAAGGAGTTATTCAAATTCAAGGTGATATTACAAAACTATCAACAGCAGAACAAATTATTTCATATTTTGAAGGTGAATTGGCAGATCTTATAGTATGTGATGGTGCACCAGACGGTATCTATTTGTAATTTATACATTTTCATGTTATAAATAATTTTCAAATATTAATTCTTATATAAATAATATAGTAACTGGACTACATGATATGGATGAATATATTCAAGCACAATTATTATTATCAGCATTAAATATTACGACAAATATTTTACATCCGGGAGGAACTTTTATAGCAAAAATATTTCGTGGTAAAGATATTACTTTATTATATTCTCAACTTAAAATTTTTTTTCCAATTGTTACTTGTAGTAAACCTAGAAGTTCAAGAAATTCAAGTATAGGTAGGTATCATATTTTTCACTTTTTAAATTCATTATCTGGAAATTGATTATTAGTTAAAATATAAAATTAATTTAATTTCTAGAAGCATTTGTCGTGTGTCAAAATTATACGCCTCCAAAGGATTATGTTCCAACAATGATTAATCCTTTACTCGATTTATCTTATGGTTTTATGTTTTATTTATATTACAATTTGATATAATTTTTATTAATACGTTTTAACATAATAGGAAAACAAAATGAACTTTTGGGTCCAAATCGTGTGATAGTTCCATTTATCGCTTGTGGTGATCTAAGGTAACATCACTTTTAATTCATAAGAATTTATATGATTCAGCAGATTCACCTAATTATTTCAATTAGTGGATTTGATTCGGATATGACTTATCCGCTTGAGGCATGTATTAATTAATAAATAGGTTCAAATGTTTTTATTAAATATAACTAAAATTAAATAAATTTTTTTCTTCTACTATAAAGAAAAAGAGTTTAGATCCATTACAGCCTCCAATAAGTGCACCTTATCTTACTGCGATTACTCTAAAACAACAAAATTTTTATAATAAAGTTCCACAATAGAACTACAGTAAACAGACATAAAATTATTACTAAGATTTTAAGCTCAAAAAAGATTAAAAAGAAGAATTTCTAATTCATTTAGATAAATTTTAGTACTAAAATTTTTCTAAAAATTAAGTTTACTTAAGATTGTAGGAGTTCCAGTATATTCTCCTGTATCTTTAACTTTTGCTTTAATATTTTCCATTATTTCCTTAATTTGAGATCTGTCCAAATCATCCCTTCTAGACAATATATCTTCAATGAGTCCAATAGGTACATCTCCAAACGCTTTTTTAAGATTATAATAATCCAAAAATATTGATTTACGTGGACTTTCTACTAGAGTATGAATTCTCGCTAATAGATCAAAAGAATTATTTAACTCTTTTGATGGAATATGTTGTTGAAAAAATGCATACGCCGTCGTTCTATCATTTACTATGCGTGTTACACATTCTGGTTTCTTAAATTTGGCTCCTTTATTGCGCATTGCTTCAATATATGCTATAATGAAACGTTCTAAAGTATTGGTCATAATTTTATCTCTTAAATATTCATTTAAATGAGTACAAAAGTCAAAGGTATAGTCTTTTACGGTCTCAATAATTAACAGCATTGGATTTTCTTGATACCAATCTGATGTATAAAATTGACTGAACGGCTTCTTAAGATCATTGAAAACAATATCTAATAGTGTATCTTTTGCTGCTCTTGCGACTGATAAAAATCCTTTCATCGCTTCTTCAAGATCATTGTTAATTTGATTTCTATACTTCTCAGATAATAAAGGCCCCAGTCGATTCAGAACTTCATCCGTAAAATCTGCACATCGAATTTGATCATTTGCCAAAGCAATGACATAATCAACAAATCCTGGCGGTACTTCATCAGGCTTTTCAATTTGTCTCTTCAGTTCAGATTTTAATAAATTCATCCAAGTTTGTTGCGTTTCCAACATAACTTCACAGCATTCTTTGACAACATCTGCTAAAATTTTTCCTTGACCTGATTCTGCAGCAACATCGATTTGTTGATTAACAATTTTAAACATATATACTGATCCAGAAAGATAATACAGATCGCCTGCCTCTTCTGGCGCTTTGCTTCTTTCTATAAAATCCTTAGTTTCACCATCCATCAAATTCATCATCCATTTATCAACTAAATCACGAACTAACTTAAGATAATCATTAATCAAATCTTGTTCTCGTCCATCAAGCAAAGGAGGTTCAAGAATATCTTCAGAAATACGAATTTCTTTATTCATTCTTTTATAATACGTCCGAATCCATCGAATTAGTCTTAATATCGTTCCTGCATCTGGATCATTCTTTACAATCCTATCAAGTATATTATAAACGTGATGATGATACTCCAAAACAAAAACCGAAAAGATATTATATTTTTTAGGGAAACGTGGTACGATCTCTTGAAATACTACCGCTAAGTCATCAAATATGAAATCTAATTGACCCAATAATTCTACTGGGGCATTTTTATATTTACCATAAAAATCTTCAAATAATTCTGAAATGGAATCGTGAAGTTTATCTTGAAATTGACTACGGAAGGATCTGATCACACGAGGACTTGTTTGAACAGATTTAAATTTTGTTGCAAGATTTTGATGACTATGTCTAGCATGCTCAGCTGTTGTAGCCCTTTCATCAGCTATTTCTTCAGCTTCAATCACCTTAACGATACGAACGATCACAGAACCCTGACCATTTCTAACTAAATTCATAATATTTTTCGATAGTGTCCAAAAGTAATTCTCAAAATCTTCTGACACTTCATCTAATCTTTTAAAATATTTTTTTAGTGTAAGAACCACATCATCTTGTGATGAAATATTTGCTTGATACATTGTAATATCTCGAAATTCCTGTAAACGGAAAAGTTGATAATGGATAAATAATAAGCTTTCTGCGGGCCCAAGAATATTCTGTTTTTCATTGTCTATCATATTTTGAATTTGATCGACTGTCAAATACATTTCTTTCAATCGTTGAACAGTATCTCGGGTCGCGACAAAATTACGGTGAATTTGAGAAATCTGATCAAAATTTAAAAAACTGTGTTATATAAAATTTTTATTAAAAAAAAATTATTGATATAAATGTCTTTGTCATAAGATACCCCGAGTTATTTTATCTTTTCACCTTATTGATCCTTGGAAAGTGTTGGATCATATTTTGTGCTTCCGAACATAAACGATCTATGGCTTGCATGTTATCCTTGATTATGGCCATTTGTTTTCTGGAAGAAGTTAACGTGTCAATTCCATCTTGTGTAGTATCTAACTGTGCTTTTACGCCAGTTTTAAGCTGAGCGTCAATCGTTGCTTTTTCTATCACCAATCTCTTACGTAAAAGGCTTGTTTTGACTAAATCGTCCGGAGACCTCAAAAGTTCTGCTACCCGAGCAATAGCTGCATCTACAGCGTCACTCGAAGACTCCATCGATTTAGAAAGTTTACTGCTCATTTTAAACTAGATACTTGCGATAATTTTATACGAATTATAAAATTAATGTTATGTAGATCAAAGATTGTCTCACATTACCTAATTTTGTGTATCTTATAGGTATTTCAACTTCCTCTAGGCACGATTGTTTTTTTCACTTTTTTTTGTTCCCTTTTTTCTTTTTTATTTTTTGATTGAAAAATAATGTCGGACGCAAATAATGAAACTCCCTCCCTCCCTAAGGACATCGATACTTATCTCAGGAAATTAGAAGAGACCAAAGTGCCTGTCCCTGACATTGATTTTACAGTTCATGAAATGGATGATGGTAGCAAGGTTTCAACCTTGGATCGATATTGTAAAGGTTCGTGTATAGTTTCTTTAATCTAACTAATAAGTGGTTTAGGAGTTCAATCAATAACAAGATCCTCGTAGAGACGATTAATTGAGGGGCTTAACACGCTTTCTTGTCATAACTGTGAGGTGGACTATATTCATACTTGATACTACAACACCTCTTTTAGAATTTTTTGACTAACACGCTTAGAAAGTATAATAAATTTTTTGAATTCTCATCAATATATATATCTTTGTTTATAAAATCAGACGTTCAGGCACCCGCTGTTCAGATACCTACATCTGATGAATTCTTTTCAAAGGAAGACCCAGAAAAACCAGATATCGCGTTTTTAAAGAATCATTTTATTCGCGAAGGAAGAATTTCAGAAGAACAAGCTTTATACATTATTAGTAAGGGTACTGAAATATTAAAACAAGAACCAAATCTATTGGAAGTGGATGCTCCTATAACAGGTATTTTTCCGTTTAGTAAATAAAGACTTAAACAAACGTTAAGCATACTGATCTTTATTTATAATTTAAAAGTATGTGGTGATATCCATGGACAATATTATGATTTAATGAAATTGTTCGAAGTGGGCGGTAATCCTGCTGAAACTCGCTACCTCTTTCTCGGTGATTATGTTGATAGAGGTTATTTCTCCATTGAAGTATGTTCTTTCGTATTATTTATTTTATATCATGAATCATTTTTACTCATTTATTTCAATTTTCTTTCATGCAGTGTGTTCTTTATTTGTGGGCATTAAAAATATGGTATCCCAATACACTATTTTTATTACGTGGCAATCATGAATGTCGTCATCTTACGGACTATTTCACATTTAAGTTGGAATGTAAGTTTCAATTCTCTTGTCAAATTTCTTATTTTTTTTTCATTTTCTATTAATGAACGCGTTAATATAATATTTTCAATAGGCAAACATAAATATACTGAAAAAGTATATGATGCTTGTATGGAATCTTTCTGCGCACTTCCACTCGCTGCAATAATGAACAAACAATTCTTGTGCATTCATGGTGGTTTGTCACCTGAATTGAATACTTTGGAGGATTTGCGCAGTGTATGTAATTTTTTCATTTTGAACGCTATCTTTTATCTAATAATTTTTTTTTTTAAATAGATTAATCGATTCAGAGAACCTCCAACGCATGGTTTAATGTGCGATTTATTATGGGCTGATCCCTTAGAAGAATTTGGGCAAGAAAAGACAAATGAATGCTTTGTACATAATCACGTTCGAGGATGTTCGTATTTTTTCAGGTAAACTGAATGTAATATCTTGTTTTGTCAAATTTTAACTTTGTTAGGATTATAATAATTTACTTCAATATAGTTATCACGCGGCCTGCAACTTTTTGGAAAAAAATGGATTGTTATCTATTATTCGTGCGCATGAAGCTCAAGATGCTGGGTAAGTATTATTCGATCAATATTGTTTATTAAAAACACCGGCAGCTTAGCTATATTTATTTATAGTTATCGAATGTATCGAAAGACAAAGACAACCGGCTTTCCTTCAGTAATGACAATCTTTTCTGCTCCTAATTATTTGGACGTATATAATAACAAAGGTCGGTTTAAATAAAATTCTTATTCTTTACAATTATATTGGGACTTATTAAATGTTTTTTTTTTAGCGGCCGTATTGAAGTATGAAAATAATGTCATGAATATTCGTCAATTCAATTGTACACCTCATCCTTATTGGTTACCAAATTTTATGGACGTGTTTACTTGGTCTCTCCCTTTTGTTGGCGAAAAAAGTATGTATATGTCATATTATAGAATATATTTAGAAAATAATTTTATCGTGTAGGAACTTTTTCTTATATTTTTTTTTTTATTTCATTTAGTTACGGATATGCTTCTTGTAATCTTAAATATTTGTAGCAAGGAAGAATTAGAAGATGATGAACTTTTATCATCGGGAACTAAATCACCAGGTACACCAGAAATATTAGATAAATATAATAATTAATAATTAATAATTAGTAATTGTATATTGTACTAATACAAAAAGAAAAGTATTTTTACGTATTATGATAGTATAAATAATTTAAATAACTTGTTTTTCAGAAACACCAACAGATGGTTCGGAGAGGCGCCAAGTAATCAAAAATAAGATTTTGGCAGTTGGCAAAATGGCTAGAGTATTCTCTGTCCTTAGGTACCTCGTCATGAAATTAATTTATTGATTTTTTCAATATTTTTAATCAGTTGTTCAAATTTAACAGGGAAGAGTCGGAACGTGTTATGGAGTTAAAGAATGTAACAGGTACTGGAAAATTACCATATGGCACTCTGGCTTTGGGAGCTGAAGGAATCAAAAAAGGTATTTTATAAACAATTTAACGAAATTATGTATGTTTATATAAAAACGATTCATTTTAGACTTTGCTTCATATAATAGCTATCACTTCGTTTGAGGAAGCACGTCGATCAGATATTGAAAATGAACGGTTGCCACCAACTCGACAAGAAGCCGATGCAGTAGAACATGCAAAAACTAAAAAGGCAATTGATGCCGCTATTGAAGAAGCAAATCATGATCCAGGATTGGCGGAAGTTGCAGAGATCTTTGTTAAAGAAGATGAAAAAAGAAGAAGTTTAAAAGAAGCTGCAGTTATTGCTAGCTAGTGCTTGATTATTGTATATTGAGACGTTTATTTATGTAACTTATTTAATAGAAGCATTCTTCACTATATAACATAAAAGGAAAAAAAAAAAATAACTCAAAGTAGATTAGTTTTGAACAAGATTTTTTACATTTTTTATATATATATAAATATTTATTTTATTATTTAAATATTTTAGTTAGTTATATTTGCTTTATTTTTTTTTAGGATTAATTTTCAAATCCAAAATGTAACCAATTTTTTTTTTAAACATTTTATTCACTGTTATTATATATATTTTTTTTATAAATATATATAAAATGTAAAGAGGTAAACTTTAGGCCCATTGATTGTCCTTTTTTAAATTTACGTCATTTTTTTCCATTTTTTAACTTTTTTGGCATAAATTAAGTAAAGCGCCCGCATGCACCAGAAGATTTGCAGGGGAGGGGATTGTGCGTTAAATGTAACAAGCACAGAATACGCATGATCTGATGAATTTATTATAAATAGTTTTCAAACCGGTTAAGTTCTTCACTGTTTAAACCCCTTTTACCTTTTGACTTTCTTCATAATGATTGAAAACATTCAAAATATATATGTTCGAGATACTGAAACAAGATTAAACCCAAAACCACATATAGTTTATAAAGTAGAAGTAAATGCAGCAGTCAGAACTTGGTCGGTTTGGAAGCGGTATAGTGAGTTTGATGAATTAAATGATAAACTTATAAGACTTTTTCCAAGTAATCCACCACCATTCGAAATGCCGGCTAAACATTATTTTCAGTCCACTCTCGGAAATCCAGTATTAGTAGAAGAAAGACGTAGAGGGTTAGAAGATTATTTGAGAGGTATACTCTTTCATAAAGATGATCGTTATAGAGAAACCGATGAATGGAGAGATTTTTTAGCCATACCAACAGGTCGACTACTTGACGCAGCTTCAATGTATACTTCAGAAACTTGGCTTGACGAATATAACGAAGTGCAAGCTAAAGCCAAAGAAATTAGGTCACTTTTGAATAAACGAGAAACTCATATTGCACATAATGAAGTACAATTGTCGCATAATTATAACTTACAAGCAAAGAAAAATTTGACGTTACTTGGAACGCGTGTAACTCAACTTGAAACAGGTCTTAAAGGACTTGCGGAAGGAAGTGGAAAAGATGGAAAAATTATGTCAGCAGGGGAGTTGAGAAGAAGACAAGATATGTTAACAGAAATTAAAGAAGAAAAAGATACTTTGACAAAACTTGTATTGGCAACAAGAACTGACATTAGTAAAGCTGCTACGCCAGCAAGTTCAATGGATCGAGCAGCTCTATTCAAACAACCTGTTAGACCATCAATGAATAAAGGAATTGTTGGAAACGGTAATAATAATGGAATTTCTTCTAAAGTAGCTTCAGTAACACCATCATCGAGAAGAGTATTTGGTAATAGTCGAGCTACTATGCCAGCAGAAACTGAACAAACTCGTGGATTGGATAATGAGGGATTAATTAATTTACAAAAACAAACTATGGAAGATCAGGACAGTCATGTTGAACAGTTTAGCGCTATATTAAGTAGACATAAACATATTGGTTTGGCTATTGGACAAGAATTAGATTATCAAAATCAATTGTTGAATGAATTGGATGGAGATCTAGATAGAACTGCTGATAAATTAAGGTTCACCACAAGAAAGATGAATTCAATTAAATAAATTCTCACTTTGTAAAAAGAGATTTTAAAGAGAAAATCTTTTTTTTGATTTTATTATTAATTATTTATAGATTATAAAACATTTTTGTAAAAACTTCCATCCTCATCATTTTTTTTGTCTGCTTGTTAGAATTTTTATAATTTTATATATTTTTTATGTATTAAACTCATTATTTATTTTATTAGAGTAGATTTGATGAAATAAAAATTATTTGAAATAATTTTTTTATTATTGTTTAACATAAATATCCGGTTTTGATGCTTACTTTACTATTTAGAACTTGAAATTGGTTTACATAAAACCCATTATAAAAATTATCAATCATCAATCAGTTTATTCATATGATAAAACGTCATTATTTGTTCGTGTAACAAAAATCCGGAACATGAAATTTTCCTCTCGGATATCTCCTATTTGTTAGCGTAAAGGGAAAAAAATATTTTTTTCCGAGAATCTCATGATTCTCATCTTAATTATCTAAAATATGCAAAACGAAGTAGCTGGAATATTGTCTCGATTTAAAAGTCTAGATAGAGAGAAACGTAAAGTCTTGTAAGTGCATAATAAAATTATTAAGGGATTATTGTTCTTTTTTAAAGTCTTATGTAAAGAAAAACAGTCCTTATATCTTGTAGCTTATTGTCTCTCGTTGAAGAATGTGATCCGCACGAAATTTTTACCTTGCAACAAGTATTAGAATCGAAAGGTCTTGGAAGGTTTGATATTATTGGAGCTTTACCACCTGAACTTGCAGTAAAAATATTTGCATTTCTTAGCGGCAAAGAATTATGTACCTGTCGTGAGGTAATTTGGTACTTCCATATTTATATATTTTTATTTATAATATGATAATATAATTTATTCAATTAAGGTTTGTAAAACATGGATGAACATCACTAATGAGTCCACAATATGGAGATTAAAATGCCTAGAATTGTTATACGTAAACAAAGGTATAACGGCAGCGCAGAATTTGAATATTCCTAAAGAGGGATGGAAAAAATTATACCAAAAACAATATCGAAGAGAAATAAATTGGAACAATGGACAAGTTCAAACGATAAAGTTTCTTAGAGATCATACAGAACGTGTAACAGATGCAAAATTAAAAGAAAATATCTTGGTAACTGGATCAGCGGATAGAACAGTACGAATTTGGAACATCGAGACTGGGGAATGTATTCGTACATTGTGTGGAAATTCTTTTAGCTGTGTGGATTTCCTGATCGAAGAAAAAATTGTAGCTGCTTCAACATTTTTCCGAGCATCCTTCATTTGGAATATGGAAACTGGAGATTTGATAAGAGAACTGAAAGGACATGTTAGCGCTGTAAGATGTATTAGCTTATCTAGATCATATGTTGCATCTTGTGCATTTGATGGAAGCTTAATCGTTTGGAATTGGAAAACGGGAGAAAAAATAACGACAATACTAGCAGAAGCAACAGCCATTCGAATATTTAATAATACAGTATTGTCTCATAGTAATTCAAGTATTAAAGCATTTGATATACTAAATGGAAATTGTATTTTTTCAACTGCCTTTAACGAAGGACAATTGGGGTGGAGTTATGTCCAGAATTATCTTTCATCAAAAAGTGCAGAAGAATCGACGAATGAATTTCCTGATCAAATAGTATTATCGCTAAATATATTAAATACGTTAAGGAATTATTCAAATTCTCTTCATAATTTTGATACAAGAAGAGGAAGAATGGTATGCGCTAGTAACCAGCAGTCCTCTGATATTTTACAATTGATTTTACTTAATGATACAGGTCGACCTAAAGAAATAGTATATCCTAAAGGGACATCTACAGATATTCTTAATAAAGAAATCTTCAGAACTTTGAGTATAGATCATCGACGCATAATAATCGGTTGTTTGAGTGGGACAATTGCTATTTTAGATTTTGATGAAGAATCATAGAAAGCTATTGTTTATTTTTTTTTAATCATTTAGTTCAACTTCAAACTTATTATACATTTCCTTTGTTGTTGTTCCTTCAATTTCAGCACATTTACCAAGCAACATTTGTCCTATATCTTTTATTTCATTATATTCGTGTAGTTGTCGGTAATGATCATTCAACGTCTTTTGTACGTCCAAATTATTTCTATTAGAGAAATAATTAATATATTAAATATTTATATAATTTTTAAAAATCAAGTTTATACACCTACTGCAATTTTTTTTTCAAATCTATTTCATAATTATTCAATTCAAGAAGTTGATTTTTAAGCGATTGAATCTGGGAGTTAGGTTCAACTGATTTAACTGATTTAGAACTTGTTTGTAAACATGATTCTTCTAGAACACTGCTCTGTTTGTTAACACGAAATTTGGTTAATTAAATCACTCAAATAAAATAAAATTATAATAAATTATATTTACTCTTAAAGTCGGTGCCGATACTTTATCCTTATTACTCTTGATCTTGTTAAAATATAAAGTTACGGTATCTAATGGTATATCCAATGAAAGCCCATTTATTTCAATCTTTTGTTCTAGTCTATTTAACAAAAAAAGGAAAGAAAAAAAAACAGAAACTGTAGTCTTTAAACCTTTATTTTTTATAAAGTATTCAAATTATACGCACATGAAATCTTCGGTGACCAGCTCTTGAAGAATACTATGAATATTACTATTTCCATGCATTTGACTATTAAGTTCGTAAAATGAAACCGGTCGCGTATTCCCTTCTTGTTTTATATATTTTAAGGCCTTTTCCTTCCCTTTTATATCATTCATACTAATTTTTTTTTGGTGTTTTACGATATAACATTTATTTAAATTAAACAAATAAACATTTAACTGACCAAATTGGTTTTATTATACGCAAATAAAAAATTACGTAAAAAGATCGGATTTATGAATAGTTTGATAACCCAAACTTTCCGAACTAGGAAACTTTTGATAATCAATTAAAAACTTTTACATCAAAGTACAAAAAGTAGTGTCAAATGTCAAATTCCGAGTTAGGAAATTACTAAATTTTTAGTTTCTGGGTAATAATCAAATACTACAAAAAAAGTTACTTGTACAACCATGTGTAAATAATGGTAATAGAGTGATCTGCGATCTATTTTATTACTATGGTGGGCTTGCTATTGTATTAAACCATAGATTTTACCAGTAATTCTGAATGCAACTTTCTTGTATAAAAGACGACCTACTATAAGCTGAATAGCCCAAATGAAAACTGCAATCCATAATGTCATAACGTCTTCGAATGTCGGTTCTGAATTCGTAGGGGAATCATCTAAAAATTTATACTAGATCAGATTTTGCTAGTTTAATATATAACAGAAGGCTGTTTAATTATTTTGTGTACCTATTTCGACAAAAATTTCCATGAATTCTTCTCGATCTTTATCGAACACTACGTTCAAATATTCTTTTAATGGATCTATATAATTTAATTCTATTTTGTGGGCTTCCACCGTTGCTGCGACTAGATCCTGAAAATTATTGTCTTTGGAGATGGAGATGGAATCTCTTCGAGAAGTATTTCTGAAATAAGAATAAAATCGCTTAACATTAACAAGCTCTTTTTGAATGTGACCAGCGTATGCGACGTATGTTTCATCAACATTTGTGAATTGAAAAATAGGGCAATGATGTTTTTGATTATTTGGAAGGTGGAGAATTGCTAATCGATTGGTTGGAGTTACCAAGGTCATGAGCTGGTTTTGAGTGGTATAAGGTTCAAGTCTTCCCCCTACATAAGAAAGGCAACGAGCAACTAAAAAAACAAAAATAAATGCTTTATAATCAATATCTTACATGTTATTATTTACAAATTTTACTCACCATTAAGACAAAAAAAACGGTAGCACTTGCGTGCCGAATTATGGAGTTCATGGGCGAAATTACTTTCTTCCATTTTTTATAAAAAAGAATGAACGCGTTGAATATTTAAAAATTTTTTATTTTGTTATATTTATTTTGTTAAGCGAAATGATTCTTGAAACTGTGGGAACAATAACGAGAATCTTTTTTTTTTCAAGTTTCAATTTCCTGTTAAACTTTTTATCATTGAAACAACTAACAACTATGTAATATTTATACATATTTATGCTATATTTATACTATTGATAGTTGATACTATTGATATCCAAAAGTGTGATACAAATTTTGACAAAATTGCCTATTGTTTCTTGCTATTAAATATAATAAACATATTGTGAACATTACTATAAATATGTGTCATCTAACTGTCTTTAGTTGTACACGGTGCAATTGCACGTTTTCTTAAATTTGTGCTGTTCCAAATTAATTTTACTCGCGCTTTATACAATTCTGACTGATTTAGCATTTAGTCACATTTAGCACAAAATTGATTATGTAATTAAAATATTTTATACTTCATACTCAACGCGTCATTTTACGCGTTATTTGTTTTAAGCAGTAGCGAGTTTTTCACTTTCCCAATCTATTGAATACAATAAATTTTGTAGAATTTTCAAATGAGTAAGCACCCTTTGAAGGAAAAAGCAGATTCTATGGCTGCAAAATTATCTATGATAACAAAAGAGTTGGTGAGTTTTTGTTTTATTTCTTTAAAATCTGTCCATTCTCAATTAAGATAATATTTGTTTTCGAATTCCCAAAGTCTACTATGCCTTCGAAAAATTCTCTTGATAAATTGGCTGAAGAACAACAGCTCATGATGATTATGGAAGATGAAATAATTAATTCACAAAAAGAAAAACATAACTTGTTGCTTCAAATACGTAAAACTAAAATCGAGATCGAAGAATTACAAAGAAACATAAAAAATACCAATCAGATTTGTCAAGAAAATGAACCTTCTTTAATACCTAATCAAGATGCATTAATGTATCCTGATGGTGCTTTAGTTAAAAATGTGGATGTAAATCATTATTAAATCTTACATTCAAATTGTTTTTTTTTAAAGTGACAAGTTACTTAGTATAAATGACCAATCTCTCTTAATGTCCGTTGGTACATCCTTGCAAGTTGAACAACTATATGAAAACAACACCACCGATAACAATGATAATAGTCTTCGAGCAAAGAATGTAAGTCCTAACTGTTCAACTTTAAATATAATGCACATTTGATTAACTTATGACAGAACTTTTTTTCATTCCAATTAAGATTGAACGATTAGTAAATTTTACAAAAATTAACTTTTTAAAAGTTTATAATAACTTAACCGTAACTGATGGAGGTAGATAACAGCAATAATCGATATACTTAAAGTTTGATATGGGGCTAAATTTTTTTTTTTTATTTGTCCAGATCGTATTCGTTATTATAATTACATGGGGAATTCTTATGATATCAACTTCTTTATTGAATTCGAAGTGAATGAAACTAATCTAGTCATTAGAAGACTTAAAATCAAATTAGATTCTGGTGTAAAGCGAGAAATGGGGAAATTTATTGAAAAGTGAGATGATAATTTATTTAATTATTTACTGAATTAATTATTAATAATCATTTATGTTTTATAATAGCGTGGAACGAGATAGGAATCTATTGATTTTTTTCAAAGGATTTATTGAGTATGCGCGATTGAATCATCAACGTAAACTGTTATTTGGTGTTTTGAAGAGAAAATATCCTACCTTAACTTTGCCGAGTCTTCATACACATAATTCTTTTACCCAAGATTCATGTTTGTGTGTTGACGTACATTCATCATTGAGATTTTCCGAAAAAAGGTTCGAGTTGCTTATGTACATTTTCTTACGCGCATTTAAGGTGAAATTTTGCATTAATGATTAATCGTTTAATCTTAGCAAAATTGGACCAGAGTTAATTTTATCTTGGAATTTAAATATTACTTCATCTGGTCATGTTCTCCTTGATGTTGAGATGCACGCACGAATGCCACACCAATGTAAGTGTGCAGTTCATCTTTATTAACACTACATCAGATCATTCATTAGATGCAATTCATTAGGGACATTATTGGACGAAAAACATGTAATTAACCAAATACCATCTAATTTCCAAAACTTGGTCGAGGTCAAAGGAATTCAATCGGCTATTGAAATGATCGTAAAAAGTTTTTTTAAAGTTTCGAGCTAGTCTTAACTTGAGTGATTGATGATTCATTTCATTTTGGTTTGTGCGATTGTTATTCTTATAGCAAAAATTCAGAATATACAATTTTAAATTCAAGTTATTCTTATATAATAGAAACAACACAGAATCATTTTATCTTATGTCAATTCTTTCCTATTTAATAGTAATTTGATCACAAATATCGGTAATGGAAATATACTAATACAAAAGAAAAAGTTATAAATTTATTTTCTGGGTCTTTAAAAGAAATTTATTCAACAATATTGTTATCTATATAAATTCAAATTGATTGTTGATCCTTGCTCAATATTATATGTATGACACATTGACACATTATGATAAGAGAAGTTAGATGTTCAAAAATAATCTGAAATAAACGAATATTTAGTATTTTAGTATATGCAAGAAACAACATTTTGATATTTAAAGCATAGAATTATAAACATTTTTACCTACGATGAAACCTGTCTGCGAACATATAGGCTTATAAATTGATCATGAACCTAACGGTTATTTAAACAGAAAAAGACCAACTATATTCATAATAGAATTCATTCTTCCTTGCGTAACCTTCCTTTCTTAGTGGGAGGTTCGTAAAATGAACATTCAAAAGTTGTAGATCGTCCTAAGAAATTCAATTCGCTTGATCCATTGTAACGTCTTTTTAAATTATCGTTTCCAGTCAAGATACCAATTCCTCCTTGGCCCGTATCAATACAATCAATTTCGCGCTGAAGAGAGTTAAACGTAACATGATCTGGAAAGGAAAAGTTAAATGTCTCATGGTTGTTTTCAAATACGTTGGCTGAAGTTGGTGGTATGTTAGAAGTTGGGCATATTTGATCATAAGTTGAAATTTGATCGTGCAAAAATTGTTGTTGATGCTGGTGTTGCGATTGTTGTGATTGTAAACGAACATTAATTCCTTCATCACGATTCCTTCGAGTCACTGATTTTAGCTGCTCTGTTTTGGAATTGATGAAACTGCACAAATCCTGCACCGATATGAACGCGTCCCGTCCATCCCCACCTGTTTGTCTTCTTTGTTGAACACTAGGATGGGAAGAAACGAAGCCCATTAAATCTTGCAGACATTGTTCATATCCAGTGTTATGATATTTCGTTTTTTGATTCAAAGAGGTTTTGTAAAGCTGTGCAACAGATTCGGCAGCTACACGGAAGGACGCCATTAGCGCCTCTTCGGGTGACTCTTCAGGACGTTCTCTAATATCGGGTGCGTCAGATTGTTCCATACTGTTGCGTAAAATATAATTTCTTACTACTTGTAGCACGTTTCAACAGTAAAATAAATTATTAATATTAAACGGAATACAAAGAAATACAGAGAATCGCGAGTGCTCTAAGGTAAAATATAGTTTCAATGGAGTTAGGCGCTTCCCAAAAAAAACCTATTTTACGCTTTTAACGCGATTTAGTAAAAGTCGAAAGTACATAACTACTCTCACCAGAGCTTTTCCTAGCTCAACAAATTTCAGCAATTTTCTGATGATAAAAGATTTGAGCAACTTCGACTTTCCCATTTGCACTATTTATTAATAAACGTTGCATCACATGATTAATGACGTACTCGCAATGATATAAGCAAGTTGCACAAAGCCATCGGTATAACCCTGATTTTTCACGTCATTTGTGTTTTGTGAAGGTTCCTTCAGTACTTTCGTAATGTATAAGCCTTCGACAATCACTGGTACAAATAATATTCCTTTGGGAAAAAGGAGGTTAGCAGGAGGTTCTAATGAAGAAATCGAGGATTTAGCAGAAAAAAAATTAGAGTCAAATGGAAACTCTCTCAAAAGAGCAAAAGAAGAAAACGATCAACAAACAGGTATAAATTTGATTGACCAGGTCATCTAGAAATTGTTCCCTTTTGTTTTCAAATACCCGTTTGTATTAAAAAAAAAAAGGACTTAAATTCTATATATTATTTACCATAATTCTTAGCGAGTAACATTATTTGCTTACTGCTTTTGCTTTTGATTTCTTCTATGAATAAACTTACTACGTATTAATAATTGCCATTAAAACGTAATGATTGACAGGGCAATCAAAAAATTTAACAGATTATTTATGTTCTAACAAAAATTTCATATACTAACAATGTGCAAAATTGTGTTTCGTTATTTGCTATTCACTTAATTTTTTTTTTCCTATGAAAATCTGAACTCTGTAAATCGTACCATACCGTTACGTCAACTAACTGGAATATTTCAGATGGAGCTACTGAGGAACGTAAGCGCAAAAGAAGAAGTAGGTGGGGTGGGGAAGAAACAAAGGTTGATATAGGTGTGCCGACTGCTATTACCTACAATATGTCAAAAGAACAATTGGATACTTATTTGTGTAAGTTGCTTTAGTGTAATCTCTCTGGTTTATAATTTATTTTGCTAATTAATAATAAATCTTTTTTTAGTACATATGAGGTTAGAAGAAATTGGCCGAAAATTAAGATTAGGGGATTATGTTCCACCAGAAAAAGAGAGGTATTTAATTTTCCTATTAAAAAAATTTTTTTTTTATATGTATCATTTATTTTAACTTTATATTTTTTGTTGATTTAAAGATCGCCATCTCCAGAACCAATTTACGATTCTCAGGGTAAACGTGTTAATACTAGAGAGTATAGATATCGCAAAAAGTTGGAAGATGAGAGACATAAATTAATCGAAGAAGCCGTACGAAGAAATCCCGACTTCAAACCTCCCGCTGATTATAAAAAGCCTACAAAAGTACAAGATAAAGTGTATATTCCGGCTAAAGAATTTCCCGAAATTAATTTTATTGGTTTATTAATTGGCCCGCGTGGAAATACCCTCAAAAAAATGGAGTCAGAGTCCGGTGCCAAAATCAGCATCCGTGGTAGAGGAAGCGTGAAGGAAGGGAAAAGTAGGACAGATGCTGCTGCTAATGCAAATCAAGAAGAAGATTTACATTGTTTAGTAACTGCAGATGCCGAAGAAAAAGTTGCTAAAGCAGTAAAGATGATCAACAAGATTATTGAAACGGTAAATTTATGTTAATAATAGTCTATATATCAATTATTCTTAATTAAGGTTAATATAAATGTTTTTATAGTCTGCTTCAGTTCCTGAAGGTCAAAATGAACTTAAAAGACAACAATTACGTGAATTAGCAGCTCTAAATGGTACACTTCGAGACGATGAAAATCAAATTTGTACTAATTGTGGCGCTACTGGCCATCGCAAGTACGAATGTACAGAAACTCAGAATTTCACTATTAATTTAACTTGTCGAATCTGTGGAGGTCATGGTCACACTGCTAGGGATTGTATGGAAAGAAATAATCCTGAAGCTTTACAACAAGCCAAACAGAGAGATCAAAAATTAGATAGCGAATATTTGAGTTTAATGGCTGAATTAGGAGAAAATGTTGAATCATCAAGAAGTAATGATCCTGGCATTAAAGTGGTATGCATAAATATTGTTGTGGACACAATTGATATGATTTAATTCATTTTAATTGATTCTATTTAAAATATAGGGTCATTATGGCCCTGCTGGTGGTTCTAAACCTCCATGGGCATCTCATTCAGCTTTAGGCTCTCCTACTGCACCACCCTGGGCTTCAAAACCGGCAGTAACTGCTTCTAATGCACATCCCGGAACTAACGCTTTACCGCCTTGGCAACAACCAAATATTCCACCACCGCCAGGTATTATTATTTTAAATTTAAATCACATTGTTAAATCCATTATTCATACGAATTTCAAAACCATTATAGGATTGGGTAACGCCCCACCTCCTCCGGGATTGTCAACAACTTCTACACCCTGGAATACTGCAAAATCTACTACTTATCCACCACCCCCACCACCAGGATCTTCTTTGTATCCTCCTGCTCCAAATGTTTCCATGTATCCTCCACCTCCTGTTGCAGCATCAAATTATGCGTACACATCTTACAACAATTCTAGTTATGGCGCTACTTATGGCACAACTTATTCAACAGCTGCTGCTGCTGCAGGATATCCACCCCCTCCACCTTCCACTGCTCGATGGGTAAATATTATCTTGGATCTTTATTAAATGATTTTTGTAATATACTACTCACTTTCCTTAATTCCTTCCAACAAAGCAACAGCCACCACCACCCCCTTCTGCTCCTGCCCCACCACCTCCACCTCCACCAACTCAACCTCCACCCCCACCACCGAAATAAATTTATTATCACCTTTTTCACTTTATGTTTATACTAACCAATACCAATTGTTGCTGTTTGACGGCAAACATATATATATATATATATATATATATATAATTTTTTAATCACACTAATTTCAATTAAATTCGGTTTTAGAATTCAGGGTTATTTTTTCTTTCACTTATTTTAAAAAATATCTTACATAACATTTAGGTATTTACTAACAATTATTCAGACATTTTATAATTTTATACAGGCGCTGTATTTATATAGGGTAATAAAGGCAATAAAGGCAATCCTATTATTTGACAAAAGTTATTATAATGTTCATATTTAAAACACGATGTCCATTAAAAAAAAATTCTGGCACATGATCTCATGTGTTGAACTTATTGACCATCTAAATAAATTACAATTATTCTTATCAGAAAATTCATAATTGTACTATACTTTTGAAATTAATTATTTTGTCCAAATTTAAATTTAAAAAATATTTATACTTCAATTGCTTCAATTTTAAAAATTTATTTACAATTATTATTATTACAAACATTTTAAGATCTAATGTATTCAATTAATAGCCAAACTAACTGAAACTCAAATTTTATATATAGTATATATTAATTATTAATAATTAAAATTAGCTGAAACTATTTTTAAAAGGATTAATTTTATACTATTCACCAGTGGTTAATTTAAAATTAATTCACCAGGAGGTAAATTTTACTTCTGGTAAAATTCACCAGTAATATAATGTTAGTTTTATATTAATTTGGTTGTATTATATTTTACAATTTTATATATATAAATAAAAATTTTTTTAAACTGTACCTTTTTTCAAACATACTATTAAACCTATACAACTCAATTTCATAAATTAAAAATAAAATTTATAGAGAAATTTGTGTTTTTATAATACTATTAACTGTCTAACTCCCAAAGTTTTATATTTTTTTATTTAATAATTTTAGTGTAATTTCACCACTTTAGTCAAAATGAAATCAACTTTCTTTATTAAGTGAAAGTTGTTCAGCAATGTCAAAACTATATATATTGTAAATATCATAAGCATAGGTATAATATTTATGGAAATATTCTTATTTTTATAATAATAATAATTTTTAAATTTTTCATTTTTCTGTTTATTAACTTCAGAGCATAATTTTACTACTTTAGTCAAATAAAATTGACTTTTTTATTAAGTAAATGTTGTTCAGCAATATCAAAACTACTTATATCTTAATTTTCATGAGTGTAAATATAATACATGTGATATTTACATAATAGCAATAATTTTTAAATTTTTTCTTTTTTATTATTAAATTCAAAGCGTAATTTTACTACTTTATTCAAATGAAATTGACTTTCTTTATTAAGTGAAATTGTTCAGTAAGGTGGAAAATACTTGCATTTTAATTTTTATGAGTGTAGATATAATGCTTGCAAAAATATCCGTATTTTTTATAATAATACTAATTTTGAATTTTTCTTATTAAGAATATAATTTCACCATTTTGGTGTCAAAATTTTAGCTATCAAATTTTATAATGCTTTAATAGAGTAAAGAGGAAAATTTGCAATTTATCAGCAATATAATTTATTAAAAAATCAGCTTTACTTTATATGTATAAATTTTAAAAATCATATAATTAAATGATTTTTATCTGAGATGAGCATTAAAATTACTTATATAAAAAATATGTTTTGCAACATTTTTTTTAATACTTTAATAAAAACATTACAGGATATAATTTATTATTGATAAAAACTTGTTTTTTTTTTAAATTATATACAATTACACATATATTATAAAATGATTTATCAAAATAATTATTTTATTAAACAATTAATATTTTCTTTCTTTTTTTGCTTTTACAAAAAAATTGTCTGTAAAATGTAATGATAAATAATGATTATATAAATATCTAGTAATTTAACTATTTTATATATGTATTTTAAATGATAAATATATGGAAAAATGAATTTATTGGTCTTATTTATTTTATATTTGAAATCTAATATAAAATACAAGAAAAAAAAATAAAATTTTTTTTTTAATAAAATCCAAGTTCTAGAAGTTTACTGGAAAATCCAAATCAAGTAGTATTATTATATCTAATATTATTACTAATAATCAATTATACAATAATTTTCTTATTTAGAAAAAAATTAAATGTTATGTAATATAGTCTTGATTTTCTGATAAATTTCATCTTTTTTTTTTCAATTTAAATTTGTTAAATTTAATAAATTTACACTAAAATGCTAAACTAAAAATACACTAAATTTAATAACAATAATTTTAATTTTAAATATATATGTTCATTATAGTTTTGAAACAGAAGTAAATGAACTAATAGAAGAACTGATAGAAGAAGAACTAGTAAGAGAGAAAGAATTAAATAAAAATAAAGGTGAATTAAAAGTAATATTCAGATTCGTAAACTATTAATATCAGATAAAAACAGATATCATTATTATCAGATATCCAGTTTGACATTTAAGTTAACGATTATAATCTGGATATAGTTGAACCTTGATGTACTGATATTCTATGTACCAATAATTGCCTGTACTGATAAATTTTTGTTATTTTATTTTACAATTAATAAAAAAACCTTGTTGTACTGATATCATATATAATTTTACGATATAATATATACCGATACTCATCCCTTGTTCCTTTATAGTAGTCTATAGTAAGATATATCGATATTTAGGTTACACTGATTTAATTCAGGTCAGCACTATAAACTTGGCTTGAATTAACAAGAGGATTTCCATCATTCCATCCAAATAATTAGATTTTTTAGCTTTTATTTCAATACAAAATATGAACAACTTTTGTTTCATGAAATATATGTTAATGAGAAGCTATAATTTAATCTTTAAATAAACTCAGAGTTTGCATAATACTACTAAGAATCAGACTTTGGCCTGCATTATGATTCACTATGTAATGATAATTCGATGTAACAATATATTTTACCTAAACTAGCAGCATCAGTATATCGAAGTCTGGCTGTATAAAATCGACTAATAAATTTAACCAGTTGAATTTGATAAAATGTATCAAATACCTGTTGATTCAAATTCATAATGGATTAATGGATTAACTGTAATCCGTTATTTATTTCATTATAAAATCATTACATAGCAGTTTTTTTAATTCATTTGCTTTATTACTTATAGTTTATTCAACTTTTTTTTACAAAATAAAACCAAATGAACTTTTTTATTTATTATTAAAAAAACTAAATATTTTCTTAATTTAATTATTTAGAAAAATGTAAAAATTAAAATGAACTTTTGTATTTTTTTTATAAAAAATTAAACCAAAATCTTTTTTGTCCAAAAAATTGTACTTTATTGCTTTTAGATGTGATTTCAAACTTGAACTTTGGAATAAGCCATGAGGTATAGAATTAAAATTAGAGAGAAAATATCAAGAAAGTAATATATTAATTTTTAACTAACCTTTTTTTCCATTTTTTAATTTCTTGTATCTTTCTGGACACTTAGAACTCAGATTTTAGTTATTGGATTTGATCATTTGGAAAAAGGTATATGTTTTGAAACTTTAGAATAGGGAGTTGAGATTTTAGAAAACATTAATTAATGTTACTTTTAATTTTTTTTTCTTATAAATACGTTTTAATGTAGGATTTAGTTCTTAACTTTAAAATGAAAGGTAAGTTTGAGAATTGAAAATCTTTACTAATACTTCTTTTATTTTTAATTATAGATATTTACTTGGATGTTTTGAATCTTAAAAAATTGCAATGAAAAGTCTAATAAATTAAAGATTGAAAATTTGTTTTTTTTTTAAAAAGTAAAAAATAAAATGGTTTTTGTTTATATTTTTGCAATAAGAATCTAAGGATGTTCTTTGTTTTTTCATATATTATCATTATTTTAATTAAAATAAAATGTTTTAACATAATATTAGACTATTAGTTATTAATTATTAATTATTAAAATTTTAAAATTATTTTACAATTTTTAATTTTTTTTTTATTATTATTTATTATAAAAAAAAGGTAATTGCACAATAGATTTAGTTTAAAATTTTGTATTATACATTAGGCAGTAATATTTATTATGTAATATTTTAGAAGGTAGAAAAGTATTTGAAGGTTATATAACATATAAGTATAATGTAAGATTTTTCATATTACATAGGGATAAGTGGATATAAGCTTATAGTAAATAGATATTACGTAATAAATGTCGCTAATCATATATATACATTATCGATTATCTTTAATGGAATAATCCAATTATATCGAAATCAAAAATTTTTTATCTTTTAAATGTTTTAATTACAGAATATAGGTGATAATACTAATATAAAATAAGATCAATCTCACCCTTCAACTTCTGAAAATAATGAATTACCAACAAAACGATTAAAAAATAGCCAAAAAAAAGGAGTTAAATATGGAATTATTTTGAAAAAGTGGATACTGAAGGTAAACAGGAGATAAAGGAGAATCACTTAAAAAATGTAAGTTTTTAAATGCTAATGAAAAAATATGTGGAATTCTTTACATTAATGATGGTTCAACTGAAAATGCCATCAACTATTTATTAACTGATCATAAAATATCAAAAAATGGTAAAATTAATAAAGTTAATCTTGTACTCTTATTAATTTTTTTTATTTTTAAAAATCAATTTAATTAATTGATTGTTCTATTATGCAAAATTAGCAAATTATTCAAACTGTTATACATGTTCATAAACATAAAGACAATAGGTAAAAAGAACTTCGTAAATTTTTAACAGATTGGATAATTGATAATCTTCAACCATTATATGTTATCCAAAATCCTTCATTTCATCGGCTTATTAGTGAATTAGATTCAGCTTTTATTATACCAGATAAAAAAGGTATTAAGAAAGTTATTGGTAATGCTTATAATTATACCTTACTAGCATTAATTAAAAAAATTAAGTTAAAGACAAAAAATGTTTCATTAACTACTGATATGTAGACTTTAAGGTAGGGATGGTAAAGTCCTAGGTTCTGAATCTAAAGACCTAGTCCTAAGATCTGGTCTGCAGATCTTTAAGTCCAAATTTTGGACCAGAAGCGAACCAGGTCCTAAAAAGTTCTAGCCAATAAAGTATTAATATATATTAGATAAAAATCAAAAAGAGTAATAATAAATTATAAAAAATGCACTGTAATATTGCAATACAATTTTTATATTATTAAAATCATATTAAAAAATAAGTTGCAATATTGTGATTCACATTTTTATATTAATATCATATAAAAAGGTGAATCGCGATACTGCAACTCACTTTTTTTATATAAAATCAATATAAAAAAGTGAATTGCAATACTGCAACTCACTTTTTTTATATAATATCAATATAAAAAAGTGAATCGCAATATCTCAACTCACTTTTTTTATATAAAATCAATATAAAAAAGTGAATCACAATACCGCAACTCACTTTTTTTATATAAAATCAATATAAAAAAGTGAATCCCAATATTGCAAATCACTTTTATTTATAAGTTATAAATTTAATTATTAACAAATTTTAATTTTAGAATGTTAAAAATATAGCTAAATATCTTCATTTAATCAATGATGTAACAACATGCTGGAATTCTAGTTATTTTGCATAGTCACATTTGATATATTTAAAAGAGTAGATTAAAATCTTATGTAATACACTTTTAATTGATTCAGATTTAGATTCAAAGAAAGATGGTAAAAAATTAAAGAAAATAATGATTTCAAATCATAAATGGGACCTTCTTACTGATTTAAAAGAAATTTTATCATTATTTGCAATAACAGAATTAAGAGGAAGTAAATATGTAACAAACAGCTTACATGTATGAATATTAATTGAAATTATTAATACTATTACAACTAATCTATCAGAAAATTACAAAATAAAAAGATACATTTGAAAATAAAGGAAATTTTAATATTAGTAAACCAGTTCTTACTTTTGATTTACTTGATGAAATTAAATCAAAATTATATGCAAATTTAAAAATATTATCCTATACTTACTACTAAAACTTTAATTTCTTCAATTCTTGATCTTAGATTTAAAAGTCTTGATTTTGCTCCTGATGAACAAAAAATCAAAATTGAACAATATTTGTGTAAATTATTTGAAAAAGAAAAAGGAGGTCAAAAAGAAGCATTTAATATCCAGTGAGTTAAACCCAAAAAAAAAGAAAGATAACATAGTAACTTTTAATAAAATCAATGAATATTTACATATATGGGCTGATTTATTTACCTTTAATTAAAATATTAATTTTGTTACATTTTTATTATACAAAATACTATATAATATATAGTAAATTGAGGGTGAGTATTAAAAAATTTTTACTTGCCGAAATTAGGTAATTTAGGCCAAGGCCGAAACTTTTTTGTAGCCAAAAGTTTAGGCAATCAAAAATAAATTTGCCGAAATTTATAATGCCGAAATTATTGCCAAAAGTCTAAAATTTGACCGAAATTATTGGTATACATCAGGAAGTTACGAAAAAAATGTATATTACATATACATTTATGCAAATCATGTACATTGCAATATTCATTCTTTTTAATGTACAAGAGGACCCCGCTTACTTCTAATAGAGGTCTCCGAAAATATAAGGTAAAATTTATATTAAAAAAAAATTTTAGGTCTCTTAATAGATAAAGGTAAAATTATATATATGACAAATAAAGGTCTCCGGATATGTAAGGTAAAGTTAAAATAGGTTTCCGGTTTTATAAGGTAAAATCAAATATAAGTTTACAAATGTTTCGGTAAATAATAAGGTAAAATTGTATATAAAATTTAATATTTACCTTATATATACTAATTTGAAATATTGTACAACAATTATTACAATATTTGGTAATATACGTTTTATAATTTTTTCTCAAAATAAAAAATTTATTCTCTTCTTTATACTTGTAAAAACCATTTTATATTTTTAATTTTATTTGCATTAGCACTATCTTTTTGAAAATTATTACAAAAATTAGCTTTTAAAATATAAAAATTCGTATAGCAATTAGCAACTTCAGAATTTAATTTCAGTACTTTGGTTAAATCAAATCATATTTTACTATCTAAGAAAGTTGTTTAGTAAGGTCGAACTACTTATATTTGAATTTTTATAGCAGTTGGAGTAATATTTATTGCATACGAGCATTTTTTTATTTTAATATTAACTTAAAATTTACGTTTTTTGTTTATTAAATTCGGAGCGTAATTTGGGCATTTTAGTCAAATGAAATCACCTTTTTAAGCTTAAGTAATATTGTTCGGCGAGATCGAAACTACCTGAATATTAATTTTCATAAGAATCAGTTTAATATTTACGGAATACGAGCAATTTTCGCACTTTTAATTTTTTTTTATTTTCCCGATCAGTGATTATAGGGCGTAATTTGGGCACTTTGGTCAAATGAAATCACTTTTTCATCCTTAAGTAAAGTTGTTCGGCAAGGTCGAAAATATTTAGATAAATATTTTCATAGCAGTTGGATTAATACTTATGGGGTACGAGCATTTTTTCATAATAATACCAATTACGAATTTATTTTTTTTAAAAAAAATTAATTAGATTTTTTTAAAGAAAGTAAGTGAATAATAGTTTCGAAGTAAAGTTAAAGATGTGTGTCTTTAAGATTTTTTTTATAGTATTTTTGTAATTCAAAGTACTTTTTTTACTAATAAAAGTTATTTATCTTTAAAGAATAAGAATTAAACTTAGTAAAAATAAAAAATTTTTAAAATTTATTGTAATGATTATAAAATATTTTGTTTATTTAATATTTAAAAAA
Organism: Rhizophagus irregularis; assembly: GCF_026210795.1. Taxonomy (NCBI): domain Eukaryota; kingdom Fungi; phylum Glomeromycota; class Glomeromycetes; order Glomerales; family Glomeraceae; genus Rhizophagus; species Rhizophagus irregularis. The sequence goes on along the minus strand of NC_089444.1, from coordinate 2,102,228 downwards.
ATTTAGGTCTCTGAAAATCTAAGGTAAAATTTAATATAATTTTAAAAGGTCACTATATATATATGGTAAAATTATGAGATAAGAAAGGTTGGTAAAATTACTAGTAAATCTGAAATTTTGCCCGGAGACCTTTATTAGAAGTAAGCGGGGTCCTTGTACAAGTAATATTTAACATTAATGAACATCATCAATGAAATTTTTATCATGATGTGCAGCATTTAATAATAAATATTCAATGTACATATCTTTGCTATAATAAAAATATAATTACTAACTAGTAAATTTCAGTTAGTATTGATCGTTATCACGTGATCAGTTTGCCGATTGATCTTTTTTTTTGATAAAAAAAAGTCTAATAAAAAACTTTAAAACTTTTTTTTTCCCTTTCTTTCACTTCCCTTCGTCCTCTTGTCCTTTCGTCCTTCTCCTATATCCTTCCCTTTCCTTTCGTCCTTCACTTCCCTTTCGTTCTCCCCCTTTTCTCACACTTATAAGTTTCGTTACTTTTTTTTAATTTATTTTTTTTTTTATTTTTATTTTTAATTTTATCTTTTTTTTTCGTTTCTTTTCATTATTTTATTTTTGTAGGACGTTTACTAGGGGGATGCCGGCTTGAATACTATGAAACTGGACTTTAAGGTAGTAAGAAACTGGAAAGGGGAAGATTTTTTGTTATTTTTAATTTAAGAAACGAACTAACGTTTCTCTTTATTATTTTATTTTTTGTAGGACGTTTACTAGGGGACGCTGGCTTGAATACTACGAAACCAGACTTTAAGGTAGTAAAAAACTGGAAAGGGGAAGATTTTTTGTTATTTTTAATTTAAGAAACGATCTAACGTTTCTTTTTCATTGTTTTTTTTTGTAGGACGCCGGCTTGTTCATGAAACCGGACTTTAATGTAAAAAACTGGGAAAGGGAGATAGTGGAAAGGGATTTCGCAAAGAGGAACCAAGATTCGTAAGAATCTTAGTTTTTATTTATTTTTTTTATTATTATGGAACGGTTTACTAACCGTTCCTTTCTTTTTTTTTATAGGTTCAGTGTCTCAGGAGGGCTTCCGAAGAATGGAAAATGGAGAACTAAGGTTCGTAAATATTATATTACGAACCTTAGATTTATTTTTTTTAATACTATGGACGGTTCTACCCGTTTTTTTTATTTTATTTTTTATAGATTCCGTCGGGTGGTCTTCTGAAGAACGGAAAATGGAGAACTAAGGTTCGTAAGTATTATATTACAAACCTTAGATTTATTTTTTTAATACTATAAACGGTTCTAACCGTTCTTTTTATTTTATTTTTTATAGGTTCTGTCGGGTGGTCTTCTGAAGAACGGAAAACAGAGAACTAAGGTTCGTAAGTATTATATTATGAACCTTAGATTTATTTTTTTTAATACTATGAACGGTTCTAACCGTTCTTTTTATTTTATTTTTTATAGGTTCCGTCGGGTGGTCTTCCAAAGAACGGAAAATGGAGAACTAAGGTTCATAAGTATTATATTACAACCCTTAGATTTTTTTTTTAATACTATGAATAGTTCTAACCGTTCTTTTTATTTTATTTTTAGGTCTTGGGTTTCTTGGGTGTCTTCCGAAAAATGGAAAAAACCAAAATTCGTAAGTACGAATCTTTGGTTTATTTTTATTTATTTTATTATTATGAACGGTTTCTAACCGTTCTTTTCTTTTATTTTTAGGTTTTGGATAGGCTTTCGAAGAACAGAAAACCCAAAGATTTCTAAGGACAATACGAATCTTTAATTTTTTTAATTTTTTTTGTTATTTCTAATTCTTTTTCTTCTTTTAGATCTTGGGTGGATTTCTGAAGAACGGAAAAAGAAAACAAATCTTAACGGATTGGTAAGTTTCAAAGATTTCAATTCACTTCGAAACTTGGATTTTTTTTATTTTTTTTTTAGAAACGTAAACTAATGTTTCTTGTTTGCTTTTTTTTTGTAGGATCTGGGATCACTCTGTTATATGGAATTTTGAAGGTATATACAGTACCTTCAAATTTTTATTTTTTCTAACAAAACGTTTTTACTAACGGTTTCATTTTTTTTTCTTTTGTAGGTCCAAGACGCGACTGGATCCTATTTCGAAGGTATATATATCCCTTCGAATTTTACTTTTTTTATTTTTAACGAAAAGTTTTATTAACATTTTCATTTTTTTCTTTGTAGGTTTATTTTGGAAATCAATTTTTATCTAGTATTTAACATATTATATAGATTTAAAATAGCCATAGATATTATATTAATTAGTTAATAATACATTTGTATAGTATAATGATAGTATAATAATAAATAATGCATGTATTTTAATATCATTAATAAATATGTTAATTAATCGTAATGTACAGGTGATGAACATCTTTGATTTGGCGATGAACATCAAATGTTGTGACATCGGTAGTACATTGCAGGGTCCGATGTTCAGCGTTTCTTTATGATGTACATCAAGTGACCGATGTACATTTGATGAACATTTTTTCCGTGACTTCCTGATGTAATTCTGGCCATTTTTAGGATGTAATTCTGGCCAGAAAATGATCGACATTATACATTTCCTTATTTGGAAATTTGTATAACCCTTGTGAACTGATTTTACCAATTTTACTGGGAAACAAAATTTCCTTTTTTTGGAAATTGGTGTAATGTCACGTGACACAATATCATAATTTCGGCCGAATTTTAATTTTGGCCAAAATTAAGACCAAGTTTCGGCCTAATTTCAGCATTTTTAGTATTTGATTTGATTGGCCGAAACCTTTTGGAATTTTCTTTTTAGTTTCGGCAGGCAATCTTAACTATAATTTGGTAAATATTTCATTTAAATTAATATAATTTTTAGCACTTACTATATATATTAAAAATATGTATCTCAACTTTAAACGTAAATATCTTTAGATCCAATTATCCAATTAACAAGCTCTTTTTCGCTCATATAGATCAGATCAAGGGCTTTCCAAAAAGCCTAAATTTATAAAAAACGGATCAGTGGATACCAAGATATTTGCATTTAAGCATATTAAAAAGTTTGTACTTCAAATTTAAACGTAAATATCTCCAGATCCAGTGATCCAATTGGCAAGCTCTTTTTTCGTTCATATAGACCAGATCAAAGGCTTTCCAAAGAGTCTAAATTTATAAAAAATGGATCAGTGGATCCCAAGATATTTGCATTTAAGCATGTTAAAAAGTTCATACCTCAACTTTAAACGTAAATATCTCTGGATCTAATGATTCAATCGGCGAGCTCTTTTTTCGCCTATAAAGTCCAGAACAAGGGCTTTCCAATGAGCCTAAAATTATAGAAAACGAATCAGTGAATCTTGATATATTTGCGTTTAAAAATGGTAATACAAACTCTGACATAAAATAATTATTTTTATTGTTTGAAAATATTTATTATGATACCATCTTTTATATGATATTTTTATTATACTTTTATAAACATTTATAGCTACTAAGGCTATATAAATTTTTATTTTACTTTATATTTTATTAAAATATACTTACTTTTTAACAGTCAGGGGAAATATAATAAAATTTAAGGGCAAAATTTTTTCAATATACTTGCCCTAATAAAAATTATGGTGCAGCATCGTCTTTGGGTAAATATCGCATGTATAGTTTTCAAAATCGGCAAAATTAATTTTATTGGATTAAAATCGCCGATCTTCAAAATGTGATTTTGGCCGAAATTATCATTAATTCTGGCCAAATTGATAATGCCGGCTAAATTTCAGCAAAAATTGAAAAAATGCGGGTAAAGGTAACACCACATTTATATAATGAAACGCTTTAAACCAAAAGCAAAATAGGAACTTATTGACCGTTCTTCTGACCTCGTTAAAAAAATTTTAATATAACTTTTGCCGTTTAACCTGGATCTTTACCAAAAGTTAGTCTATTTTTTTCATTAAAATATAATAAAACTGGGTTTTTAAAGCATTTAAACCTACAAAACTGACGAAGTACTATGTTTTTAATTTTTTTTTAAATAAATCTTTAAAAAAGCATTTTTTTTTATAGATTTTGGATTTATTTATCATAATGGAAATGGAAAAAGGTAGGGATAAAACTCATAATGAATATGAAATTTGGAGAAAGTCTTATGTAATAAATATGTAAGTTTAAAAAAGACTTTTCCAGTGGAGATGATAATGAATACGAAGATTTAGAGGAAGACCCAATAGGTAATGATGATGAATATGAGGATTTAGAAAAAAACTTAGTGGATTTTGAAAAAATTTTTAGTAAATACAAAAATCTAGAAAAAGATTTGGTGAGTATTAATGGGAATGTCTTCATTTTATTTATTTTTTAACGTGAATAAGAATAATTTTAATTTATATTTTAATAAATTTTATTTTATTAAAATTCTTTTAAATAAAGGAAAGTGTAATTGAAGAATCATCTATACAAAGTGAATTGAATAATGGTGAACCTTTATTTGAAATAGATCATGATGCACTTGCAAATGCGAAAAAATTTGCTCAACAAAATGTCTCAGACGAAGATGAAGACGAATTTTCTGAAACAGAATCTGGTGAAGAGAGTATGATGAACATGATGAAGTTATTTCTGAATTACAGGACAATGAAACATTGAGTCTATGTGTTATAATTGATATATTTGAGGGTAAAATTTAAAGATGTAATTCCAAAACAAATTTGAGGCGCCTTTGGCAAATGATTGGTATGTGGCAAATTGATGAAGAAGAAGTTAGAGCAAAAAATTTCACAATTGAACAATTAGGAGTTTGTTATACACATTTTATGTATGATCAAAATAAACTACATTCAGCTAATTTGAAGCAAACTAAAAAGTATACCCAAAGTATTATTCATCGTCGTCGTTGTTTATTTTGTAGTAAAAATAAAATTTTTTTTAGTCGTGGTGCTAATTGTGAAGAACATTCATATACAATTGTAGGTAGAAATATTCAAGTTCCTTGTATAGGACAAAAAAAATGTGGTGCCTTACAAGTATATCATCCTCTTGTATTTTCAACACAACAGAGTAAAAATGCACGTTACGTATGTATGAATTGTTATGAAAATAAGGGCAGGCATACTTATTAACGTGTTGGAAAAGGTGTAAAGAATGATCCAAATTGTGACAATATGTCACATCACAATAATGATACAAAAAAAGCATTGGAAGCAATTGGATGCTGGATTCTTAATGTAGCTTCTTCAGATAAATTAGTTTGGCAAAAAAAAGTTTTAGCACAATTAGTTCCTATTTTATGTACTATTAATCAAGAAAAATCTAACATTACATCTGAACTATCATCTTCCGAGTCTTTTTCATCAATATCAGTACCTTCTTTATTTATAATACTTGTTATTTTTGCTTTAGTAAAATTTGATTATAATACACATAAAAAACTTAATCCTAAAAATCTTACACCAAAACATTTCTTTGAATTTGGAGAGGTATTGGCAAATTCAACAATACTTGCAAAGCATGAATTAAAAGCACACAAAAAGTCACTTGAAGCACCTGCTTCTTTAGAAGAATATTGTGCAACATTTCCTCTATGTTTAGTGCAATTTTATGATGGTCTTTTAACAACTTTATATGAGACAAAAAAAAGAAAATTAGATCGACAAAAAAAATATTATAAACAACAACCTAAACCATTAAATTATGAAAAAATTACTAAACAGATAACCTTTTTTGTTTCAATAATTTTAAATATTGCATTTAAAGGATGGAAAATCTGGTTACCTCGAACAATGGCAAGTCTTTGTCGTAAACCAAAACTTCTATCATCTTTACAAGAAATTTTAAATATAGTTAATATTACTAGTCATACTTTAAGACATGAGCGTAATTTGGAGAAAATTCGTGCATTATTAGCAAATCCAACTGACTGGATTCATTATAATGAAAATATTTGGAATCTTGGTATAATAGATAATGTGGATTTTAAGGAATCTACATTTGGTTATGGAAATATATTTGATGCAACTAGAGGACATTCACATGCTACTCTGCGTATGTTATTTCAATTTCAAATGCCTGAATCACTTAATACTCTTGAATTACGAGAAAGAGCACAAAATCAACAACCATTACTTTTTGGACAAAATTCTTATTCTGAACAAACATTAAATATTTTTAATTCAGTTTTTGAAAAATTACTTGCATTCGATGAAAATACTTTTACATATCAGTCAAATTTTGATGGATATGATATACGTAATCAGATTATGACATATTATAAAATTGGTTGTGATTTTCCCCCTCCTAATATTATTATTCTTGATGCCGGTGATCCACCATCAAATGATCTTGCTGTACATAAATGTTTAAAAATGTATCAAAATGAAATTGATTCAGAATATATTAATGTTGTTGCAGATAAAGCAATTTTTAGAAGAAGTATTAGTTATTGTAAAAAAAATGAAAAAACAAAAATGATTCTTGGACAATGGCATACAAATAAGGATATGATGTCTACATTAATCACAATTTTTTCGGGGTATGGAATATTTAATATGGCAGGAATATTGGGTGTGCAATTTTTGGATAAATTAGAAAAATGTGTAGATTTTAGAGCAACTTCAAGAGTATTAGAACTGATTTGGGTTTCAGTTGGTATTGCAATTAATTTATATGTAAAAAGAAAAAAAGAAACATTAAATAATATTTTAAAAGAAAATAACATTATTAAAGTTTGGTACTTATATTTTCAATGGGCTAGTTATTGGCGAGCACATTGGTTTGAAATTCGTTGGGGTGTATTTGACTTACAGCATGAAAGTTTAAAAGCTTTTTCACCATTGTTTCCTATTGCTGGCAAGTCAAATTATGCCAGATCTGTAACCTATCACCTTTACTGTGTAGAAAATAATCCTCAACTTCGTGCAATGCTTCGCACAGCACCGTCTGTAAATTTAACAAATCCTGGGCATTTTTTTGCCTATGATGAGGCTTTAGAAACATTTGGTGTCAAATTTGTAAAACAAAATATAACACGAATTCCAACAGATAAAGAAGAATTAAAGTTAAGAATTAGAGCTACACAATTAGAAAAGGATCGAACTGACATGCTGCTTTGTGATTATATTGGTGATAATGTTAAAAGTTCTCAACAACGTAATGTTCAATCTCGAAAAAATAAAGTTTGGGAACTTGCACATTTATTAATTGATGTTTTTGAATCATTAGATCTTTTTAATCATCCAATATTTGAGTTCTGTAAAAATTTAAATCAAGAAGGAATCAATCAATTAGTTACTGTATATGATATTGGTATCAAAAGATTACAATCAATAATTAACCAAGAAATTCTTTTAACAGAAGATTATACAACTATTGGAAGAAGAGCAAGAAATATAAACCGAATTACAGTTGCTGAAATTGCTAGAATGAGAAAGGAAAAAAAGGAAGAAAAAAGAAGAAAAAGAAAAAGAAAAAAGAAAAAGAAAATAAAAGAGGTAGAGGTAAGAGGAAGAGGAAGAGGAGGTAGAGGAAGAGGTAGAGCGAAAGGAAGAGGAAGAGGTAAAGATAGAGGAAGTGGAAGTGAAAAGGAATATATAGGATAATTAATAAAAGCGAAAATATAAAATAATAATACTTGAATATAGGTACATAGATTACATCTGGTTCAGCATCATGCTGAGTATTATGTATGCTTAATATTTAATAAAATTATTTTTTCATTTGCACAAAAAAAAAACTTGAACGTAATATTAAAAAATTATTTATATTATTTATTAATTTTTTTAAAATATACATATCTTAAATGAAAAAACTAACGGCTAGTAAGAACACCTTGCTACTACTAAACCATAAAAATATAATTAAGTAAAATTCGCCACAATCACAAAAGAAAGAGTTAAAGATTACTGCTCGTCTGAAAATAACTCCTAACCATACTTAAAGAAACTTAAAATTATAAGACATCTAAGAAGATAAAAACAAAAAAAAATTAATGTTAATGGAAAAAAAAATTAAAATAAAAAATCAAAAAAAATTAATGTTAATGGAAAAAAAAATTAAAATAAAAAATCAATGCTAACGAAAAAAAATTGGAGAAAAAGTAATTAAAAAAAAAAGACATACCTGCCTATAAAAAGCCAAGCACTACAAGACAATTTTCTTGATTAAAGTCATCAAAATAAAAAAAACTAAAAAGAAAAAAAAGAAAGAAAATTTTTAAAGAATGAAAGTTAAATAAAAAAGCAAAAAAAGGGATCTATCTTGTCTATAATGCGTCATACAACTTACTTTTTTAAATATTTTATACTAAAGCCATCATAATCAGGAGAAATCTAAAAAAAAAAAGAATTAGAAAGTTTTTTTAGAAAAAAAATAAAATAGAAATAAAAAAAAAGGTAAAAAAAAATAGTGAGAAATTTTTTAAAAAATAAAGCAAAAAAAGAAAAGTGTAAAAAAAGAACTTACTATCCTTATTATCCCGTCTGGAAAGAAGACATCAAAACATAAAATATGTATGAAAAGGAACGATATTAGAATATAGAACTTGTTGCACTTGAAAAAGAACCGAAATAAGTTGCTAAATAGTTTTTTTTATAACGAAAATTACTATTTTTTTTTATTATTTGCTTTTTACTCAATAACTGCCTGGACAACCACCATAACAAGCTTAGAAAAACCTTTTCTTCTCATAAAATTACATATAACTCTACCGTTAAAATCACTTACTTCTTGTTATTTCAACTTGGATCTTGAAAAAGCTTGTTTTCAAAACAAAAGTTCTGTAAAATATAAAAAGAGAAGTATGTTGTTGAAATAAGAAAATGACGATAAAAATCGATAGAACACGTGATGGTCTATCAAGGTTTATATATTTATATAGTACAATGTGTTGAAATTTTTGATGATTGGCTTAGGAGTGAATTTTTGATTATGGTTACACAAAATTTAATCAATTATAAAATTGATTTGCGTGTCGGATTTCCCCTGACTGTTAATAATATATGTTAAAAATTCTATATATATGAGAAATGGGTTTTTTATTAGTGAAATAGGGTTTTCACAGCTTAATAATTTAAGTTTCACAAATGTAAATTTTTGTTCAACTTATTATTTAGTCAAGTGATTATCAATCAAATGATTTTTTGGTATTACAAAACAATTTTGAATATGAAAATCAATTAATAACTCTTTTTAATGCAGAGTAAACAAATCAACCCATATGATGTGATAATTTATTTATTAATAAGCTTTTTTGCAATTATTTCACCATCTAGCAGTTCAATTTCAATAAATTTTTTTTTATTTTATAAAGCATAAATGGAGCTACAAAACAAAAAAAAGTTTATGCAAATTGGATTATTAAATAGCAAACTAATTGTATTATAATATATATATTAATATAATATATTATATATTATACTGTATGGATTTTTTTAGCCAATCAGAATTCAATCACATGGAAGGAGGTATGGGTCAGGTTTCTAATTGAAGATAATCACGTAATTTCTGGTACACCCCTTACGAAAGAAAAAAATTTTTAATGCTACTTTTTGTTGAAGTAATTTCTTGATATCTGTTATATGATCATATAACACAAGTGTAATCATTTTTATGAAACTTAATTTACCTAATTTTTATTAAATTATTGTCAAATTCCTTAATTTAGAAGAATTTTGTTAATTTTGCAGATTGGCAGATATGAAATATTTATTATACCTAATACAAATGCTTTTCATTATAGCTAATAATACAGTAAATAACAATACATTTTAAAAAAACTTGAAACTGAACATTCTGTAGAAAATATTGATTTTTATCACAAAAAAATCACATCTGTTATCTAATACATATAATGAATTTAATATACCAAAAAATACTAAAGAATATAATGGCTAGAGAAGCTTAAAATACAAATAATATTTTAAAGAAATTTCTGAAAAAAGTATTGATTTAATTGTAATACCTCAGTTACAGAAATTTATTATAAAGATTTGATCATCTTCATAACAACAAAAATGATTAACTTGTCAGTGTAATTTATATTCAAATATAAATTCTTCAAATTTTTTGTTAGATGTTAAGATTTATTGGAATTCAATGTATTTTAAGGATGCTAGCCAAAACTATTTTTTCAAAATTTTAGTTTAATTAAAATTCAATCTGAAACTATTTTTTATAATAAACTTAATTGCCAAAACTGTTTTTATACTTTTTCAAAACTAATTATAATTTAGAAAAGTTTTGGATTTACCAATTTTTTCATTAAAAATAAAGTTTTGAGTTTCAGATTTTTGAATTTTATCGCTAAATGAGTTTTGGGTAGCAACATTAATGTATTTAATGTTAGAATGTGCACTAATGCTTCAAGAAGTAAGTAAAAATTAAATTTAATATATAATATTAATTATAATAAATTATTAATACTAATATATAATAAATTTTTATATCCTCTTAATGATATTATTAGACTTAATTATGATTTAAATACTTTTGCAATTTTAAAAAAAGAATGAAATATCATTAAGGAATTATACTACATTTTAAAAGTAAATATTAATTTACTTATTATTTAAATTTATATTAATAAATAATTTACTTACTATTATAATAATATTCAAAAATTTTATAGTGTATATGTCAAAGTCACAATTTGTAACTTTATCATCCCTATAAAAAATAAATGTTCAGAATATATCCAGAAAATATCTGGATAATTTTTGCAAATTCTGGACGTTTTTACTGTCTGAAAAATGTATAGGAAATGTTTTAAATCTTGACTGTTTTCAACATTCAGAATATGTTCAGAAATTGTCCAGTTCAAATTGTCTGAATTTTGTTATATCCAGAATTTGTTCAGATTTGTCTATTCTGAAATTGTTCTGAATTATAATACTAGACATATTCTAGACAGAAACTGGACATTACAAAATTTAAAAATTAAATTGTGTAAATAACTGGACAATTTCTGAACATATCAAATATTTTCTGGACTATTTTTAGACATTACATAGACAATTTCTGGACATTTATTTTTTATAGAGCATTATCTATTCTTATTTATAATTCTCCCTTCAATCATCTTAAAATATTACTTAACAAAGAAAATCAAAATCATTGTAAAATTCAAAATATGCGAATTGCTATTTCAAAAGGATATAAAAAACTCAAACTTTACTATTCTAAAATAAATGATTTCCATACGTATATACAGTAATAGCAATAAGTAAAGTTTATTTTAATATTTTTTTTAATTTATCATCAGGAAATTTGTTTAGGCGTAATTTAGTGTAATATTTTGGAGGTGGTGTAAAATTTCGAAATATTACACTAAAAACATAATATTACAAAAGTTTACGCTCTTAAATTTGAATAATTATTATAATTTAAGAATATCTCACTATCTACTGATCCAATCAAGACGATCTATAGCTCATTGGAATCAGCTCATCAAGACGAATCGAATGGTAGTAAAATCGCATTTCTACAGTTAATAGAACGCTCTATAGTATGCAATAAAGTTTTAAATTAATAGAAAGTCATCTATCAAACGTAGAAATATTATTTTACTACCATTCGATTCGTTTTGATGAGCTGATTCCAATGAGCTATAGATCGTCTTGATTGGATCAGTAGATAGCGAGATATTCTTAAATTACTATTATTATTCAAATTTAAGAGCGTAAACTTTTGTAATATTACGTTTTTAGTGTAATATTTCAAAATTTTACACCACCTCCGAAATATTACACTAAATTACGCCTAAACAAATTTCCTGATGATATTATGTTATATAATAAAATAAAATGATTCTTTTTTCTAATTTTTAATATAATTATTGATCTACAACTTAAATTAAATTATTATATAAAATACGAATAAAAACAATATTATATTAATGAAGCAAAAAAAAATTTTATAAATACATATAATAATAATAATTGGAAATCTAGTAATGTTTAATTTTAATAGAAATATTATAGAAATATCAAATGGTAAACCAGTTAATTATAATAAAATTGAAGAATATTTTCAACAACCTGTAGTTTTAATGAAAACTAACCTATTGCAGTGGTAGACATATTTATATGTGTAAAAATCATCATTAAATCATGCAATCAATTCTCTCCTCATATTAAAATCATCTTTTCCAAAAAATTAAAGATGCAGTCTGTGAAGTTAAAGTAAATCCTGCTCTGCATCTTATACATTTATCGCAACTATCCTGTTGAACAGGACCCTGAATATTACTAAAATAACTCTGATCTGAATTTATATAAACCCTATAATTAATTTCTGTTCTAAATGTATAAAGTTATATGTAGATTTTAACTTCAAATTTTGCTATCTTGGGATCCAGTGATTGGATTTTAATGATCTTTAGTTTGTTAGATTCATCCTATTAAAATGAATATTTTAATATATAATTTGTCTTTTTAGGTATAATATTAACTGAAATATTGCATTTTAAAATTTTAGTTACATGGGATTTGAGTTGTTTTAGTAAAACTCTGAACAATATATATAAATGTAGGTTTTGAGTTTGCTTAACCAATATATAAAAATTTTTCCTATGTGAGATTTATTATTGTTTATTTGATAACATAATTTTAAAATAGTCAGATATAATTATGTATAGCAGAGTACAGTCAGACTTTAATGTACCAATATTTTATGTACCGATAATTGCCTGTATTGATAAATTTTTGTTGTCCCATTTCACAATTAATAAAAAAACCTCATTGTACTGATATTATATATAATTTCACGATGTAACATATATCGATATTCACCCTTATCCCTTTATAGTAGTTTATAGTAAGGTATACTGATATTTTAGGTTACACTGATTTAATTCAGGTCGGCACTATAAACTTGGCCTGAATTAACAAAAGGATTTCCATCATTCCATCCAAGTAATTAGATTTTTTAACTCTTGTTTTAACACAAAATATGAACAACTTTTGTTTCATGAAATGAATGTTAATGAAAAGCTATAATTTAATCTTTAAATAAACTCAGAGTTTGCATAATGCCGCCAAGAATTAGACTTTAGCCTGCATTATGATTTACTATATAACAATAATTTGATATAATGATATATTTTACCCAAATTAACAGCATCGGTATATCAAGGTCCAACTGTATTAAATTATTAATAGTTAGATATATATTTGTGTAGCAAAATAGATTGTTTAATATATATATAATATAATACATATTTTACATTTTTCACATTAAAAAAATCCAATAAAACATGTAAACAAAGTTATAAACATGTTTGTGTAAAAAAAATTTACTAATTTTAATATAAATATTAAGTTAATTGTATATGTAATACAGAGAACATTTTTAGACGTAATCGTGTAATGAGTTTTTGATAAAATAAAGACGTGTCCATGTAATATTAAAAATATAAATCATATACGTGTTTGTGTAATATTAAAAAAAATATATATTTAAAATGAGAGCACTGGGTAGGTGAAAAGAGAAAAATAAGTGGTTTTCTATTTTTTTATAATTTTATACTATAATTTTTGTAATAATCAATAAAAGTTATTTCATTTTTACTTAGAAAATTTTTTAAAAATATTTTTTTTGATAAATTTTACAGTAAATTTTAAAAATAAAAATTTCACATATTGGTAGCGTTACAAAAAATATGAATAAATCCATAAATATCTATTTAATCATAATAAAAATTTATATATAAATAGATTCGAACCTGTTAAATAACATTACTTAAGAAGATTTTGAATATTTCCTTTAACTAAAGTGCTTAAATTATGCACTGAAGTCACAGAACAGATATACGAAAATATTAATAAGAAACATTTATAAGTTGTAATATTACAAAAAAATAATAATAGCTTTATCCATACATTATTTCAAAAATTTTTGTTTTTTTAGTTTTTTTTTATATATATATTTTATAAAAAAAATTATATATAAATATATATATGTCATAAAATAAGTTGCTTAGCAGTGTAAAAAATTTATAGGTTAGATAAAAGTTTGTTTAGCAGACATGAAAAATATTTGCTTATTGACCTTAATAAATTTTGAATTTTTTATCTGATCTATATATATATTGTTTGGGATCCTATTTTGGTAATGTTCGAGATCCTTATTAGATCTTTTTTTTTACAAGTTAGTTTGCTCATGATCTTATGTAAGGTTTTATTCCTGCATCATTTTCTGATATTTTTTCTGATCTGGCAGTGCTGCACTCTTTTATATGCAAAATTATCTCTACTATACATAATAACTTTATTCACAAGCTGTACAAATGTGTTTAGGATGCCTGTAACTATAAAAAAAGTTGCTAGAAATGTTCTATCAATATTTCTACCACTTTTAAAATCCATTTAAAGTCTTCTAATTTGTCTAAATTCTCGTATTTGCTTGTCTTTACTTTACCACCTTTAACCTAAATCAAGCTATCACGTAATGCTGACAAGAATTGGATTAAAAACTTGATCGTTTAAGGATTAAATTGATTTAATCACTTTTTGGATTTTCTAGGTCGTCTAATGGTGCTATCAGATAACTGCTCTCTTAGCAGAATTGGACATCAATTTTTATAATAGATGCACTTTTCGTTGTCTAATTAGTATAGTTACATCTACTATGCTTGAAATATAACATGAAAAATGATCTAGGGAGTGTTAATTGTCTGGAGCGAAGCGAAGAACTATATATATCTATGCACTATAATGATTTATAGAAATAACGTGTAAATTTTCAATCATGTGAGTTTCTCTATCCAGGAATTTCAAGGCATTATGCTGCTAATCAGCAGAAAATTACCAGAATTCCAAGGCGTTGTGCTGCTAATTAGTAGAATATCGCTACATCTTTATTTATTATACCTCGCTCCAGACTTATAACGGTTCCCGTTTCCTAGTGTACTAATAATTTTTTTTATTTTAGTTTTTTATTTTTACTTTAATTACTCTTTAAAAGACTATATAGCTTTAATTTATTTTTAGAGGACCCACTTACTTATAAGATAGGTCACCTCCAGGCCTAAGGTAAAAATTTTCTTTACAGATCCTACTATAAAAGGAAATTTTATGTTAATATATTGTTATGATTTTTTCCTTTTTAGCTAATTAAACAATAGAATTTAAGAAAAAAAGTAAAGTAAAAACTATTAGTAAAGGGCTAATTTTCTATAGTGACCTTTATTATAAGTAAGTAGGGTCCTATTTTTAGTTAGTTTATTTTTATTATTATTTCTTTTATTGTATTTTGTTTAATTGTAAATGTTTCTAATAAATTAATAAAGATTATACATGCCACCCAAATTATTTTGGGCTGCCGTAATTATAAGTAAAATCCCAAATTCAATTATAACATCTCAAATTATTTTGGCACTTTACATAGTAAATTATATATAAACTGAATGAATTACGGCATCCCAAATTATAATTATGGCATTCCAAAATAATTTAGGCAGCATGTATAATAAAGATAAAGGCATTATGTCATGTTTGCCAAAAAGTTAACTTCTATTTGCATTAGTATTGATCAAGGGAAAATCATATCACCCTTGTTATGAGTTATATATATTGATCTATTGCTCACTGTTCTTAAATCTTCCATGGTTGACCCATATACTCTTTATGTTCCAGATCTTTCTACATCACTTTCCTCTACTTTTGCTTCAGCTCAACCTTTTCATATCAATAATATTGTTTTTATGGATGATTCTACATTGATTGCTTCATCTAAGACTGAGCTGGAATATATGTTATCTATTACTGAAGAATTCTATTGTCTCAATAATACTATTACTAATCATAATAATAAAGAGTTCGCGTAGTGCTCGTATCAAATAATTTATCATATGATTTAACGTTACATTTTACAAAATTTATCACCATAATCACAATAATCACAATATTAATTATCACATTTATGGGTCAAGAAAATTCCATTTATCATTACGCATTAACTTGCATATTTTGATCGGGTCAAGAAAAATACATTTATTGCTATGCATAGATCTGCATTTTTGATCAGGTCAAGAAAATACCACGAGGAGGGTCAAGTCTAATACTTTTGCATCAATGTGGCTGATGCGTCACAAAAATCACATGAGGGTGGAAAAGTGATGATGATGATACAGCTGATACTAGTCTACTAGGACCCCAAATAATTATAGTTGTCATATCTGACTATATTTTAAACTTTATACATTATTTATCTTATAGTTTTATTAAGTTAAAATATTATAAAATAATATAGAAAAAAATGGTTCTTTTAAAGAAAAGAATCTTTTGATACCAAAATTATGTAAATTTACTGATTAAAATTAGAGATAAAGTTGTGTAATAAGGCAAAATTTGGCAAAAAAATATACACTTTTTCACTATTGGTACTATACATAGAAATATTCAAAAAAATAAAAAACTACATTATTAAATATTACTTTTTAAATTACAAAGTCATAAATAATAGTAAGGCAACTATTTTATTAAAATTTTACATTTATAATAAATTCAAGATGGCAATAATAAATTTTTAAAATTCTTAACATAGGGGATATGACCTTGATTATAATTGTCCGGGGTTACTTCAGGATTGACACTAAAAATTATGACCAATAAAATTTTAACTGTAGATAAACAAAAACAACAAAACACTAACTAATTGGTTGGTTAATAGTTTATCACGATCAATCAATCATCTGCTCAAAATTGAATCGCAAGGTTTTTAATTTTGTGATCAAAATGCCGATCAATCAATTCTGAAGTAGACTAGGGACTACTGGAGAAGATAAGAATGGTTGTTCTAATCGGGTGTATGAAATTTGCATGAAATTTTGGCGTTTTCCTAGCGTATGACAAAAATACGACATACAAGCTTATCAATTATTATTTACTCTCAATTTGGAAATTATTGTCGCTTTGGTCAGGTTTACAAAAAAATGGAACACAGAATTAAATTTTTCGTTATTATGAATTACAAAATTGGTAAAATTGGTTTTTTTTATTGTAATTATCATCATGGAAACCAAATTAATAATTAGTTTTTCTTATTGTTTGACGTTACATTAAAAATAGCAATAACAGATTTATACTTTGTTTATTATAAAATAAAGTTAAAAATTATGTAAAAAATTGGGTTAAAAGACAAAAATACCTATATTTCCTTGAAATTTAAGTTTCTTTAGGTTTTATTAAAGCACTTTATTAACGTTTTGATAGTATAATATTGGCCGTAAAAAAATTTTTTTTCTTTATTTTAGGTAGACGTGAATACATCTTATACACCATGTTTTTGTTACACAAGATCTGAAGTGTAGTAGTGTACACAATGCAAAATTTTACGTTTCCCTAGTCAGCAGTGATGTGCATTTTGTGCTTCCAATCTTCTAGTGGCCCTAGTGTAAGATTATTATCGCTTTGGTCGGGTTTACGAACAATTGGAACAATGAATTAAATTTTCGTTATTATGAATTACAAAATTGTTTTTTTATTGTAATTATCATCATGGAAACCAAATTAATGATTACTTTTTCTTATTGTTTGACGTTACATTAAAATAGCAATAACAGATATAACGTGTTCTATACTTTGTTTATTAATAAAATAAAGTTAAAAATTATGTGTAAAAAGTGCTAAAAAGTTGTATTAAAGGACAAAAAATACTTGTATTTCCCTGAAATTTAAGTTTCTTTGGGGTTTATTAAAGCATTTTATTAACGTTTTGATATTATAATATTTGGCCGAAATTTTTTTTTTCTAGACGTGAATACATCCTGTTTTTGTTACACAAGATCCGAAAATGCAAATTTTTGAATTATTATCCACTCCCAATTTGGAGATTATTGTCGCTTTGGTCGGGTTTACAAACAAATTTAAATTTTATTGTGAATTAAATTGGTAAAATTGGTTTTTTATTGTAACTATTATCATCATGAGAAACCAAACTTTTTCTTATTGATTGACGTTACATTAAAAATAGCAATAACAGATTTAACGTGTTCTATACTTTGTTTATTAATAAAATAAAGTTAAAAATTATGTGTAAAAAGTGCTAAAAAATTGTATTAAAAGACAAAAAAATACCTATATTTCCTTGAAATTTAAGTTTCTTTAGGTTTATTAAAGCATTTTATTAACGTTTTGATAGTATAATATTGGCCGAAAAATTTTTTTTTCTAGACGGGACACCCTGTTTTTGTCACACAAGATCCGAAGTGTACGCAAATGCAAATTTTTGCGTTTCCCCAACGACACAAGATTATCAATTATTATCCACTCTCAATTTGGAGATTTGGTCGGGTTTACAAATAAATGGTACAAAGAATTAAATTTTATTGTGAATTACAAAATTGGTAAATTTGGTTTTTTAATTGTAACTATTATCATCATGGAAACCAAACCTTTTTCTTATTGTTAACTTGTTCTATATTTTGTTTATTAATAAAATAAAGTTAAAAATTATGTGTAAAAGTGCTAAAAAATTGTATTAAAAGACAAAAAATACCTATATTTCCTTGAAATTTAAGTTCCTTTAGGTTTTATTAAGCATTTTATTAACGTTTTGATAATATAATATTGGCCGAAAATTTTTTTTTCTAGACGTGAATACATCTCTTACACCCTCTTTTTGTCACACAAGATCCGAAGTGTACGCAAATGCAAAATTTTGCGTTTAACGACACAAGATTATCAATTATTATCCACTCTCAATTTGGAGATTATTATCGCTTTGGTCGTGTTTACAAACAAATGGAACAAAGAATTAAATTTTCGTTATTATGAATTACAATATTGTTTATTTATCATCACGGGAACCAAATTAACAATTACTTTTTCTTATTGTTTGACGTTACATTCTTATCAAGTTATTTTTCTCTTTTTTATCGTATATAATAAGGTTATTTTCTTATTTAATGAAGATTTCGAAAAGATTAAAAAATCGTTTCACATTCACGGACTTTTTAATCTAATTCACGCTTTATTCGTTACATTTTACGTTATATTTTGAGCTTTGTTAAATTACGTTACGAGATAAAGATGGATGAAGAAACAAGTTTGAAGGGACTTAAGGAAAGGAGACTTAAAGTGGCAAGAGAATACCGTCTGAGAAATTTGAAAAGAGTTGCAGATAAGAATTTGGCTCTTCATAAGATTGCGAAAAAAAATACGTTTCAAGCTATTATTTTCTCTCTTTCTACCATTTTTTTTGGGGCTATTTTTGTTTTCTTAGATGGAAATTCTGGCATCACAGACCTTGTAGAAAATGCTGCAGTCGGAGTCGGTTCTTTGATGACTTTACTTACGAGTTTTAAAGATTTTATGACTAAAACGTCGACGGATGAAGATTGCATTGCCATTAAATTTTCAGAAGTGAGCGATGAAAGTGTTGATCTTTCCTTGAAAACTACTGATGAGGATGACATTCGAAATACTGAAAATACAATTGAATGTTGGTGTAAATGGTTACAGAGGATGAAGTCATTTTATACTACATTTACTTTGTTTAGCTCATTACTACTCATTGTTTTTATTATACTTAACTTTACTTCTCAAGGAAAAAATGTGATTTCAATAAACGTGACGATTATTATTTTTGGAGGGATTTCTTTAATTCTCGCTGGTACAATTCGTTATTCGCTAAGTATTTTCACTTTTTCAGGTGATGGAGGAAAGGATATAGACCGACTTTTAAATGGTATGAAAATTCACATTAAAAGGAATACCGCTCTTGATTTGGAAAATCTGCTAAAAGGTCTCTTTAAGCCTTACGATATGAAAGATGATAAACAGGAATTTGATAACAGTGAATTGTCGAAAACTACTGAGCGCCTAACTAGTTTGGTTGAAAATGATCCAAAGAAGGCTAAGGAGGTTCAAGATGCAATAGCTCCTGATATTGCTTTGTGGATATGGAAATTATATACTGCGATGGAAGAACTTGATTTTATGTTACAAAAAAATACTAACTCACAATCAGAATTGAATATGAAAAAACTTATGAAAAAATTGTCATTGAAAGAGCTTGTCAAAATTATTCTGGATTCGGAAGATCAAAAATATCACTTTAAATCAGAATCGACTAAATTGACTGTTGATTACCATATACTTAGGGAACTTTATGGGGCATCAAAGGAATTGCTAAATATAGTAGAAAAGGAAAACGAGAAAAAAAATGAACAGCCGTCGAAAAAAGGAAGTGATGGAATAGAAGAAGAATTTACTAAGATAACTAAGGAGTTGGAAGTAATTAAACAAATAATGGAGAAAAGTAAGAAATCGCATACAAAAGAATTTACTGATTTTACTAATAATTTAATTGGAGAACTTGACGGAATAAAAGAAAGGTTGAAATATATTAACCAGTGGGCAGAAGGCTTAAATAATTTCACGGATCCAACAAGTGCACAAGTTGATCAATTACGCGAAGAGATACCTAAAATATTAAATTGTGATAATTTGGAAAAATATGATGAGAAATGGAAAAAAACTTTTTATAAGACGTCGAAACAAGAGGATACAAATCAGACGTTGAAACAAAAGGATCCACCAAATCTGAAAGAGATTACAAATCTGCCGTTGATACTTTATGAGATAGAAAAAGAATTATCCGAGATACCTAAAATATTAAAAGAGATTGATCAAAAGATAGAAACTCCCATCGAGGATTTGAGGTATGCAAAAATAATTAATCGTTGCGCTAAAGATAAACTTGATGATATAGAAAAAAAATTATTTGAGATGCATGATAATATAAGAAAAGATTTGATGAATAGGGAGATTGCTAAGATAGAAAAAAACTTACTTAAAGTATTTATTGAAAAATTATCTAATACACTTGAAATTTTTGAAACAGAAAATGTAAAAGAATTAAAAGAATTTAATGAAAAACTTTCGAAAGTGTTTAAAAAATTTATAGAAAAAAAATTATCTAATTATAATTCTAAATGTATTGGAGAATTATCTAAAACATTTGAAAATTTTGATACAAAAAATGTAAAAGAATTTAATGATAATATTTCGGAAGTGCTTAAAAAATTCAAGGTGGAAGAAAAATTATCTACAGAAGAAGCAGAAAAATTTTTTGAGGAATTTTCGAAAAATTCCAGTAAGATAAAAGAATTATATAAAAAAATTGATGAGTTGAAAAAAGAAACTAGCCAGAAAACATCAAAAGAAGAATCAAAAGAATCAAAAGAATCAAAAGAATCATTAGAATTATTAGAAAGATTATTAAAAGAATTACGTCAAATATCGAAAGTATTAATATTGAATGATCACATAAAATCAAGAGAAAAAAATAATTATAATAAAGAGGAGGTAGAAAAAAAATTACTTAAGGTATTTATTGAAGAATTATCTAATACATTTGAAGAATTTGAAACAGAAAATGTAAAAGAATTCAATGATATAATTTCGGAAGTGCTTAAAAAATTTATAAAAAACAAATTATCTAATTATAAGGTGGAAGAAGAATTTTCTAAGATACTTAATAATTATAATGATTTCAAAACAGAAAAAGCAATTAAATTTATTGAGGAAATTTCGAAAAAATCCGATAATTCCGAGATCAAGATAGAAAAATTATATATTGAAGAACCGGAACTTTCGAAAAATTCCGATAATTCCGAGATCAAGATAGAAAAATTATATATTGAAGAACCGGAACTTTCGAAAAATTCCGATAATTCCGAGATCAAGATAGAAAAATTATATGAGATAATTGATGAGTTGAAAAAAGAATTATCTAAGATACATGATGAGAATCATTTCAAAACAAGTAAAGCAAAAAAAATTATTGATAAATTTTCGAAACATCACGATAATTACCCTAACATAGAAAAATTATACGAGAAAATTGATGGGTTGAAAAAAGAAACTTGTCAGATAACATCAAGAGAAGAATCAAAAGAATTAAAAGAATTATTAGAAAGATTATTAAAAGAATTACACCAAATATCGAAAGAATTCATATTGAAAGAATTCATAAAATTAAGAGATGATCACAATTATACAAAATTGCATGAATGGTTGAATGAAGGATTAAGTGATTTCACAGAATTACTGAATAAAAATGATAATGATATGGAGATTGATAAGATAGAAAAAAAATTACTTAAGGTATTTATTGATAAATTATATGAGATACTTAATCTTGGAAAAGAATTATCTAATACACTTGGAAATGTAAAAGAATTTAATGATAAAATTTCGGAAGTTATAGAAAACAAATTATCTAATTATAAAGTGAAAGAAAATTTATTTGAGGAAAATGATGAAACTAGCCAGAAAGAATTATTAAAAAAATGGTACCCAAATGAATTACATCAAATATCGAAAGAATTAATATTGAAAGAATTCATAAAATTAAGAGATGATCACAATTATTCAAAATTGCATAAAGGGTTGAATGAATTAGAAAAATTACAAAAATTACTTAATAAAGATGATGAGGAGATTGATTATTCAAAATTGCATAAAGAATTACTTAAAAGTATGGAGATTAATAATGAGGAGATTGATAATAAGGATATTGATAAGATAGAAAAAAAATTACTTAAGGTATTTATTGAAGAATTATCTAATACAGGAAATGTAAAAGAATTTAATAATATAATTTCGGAGGTGCTTATAAAGTTTATAGATAATGAATTATCTAGTTTTATGAAAAAGGTGGAAGAAAAATTACCTAAGATACCCGAAACAGAAAAAGCAAACAAATCAAAAAAAAATAAATTTATTGAAGAAATTTCGAAAAATTCCGATAATTCCGAGATCAAGATAGAAAAATTATTTGAGAATTTTGATGAGTTGAAAAAAGAAACTAGTCAAAAAACATCAAGAGAAGAATCACAAGAATCAAAAGAATTAAAAGAATTATTAGAAAGATTATTAAAAGAATTGGACCCGAAAGAATTACATCAAATATCGAAAGGATTAATATTGAGAAAATTCATAGAATTAAGAAGGTATAACTATTATACAAAATTGCATAAAGGGTTGAATGAATTAAATTATTTCACAGAATTCGAAAAATTACATAAGTTGTTTAAAGAAATCAACCAGAAAACATTTCATTCCATTAATCTTAATTATTCTACTCATCTCGTTAAAGATGAATATTTTTTTAAACATTTATATTATGAAATCGTTGATTCAATCAAAGAAGTCGAAGATGATGTAAAACTTAATCCTGTAAAAAGTTATATTGATTTTGGAAAACATTTTGGAACTCACTTGTTTCAGAATTTTATTCCTGATGGAAAACGCAAGTCAGACAAAGTTGTTAATCAGAAACTTATTCGTTGTTATTACCGTCTCGGAGAATTGCTATTTAGCGATAATGATGGAGAAAATGCTCCGAAAAAAGTTACTGATCTCCAACATCGAAAAGCGAAAAATGTTTATGATCTATATAATAAAATGCTGTTTTTATTAAATGACATCAACGTCAACAACAATGTCAACAAACTTCCGATAAATATGATTAAGGGGATTAAATCTCAGTATGCCACTACTATATTTGCAATAAGTAATGATGATGTTACATATTTGACTCGTAACACTCGTAACATTAGATCCAAAATCTTATATGTATTAAGTAATTATTATGTTAATTATTTGACTCGTGACATTAGATCCAAAATCAATGATGATGTTAAGAAGGAGACCGAAAATCAAAGTAGTGATGTTAAGAAGACCAAAAATCAAATTAGTGATGTTAAGGAGACCGAAAATCAAAGTAGTGATGATTATGAAAAAAGTGATTATTATGATAAAAGTGATGATTATGAAAAAAGTAATGATTATATTATGCAAATCCATCTTGATGGCAACAAAGAAGGTGAACAATAAATCCGAAAATCAAGGTTGTGATGCAAAACATGATGATGAACTGAAAGAAATTTTACTTGGTACTAAATGAAGGGAAATTATTATATTTCATTTATTTTATCTGTTACTTTCATATTTTAGCTTTTATCATTAGTTTTTTTAGCTCAATAATATATGTAAAAAAATTTTTTCTTTTACATAAATTTGTAATTAAAAAATCATTATTTAAATAATTAAATATTATACTATCTTATCTGTCATTATTTTTTAATACCATCTTTTAAAGATTTCACATATTTACCTAAATAATTTTAAAATATTTTAAAAAAGGGTTTTGTTTTTTATCGCCATGGCGACATGTCGCAAGGGTCACGCCACCGAATTTTTATTGGTAAAAATCTTGCGCCACGATTTTAAATGTGACGCGATTTTTGATTTTTCTTTTTTTCTTAAACAATCCAATCCAATTAGATATTATTTTTAATCCCAATGTTCTTTATCTCTGAGGTATTAATGTTCATGTATTTGAAAATAATTGTATTATACGTAATAAAACAAAATTGTGGCATTAATAATTAAAAAATTTTTATGTTTAATTTTTTTTTAAAAAAAAAATTTGTTTTATAAATGTCGGTGAAATGACCTGTCAGTGAAACGAACGTTTGTCGGTGAAACGTTTGTCGGTAAAATAACTGTCGATGCGGTGAGTTAAACGGGACCCACGAGACATGGTAAACAGAGTAACAAACGAGAAATTAAATTGCAGTCGAATCGAATAAACTAAGATTTATTACATTTTATATAATTTACATCATCATTTTTTTTAATTAGTTTTTTTTCGTATTTGAAAAGTTTTTAACAATGGTATGATGAAATTTTACATATAGTGAATTTAAAAACAAATGTTTTAAAAAGAGTAAATTGATTGAAGACAAAAATAATGGCAAATATTAAGAGTTTTATGCATAATAACAATTAATTTCAATTTTTTTATCTACAAAAGAACTTGAAATTTATTTTAATCTAGAAAATATTACTAGCAGATCGGTTATATTAAAGATGTTTGAATTTCATATTGTAAAATTTTTACTGGTTAAATAATTATAAAAGTTATACTTAATTTTTCTCTGATATATTTATTGAATAATATTTATTTATACGTAAAAAATTTATGTTATGCTCTCAAAAATTTATTTCTTATTTGACACTTATATTTGTCTCAAATTTCATATGTGCCAAAAATCTGGTACGCATAAAATAAAATCTTTCGTTAAATAATATTAAATAGTTAATTACAGTATTTGACTTTTCTTCAAAATTTGAAGCATAAATATTTTTAGAGTTTTTTATATTAAAAAACTTTTTTATAATGAGCTTGAAAAAAACAAATAAAAAAATATCGGTTATATAATGTTCTTAGCGAAAGTTCATAATAAAACTAGCTCATAGGTCTCATTGTTATCGGCTTATTCTTAATATCCTCTTCAGATGGAACTTTCTATTAAGAAGTTAGCCTATGGCCCCGATCATTCTTATTAAATTCTCAAGATATCATCTCTTAAATATCATTAAAAAAGTATTTTTATATTTTCTTTTGAATGTAAAGAAATAGTTATGGGAATTATAAAAATAAAAGATATACACCCACCTGCCAAAAGTATCCAGACACTTCTAAAAAGTGACCATTAAATCACATTATTTCGACATCCAGTGATCAGAATTTAATGATTTATGATTCATTGGGTTCGTCTAATTGAGACGCATCTAACCGCAGTATGTTCAAGTCTATAAGTTCAATAGATCGGAAGTTATTGCTGAATGTCTGAAAACAGTAAAATGCAAATAACTTTTGATCCATCAATCCTAGAGACATGAAAATAATAAATACAATGTCCCTTAACAAGACAAATCTAATGAATCATATTTCATCTTTCTAAGTTTAATAGAGAAAAAAACGTTGTGAAATTTGTATATGTCAAATTTTTAAAAATGAATAATGAATTATTTGCATTTTACTGTTGAAAATAACATCTGATCCATCAAATTTAGAGACATAAAAACACTGCAATTAGATGCATCTTGATAATATGAATTCATTGAATTATAAATGATTAAATTCTGTTTACTGGTTATTGAAATAATGTGATTTAACTTTATGAAGTAATTCATTTTTCGTCTTTAAAAATTTAACAAATACAAATTTCACAACGTTTTCTTCTTTATTAAACTTAGAAAAATAAAATATGATTCATTAGATTTGTCTTGTTAATACTGCTATAGGTAAAAAGACACCACCTAAAAATTAAAAAATCTTAAAAAATTCAGTGGGCCCAACAATAAATTTATATTTATTTTAAAAGTTTGAGACATGAGACACTTTTTAAAAGTGTTTTTTTAGCTTAATTATTAGTAAAAATTGGCGGAAATTTTTAATTAAAAAATGGCAAAATTCTTAACTTTTTAACTAGAGCAGTTACGGCCAAATGAATGCCAGAAATCAATTCTTTGACTAAAAAATAGCTTATGTTTAAAAAATCAGAAAGGTTGGACTGGTAGTTGCCGAAAAATCCACCACTGAAGATCATAATTTTTATACTAAAATTTGGCAAAAATAGTGATTTTACCGTTTTTACATATAAAAATTATGATCTTCAGTGGTGGATTTTTCGGCAACTACCAGTCCAACCTTTCTGATTTTTTAAACATAAGCTATTTTTTAGTCAAAGAATTGATTTCTGGCATTCATTTGGCCGTAACTGCTCTAGTTAAAAGTTAAGAATTTTGCCATTTTTAGAATTAAAAATTTCCGCCAATTTTTACTAATAATTAAGCTAAAAAAACACTTTTAAAAAGTGTCTCATGTCTCAAACTTTTAAAATAAATATAAATTTATTGTTGGGCCAACTGAATTTTTTAAGATTTTTTAATTTTTAGGGTGGTCGGATACTTTTTACCGGGGAGTGTACATTGTATCTACTATTTTCATGTCTCTAGGATTGATAGATCAAAAGTTATTTGCATTTTACTGTTTTTAGACATTTAACAATAACTTCTGATCTATTGAACTTATAGACTTGAAAATACTGCGGTTAGATGCGTCTCAATTAGACAAATCCAATGAATCATAAATCATTAAATTCTGATTACTGGACGTCGAAATAATGTGATTTAATGGTCATTTTTTAGAAGTATCCAGATACTTTTGGCAGGTGAGTGTATGTGCATTTATCGCTCTTTGGAGTAGATGTACGGTAGTTCAGACTTAGGCGTATTAGGCGCTGGGAATTTGTAAGTATTTGGTATGAGATAAAAATTCTTTTTATGTAACTCCTGTAAGTATGAGTAAATAATTTGATTTTGTCAATATCTATATTTATAAATATTATTTTAATGAATTTTTCAAATTTAGTACAACACGAAAAATATGATGGTTTGTTGTCATATAATAATATCCCTTAAAGTGTAATGTAATTATAAAAAATATTTTTAATTTATTAGAATTATCAAGAAATAAAATGGTTTTTGTAAAGTAAACAAAAAAAAATTAGATTGAAAGTAATATAAAAATGGGCAAAACCAAAATTTGTTATATGTGGTATTGTTAGATACGTGGACACGTAAAAAGTAGATACTTTTGCAAATTGAACCGCTTTTTAATAAAAAAATACTAGGTACTACAGTGGTACTACGTGTTCTTTTAATGAGTCAACGCCAGTAAGTAGGAAGCCAATAAAAATTGTATTTGCCCATTCGCAAAAAAAAAAAGCCCATTCGCAACTTCTAAGTTCCCTTATTACATGAATTTATATTACACAGAAATAAGCGTTATGATTTACCATATCGACCATAATAAATTATCACGTGATTTTCTATATCTTTAATAAAATTTAATAGTGATATGTAATGCATTAGTTAGGGATTGCTTAAACAAAGCATATTAAGCAGAGTTTGAGCACAAACTTTTTTAAACTTTTTAATATGCATTATAAGTCTGTTTAACATTTTTTTTTAATATAATATATAAGTATAATTTAAATATACTTATTTAAGCATATTTTAGCAAAATAGCTTTAGTTTATTTTAGTCTCTTTGTTTTTAATTTAATAATTTTTTAATAAATCATAATAGTTGAAGAATTTCATCTTCAAGTTCAGAAAAAGTGGGAGGATGAGAATGAGTATTTAAAGATGATTAATGGTCCTACTTGGTCTGTCTCGGTCTGGTCCAAGCTGGTCCCGCTTTGTAGGACTGGACCGCATGCTTCGAATCCATAGTCCTAAGTAATGTTAACCGATCACTGCAATTGGTCAAATGCGATCACATGATATTACACAAGTCCAAAAAAAAGGAAATTCTGTTTCCTTCCAAAATGGAAAAATGGTTACACAAGAATCCAAAAAAGGATATTTTTGTGACAATCATTTAATTTTAGCCAGAATTATCATAAATTTCAAAATTTATGAAAGACCGATAGAGGACCGCGTCCTACGCAGTTCGGTCTTTTTGCATGTAGGACCAGAGAAGACTATGGTCTTTAAGATCTTTGCTGAAACTTGGAGTTTACAATTGATATTGATTAGATATTGCAATGATATCATTACGATATCATTACGATATTTTGATAAAAAATAGATTCGACGTCGTTAAGTTAGTCGTAACTATATTTATTCGACATTGATTAGTTCGATATCTCTGCGATATCGCAGCGATCATTATGCGATGTAAATATTATCACGTAATCACATCGTAGTGATATCGTATTAACATTGAATTAATATTACAAAAATATTTGACATTTATTTGATATCGTAACCATGTCGTATTAACATTGAATTAATATTACAAAATATTTGACATTTTATTTGATATCGTAACCACATTGTAGTGATATCATATTAACATCGAATTAATATTGCAAAAATATTTTACATCTATTTGATATCGTAACCACATCGTAGTGATGTCGTATTAATATTGAATTAATATTACAAAATATTTGACATTTTATTTGATATCGTAATCACATCGTAGTGATATCATATTAACATCGAATTAATATTGCAAAAATATTTTACACCTATTTGATATCATAACCACATCGTAGTGATGTCGTATTAACATTGAATTAATATTACAAAATATTTGACATTTTATTAACTACATCATAATAATATCATATTAATATCGAATTAATATTACAAAAAATGTTTTACATTTATTTATTATACATTAATAATAATAATTTTTTATTAATGGATTATTATGGGTGAGTGGAGTACGTTTCTTTTCTTCCTTTTTTTTTATTCTTTTCTTCTCTTTTTTATTCTTTTCTTTCGTATGTAAGTGGATGGATACGTCATTTTCAATTTTAAAGTATATATATATATATATATATATAACAATCATGATTAATAAAATGTACTCTTTGTAAAATATATTTAAAATTTAATACATAACCTTGGGATAATAGTTAGAGCAGGTAATTCCGGGATTTTGTAAAGAATAATAAAAATGATAATATTTTTAAGTTAGTTCTTTCTTTAAATTTTTTTGAAAGTGTTTTGTTTCTTAAAATCATAATATTGTAAAAAAATGCTGGTTGCTACGACTGACGGACAACGACAAATTGTCAGGCTACCCCCGGACAAAGTAATTGGAAGGCAGAAAATGTCATAAAATATCCAGCCCTATTTCATAACATTTTCCTCCAGGTTAAAGCAAATATTACAAAAGAAATTGCAAATATATTTAACAAGCAATAGATAGATGGCCGTTGAAAAATATATTCACACTTCATATTGTAATACCACAGTCTAACAAAGAAAGACAAAAAATTGCAAATATATTTAACAAGCAATAGATACATGGCCGTTGAAAAATATATTCACATTTATACCACAGTCTAACAAAGAAAGACTCAAACCACAACATATTGTAAAAAAAATATGAAAAATACGCGTATATCCTATTTTCATACCTTGCTTAACAGCTCCACTATTTATTTAAAAGCGGCTTTTCTCTCTTTTGTATGTGGGTAGTGGGTACATTTTTCCTTTCTTTTTATTCTTTTCTTTCGTATATGAGTGGCGGGTACATTTTCTTTTCTTTATTCTTGCTTTTATTCTTGCTTTTCGTATGTGGATGTCTTACTATGTTGAATATATAAACTAATAAAGTATTGTTAATATTGTAAAGAGATAATTAAAGTATACTTTAAAAAGAGAAAAGAAGAGACGAACTAAAATATCGTAAAGTGTTAATATAAAAGACAAGAGAAAAGCGTATTTTTGAAAATAAACAAAAAAAATCTCATTAATAAACGCGAATTTTAGCTATTTTTAGATATCACATGCATGTAATTAAAGTGATTTTAATTGGTTAATTTTAATTTATTATTACATCATGCATATGATTTTATTGGTTAATTGTTAATTTTAACCAAAATTTTATACGATACAAATTAAAATAATTATTTTATTATATTTATATAATTAATATAATTATATGGCTGTAAAATAAAAATTATTTTTTATCCAAATTCTATTTGTAGTATTATGATTTGGTAGTTGGCACCTTTCTGAATTACAATTATGAATAAAGTGTACTTTTTGAACATTATCTATTACAGTAATTGGAAAAATACGTCTCCATTTATCTCCTGTTGCTTAAAGACGGTAAAGTGGATATTTTAATACTGAATGTTCAACCATAGTATCTTCAAACCAATCTACAACAATAAATGCATAATATTTGTTATTATTACCCTTATGTTGAAAGATACCTTTGATTATTGTATAAGATTCTTCATGATCTTCTTCATAAATTGTGATAAAATCATCGAGATGTAGGTGAACTTTTGAAAGGATACCATTTTCTTCTTCAATCATATATGATGCAAATTTGTACCAACTATTGAAGAGTTTATAAGTGCCGCCTCAAACTTCATATCCACATAAGATAAAAACAATTCAGTTTTAAAATTATGTAAAGTTAAAAGAAGTTTATCACGTTCCTGCTTTGACATTCTTTTTTTTAATGAAATATTGGAAATAAAGTTTACTGGAGATATAACTAAATTAAAAGATTAGTAAATATAAATATCAAACATGTACTACTATATGCAATAAAATACTTACTTTTTGTATCATCATCATCGTCTTGAACTTGTTCAGTTGCTTCAGTTGAATATTTATCTTCTGTAACATACCAATTTAAAAATAATTGTCCAAAATTTGAATTTGTAAATCCAGTACAAGATCTATTAAATCTTGGATCAATACCACCATCTGCTAAATGTCGAATTGCAAATAAAGTATTGTAACGCTTTAATAAATCCAAATCTATGTTTTTGCAATTAGTCTTTGGTACCATCCCCTTAAAAATACGATGGACCATTTCTTTTATACCAACTTGGGTATTAATAAGTGTTCCAAAGGTTTTAGCATACATCAAAAGATGCATATTAACGTGTATATTTGGTAAATTAACAAAATTTACAAAAACCTATAAAAAGTAAAATATTGTTAATTATTTGAAATTATTCCATATTTCAATATCAAATTTGTAACTATACCTTTGGAAGGATTGAAAACTCTTCTTCAAGACATTGTTGCAATTCCTCATAGCTATCTGATGTAAATTTCTTGTTAAAAACTGCTTTCATAGTTTTTGCAACATGTATCCAACAAGATATAATAATTTTTGGAACTGAACTAACTCGAAATGCATCAATTCTTTGTTGAACCATGGCTGTTTCATTACGTTTGATACTTGATTCTTTTAAAAACTGGTTTAACAAAAATGGCATAATCATAGCTAATCTAAGTAAATCCGACATCATAAAACTATTGTAGTGAGTAATCGGATTTGGTAAGCGAGACCATCTTTTTGGGATTTCAAAATTTTTCCAAATTTCGATAAAATTATCTTCTCCTTCTCGTGAAAATAATTCACAAGTTAATTTTAGTAGCTGCCCAATCTTTCCTGCAGTCGCATGATAAACATACTGCGGCGTCTGTAAATGTCTTTCCCTTTTTAATTTATCTAAAATACTAGGTAATGATCGTAAACCATATTCCGTACAAAGTTGATCTCTTCTTGACATTATAGTCTCATGAGAAATTTTTAAGATTTCTTCGTCTGTAATATGATGATAACGTAATGTTGTTACGATATCCTGATTGTGAGCACTCAATAATTCTTTAGTAGTTTTACAAGTACGACAACCCTTATTTGCATTATGTCTAAATTTATTTTTTAAAAAATTTTAATAGTTGTCATAAAATTATATTATTATATTATTAACTAAATTGAAAAAATACCTTAATACTCCTGTCAAATCGTTACCTTGAGGTAAATCTGCCGTAACAACGCCTAAACCAGCAATTATCCATGCATCTTGTCCTTGGACAGTCATCACCTTTCCTTTCTCTAATTCCTTCATTTCTGAAATGAATGGTATCATAAATTCGTCAAATTTTCCTTCAAATGGGATAAACCCAATAACAAAATGGTTCTTTATTAGCTTTCTTTGATGTGCTGGCATATTTCCAAACTGTACATAAACACCACCTAGAGAATGGTATACATTTCTAAATGTACCAAAATCATCATAATAAAGATCTAAAAATAGCTTATAGATTGGCATAGATGATGATGGTGGATTTCTGATAGAAATGTAATCAGATGGATGTAGGTATAAAAGCTTTACATTATGAACGTGCCAACGGTCATTACATTTATAAATTATTTCACTAATCCGCAATGAACCATCAGGAATATTTTGATGTTGAAACATCATCAATATAGTTACTTTTTCTAAAATTTGAGAAGTCATTATAATTAAAAATGGTTCGTCTTGTAACCATACTTCACCGGTAATAGAACGACGTTGTCTTGGTAACCCTTTTAAATTTCTGGGTAAATTTCTATATTCCAAAATTTTTTGAATTCGTAACTGATAATATCCATCATCATTTTTTAAAATTGATCTTAATCTTCCAAGTTTTTTTTGACCATTATCATCATGATAGTAAACAAAATCACCAGATCGGTACAATACTATTTATTAAAAATAACTTTAATAAATATTATCAATGATAATAAATTATAATTGTATCAAAGTGTATTATTTTATAACCTTCTGATATTAATATTTTGTGTTGTCCAAAAAGTGGGGATTCCCCCCATAAATTTCCATGCCAAAATTCTGATTTTTCTTCAGAATTAATGCCAGGTCCAAAATACATATGCTTCATTAGCATCGGATTATTAAGAACACGTCATATAATTTCACTGATTGAGAGTTGATACGAAAGTTTTGATCCTCGTGAGGTTGATGGAGTTTTTTTTGGTGAAATTTTAATAGACTTTGTTATTATTGGTAGGAGAGGAAGACGTTTTCTCCATGATTGGAATCTTCGGATATTTTTTACCACATGGGTAGATTCAAATTGAGAATTGTAAATGATATCGACAAGATCTTCATATGCTTTCGTAGAAACATTATGCTTCTGAAGCCAGCAAAATAATGCCGTAGTTGTATAATTATTAAAGTACGGTGCAAACTCACCATTGCAGAACGGTATCTTGTCTTCATCTAACGCTTCAACAATTTGATCTATTTCTTCCTCTTCATTATTACGTTCCTTTTCATCGTTATTACGTTCCTCTTCATCATTATTACGTTCCTCTTCCACTTGATTATTATTATCATCATTGTTACCTTCCTCCTCCTCCTCTTCGTCATTGTTTTCATTATTATCTTCCTCCTCTTCCTCCTCTTCATAATTGTATTCGTTATCACTTTCTTCTTCCT
Source organism: Rhizophagus irregularis (assembly GCF_026210795.1). NCBI lineage: Eukaryota > Fungi > Glomeromycota > Glomeromycetes > Glomerales > Glomeraceae > Rhizophagus > Rhizophagus irregularis. The sequence goes on along the minus strand of NC_089444.1, from coordinate 2,068,622 downwards.
CTTCAGTATCAGATGAATTGACATTATCTTGCGAAAATATCATCTCATCATTGAAGTTTTGAGGATTAATTGATCCATATGCATTATCGTCATCATTAATGTCTTGAAAACTTAAATCATCTTTATAATCATACTGAAAGTCTATGTCATCGTTATTATTATCAGGTGAACGTACAGGCGAACGAATTGCAACTCTCTCGTCAGAATCTGTTGTCTCATTAGGTTTGCTGTAAGAAACCCGATTTCAAATTTGAATTGGCTCTATTAGTTTATTGTGACTATATCGTCTTCTCATCTTTTGACAATTTAAATCCTTAACTTAATTTAGAATTTTTATAAAATTCAATAAATCTTTATAAAAATTATTTATTAAATACCTTAATACCTTTTATATTGTTTAGCGTATCGACAAAAAAACCAAAATCAATTCGGTTAAAATTATTACCAATTTGCTATAGATTCTGATTGGAGTTTTGAAAGTAACACAATCGTCAAGTTTTGGAACACAATCGTATACAAAATCAAGTAGCACATTGGAGTTTTAAAAGTAACACAATCGTCAAGTTTTGGAACACAATCGTATACAAAATCAAGTAGTACATGCTTTTTTTATCATTAATCAATACATAAAAATTCAATTAGTATAAAAAAAATTTATTTCATACTTGCTTAAATCTCACAAATGCGTCAAAAAACTCAAAAATTAAACTAATTGAATTGCGAAGTTTTTGACCTGTAAATTCATATGCAGGATTATAAAAAATAGTGGTTGAAAATTATACTTAATAAATAGAAAATGCTCTCGTGAAACAATAATTTAGTTAATTTAGTAGTAGAGTATTAAAGTTTACGATTTAATAAAATAATAGATAAAGTATGATTTAATTTACGATTATATATTTAATTTACGATTATATTTTTCAAACATCAAAACTAATGAAGCGAATTCGTTAAACACCATGATTGTTATTAGCAGACCAATTAAATCAATTTTCGTTAATTAATTTTCGTTAATTTTAAGCCATTGTCAAAATAAAATAAATGTTGTGGTAAAACTTTCCCGATTGAACCTCTAAATCGACCACTATAGAAGATAATTACGTGTATAAAAACATCTTTATTATTCCATAGTAAGTCCTCAAATTGACCCGCGACTCACTCACGGTAAATGCTTTAATTTACCATAAAGACATCACGATACACCCGCGACATACCCGCGGCATACCCATGGCTTATCCAAATTTGTTTAACAAATTTGTTTAAACTATTTATTCCACATCATTGCAATTTCTTATTGTGTTCATAGATTGTAGGCGTAATAATTTGATTTTTTTTTTTTACACAGATTTTTTTTATTTTCCCACTCCTTTTACAAAATTCTTTCGTTTCATTAATTCTTTCGTTTTCATTAATATAATTCTTCATTTCATTAATTCTTTCGTCTTCATTAATATTTCATTAATTCTTGTGTTCATAGATTGTAGGCGTAATAATTTGATTTTTTTTTTTACACAGATTTTTTTTTTTTTACACGGATTTTTTTTTTACGGATTTTTTTTTATTTTCCCACTCCTTTTACAAAATTCTTTCTCTTTCGTTTTCATTAATATTTCATTAATTCTTTAATAACATGTGGACTGATAGACAATTGCCAGTTTTAATTAATGAAAGAAAAAATGAAAACGATAATTTTCACGAACTTAGTGGTAATATGAAGCATAATTTTTGGAAAGGGCTAGCAAGCAAAATAAACCTTGAATTCGGAACCACATATACTGGGAGGCAATGTAAAGAAAAATTTAACGGCTTAGTGCAAGCTTATAAAGTATATAAACATTATTTCAGGTTCAACTACTATTTTAGCATATTAAATAGTACTAATATAATTTTATAATTTTATTAGAAAATGCAATTATATATCGAGGGTAAGCCAAAGGGAAGGAAAAGTGCTCTAGGAACGAAGTACTACGAGGAATTCAGTGAACGTTTTTGGGAAAAACGACGTAAATATTAGAAAACCACGTAAATATTTTATTTTTTTTTTATTTAATTCATAAATTAATCTGATTATTTATTTAGAAACAATTTATGATATTGCTCACGAAATTAACACAACAAGCCATATAACAACTCCGTCATCCTTACCACTACATTCACCAATATGCTCACCTATATCACCTCTCCGTTTACACTCATCATCATCACCTACGCCTCTCCTCCATCACTCATCACCTACACCTTACCGTTTACGAGGCTCACCTTCATATTATGAAATCATTGAAATTGAATAATTTCGCCTCTCCGTTTACGCTCACCTCACTTCATATGAAATTGTAAATCTTTCAAATCATAATTACTATTTTGTTATATTAATGTCTGTACAACATTCAATTTTGCTTAATATTATATTGCTGTACAACATTCAATTTTTTGCTTAATATTATATTGTACAACATTCGTTAACACATTCAATTTTTTTATTTTCTGAACGATGTATCTTTCATTATTTGGAAAAAAATACTATTTACTTTACTACATAAAATAATAAAATATGCTAAATCATTAAATAAGCAAATAAGCAGATCGTCGCTGTATTATTTCAATTGGAATATTTTAATTATAACCTCCACAATTAATCATGAAAATTATTTTGAGAGTATTCTAGCAACCATCAAACTGTACTATGTTTCATCCATTTATCGTTTAAAAATTTCTCTTCCTTTAGCAGTTAAGTTTATAAATTTCTATTTAATGGTACTATTGAAATGTAAATTCGTTACCAACTCTAAATATTTTTGAATTTTGTAGCTTTACATAATATTCTATAGACTGCTCACGACTTTCTTTTCATAATTGTACAATAATATACAAAAATCATATGTTAAGGAGTTGCATTGTCTTTTCGCAAATTTAGTAATCAGTCACATATGAGTAAAAAGGTTTGATTGGGTTATTTGGATGCAATAATATCTTTAACATTACGTAATTTAATGCCGAATGATAATAGTAGCTATAATGGCTATACTTTTTGAGTTTGGTGCATATCATTGTATCACATAAAATGATACTTCACATGATTAATTTCTTCTCACTCCTTTCTTCTAATATTTTTCTTCTCACTCCTTATATGGCCTAAAAAAGTATAATAAAATTTATGAAATTGAATCGTAAATACGCAATAAAATAAAGATTTGGAACTGATTTGAAGTAATCTTCTATATAAAAAAAGTGTCCAGTATTCACTTTTATTATTAAATGAAATACAAATTATTTATATAAATTAAATTTAATTTTCGATCTTGAAATCATAATTTTTAGTTTTCCCATCTCCTGATATTTTTAACTGATCCTGCATTTTACACAATACATAATGATATTGAGATCATGTATATTTTCCAATTAAATACTACAATCATAATTACAATAGCTAAAATCTCAAAATTATATCATGATAAACTCGCCCTTTTTTTTTGTTCATTCAATGTTTATCACCTACTTTTTTGAGCAAGAAAGTTGCTCCACATTTTTTATTCATTCATATTTTCTCGATATATATCACCTACTTTGAAACAAAAAGGTTGTTCCACTTTTTTTTTCGCTCATATTTTTTTTTATATTATGACAACTAAACGTAAATCACCTAATAAATCGTCTGATAATAATCAAGAAATGGAAGTTGAAGGAGGTATGTAGATATAACTCTTTTGTAAATTTATAGTAAGTTTTGTTATATAGTTATATGTAAGAGAATAATTAATAAATACCAAAAATATGTATAATAGGATTGAAAAGAAAACAAATTACGAAAAAAAGAAGAGATATTGACATTGAGAAAGCCAATCAGTTGATGAAAAAAAGTAAAAACCATAGTAATAAAGAAGCTGCCGAATCTGCCGATAAAGAAGTTATAGTAGTAAATGAAAAAAGAAGTAATGATGATGATGATGATGATGATGATGATGCGAGTAAGACGGAAGATCATAAAAAACCCGAAGTATTTCAATCAAAGTCAAATTTAGAAATAGTTGCTTGGCTCGTCGACCATCCAGAAATTTTAAGATTGGCACTAGAAATGAACAATACGGATGTTGCTATCTTATCATCCAGTAAAATTACGGACGTAAGTATTAAATTAACATGATAATATTTATTTGTCTAAATCTTTTAAATAATGTATTTTTAATATTTTAGGATAAAATTCGTCTATAAGACGAAAGTGTCAAGTGTCTTTTTTTACATGCGAGAAGTCCACGTGGTGAAGTTTTTGATGAGTTGATAACAAAAATTTTCAAAATAAAAATACATTCGAACGAAGCTAAAAGCTACCTCGAAAAAACCCGAAAATTTTTCATCGACTTCAGAAATAAGTTTAACCAAATTATTTTAACTTCTGTAAAAGAATTTAAAGAAATAAGAAAAAACAGGTATTTATTTAATTGTTTCCTAGCTAACCAAATAGTGCTGTTTGTATTAATTATTAATTTAATTATAGAGCATCTACCGGAAGTTTATCTCAAAAAGAACTTATAGATTACGTTGATGAAGAATTTGTTCAAAAGATTTTAAGCCGACAGCTTGTAGCTGTTAATATTTCAGAATTAACAAGAAATGGAGGGTTCGATATCTTGGTTGATTTCGTAAGAGAAACCTTTAAGGTTTCGTGGAATGGAAAAAATTTGTCCGCTGTTAAAGAATTAGATAATATAACCAAAGAATTAATGATCCCTTCTAGGAGCGGAAACAAGATCGTTGATTCTTTATCGGTAAGTTATTTTATTTATACTGATACTTCATATCCTTTAATCATAGTTATTAATAATAATATTAAATTATACATAGTTATAAATCTTAGCAAACGCTCTAATTTTTTTATAAAATTATGCATTTTATAACGATATTACATTGAATAAATTTAGTAAATTTTACAAGTAAATGATAATATGAAACATCATTATTCTAAACATTATACCATAATGTCGAGTGATAATAATATAAAATAAAATGGATGTATAAAACTATAAAATGTTTGTCTAAGATATAACACTTTCAAGTTTAAAAAGTAATTATTGTTTTGTTAAAAATGGAATGGTTATTATGTGACGTTTCTTCTTTAATGTATACGGCCTAAATATCTCTATATATTTGACGTTATTATACAGATCAAAAAGAATTTATACAGATCAAAAAGAATACATTTATGTAACATTTGCGTAAAGTAAGAACTTTAAAGTTTAAGCCAATTCTGACTGGTAATTTACAAAATAACAAACACATTTCTTAAAAAAATTCCGAATCAGAATACTTTTCCGGTTTTCATCTTCGATTCTGCAAAAAATTGAAAAGTTCAGGTGATAATTCAAGAAATATCCACCTATAAAAGACTAAACAATTATCAGATTGATCAAGTTCGTGTAATACCAAATTTAATAAATTGTCTGATTAAATAATCGCGTATATTAAATGATCGCGTATATTATAAGGCTATTAATTCCTAAAAAGTCAATTTAACCACTATTTTATTTAAGACTATTTATTTTGTACATTTTTTTTTTTTAAAAAAAAAACTTTCTTTCTGAAAGTAGAGTCTGCCTCCTATAACGTTTGCCATCGTGCATAGTGTGTTATAGGAAAAGGCGGACTTGAATTATATAGGTGTAAGCTTATGTTATATATATAGGCGTAAAGCTTATATAATTAACGCAACAAAAATCCTTTAATTAAGGGTTAAAATAGGCATGATGGGATATTCTCATATATCATGAGCTTTGTCTGTTCGAAGTGTCGTTTTATATATAATTAAGTAGGCTTAAGTCGTAAGTAACTTTTTTATAACATTGATTATTGGAGAATTAAGTGGCAAAAATAATTTTTAGTTTGTAAGACTTTAACTCCATACCAACTTGTGTGTGTTTGGCGTATATTTTATTCCCTAACCCTTAGACCCACTCGTGGGTTGGTAGGTTGCTTTGCACTTCTTGCAGCCTATCTTTAATGGGTTTTAGGTCCACGTTTGCCCATTTAAAATTTATTAAACAGGATGTCATTCGTCCAAACACATTGCAACGTTTGTTGATGAAGCTATGGTTGTCTAATAAAAGTTCGCTTTGCCAGGTAATTTATGGTGGATTCAATGGATCAAATTACAAACAACAATAATGCAGTCATATGAGAATTCCAGGCCAAAGAATAAGGGTGAATTGTCAAAGTTGAGAATATATTTGTATTTTTTTTTTAAAGCCGTCATTCTCATGAACTTTTTCATTGTATCCCTAAGTTCAATGATTTTGGTAATGATGAAACTGCAGTTGTTTACAGGGGTTTCCCGCCAAACTTCTGAGGTGAATTTATGTCTGGTGTTTTCGAATATACTTATCCTTTTTGCAATAGAGTCGTAGCGAGTCTTCTTAAAGCGTACCTGTGACACCCCATCCAACTTGGGCAGTGTCGCTGAATCTAAAGCAAGGTATCCGGTTAATCCTCAACTTTGGGTTGATGAGTTATGATTCTGGAGTATTAAGGCATAATGTTTTGACTTACATCACCAATTTAACTCATAATTCTAATTTATTGAATTAGTTTATTATAGATTTATTGATATTTTTTTTTATCTGTTATATAATATTTAAACTAATGTATACTTTATCTGTAATTAAAATTGTTATTGTAATAAATAACCGGTAACTTAAATCTATTGAAATTAACTTTTAAATTAGATTACAAATTATTAAAATATTATAAAATTGAATTTAACGATATTTAATTGATTTGATATTTTTAAAGGTAAATTCAATATTTATAGATAATATCATTTTGATATTATTTTGATACTGAATTAATATTAAAATAATATTATATTGATATTGCATTTATTAAAAAAAAATCATTATTGTTATAACAATATCAAAATGATATCATTTCGTTATATCAAAACGATATCATATTAATATCGTATTTACTTTCTATTTTTCATTATTGTTATAACAATATCGAAATGATATCAATTTGATGTTTCGTCAATATCGTTATGATGTCGATTAGATAATTATAAAGTGATATTTTTACGATATCATATTGATATTGAATTAATGTTGGAACGATATCATATTAATATCGTATTTACTTTCTATTTTTCATTATTGTTATAACAATATCGAAATATCGAAATGATATCGATTTGATGTTTCGTCAATATCGTTATGATGTCGATTAGATAATTATAAAGTGATATCTTTACGATATCATATTGATATTGAATTAATGTTGGAACGATATCATATTAATATCGTATTTACTTCCCATTTTTCAAAAAATTTATTGTTGTTATAACAATATCGAAATGATATTGATCTGATATTTTTTCAAACAAATATCTTTACGATATCATTTCGATATATTGAATTAATATTGAAATGATATCATTGCGATATCATAATGATATCATTTGCAAATCGATATCGCCACGATATTTATTTAACATCATTATTATATCAATTCGGTATTGTTTAAAAATTCAAGGTTTCTGTAAAGATCATTGACCATCTTTATGAGTATTGTGACATTAAGAGTGAAAGCAGGAAGATCTAGGTTGAGAACAGGATCAAAACGAAGCCTTATGACCAGTAACATCAGCATAAAATCTTTGTTAAGAATTGATAGGACATGTAAAACAGTTATGGCGTTTAACAGGATGGAAAGAAGGTAAGTATTTGTTATATAATTCACGCAGTTTATCATTACTAGACCAGGGACAAGAAGGTTGTTGATTAGCACGTGATGAGGCACATCGTTCAAGATTACAATCAAGTCAACCACAATAATGGCAAAGAGAGAATACTTCATTTAGTTCATGCCAGGTAAATCCAATATCTTTAAGGGCACAAGTAATACCTATAGCAGATTCTTTCGTAGTTGCAGACGAGAAATATACATAAACATACATACGGTTTAAGAGTGTATGAATTGTAAGAGAAGGAGATATTAACGCTTTTAGCAGAAATTTTATCAGCGATTTTAGTAAGGTCAGCGATAACTGAACTGCGAGGAAGACTGGCAAGAAAAACAACATGATTGTATCTAATAGTGTATTGATCAGATGAGCAACAAACAAGGCAGACGTGTAGGTAATAACCAGTACAAAGAACAGCCCACATGTTTTCAAATTATTCCATAGAAGTAGGGGATTAAAAAATGGTATTACAGAAAAGAATTGGGATAATGAGTATAGTATGGTGACATTTGGCAGTGTGTAACATAAAGGTGTGAAGCATACTCAGATGATAAATAGACATCTGGCCAAACTGCTAGGCTGAGCCTGGACTGAGGTGTTTATTTATCATTTGAGTAAACTGTTACATAGTAATCCATACTATACTTATCACGCTAACCCGACTAAAATTGCTTGTCTAAACCTTTTCAAAATCCTACAATTAGTTTCATCAAAATTTTACTATAGATTTATTATAGTTTCGGCAGAGTTTCAGCAGTTTTGGCATTTATAATAAGTTTCGGCAGTTTTGCTTTTCTTCAAAATTTTGCCAGTTTTTTAATATAATTTTAATATAGTTTCGGCAGAATTTCGCTTTTTGACGAAATGCTATCTTGCCTAAACCCTTAGATTTTGGCAAGCAACCTTAAACCCGACACTACTCATCTTCATAACACTCATTCAAAACTATATACGCAGTACAGTATAGTTTAAAAGACGTGTTCAGCAGTAGGTAACAATACCATAATGAAAAAAAATGCCCCTTAACTGTACATCAGTGACAAAGAGAGGGATGTTAGTAACTATTAGGGTATGCAGCTGTCCATCTACTTTTTTAGCAAATGCATCAGGAAATTATATAATGCAAAAAGTTGTGCAAGTTTACACATCATAATATTTCGTAAGCTTCCAGACCCGCCATAAGTTTGCATAAATGTAATATTTTATAACTTTTTAAAATATTTCAAAATATTACGATATGCAAAGCTTCGTAATTTTATGATTTGTAATATTCCGTAATTTTGCGGTTCGCAATATTTCGTAATTTTACATAATATTTCATAAGTTTTCAGACCCGCTACAAGTTTGCGTAAGCGTAATATTTTATAACTTTTTAAAATATTTCAAAATATTACTATATGCAAGGTTTCATAATTTTACGATTCGTAATATTCCATAATTTAGAGCTCTGAATCAAGTCAGGTCAACCCAGATGACCCATCAGATTGACCCGAATTTTTCAGATCAGATCAGAAAATTGGTGAACTAATATCGGGTCAGATTAAATATTTAACCCGATCTGATCAACCCAGATTAAAATCAGTTAAATATAGTGTAACCTAAATTGATAAATAAATAGATTATCAATTCCGTTAACAATCTTTTTTTTAAAAAATTTTTTTCAAACTTTACTATTTACATGATGTCTGGAGAGAAACGTAATAATGAATTTGGTGAATCTTCTAATCCCAAACGTTATCACTATAAAAATGAAGAAGAAGAAGAACTTCAAGATATTCCTGATTTGGATACAGAAATTCAAAATGATAATCAACTTGAAAATAAAGTAGATGATACTTCAAATTCAGTTCTAAGTACATTAGATGAAACTAATAAAAAAACAAGTATCGTATGGAATCATTTTGATAAATTTAAAGATGATAAAGGAGTAATATGGGCGAAATGCCGATATTGTGGGTAAATAATTATTAATTAATTATTTTTTTTATTTTATAAGCGTAATTACACCTGCTAAATAAAATTTTATTTTAACTTAAATTTAAAATATTAATAGAGGGGGTAAATATAATATGAATAATGGAGGTTCAACGGGAAATTTAAAACGTCATCTAAAATTACATCCAGACAAATTCGATCCCTCCATGGCAAAACAGGCAGAATTTATGAAAAATTTTTTACAAGAGGGTAATCCACAAATGGTATGTAAATATAATAAATATTTTCAAGTTTTTTAGATATAAGTAACTAACTTATTTAATTTATTGTAGACGTTTACTAATAAAAATTTTCGTGATAAACTTGCTTTATGGGTTGTTGCAGATGATCAACCATTTACCGTTGTTGAATCTGATGAATTTCATGATCTAATTAAACTATGTAACCCAATGGCATTAATTCCATTAGCAGATACAGTTAGAAATGATGTTTTAGATACTTTTAAAAATTATCAAACAACTATGCAAAATTTACTGCAGGTTAGTAAAAATTAAAAAAATCTATAAATTACTAAATTATTAATTAATTACTAAAATAACTACTTTAATTAAAGAATTCTCCAGGAAAAATAAGCTTTGCATTAGACAGGTGGACCTCTCCAAATGTTATTAGCTTTCTTGGAATAACCTGTCACTATATTGATGCTGATTGGGATTTAAAGGATATTCTTGTCGATTTTGTTGATCTTTCTGGTCCTCACTCGGGTGAAAATCTAGCAAATGTATTCACAAAATGTCTTCAGGATAAAAAAATTCTCACAAAAGTTAGTATTTTTTTATTATAAAAATATAAAATAATTATGATACTAATAATACAATATATTTAATTAGATTCTAGCAATAACGACGGATAATGCAGCAAATAATGATACTTTTTTTAAAGAGTTCGAAAAAGTATGCAATGAAAATCGTATAGATTTTCACTATAAACGAAATCATGTGAGGTGTGTTGCACATATAATAAATCTTGCCGTTTAAGAAATATTGAAACATATTAAAGCTGGAGAAGCGCAAGATGAAGATTCTATTTTAGAAAATCTTTCAAGTGGAACGATTAGCACAAATAAAGTAATACCTAGGGTAAGAAGTAAATAAAAAAATAATACATTCGTATTGTAATTACTAACACTTCACACTTATAAATTATTTAGTTGAGGAAACTTATTGTAAAAATACGATCCTGGCCACAGCGTCGTGATCGATTTTTCCGTCAATGCAATCTTAACCCAAATTTTAAAACATTAAATCTTATTTTGGACGTTAAGATGCGCTGGAATTCTACCTATCTAATGTTACAACGCGCCTTTGAACTTCAGGAAGTAAGTATAACATTATAATTAACTATATTTAAATAAATAGTATATTAATTTATTAAATTTTTTATAGCCCCTTGAAGAAATTACAGCTATTGATCGTGAATTAGAAGAATTTACTATTTTTACAGATGAATGGGAAATAATTAAAGAATTATGCCGCATATTTGAGGTAAATTTTTTCATTTATTTTATCGCTTATTTATTAAATTATACTAATTATTTATTATAATTTGTAATTTTAAATTTTTCACAAAGCCACTGAGCATATGTCTAAATCAAATTTCATTACACTCTCCTCATCTATTCCTGTCTATAATGTTTTGTTAGATCACCTTGAAAAACTGCTAGATACAAATGATCGTAACTTCTGCCCTAATTTAGAAGTGCGAAATGCTTTAAGAAAAGGATACAAAAAACTTAAAGTATATTATGCCAAGACAGATGATTCCTATGTTTATCCAATCGCTACAAGTAATTATTTTTATTTTTTTTTACTAAAAACTACTTAATATTATTTATTAACTCTTATAAATTTTTAAGTATTTGATCCACGAGTAAAATTAAAGTACTATCAACAGCAGGATTGGGAACAAGAATATATTGATGCTGCACAAAAAATTGTTACAGATACATATAACAAGAATTACAAAAATAATTTATGTCCTAATTTTGTTGATGAATCTGAAGATCAGAATGATTTTTTCGGTATTTTTAATTTAGACAATAATCATGACGAAGATGAACTAGAAGAATATCTTCGAAAACCTGTTGTTGCATTTAAAACAGATCCACTACAATAGTGGAAAGTAAGTAATTCTTTAATATAATTTTAAACAACTGCATATATATTAATTAAAAATGTTGTACATAGGCGCATGAAGCCACTTTTCCACATCTTGCAAATATGGCACGAGACTTCTTAGCGATTCCAGGTAAAAGTAATTTTTTTTAAATTTTTTTTTTTAACTTTCTTATAATTTTTAATTGCAGGATCAAGTGTGCCTGTTGAAAGGATATTCTCTAGTGGAACTGATTTGATAATAAAAAGGCGCTCTAGTTTAAATCAAGAATCAATTCGAGTCTGCATGTGTCTTAAAAACTGGATCAATAAGGCAATAAAATTAATATAAATTATTTATTTTAATTAATTATTTAAATATTAATACGTAATCATTTTTTATATAGAAATTTATAAATAATAATAATTAAGAATTTACTTTGTTGTAGTAGAGTTAAATAGTTTTAAAGTTTATATAATATAATTGTTGTAATAATGCATTAATATGAATAAATTTGCGAAATTTGCTAAATAAATTATACAAATTAATAAATTAAAAATCTGGTACGAAGTCTGTAATCCTAAAAGTAAAAGTAAACCGTCTATAAAAATTAAAAAGAAGATAATAAAGAATGTTAATTAATGTTTTTAAATTAAAAAAAAATAAAAATTTTAAAAACAATTATATACCTCAGTAGTAGATATACATTATTCTAATATTTAAATCAAGAAATTCAGCATTTCAGCTGAACAAACATCTAAAAAAAAGAAATTTTTAATCGACAAAAATATTTTTGACTTTTGCAATGGGTCAGATCGGGTCAGATCGGGTATCCGATCCAACCTGTTTCAGGTCAACTTTTTGCCTAACCTGAAAAAATCAATCAGGTCAGGTCAGATCAATTACCCGACCCAACTCGACCCATTCGGAGCTCTACTATAATTTTACTGCGTAATATTTCGCAACTTTTTAAAATATTTCAAAATTCTATGATGCATAATGCTCCATAATTTGATGATTCGTAATATTCTGTGATTTTATATAACTTAATATTTTGTAATGTTTCAAAATATTTTAATAAATAATACTTCATTTTCTGTACTATAAGTTTATATAATGTATGTTTTATTAGATATAATTTTATTAAATCATAAGAAATTACAAGTATTTATTAATATATACAGAATACATAAAAGTAAAAAAAGAAAGAGTAAAGAGTAACAATATTATTAGACATAAAAAGAAGAGAAACAGTTATAGTAATGTTAGTATTAGATATAAAGATAAAAGAAATATTGTTATTATTGTTAGTATTAAGGTAAAAAGAGTTAAAGAAACAGTAAAAGGAGTAAAAGAAACATGGATATTATTGTTAGTATTAAAGTACAAGTAAAAAGGAATAAAGGAAACGTAGATAGTATTGTTAGTATTACGACATAAAGTAACAAAGAGGTAAAAAAAAATGCGTTAATATTAAAATAATTAGTATTAATAAATAAATATTTCTATACCTGCAAAGTAATTGAACAAAAGAATAAAAAAATAAAGAGAAAGGAAAAAATAAACATGTTGTTAGTATTGTTAGTATCGTTAATATTAAAGTACAAGTAAAAAGGAATAAAGGAAACATGGATATTATTGTTAGTATTACGATACAAAGTAACAAAGAGGTAAAAAAAAATGAAAATAATTAGTATTAATAAACAAATATTTCTATACCTGCAAAGCAATAAATTATGAAATATATGTAAATATATTGTATATAATTAAAGAAATAATAGAAAGAAGAGACAAAAAAATTAAAAATATTGAACAAAAGAATAAAGAAATAAGAGACAAAAATAAATAAGACAAAAAACGCATGCATGATTAAATGATTAATTGCCGATCCGCATGTGATAGGTAGAAATTTTGTATAACTACTGCGGGGCTATGATTTATAATTAAAATTAACCCGTTCTGAATCTCGCGTTCCCCAATTTTAAAATGTCAAAAGAACACTTTACTCCTAGAAAACTTGTTACTATTGGTAGCCTGGTGCCAGAACTTCATTATGGTCCTTTTTTACGAGATTGGTGGTATTTTTCTGACTCTTAAATTCAAGATTCTCATATTTATGCTATTCCAATAAGACTTGGCTTTCAAGTTGCTTTAAAATTCAATCAAAAACACTTTATTATTAGAATAGTTCGCAACTTAGAAAATCCAAATATACCAGGTTTCATTTGTGAAGGAGAAGGAATTAATAGTGGAGTTTTATCTAGTTCTTCTGCTGCTATTAATACTATTTATGGACGTGTATTTGGTAATAAAAGTAAAACAAAATATCTGGGAGCAACAATGTTAGGTTTTCATAATCCTTATATGATTCAACAAATGCTCAATAATGTAGATTTTCGTCCTTTTACTATTTGTTTATATGGTATTAAAATTTTTATGGCGTCTATTCCAGATAATAATAATTACGAAGGATTTGCATCTAGTTTTATGTATAAATACAAACAAAAACAAAGCGTAATATGGCAAAAGATTGAAGGAGGATTGTTTTCAATTAGTATTTTTCAAGATGGTGAAATGGTAAAACAATTTCAAGATATAACAGCTTCTTCAGTTTGGAATCAAACTAATTTATTGCGAAATTGTGATGGAGTTGATCTTTTTGGAATTAACCATCCACTTGTGCAGTTCAAGTTTAAAGAACAATATGAAAGATTATTCCCTAAGACCTGTACTCTTGATGATTGGAATAATGAAAGAATTATGCGACACATGTTCAAATTATATCTAAAAAAGCATGTGCCCAGAAATGAAGATCTTTGGTATCGTGTTTTGTATCATTGGTATAATCAAAAAAGTACTATTATTGAAATAAAAAGTTTTATTTGTGATGTTTATAATGATAATCATAAAATTAGTATGCGTGAATTTCGAGCATGGAGAGCAATGTTTGAGGCAATTGGATGTAAAAATATTACCCCATTTGAAAGAGATATTTCTGATGTAAGTATTATTATTAAAACTGATCCCATTTTTTATTCACTATTTAATTACAAAATATTCTTGTAGATGGAATTTTGGAGCCGTGCTAAAGATCCTAAAGGTGATATTGAAACAATATTCAATTTATTTTCAAATGGACTTTTGAATACCAAACTAAATTCAACAATAAGAAATAATGAATTTGAAAATTACAAAGACACTACAAATGTTTTTTGGTATTCATTGCGTGAAAGTCTTGATTCTAATCCTAATGGTTCAAATGGAAAAATTCGAATTTTATCAATAGTTGCAGAGAATTTTATATACGAGGAATTGATGGAAAATTTACAGGTACCTTTTTTTAAGGTCACATGATTTACAGACACGATAAATTGATATTATTTATTATATAATATATACTAAATAACAAGAATATATTTTCTTAAATTTCACCAAAAACAATTCATGCTGCTCATGAACATCACCGTAAAAATAGTCCAGGATGTAAAGCCCTTGATAAGCCTATTATTGTTCATAAAAAAATGGCCGAAATTAAAGAAAGAGAATTTGAATTATTTTTTGCTGATAAAGCAAACGTAAATATGAGTTCATATCATATTGACAAAAAGACACAATTACCTGTTCTCTATCTTAAAGACCAAAAAAGTGCATTATGGGAAAAATTCTCAGCTATATATCCTGATGGAATGAAACGAACTTCCTTTATAGCTCGTTTACAAAATGGATGATTCAAATATCGGGATGATTTAGGAGGACTTTGTCTTATTTGTAATGATTATGCTTATCAACCATTTGAAGATTTGATTAAATTAGTATCAAATAATATTGTGGATAAAAAAATAAAGGTAAAAAACGTTGAATAATTACCTTGTATTATTATTTCATACAAATTCTAATTATAAACAGTATTATTATTAGAATGAATTGATAACTCAACTGGAAATGCTTCGCCGTCACTTAAAAAAAGATTACGAAAATGAATTATTAGTATATAATAATGGCACAACAAAACATGTGGATTGCATAAATCACTGTTTACTGTATGCATTTGGCGAATGTGTAGAGCAACATTATTCACGTTGTACAGCATGTGATCAACTTTTTGAAGTTTTTACAACTCTGTCTCATATATTAGGGGATCCACACAATACATTACTTTCAGAATATCGGGAAAAACTCACCTGCTACCTTGCTCATCAAACACGAAAAAGATATTTGAGTGCACAGTTCAACGCGGCATTAGATGAGTTAGATGATCATGGTGCTGTCATCATAGTTGATTACAAAATGCGCATTCTTCCTACAACAGCAAGAGAAACCAAAAGTGAATTTTTTGGTAAAAGGGGTTGGACACTTCATACAACTCTTGTTTTTCAAAAAAAAGACAATGAAAAAATGGACGTCCAAGCATATGACCATTGGTCTTGTGACACTAAACAAGATGCCTGGTTTACAGCATCTTGCTTTGAAGCTGTATTTAATACCATAAATCCTCGTCCACATTGGATTAAAATTATTTCTGACAATGGAGGTCATTATCATAATTCTGAGCTAATGGCTATCATAAGTCATTGGTATGATTGGTATGGAGTTGAAGTACGTGGGTGGATATTTTTGGAACCTGGTGAGGCAAAAACTACTGTAGATTCGCACCATGCAACGGTATGTCAACTGTTGTTTGGTTTCTTTATAATTTTTGTATATTCAAAATATTTTATTTATATAAATAAAAAAGATTGCTCATGCAATAAAGCGATATGTTCGAATTGGTTGTGAACTTACATCAGGTCAAGATATTGAAAGAGCAATAGAAGAATTGAGTGGAACTTCAGTTGCTCAAATTGAACCTAATCGGAATAAAAATAATAACATGATTTTGGAAAAATCATGGTATGAATATTATTTTATTACTAAAATTTATTGGAATTTCCTTACAATCTCGTCATTATTTCACATTTCTTAAATAGCAACGCTAATAATAAAAAAACTAAGACTATACCTGGCATTTCCAAATGGTTTGTGTAGGATTGGCCAATAACTGGAAAGGCTGCAGGTTATGTTAGAGCAAAATCGCTTCCAAACATTGGAGAATGGACAGAATTTTCACCTGCTGACATAAGAACATTTTGTGGTGAAATAAATCGTCCTAATCCTGAATATACAGCACCCACAAAACCAAAGACACCATGGTTAACATCATTGTCAATAAAAAAGATATACAAAAATCATTTGAACATGATGAAACACAAAATTCACTAAATCCAACATCAGGTCAAATGGGGTGGGTAATTTGAATTTTTCTCTTTATAAAATAAAAAAAATAAAATGAATACTAACAATTCGAATATTGATAGGGTTGATGCAGATTTTCCGTTGAAACCTAGTTGGTCGTTAAAAGAAAATCAGAAAATGGGTAACAAAGGGGGAGGTAAACGCATAAGCAAGAAAGTTGTACAATACTTACAGGCTTATTTTTACGCGGGTAATCTCAATCCAAAAGACTGATACACTGCTGAAAAAATGCATGAAAGCCTGTTAGAATTAGTACGCGAAAAGGAACTTAGCGTTGAAGATATTCCAGAGATAAAAACGATAAAAGGATGGATAGGAAGATATAGTGCTTCCTCTAAAAAAGAAATGTCTGAAAAAGCATTGGAGCAAAATGCAATTGAAGAAAATAATTTTGTTGCACGTCAGGAAGAAATAGATACTGAAAGTACTACTCACAGTAGAGCCAAAAAGCGGCAAAAAAGAAGCTAAATATAATGTATTTTGAATTTTTTAAACCTTTATATAAACTGAAAAGTATTATGAAATCTGCTGTTCCCTTATATAAAACTCTTTAAAATGAAATGAAAAAAAAACTTATTATTATTTTAGTGGCTTTTTTAACATGTAGTACATGACGTTATTTAATATCTACTTTTAATAACAAATGCGTCAAATTTTTTGGTTAACGCAAAGTGATGGAATTAGCAGTGATCTACATTAAATTGCCCCACGTTTTACTATGTTAATTCCTACCCATTATATACGAATCGGCAATTAAATCACATGCAAAGATCAGCCTAATTTTGATTGGCCAGAAAATACGATATCATAAATTACAGAAATCTGCATTTTAAAAAATCATGTACATCGTACAGAAATTGTATATGCACAATTACTAAATATATTCCCTTATGATAAATTAAAAATTATTAACACAAATTCAACACAAATTTAACAAATTTAACGAAATTTGGCCAAAATTAACAAAATTAACAAAATTTGGCCAAAATTAACAAAATTTTACCAGAATTATCAACACAAATTAAACACAAATTGAACACAAATTTCAGTCACGATTTATTTATGTCACGCCTGTGTTGTTAAGAATTAAATAAATAAATCTGCAATCATTTTATTTATTAAAACTATATTTTATTTATTATGGTAAAAAAAATGCTATTATTTGATACATGTAAAAAATGATATTTATTTCTTACGCAACTCATAATTCTCTATTAAACTATTTACATACTGACCATCTTCCTCGGTGTTATAAGAGTCACTAGAAAGTATATCATTGTCAGCTATGCCATCGTTAGCTGCATCATCATTAGGCCTACCATTGTTAGTCACACCATTGTCAGCCGCACCTGCTTCATCATCAGCTGCTCTATCACCACTATCATCTACATCATTACCATCATGAGAATCATTATCTGAATGTGTAAATTTATCCCTATTTTCCAACTTTTACTAAAAATCAACAAATAAATAAATAAACTGTAATTCAAATAATTCACATTTTGCAAATTGTAAATTAAAAACTTACTAAGTTGTTGATTATCTTCGACTTCATTATACTTTCGCTCATTTGAATGTTTTGATTATTAGGATTTAAGTACGTTTCACATATGCTAATTGCCGGTGAGACGAATAGTTGTGAAGTCCGGTGAGGATGTTGAGTGGAGTACGGTAACATTTGTCAGTATATAACATAAAAGGTGTGAAGCGTACTCAGGTGATGAATAGCAGTTCGGCCCACTCTTAATCACGTATTTGGCCTGTCGTATTATTTATCACTTGAGTAAACTGTCACACAAGAGACCGTACTCCACTTATCATCACCACTGGATTCCACAACTTTCTGTATCACTCACTAATCGCATACGCTATTTGTGTTTTTGAGGGATTTTTATTTTCTTTTCGCAACTTATCAATTATCAGTGACATATATGTCATAGGTTGCCCATCTTTAACCTTTTTAAATAGATTGTTGTAACATCTTTTCACCTTCGGCTTACTCTTCCATTCCTGAATCTTTGACGGACTAGCCTGAGTGTTAATAGACAGTAATTTATGCCCAGTTGTTTTAAAAACAGAATACATAACATCTTTGACTCTAGACTATACATGCTGCCCAAATTATTTTGGGATGCCATAATTATAATTTGGGATGCCATAATTCATTCGGTTTATATATAATTTACTATGTAAAGTGCCAAAATAATTTGGGATGCCATAATTGAATTTGGGATTTTACTTATAATTATGGCAGTCCAAAATAATTTGGGTGGCATGTATACTCTAGACGTGAACGTCTCTCGTATGCTTCTATGTTGTTATACTAACTATTAAAAAAAAAATATTAGTATGAAATTTAATAAAATTTATAATCGCTTTAACTTACAATCAGGGCAATTTTTTTTTTGAAAAAAATAATCCATTGATTTTTTTTGAACTGGCATATAAATTCCAGGTTTTTGTCTTTTAAATATTTTTCAGTAGCAAGTTTGTACTCGTCTTGCGAAGGATAAACAAAATTTTCAAATAAAATTTTTGACATTTTCTTAACGAGCTCCTAATCAAATGAGGTTAGCATTTCAGGTTTACATTTATAAAATAATATTCATCTTTATTACCTTTACATACTCCAGATCTATTGTATTATTATTATTTTTGTTATCATTGTTGAGCTTTTTTTTTATGCCCAAGAGACGGGTTTCAAGATTTTTTTGTCTGGTGATAAAAACTTTAAGCTTAGAAATTATTTGCGAATTTGGTTCTTAATAGTTTTTCTATTGTTTTTTTATTAACTTTAACAATAAAATACAATTTAACTATATATTATATAATTTTTTATAAAGAATATGATACATATCATATTATATATACCTTCAACATTATCGTCTGATAATCTTATTCATTTCTCGGCTTCACTATTCTTCTCAGTATTACGTCTTGAGATTCTTTCGTTATCATCAATATTTCATTTTTTGCCACATTTTGTAGCCATTGGAATAATATATGAGGGAGGAGATTTGAACTAAATTCGAAAAGGAGAAAAAGATATTACTAGAAATTTGAAGAAGAACTAGAAATACGAAAGGAGAAAAATATATGAGAAAAAGGGAAAGTCATGAACCAGAAGTTTGAAAATAAGGAACTAAAAATACGAAAAAGGGGAATACATAAATCAGAGGTTCAGAAAAAAGAGGCAAGCTGTCATAATGTCATTTCTGCCATTCAGTCCATTCTATACTAAAAAAGAAAAAAACTTGCGAAATATTGCAAAAAATGGATGAACTAATGTGAAATATTATGAAAAATGAATGAACTAATGCAAAAATTTTGCATCGTGATATTACAAAAAAAATTGTAACACTTTTATGAGAGAATTTTTAAAAAAACTCTCGTAAAAGCATATAGTACAATTGAAGTATTAATCAATACCCATTTATAAAAAAATAACATGTTACACATGTTGGAGCTTTTAAGCATGGCAAAAAAAAGTTGCAGCCAGTAAACTCATTTGGCTGATCAGATCTTGAGTGCTTATAACTGATTATCACATAAATTTGTGGCTGATCATCTATCCATTATTGTAAAATGTGTTAAGCCAATAAATTTGCAGCTGATTATCAGATGATTAGCCAATTGAATAAGCTGTATTAGCCATCCAGATTCTTAAAGCCCGTTACAGCAAATTCAAAATATGCGAAACACTCAGCACTTTTGCTGTCAGGTTCGCAGATTAGCAGATTACCGGCAAGTTGAAATAGTAAACAAAATAATAAACAATATTTATATGTTATATCATAAACTTGTTACATTTATTTTTAGATTTGCCAACCCACGAACTTGGCAAGTTTCCAGTAGCAAAATTGCTGAGTGTTTCGCATATTTAAATTTTGCTATAATGCGTAAATTTGCAAATTCTTGCAGCCAGTTCCATTCATTAATGCGTAAATTTGTGTAGTCGTAGTAATATAATTTTATTAGCACACAAAATCTCATATAAATTGAATAGTGAATTGATACTTTTCATCAAATTTGACGTGTTAATTTAGCAACATGAGTTTCAAATGTCCCCTTTGTATGCGAATATTCAGTCAACGCTTTGCATATACTCAATATACCCAAAAATACTTAAAAAATGTAGAAGTAGAAGTAGAAGATAATGATGATAACAATGATAGTGAAAAATATAGTAGTGAAATAGATACAAGAAGTAATCTAAGTAGTGAATATAAAAATGATAAAGTTGTGGTAATTATGTTATTCCAGATTATTCTTTTTAAAGCTCTTAAGAAAAAGCTCAAATTATATTAGGTGGATAATGATAATGATATACAAAATATGTCATTTGACAGTATTGAAAGTGCAATATCAAAGATGAGCCTTGAAGATAGTAACTTTGAAAATATATTAGATTCATCTGAAGAGCCTGAAATTTTTGAAGAACCCAAAAATCTCAATACCAAAACTTGCACAGAATTTTCTAATAATGCTTAGATCTAATGTTATTAGTAACAAAATATAAAATAAACAATAAAGGTGGTAATGAAATAATATGTTTTTTTAATAAACATTCAAATCTTACAGAATCACCATTACCAAAAAATATTGAACAGGGATGAGCATTTATGAATAATATGAAGTTTTTTAATCTAGAATTTAGTAAAGTTCTTATAACAAAACATAAGGATAAAGATTATTTTCTTTATTATCAAAACTTAATACAGTGCATCAAAAATATCTTAACTGTTCCTGACATAACACAAAATTTTGTGCTATCTTACGAAAACTATGAGGTAAATAGTAAATATTAGTTAATTCAATAATTTAAATAATATTTATTTTAATTTATTTATATTATTTTATAGTATAATAAAAAAAGTATTTACAGTGAACAAAACACTGGAAAATGATGGAAAACTATGCAAAAATCCTTACCTACTGGTTCCAAATTATTATCAATTATTTTATATTCAGATGCAACAATTACAGATACATTAGGAAAAAGTCAATTGCATCCAATATATATTACATTAGGTAATATCCCAATATGGCGTTGTAATAAACAGGATGCAAAGCAACTTTTGGAATATTTACCAATTTTAGAAGCTGCAAATAAAGATCTAGTTCATGATACCTTTCATAAATCTTTACGTCATTTACTAGAACTAATTATTTTATTAAAAAATGGTATAGACCTTTTTATAAATAATGAAAATACCTGGTTTTATCCTAGAATTTCAACTATTATTGCAGATTGGCCAGAAGCCGCAAGTTTTTGTTTAGTTTATAAATCCTCCAATTCAAGCCTTCTATGTCACTTCTGTTTAATTAAAAAGGACAATCTTGCAAATATAGACTTATCAGTTAATGATGTAATACTAAGAACTCATGATGAAATGCGTAAATATTTTGAAAATGATACACAAAAATCTGTTTGCATAGAATCTGTACCTAATTTTTTTTGGGATTTGCTGTAAGTATGCAAAAGTAAAAATAATTATAATAACATATATATATATTAATTATAAATATTTATATTATCAAGGAATATAAATATCTACTTGGCTACTGTTTCTGATAGAATGCATCATTTAGATTTGGGTTTATTTCATTATCAAATTATCTTCATGTGCGATGTCTTAAAATTGCAACATGTTAATGGTAATAAATTAGTTGAAGAAGTAGATTACCGTCTAGCAGCAATCCACGTTTTCCTGCCATTAAAATTTTTTCTAATGGACTGCAGTCAATTGTAAAATTAACTGCTAATGAATATCGAAGTTTGATGAAAGTCATAATATTTGTTATTAATAATTTATATGATGAAAATAATAATGAAGTAGATAATTTTGTAAATAATAATGATTTTGCGAAATTGTACAAATATTGGAATGAAATGTATATTATTTTAAGTAGATATGAAGAATTTAGTGAAAGTGACTTGGAGAAATTTAATGTATGTATTAAAAATTGAAAATTTAAATTAAATAAATTAAATTAATTTAAATTTTAGGATGCAATATATAGATAGGCCCGGATGCTTGTCAAGGCTTTTAAATTTGTTTCTCCTTCCAATTTGAAGTTACCTAAATTGCATTCATGGTAAGGTTGCTTGGTTAAACTCATTTTAACTTTTGACAAAAGTCTAAACTTTAATTAGTAATAGTTTAAACTATGACAAAAGGTTTGATAATAGCTAAATGTCTAAACTATGTCTAAACTTTCTAATTAATAAAATTTAAAATAAATAATTATTAATACATTATTATATATATTTAAATAAATTTTTTATAAATAAATATTATATAATTATTAATAAATATAGTTAGACTTTTATATAGTAACATTTCATATAGTTACATCATATAAAATTTCTCCTTATAATCATACCTTTGGGAAAATCCAATTTATATACTTATTATATAAAAAAACCTTTATATAATTACATCATAGTAAAAGCCTCTATATAGTTACCAATTTTTATAGAACTGATTAAATAACTATATAGAGATCTGACTGTACTAATAATAATATATAAAAAGTAAAATTATAAAACTGGTTATTAATTAAACTTACTATATATTTTAATATATATAATGATTTAAATAATTAATATAATGTATATTTTTTTTTTTTTTTTTTTAAATGTTGAATCATGTACCATTTTATTAGAATATATTCGGATTACATAATAATCACAAATATTCTATGAATGATACTTCCAGCACCAGGCCAGTCCGATCAAACATTAGATATTATACTACTAGTAGAATTAAGAATAAAAGTAATTAAAAGCAAACCAAAATAACCTACTATAAACTATAAACATAATAATTAAAATAAAAATAAAAAACACCAACAAATACAAAAATAAAAACAAAAATAAATATAAAAATAAAAATATTAATAAAATACAATTAGTAATAGAATATATGTCTGAAATTATAAATATAATTGAGAACAGAATAAGAATATTATTTTGGAACTATCAATCCAGTAATTTCTTGCTCATGTATAATGTAACCTTATCAACTTTCTTTTTTATCGGAATCCAATTCTCACATATGTATTTCCTTACAAAGGTATCCATTGATTTCTTTACCAAGGAGACTGACCTCTGTAATTGATCTATTTTTCCTGTTTGTAGATTTTTAACTTTATTTGAAAGTTTATTTGAATTGTCTTTTACTTTGGATTCTGAAGGTTGATTTGAATTGTCCTTTTCCTTGGATTCTGAAGTAATTTTATCTGTCCTGGAAATGCCTCTTCTTTTCATCTAAAATAACTTGTTCGCATCTTGGTTTCCATATTAATTCTTTAAATGCTAAGATAAATCTAATTAAAATATTAGCCATAAGTGTCTGTGCCTCTGTAAGAGATATTTTAAAATCTTTTTGTAATTTTGTTGTTAAAAGAGTTTCAACTTTCACTTCTAATGCCAACTGTTGAAACTTTTGAAATTTTTCTGATTTTGCTGTAACTCCTAATATATTTTGTAATACTTTTTTAATAAAATCTTCACCTTATCCTCTAATTTGTTTTTGTTTCAAGCATATAATTATAGATTCTTTTGTTGTAATCTCCAATATTTTTTTCCAAGCCACCTCATATGCCTGACATTCAAATAAATGATTCCAATTTTCTTTTTTATTACACTTCATAATACATTTCATTTCCTTGTAGAGTCTTGGTTTTCTAATTGCTAGAATAGATCCTAAAGAAAGGATTTGTGAAATAATTTTGCTATAAAGGTCCATAAATAGTTAAGTTGTATGCTAATGCAGTGAAATCCCTTGCAATAATGGAAAATAAGCCAAGTAACTTTCCAGTCTATCTGATTAACATTCCCATAACATAATTCCCTGATTATTTTTTAATAATGACCATTCAGTAGCTTCACCTGTAGCTAATATTTTCAAAATGAATCTTCTAATATTAACTTCAATAGAATTATCTATAAAAACAGGAAAGTAAGATATTATATTATTAATAAAATCTACATTATTCCTGAATAAATTGTTTCCACATTGGCCTTTCTTTGCTAATTTATCAGCTATATCATTGCCTGTTATGCCACTATGACCTTTTATTTTAACCAGCTTTAAATTTATAGCTGCTTCTTTGATCAACATAATTATTTTAATAATGATTAAATTATTAGTCTTTTTAAGCCATGTTCTAGTTGTTGAATTAAAAGCTGAATTAATTGAATTTATAGCACCTAAGCTGTCTGTATAAATAGTTACATTAGAATTTTCTGGTGCTGTCAATAATGCTAAGAAAATAGCTACTATTTCTGCCCTGGTTGATGATGGCCATAAAGATAGACATGAGTATACTGAAAATTCTCCTAATTCATTGTTTGTATAGAATGCTGCTCCTAAATCCACAGTAGTATTATCTGTTATATGTGAAAGATTGTTATTACTTATAGTTCGATTAGCTAGTGATCCATCTGTATAATATTCAATATTTTTCAATGACTTTAACTGATGTCTTATATTTGTAAGTTCTTGTTTAAGTGTATCTTGTTCTATCCATCGATTAATCCATAGGGCTAAATTGTCTCCATTCAAATTAATTGTGGGTATTTTTTCCAATTGTTGTATATCAATATTTTCTGAAATATTTTTGGCTCTATTTAGTGATTCCACTATATAATACCAGTCAATATGTGTGGTTGCACCTGTTGAAAAGTGAATAAAAATTGGTAATACTAATGCATTATGTTGATTT
Source organism: Rhizophagus irregularis (assembly GCF_026210795.1). Classification (NCBI taxonomy): domain Eukaryota; kingdom Fungi; phylum Glomeromycota; class Glomeromycetes; order Glomerales; family Glomeraceae; genus Rhizophagus; species Rhizophagus irregularis. Next base: position 2,042,782 of record NC_089444.1, on the reverse strand, counting down.
ATTGTGATCATTTTTGGATGTTCCTGTTTCTGAATAATTGCTTTTTGAGGGTTATCTAAATATATTTCAATATTGCAAACTTCTATGTTTAAACATTCAATTTTTTCCCCATTTTTCTTAATATGTGTTCTTTTCTTAACAAATCCTATTGAGACTTCGTTGTTTTTATCTTTTATTATAACGTATGGGTGTTTTCGCTTGTGTTTTGATACTGGTTGTAATATATTACTCAGAAAATTAAACAAGGAATGTTTAGACATTTCTGGAGCTGATATTTTCTTGATCCATCGAGTTAATAATTGAAACCATTTAGCTATACGCCCTTTGGCTGATAGCCCTGCAATGAAACGATAACACGCCCAACTCATAGTATGTCCAGAAGGCAGTATTAATTGGCTAGCATATATGAGTGGATATGAATTTGAAGTTCCAATTTTTCGTAGTAAATTGAGACATCTATGTGTTATAAATATTTCTTTAATGAGCATATTTCCACCACTAATGATCCACGTTGACCTATTTATGTAATCTTGTTGTATGATAATATTTAATTTCCAGGCTGTAATAATATTATGTAGGCTTAGATTAGATTTTGCTTCTTGATGTCCCAGAAATAATGATCCTGATTCATGTTCAAAAATATTATCATGTATGGCCAGTCACAACTGTGCAGCCCTACATCTTATCATTATAGATCTAGATGCCAGTGAATTACTATTTATTAGATATGTAAAAGCAGTGATCTGATTTGCACATATTTGATCCTATGGATTATTAATTCCTAAAATATATCGATGATATAATGCTGATGTTGGATAGCTTCTAGGCAACCCACATATCTGCTTAACTAATTTGATCACTAGAGTAAATAAATGATTCCATTCATTTTCTGATAATGTCATTAATTGGGCTACATATACTACTCTTGGAATAAGAACGTGATTAATAAGATACGCAATATGTCCCACTGTAATGCGTTTTCTTCTAATAGGATTTAAAAATCTTTCAATTATATCTTGAAATCTTTTGATGGATCTTTTCCTTGAATTAGAAGAAGAAAAATAACATCCTAAATACCGTATCTCTTTATCTGTAGCTTGGACCTTTGAGTTATCACGTCCAATATTGATATATAACTCATCTCTAGGTAATTTATTTGGATTTATTACCATCAGCTCAGATTTTTTTCCATTTATATCTACATCATGGAGATAATAGAATTGTGTGGCTATATTAATTGATGCCTGAATTTTATCCCCTGAACTATCCAAATAACTTGTATCATTCATATAGGCTATAACTGGTACTCTTAGTCTATATTGTTGCCATGTTGATCGATCCTGAATGTCTGAGGGCCATGTATTCGCCATTTCATACCCTTGTTGCTGATTGCATGCTTGTTGAATAGCTACGAGTAATGGATCGTAAAAAATTCTCCAGAGAAGAGGTGAGATCGCATCACCCGATCAATACCATCTCCCCCTATGAAGGTTGGACTAGGGCCAAATGCTGTTATTACACTCATTTGTCTATTTTTGAATAATCCTGTAATCCATAAAATGAATTTTTCTGGTATGTCTAGCCTTCTTAGTGCTAGTTGTAAACTCTCCAGGCTAACTGAATCGTATGCTTTCATCATATCTTGGGTTACCACCCAAAGTTCTCGTCCATTCTCCCTTGCATCTTCTATTATATCATTCATTAAACGTAATGGTATTGCTGTGTCTTCCCCTTTAAGACCGCAAAAATTTAATCCGCGTAATACTTTATTATTTGTCAAAATTGTGCTTAATCGATTTGTTAATAATTTGGTTACAGATTTTCTGATATTATCTAACAACGCTATGGGACGTGTGTTGGCTAAAATATAATCAAATTTCTGCAGTTTTGGAATTGGATGAATGAGCGATTGTTTCCATTGTTCTGGCACAACTCCTAACTTCAAAGATAGATTAATGACCTTTAATATAATGGAACTAGATTTGTCTGAAATGTGTTTGATTATAGTGTATCCGATGCTTGAAGGACCTGGTGCTGAGTTCGTGTTTACCAGTTCAAGTGTTCTTTGCCATTCTTCTAACGTTATCTCATCCATCAAATTAGCCATACACTCAGTGAATTCACCTTTTGGCCTATATATATTGCTCCAGAAAGCATCCTGTTCTATTGATTTGGTATTACGTTTTCGTAAAATTCCTGCAAAAGTATCTTTTGCATGGGTTCTAATTGTTTTAGGATCAATTGCTAATCTAACACTTTCATTTTTGTTAGAAATTACTGCTCGATCTATAATGATGTGTTCCTTAACAGCATCTTGTGTGGAAAGTAGCCACTTAGGAATATCTGAGTGTATAATGTTGCATCGCTTTTCTATGCTCTCTTGGATCTTACTTAGACGTTGTGCCTGTAAAAAATTTTTGTCTATTTTGCTTCTTTGTTTAACTACACCTTTAACATTATTAATCCATGTGTCTCTAAAAAGATCATGTGTAGGAATAATAAGTTGTTCATACTTATCTATGAAGTTATCATATTCTTTCCTTCTGTAATCATCATTGTATTTATTAAATCTATTCAACCAATAATCTATCCAATGAGCATCTTTGGCAATAAGGTAATCCTGATCTTTACATATTTTCCTAATTAGACTTTCCAATTTAGTAGTATGTCGCATAGTTTTATCTGCAAATGATAACTTATGTCTTGTATTGCGACTTCCTGGATATTTAACTAATTTCATGGGAAGCTCTATGTTCATTGCTATAGAAATAGCGCTCATAACATTATTCCAAAGTTCATTGAATCTTCGTTTTATTTCTTCTCCATCATTGTCCTTTCCGTCCCTTAATTGTATTTCACAATTAAATCCATCTATTAGTTGTTGGAAATCCCATGCTTCTATTTCTCTATCTAAAGTTTCGGTAAAATTTTCCCATTGTACATTGGTTATTTTACTAAAATCTACTATTCGTTTGTTTTGATGTTTATCTCCTAAATCTGGATCCTGTAATTGATCTGGGACGCAATGCCGGAAATTATTCCTAATGAATCCTGATATGTTTAGTGTTGTTGAAATTATACTATGATGACTGTTGGTGATCATCTGTGATGAATGCACCGAAAACTCTACTGGAATCACATCGGGTTTATGTGTGATCCAGATTTGATCAATCCTCGATTTTGAGATAGGACCTGATTTGCTTTTATTTTTATCCCATTTCTCATGTGTGAATATTTCTGCATCCGGATAAAGACTTCTACACACATCATAAAGACCTAATTGCAATAGTTGTATTAAGAATTGAGATCCTGGTTGTCCGGTACTGGGTGATCGGTCTATCCTATTGTTAATTGTGTCATTAAAATCCCCTAAACCAACGTGCAATACTACGGTGTTGTGAACTGATCGTTCATGTCCCTCCATAGCTATTATCAATTCGTCAATCAAATTTTTTCTCATGTTTTGATTGTTAGAAGCGGCGTATATTGACCAGACCCATATTTCTCTCTGTATGAATAAAAATTTAACTACTAGAATATATGGGGATATGCGTACTACTGAGTAATAATGTTTCATCCATTTGTTATGGATCACAAGTGCCATTCCCGATCCCTTAGTTTTTTGATCACGTTCACTAAAGATTATCGAATAGACCTTTGACTTAATGTCCTGGTTTATAAAATATTCCTGACGATAGTCTGTATTGGTTTCTGATATAGCCATAATGTCGATATTATTTCTTTACCAAATTCCAATAAATTATGAAGTTTCTGTATAGACGGGACACTAGCAATCCCATCTATATTATGTGCTGCAATGTGCATTTCTAAAAACATTGAATTTTTCGTCTCTTGGTCATTCAATTTCCCCTTAACAAATCTTAGCCTTTGTCTTGCTAAGAATGCGTTAATACTTTCTTCGTTTGTCGAGGACTCGACTACTTCTTCTATGTTGTCTTGATCCTTTCAGAAATCCCCCTTTTCAAACGTTAGTTCATTTGTTTCTGGGTGTATATCATTGTCTGCTTCACCACCCACTAAATATTCTTTTTGTTTTTGTTGTTGTGATCGTTCGTCACTTGTGTGTTGTATTGAGGACGCGTTATTGTCCTGATTATTCTTGTAGAGATTGCCCAGAGCTTGGCATTTTTCCCTCCCTTCCATTCTTACTACACGTGTAACTTCGTTTATCATCTTGTGTAACCTTCGTTGTTTTTTGTTTAGACCGGCTAAAAAAAAACTTTCATAGATAGCATATATTAGAATAGAAAGTATCATAAAATTTGTATAAATAGAGAGCGGAATTCAAAGTAATTCCATAGTTCAATAAAATAATATATTATTCAGTCATAATACATATAAATACTATCCAATATAATGTATATTAAATTTTATAATTGTTATATTAAATTATATAATTTATTATAATAAATGGTAAACTTTATTAATTATTATGTAAAAATATGTCTAAACTTTTTACAGTTTTACCAGTTTCATCAGTTTCGCAATTTCGCAAATTTTTAATTTTTTAATAAAATATTTCAACTAGTTTCGATTTCAACAATTGCAATTGTCTAAACTACTTAGTTTCACCCAGCAACCTTAATTCATGGGTTTATCACATTATTGACTCAATATAATCTTATGGCGTAATAAATGGCTATACCACAGAAACTTACGAAAGTCTTCACAAATATTTCGTTAAAATACTCTACCAAATTAGCAATAAAAAAGATGTCAAACCTCAGCTTTTACAAACTGTAAGTATTTGGAAATTTATTTATTGTATATATTTATTATATAACTTAAGATGGAAATTAAATTAATAGATAAAACGTCAAGCAATATCTATTAGAATGTCTCAACATTCAGTAAATCCAGCAAAAACACCTCACACTTGTAAATTTTCTGCAAGACTCTTTAAATTCTCTTTACAAGATGCAAATACATTTTTTAATGGAAAAAAAAATTCTGTAGACAATAAAATGCAGACCGGTTTTGCTAGATTTATAAGTTGTCTGGATTCATATCTAGTTTTACTTGATGGTTTTACAATTATTAGTAAAACCTGAATAAACATATATGGATCGGTAATACTGGAAAATGGTGCCATAATGTGTGCCACAAACAGGTATCATAATAAAGTATGATTTAGCGACATAGCTATTTCAATGAATTCTGAAGAATCAAATGATTATATATCAGACAAAGGACTTTGTTATGGACAGGTATTTTCCAATTTATGTAATAATTTATTATAAAAGTATTAATAAATATTTATTATTTATAGACTTTATTGTTAGCAGAAGTATTAACAGACTTACTGCTAAATCTCGCATTAATTCAATGGTACGATTTTAAATCTAAAAGGAACCCATATTTTATGGATGTCTTCACTTAAAATTGATAGAATTATATAACTTTGTAACTATAGAGTCTATACATAGTGTCGTTCACATAGTACCCCGATTTGATAAACAAAATGAATATTTTGTAAATAAATATATTTTTTAGTCACTTGATATAAAAGTTTTAATTTATTTTAATAAAATTATATCCTTAAAAGAATTTATGGGCACGTTTTTTATATCATAAATAAAATGCAGATTTATTTATTTAATTATTAACAACGTGGATGTGACATAAATAAATCGTAACTGAAATTTGTGTTTAATTTGTGTTCAATTTGTGTTGGTAATTCTGGTAAAAAATTATTAATTTTGGCTAGAGCTCCGCACGGGTTGGATCAGGTCAGGTTACCTGGTTAACCTGAACTGAAATTTTTTTTCAGGTTAGCTCGGGTCGGGTAAACCGTTCTGATCCAATCCGACTTATTTGATCTGAAAGTATTCGGGTTACTTCAGGTAACTTGGGTTACCTGAAGTTTTATTATTAAATATTGTAAAAAAATGTTTTGTAACATTTTTTACTATTGTTTTTATATATAAAATGCTGAAACTATTTGTTTCAGCATTTTTTTTCGATTTTACATGTAAAAGCGCCAGAATAATTAGTTTTGGCATTTTTCTTTTAGATTTTACATGTAAAAATGCTGAAACTGATAGTTTTGGCATTTTTTTTCAATTTTACATGTAAAAGCGCCAGAATAATTAGTTCCAGCATTTTTCTTTTTAATTTTACGTGTAAAAATGCTGAAACTGATAGTTTTGGCATTTTTTTCGATTTTACATGTAAAAGCGCTAGAATAATTGGTTCCAGCGTTTTTCTTTTTGATTTTACATGTAAAAATGCCAAAACTGATATTTTCGGTGGGTTTTTTCAATTTTATATGTAAAAGCGATGGAATAATTAGTTCTGGCATTTTTCTTTTTGATTTTACATGTAAAAATGCTGAAACTGATAGTTTTGGCATTTTTTTTGATTTTACATGTAAAAGTGCCAGAATAATTAGTTCTGGCATTTTTCTTTTTAATTTTACATGTAAAAACGCTGAAACTGATAGTTTTGACATTTTTTTTTCAATTTTACATGTAAAAGTGCCAGAATAATTAGTTCTGGCATTTTTCTTTTAGATTTTACATGTAAAAATGCTGAAACTGATAGTTTTGGCATTTTTTTTTATTTTACATGTAAAAGTGCTGGAATAATTAGTTCTGGCATTTTTCTTTTTGATTTTACATGTAAAAATGTCAAAACTGATAGTTTTGGCATTTTTTTTCAATTTTACATGTAAAAGCGCCAGAATAATTAGTTCCAGCATTTTTCCTTTTGATTTTACATGTAAAAACGCTGAAATTGATAGTTTTGGCATTTTTTTCAATTTTACATGTAAAAGCATCAGAATAATTAGTTCTGGCATTTTTCTTTTTGATTTTACATGTAAAAATGCTGAAACTGATAGTTTCGACATTTTTTTTGATTGTACATGTAAAAACACTGGAATCATTAGTTTCAGCGTTTTCTTTTTGATTTTATATGTAAAAAATGCTGAAACTTTTAGTTTCGGCGTTTTTAATTTATTTGACCCAAATATATGTCAGGTCAACGGGTTGGGTCGGGTACCGACCAGCACTGACCCGATTTGTGTCAGGGCATGAATTTGATGACCTGACCTGAATATTTTGGGTCAACCCGTCGGATCACCCGATCTGTCAGATCAGTTTGCGGAGCTTTAATTTTGGGCAAATTTTGTTAAATTTGTTAAATTTGTGTTGAATTTGTGTTGCGTAATTTTTTATTTATCACAAGGGTATGATATTTAGTAATTGCATGTACGATGTACAATGTACAAGATTTTTTTTATGATTTTTTTAAGAAATGTACGCAAAATATTTAATCAGAATATAATTGTTTTATTTTTATATTGATGATTTTTTTTAAAAAAAAAAAAATTGATTTTTTTAAAATTCAATAGAATGTGCTAATAATAAATTGTTTTATTTTTAAATATGATATATTGATATTTATATTTAAAACAATTAAACATGTACAGTCACGTTAGAAAGTATTGCCTGATTCACTATTACATAGTAAATTACATATAAAAAATAAATACTGAGTTTTAAGATTAAAACAGCTCTTGCATTTTAACCTTCCTAAGGTTCAAATATTGTTATTTTAAAGAATATTATATTGGCTTTATAGTGATATAAAATTTAGAAATAATTAATAAAAGAAATATAAATATATATGCAGCTCATTTTTATATATAAATTTTATTTTTCAGATCTAAAATATATAAAAAAAAACTTTTTTACCTTATAAATAAAATAGCTCTTGCATTTTAACTTTTCCAAAATTCAAACATCAATATTTCAAAGAATATGGTATTGGCTTTAAAATGATATAAAATTTAGAAATAATTATTAAAAGAAAGTTGAATATGTATATAGCCTGAAATTTTCAATTTTTTATATGTTTTACTATAAAATTTGAATCGGGCGATACTTTCCGACATGATTGTACAAGATTTTCAATTATTTTTAAGTGACAGTTTGGTACCCAATAGGTGAAATTTAATAATAACGGTTTATGCAAATCATTGCCAAAAATGGCTAAAACCCGATTTTTGTTAGATTGACATTTTCTCACGTGATATTTAATGAAAATTCTGAATACGGCAATAAGTAGTGTCAATCCTAGCCAAGCCACTTGCAAAGTTGAAATCGCTAAAGTTTATCATCATCGACTTTACTATGAAGGAACACAACATTCTGACTGCAAATTTCCAGCTGATTCAAATATTGAGTGAAATATTTTTGAATAATTTTAACCACAACCGAATTGTATTTGGTTTTTATTTAGTTTTAAAGCCTTTATTTAGTTTTATTTATTAGTTTTTGCGTATAATTTCTTGTATTTCGTTCTAATATACAATTTACATTTCTGCTTATTATAAAGAACTCACATCACGAATATCTTTTACCATGTTTTCTGTAGCTTGTTCTTTGAAGGTTCGTGCATAAGTTGAAATCCAATTTTGTATTGTTGTTATCTTAGGTACATCTTCAGCTTCTAATTCTCCGGATTCAACAAATTTCATCAATTCATTATATATATCCTTTGCTAACATCTTATCTTTTTGGTTGAGATTTCCATTCAAGAAAAAACTTTTTAACAACTCCTTTACTTTCTTTTTCATCCTTTTTTCTTTCCCTTTTCCTCCAAATTTTTGATTGCTTTTTAGCGCCCATCCCATAGAAAATTGAAATTTCACGTCAATAGAACTAATTCAATACAAAACATGTAAGAAATTAATTTGAATTATATTTGTTTTAAGCTTCACATTATTTACTTTGCATCTTCTAATTCATCATTTTCATTATTATTATCCATAAATTCTGGTACAATAGGATCAACCATATCTGTATCTATAGAATGCATTAGCCAAAAGCTCTTAACAAACCTAAAAAAAATATTTTTTACAATTGATCACCTGGTAGAGTTGGAATTGGAATTGTCCAAGCTAATTCAAGTTCAGTTTGTTCAGAAATTTTTGGATGGGGACGAACAATTGGTTTGATGCAAAGTTTGGCAATTGTAGAAGGAGAGAAATTGTTTCACAGTCCAAAATGTGGGAGTGATCGTGCACATATATAACCTATCATTTCACCAGAAACTGGCCATTTCCAATAAAACAAGTTTGAAATGCCTTTTATCATTTTGACATTTGATCCCAATTGATCTCAATCTGGTTCTAAATTTGCCAATGATATACTAGATAAATGTTTAGCCGCTTCCACTATATCTTTTCCTTCACAAACATCATATCCAATTCGAACATATCTTCTAATTGAATGGGCAATCTAAAGGTAAATATGATTTTAATGTGTAATTTATTACACAGCAATAAGCAATAGAATACTTACTGTAGCATGATGCGAATCAATAATTGTTTTAGCTTCGCCTGGTTCAAGAAACTGCCAATCACAAACTTCACTTTGGTACCATTCATTCCAATGTGCAATTATAGCCATAAGTTCTGATGAATGATAATGTGCTCCATTGTCTGACATTATTCTGATTCATTTTGGTGTATGTTTTATTGTTTCAAAACCAGCTTCAAATAAAGAGGCGGTAAACCAAGCATCTTGCTTAGTATCAGTTGACCAGTGATTATAAGCTCTTATCTCTAATTCTTCACAATTTTCTTTTTTTCTAAACATTAAGATCGTATGAAGAGTTCATCCTCTTTTACCAAAAAACTCTGCCTTTATTTCTCGAGCAGATCTTGGCAAAATTCTCATCTTGTAATCGGCAACAAATAATGCACCATTCTCATCAAGACTTGCCAAAGTAGCTTTAAATTAAGAATTCAAATATATCTTTTGTGTTGAATGGGCCAAATAATACTGTAAGTGTTTTTTATTTTTTTCTAAAATAGCTATTTGATCTTTTTTTATATGTAGATGCATGAATTCAAAAAATTCAAAAAATTGGTCACATTCTAAGCATTGTGAGTTATGATTTTCAAGACAATTTCCAAAAGCATATGGCAAACAATGAGAAATACAAGAATCATGTTTTGTTGTACCATCAGCATTAACCACTAATTCTTTTTCATAATAATCACGACGCAGATGACGTTTCAAAGCATCAATTTTTTGTAATACACTATTCTAATAATGTGATAAATAGGTAAATTACGATTATTATGTATTTTATTACAATAATATATTTATCAAAGAATATTTTTTTACTTACTAGTTGATCTTTTTGTAAAAATGTATTGCATGCAATAGCTATTAAGGATTCAAATGGAATATAGCCATAATCATTACCGGTAAGACAAAATCCACCTATATTATCTCGATATTTAATATTACTGCAGTTTGCTAATTGACCCATAAATGATATTTTTTTCATTCCATTAGGAAAAGTTTCTTCAAATTTTTTCCACAATTTAATTTTTTGATCATGCATATATAATATTGGTAATTCATTTTTATCAACCCGGTAAGAACTTGTGTAACTATATTTCAATCTTGAAAAAACATTAAAAATTGTTTTTCTTTAACTTCTGACATACGTTTAACAGTTCTTTATGTTTTTACTAAGGTTGGTACTTCTAGACCATATAGTCTTGCGTGTTTTCATGCAGAATTAACTATATCATTTCCTACCTGATGAAAATAAAGAATTGAAAATCAATGACGAAGAATTGGGATTGATAACAAAGAAAAATTAGTGATTGGTGATGATAAAGAAATTGGAGATTGGTAACAAAGAAAATCTGAAGATTGGTGACGTGACAAAAAAGAAATTGGAGATTGGTGACGAAGAAGAATTGAAGGTTGGTGACAAAGAAGAAATTGAAGATTTGTGATGAAAAAGAATTGAAGGTTGGTGACAAAGAAGAAATTGGAAATTGATGGTAAAAAGATTTTACTTTAAGCTTTTCTTTGAGTTTTTTATATGTAAAATTTTCAGCAATAATTGAAAGAATTCTTATTTTTCCATCAATTCCTCTTTTATTTGCCTTTAAAGCTTCTTGCAGACTTTTCCAAAGTATTTCACCTTCACTATCAGGCTGAAAAGAAGATTTCTTTTCTACCAACAATAACATTCCCGATTTAAAAAGATTTGCTAAATTGTCTCTATCAGATAAAGGATCTGGTGCTTTTGTCTAAAATTTGATCATGTGTTGTTTTTTTGTAAATGGAGTAATATTAATACAACCAGAAGCACGAATCATTGCTTGCCATGCACCTAATTCTTTTTCTTGAAACTGATAATTAGCTAGATAGATTTGAAATAAAATATTAGGAAATTGAATTATTGTATTATTTTGTTCGTACCAATTCTTAAATAATTTTGACCAATCTGAAAATGGACTGGCAATTTTACAAGTTTTTATTTGTTGTCTAAATATAAGATTTAACTTATCAATATCATTCCAATCATTGCTCGTACATGTGATTGAATTATTTCTTAACTTGTCCAATTCTTGTTAAACATATAAATTGGTAATTCCAAATAAAGCTGCTCCATCAAACTTGTTAAGAATATTAATAGACTTCCAAATTTCATTAGGATTAATTCCTTCGTTATGGTATTGATTAATATCGCCATCATAAACATCTAAATTACAATTATCTTCTATAGATTGTACAAAAAGTGATTGTTTGCCCTTATATTTTGTTATAAGTGTAAAAAGAAATCCTGGACCAGCACCGTAACAACCTTTATGAGATGAAATACCAATTTGACTAACCACAATTAAAATTTGATCTATACGAATAAAAATTGGAATAAATAAATATCAAACAATAATTCATTAGTAATTATTTCATCATCAAATCCCATAACAACCATTCCCGAATACTCTGTCTTATTCTTTCTAAAAACTTGTTTATACGTGTTGTTAATGGCTGCAGAAGCCGATTGTTGAATTCCAGAATCTTTGCCATTACAAAGACAACGAAAACTTGGCTTGTGTGTTTGTTTATTATCAAGAATTGTTATTGCAAAGTTTTCATCATTTAAACAGCAATTAATAGACATAAACATTCGATAAGATATTGCTTTAATACAGATTTGATTAGACTTAACGCTAGTTTCGCTAGTTTGGTCAAATTTGCGTGATTCCTATCAATATTGTGCATAAATACCATAATGTAAGTCTTGTATAATATCTCTCTTGGCTAGAAGAGTTATTGTATACTGTTTTTTTTACTCATTAGAAAAATTTTAATATAAAGAACGAAACATTCCAAAAAATGGTTTTTTTTATTAATACAAAGCCCGTAAAATTAATTATAGATTGCCGATCATTTTATCCTAATGAGTGACGATTTATCCCTTAATTGAAATGAAACTGAAATTAAACTAAGATTTTTTTTATTTTTTGATTTAATCATGATATTTATATTTAGATAATCCATATCTGCATGAGATTTAATTAATATGTTTAATGATGAAAAATGTAATAAATTAAATTTTAATTGAAACGAGAAATAAAATCAACCCAAAGAGGTATTGTTCAAATTTTATTTAAAGTGACATTTTACGACTTTCTTTCTACCTAAATTTTCACTCATCCTAAAATCAAATTATAAAAATCAAATCTAATCTAATAATGTTTTGCCAAATACGTTCACGTCATTCCCACTATAACGTCCATTGGAACTGGGTTATGATGGATGAACTTGTTGACATACACTAAGACAGAAACTGCGCCTACCACAATATTAATTAATGCTCTAAAAAAAATCTGATCTGTCAGATTCTGATCGGATCAGATAAATTTAATCTGCAGTTCAGATTCAGATCAAAAAAAATTTGATCTGAACAAATCAGATTAGCTTCAAATCAAATCAGATCAGATCAAATCAGATTCAGATTAGGCTTATTTAAAAACTGAATCTGATTAGATTAGATCTGACAGATTTGATTCAGATTTCAGATTTGATTTAACTAATAATTTCAGCCGAATTCATAATGCCGGCTGGAATTAATTCATAATTTTAAACTTCAGCCAAAACGGATATGTCGCTTATTTCCTTTTTTGGGTGTCGTCTAAAGCGGAGTCAAATCACGTAATTCGATATAATATGAGTGATTTATGAATCAAGTTTAACATAAACTTGAAAATCATAAAATAAGTGTATTTTAGCCTGCTCTACGAGTTTACTTAAGGTTAGAAGGTAGATTTTGAATGCTGGTTTTCACTTTATATATTAGCAAAAGCTTTTTTGCCAATCATATCCAAAAATGGATAGACAAAAATGAAAAGTCAAATAAATCGAAAACGGCATTCAAAACTCATTTTGTCATTCTAAGTAAACTTGCAGAGCAGGACAAAATACACTTAGTATATATGTTTAAAAGATCATATATATATTGCGAAAAATTTTATTTAGAAAATAAATTTTTTTTGAAGTCACGTGATTTGACTCCGCTTTAGACGTCCTCCTTTTTTGGCGATAGCCATTCCACAAAAATCGATTTTTATAGGATCCAAATTTGTGTAACCATAAATTCCTTTTTAGGAAATTCAATAATTCCTGCCGGAGTTAAGTGCATAATTCTGGCTGAATTACATATTTACAAATTATAGCTTTAGAATTTATAACATATTTATTCCAGATTCAAATCAGATTCAAATCAGATCAGATCAGATTCAGAAGTAGATTCAGATCGATCAGATTTAATCGTTTTGCAGATGGATCGAGATCGATTTGAATCTGATTAAATCTGATCTGATTCAGATTAAATTTAAACCGATCTGATTCAGATCAGATCAAATCAAATCAGATTTAATTAATTTCAGATCAGATTGAATTTAAGTAAAATCTGATCTGATCTGATCTGATTAAATCTGATCTGATTCAGATTAAATTTAAACCGATCTGATTCAGATCAGATCAAATCAAATCAGATTTAATTAATTTCAAATCAGATTGAATTTAAGTAAAATCTGATCTGATCTGATCTGTTAGGAGCACTAATATTAATGGTAGAAGCCACCATGATTTTTGGAACTCTGTTGCCAATAGGTTCATATGACTAATATCTATAATTTCTTTAAAAAAGAATTTAAATTCAAATTAACCAATTCATTTAATTGAATCAGAATTATATATGAAGTTGAAATTAAAGCCCAAAAGTAGAAATATTTCGACTTGGAAAGGTCAAAAGTCAAAATTAAAGTCAAAATGATTGAAATTACATCATAGTCATATGATTTTTATAATTATAATTTAATATAAAATTTTAAACGTGAATAACTCCGTCAATATTGATGCTATAAATATGAAATACATATCATTGGAATCCTCTCGATGAGCTGAATCCAACCGTGTAAAGATCATAAAAATCGATTCACTGGATGTGGAGTTCGTTAACTTTGAATTTAATATTATTGTTTATTATAAAATCATATGACTATGATGTAATTTCGACCATTTCAACTTTTGGAGGGGCTCAAGTCAAAATCATTTTGACCATTTTGACCATTTCGGAAGTCAAAATTAACCAATTTCAGTTTCATGTATAATCAGAATAAATAGAATATTTCATACGAAGGTTTTTGGGCAACAGTACAGCCAAAAGTGAAGGAATCTCGTTAGGGACTACCATGTAAGTAAATAAATAAAATTACATTCATATAAATTAAATGTATTTATTGACTATTCAAACTGATTTTGATATTTAGAACTATGTCCTTTATTGTAATGGTAACCCTGGGCGGCAGTTGTGAACGCGTACTGGCCAAAGATATTATCGCGAATTTAGAACAAGATTTTGGGAGAGGCCAGGTAATTATACTATAATAAAATTTATAATTAATATTTACGTTCATGTTTAAAATTTGATAAATTTGATCAATTTTAGTCATACGTGATGATCGTAGGAGAAGAAGAAACTTACCTACATATCGTAGAAGATAATTATTTTTATTTTTTTATTTATTAAGTGAGTAGCTAGTAGGCCCAGTCTGTACTAAATATTGGCTGAAGACTCACATTTTTTTTGGGCTGTGACTGATACTGACATCCACGCCATACAGCCTGGGTACTATTTTATAAAATAGTAGTAAACAAGTATCAAATATGTATTTTTTTTATTAAGTTATAATAAAAATTAGAATTTACTTTAATTTTTAACATAAAAATTGTAAATAATAAAAAATTCATAAATAAAAATAAATTTGCTTTTCCAAACTTAAAAGAAAGGTATTTATATAAAAGAAAAGGTGTTTATATTATTTTTGATTATTCAATAGTATCACATGCCTCTTGTATACGTTCTACTGCATACGCAGCTTTAACGATTGAATAGTAATATTACGCAAGTTTACATTTTCAAAATATTTTAACTGTAATACAGTTAAAGTTTTCTATAACGAATCCCATAGGCCAGAGATTAAAATTCGTTATAGTAAAAAATTCGCTATACTAAAAGCCATTTTATTATAAATATAAAGATTTGTACCTGAACTTTTCTTCATATAAAAATTCGCTATAGAGAACTTTAATTGTATTATGCAAGTTTACAATCTCGTAAATTAATATTTTACCATAATATTACGCAGGTTTACAGTCTCATAAATTTTTGAAATATTTTAACCGTAATATTACGCAGATTTACAGTCTTGTAAATTTTCAAAATATTTTAACCGTAATATTACACAAATTTACAATCTCGTAAATTTTTGAAATATTTTAACTGTAATATTATGCAGGTTTACAGTCTTGTAAATTTTTGAAATATTTTAACTGTAATATTACACAGGTTTACAGTCTCGTAAATTTTTGAAATATTTTAACCATAATATTACGCAGGTTTAAGGTTGCTGAAGAAACTAGGGTTTTGGCAAATTGGCAAAATGCTGAAATAGCGAAACTTTGCTGAAACTATATGAAAGTCTTATTAAAAAGTTGGCAAAATTCTGGAAAAAAGCAAAACCGAGAAGTTTAGGCAGGTAACCTTACGCAGGTTTACAGTTTTGTAAATTTGCAAAATATTTTAACCATAATATTGCGTAAATCTTATGATATTGAAAACTTGTATAAATTTTAACCGTAATGTCACATAAATCTTACAAAATTGTAAACTTACGTAATATTTTAAAATTTTTTGAAATATTATGCTATAAACTTTCGTAAACTTACAAATCGTAAACTTACACAATTTTTCGCGCTATAAAATTTTTTGATTTAGTATTGCTTAAAATTTTTTTTTTCTTTCTTTTATAATAATGTACAGATTTTTTTTAATATGCCAAGAAGAAAAAAAAAATTTAATAAATAAAGTTATTTAAATACAGTCAACTCTCTTTATAGTCACACATTTGGGACAGTCCATATTTGGTGATTATAAAGAGATGTGACTATATAAAAAATTTCTTATATTTGTATATCATAATTCCAGCCAAAAATTAACATAATTTTAGCCAGAATTATACTTAAAACTTTATTGTATCGTAACTTCGCCAATATTAATCATAGAGAGATGATCTTACCGCCATTCAATTCGTCTTGATGAGACAGTTCTAATGGTATAAAATACGTCAAAATCCAATCACTAGATTAATTTCCAAAATTAAAAAATATTAATGGTTTTTGTGTAATAACTCTGTCAATATTGATTCTAGAAAGACGATCTTACTACCATTCGATTCGTCTTGATGAGACGAATCTAATGGTATAAGATACATCGAAATCCAATCACTAGATCAATTTCCGAAATTAAAAATATTAAATGGTTTTTAAGTAATAACTCCGTCAATATTGATCACAGAGAGATGAGCTTACCACCATTCGATTCGTCTCGATGAGGCGATTCCAACGAGCTATAAATCGTCTTTTTACAATCACTAGGTACCGAGAAATCTAGCAAAATGTTAAATAGCGCAGTAAACGTAAATCAAGAAATATTATAATGCCGATGTTTAACATTTTGTTGAATAACTCGTCAGTCAGTGATCGGAAAAGGATAAAACTAAAAGGATAAAACTAACTCTCTCCCGTTCTGCTCACTTGACAATATTTACGAAAAAATAAAAAATTTTTTTAAAAGTTTTTTATTACTTTTTCTTTATATTTTCTTTATTTTAGATAACTGCGACACTTTACAAAATGGCTAAAGATAACAAAAAGAAAGATAACAAGTCTAACAAAGATACTACTTCTAAACGTCCTGCCTCTAGCTCTCCAACTGGCAACGTTTCTGGTCAAGGTTCCTCTATGTCTGGTCCTTCGAACACTCCACCTTCGACCACCTCTACTAATAAACGTCTGCCGAGTCAGTGCTGACGACTCTGTCATGGATGTTGATAAACCTCTCACGCCTCCTGGCCCTGTTGAGACAACTTCCGCTGAGATACCTTCTCAACCTGATACCTCCTCTCTTGACGCTTCTCAACACGCACCTGCTAATAACACCGATAAAGGCAAAAGCCCTGATATTACTCCCGCAGTTTCCTTCCCAGAACGTGCTGCCTCCCCGGACGCGTCCCAAGCTGCAGTACAATCTCAACCTACACTTTTTTACGCCTCGGCTGCTCCTAATGACGTCGAGGATTTTTGGACTCACTTCGCTTCGAACCACGACGCGTGCGACGCGGTTGATCGACAACTTTCCTTGTTCCCCTCTTATGGTAGTCGTGCCACGTGTAGTGGATCCAACAATTTGAAAAGGATCATCGTTCACTTCCGAAAAAAGGAAGATCTTATCAAAGCCGTAGCTTCCCCTATGGATTCTTTGTTTGGCTTGCATTTCCATGCATATGACCCCCAGGCTATTAAAGCAGATGAACACGCGCGTACCCTGGTGGTTACCAACATCCCCCTTTTTATAACTGACACTCTTTTGCGTGGTACTTTTTCCCATTACGGCAATATTGTTCGCTGCCATACCCATTTATCTAAACTTTATCGTACTGCATACATTACCTTTGAATCTACTGGTGCTTTACAGAACCTCGACTCTACCTGGGGCGTCCTTTGTGGAGGACATTGTTTGCGTATCTGCCCGCTACTTTCTCACCTGAACAACGCGCTGAAAGACGCGCTTATGTTGCTTTACTTGCCGGTCTCCCGCGTGGTACTATAGCGGTCGATCTTGCTGAAATTGCCGAAGAAATTTCCGCTAAATCTATCAATGTTCCCTTCTCTATGAATTCTTACAATCCCAAACCTTACGCCTATTGCCATTTTGCCTCTGAAACAGCTATGGATAATGCTAAATCTATTTCATGTGCCCTCAAGAAAGTTGGCCTTACCTGGCATTCTCCGGATGAAGTCACTTCTCTTTGTCATCGATGTGGTCGCCCTAATTGTAACCCTGATCGATGTGGTTCTTCATCTAGACCTAATCGCCCTTCTTGCCCTTGGCAATCTAATGATAAATTACGTGCTTTATATAACAAGCATCTACCTCCTTCTCATCCTGCTAAACGACATAACCGTTTTGCCCGCCCTGATAACAATAATGATGGACAAAGCCGTACCAATGCTTCTCGCCATCATTCTAAATCCAGACCTAATAACCGACAACAATCTCGTTCTCGTTCTCAACATCGACCATGGAATCGCGACAATCTTAACAACAACAATAATAATCAACGTCGCCGTATTCCTGATGCAAATGAACTTGATCACTATGCTGATGGCATGGATGTTACATACCCTGCTCCTCCTACTGTGCTTACTGATTGGAAATCTATTGGTGCTGCTCTTGAAAAAGTAGTTGAAGAATTAGTCCTTCTTACCACACAATTTGCTACCATGAACAGCCGCATCACTAATTTGGAATCTGCTATGGCTGTTCGTGCTCCTATTCCTGGCCCTTTTGTCACTAAACCTCCTTCCTACATCCCTTCCTCTATGCAAGGATGGGATGATACAGTGAATCGAAATGATAATAATATCCTCGTTGATGTTAATTCTCCTCCTTTGCAATCAACAAGTGGTTTTTCCCCAATTCCTCATTTTACTTCCATTCCACCTTCTAACGTCGCCCCTTCCTCTCCTATTGATATGGAACAGCGACTCTCCTCTCTTTCTGACACTGTTGCCTCTTTGGCTGGCTTGATTAAAGAAGGAATCCAACAAAACAACCTCATCCTAGCTCGGCAACAAGGCCAGGCTAATCAATAATTGTTCTCCTTTTTCCCCTTCTTTATTACCGATTTATCAGTGTGTAATAATGATGGACAACAAAATACATAATTTTTCTCCTCACCCCTCTCCCCTTATTAAATTTGGTCAATTAAATGTTAATGGTTTATGTTCTCCAGTTCGACAACAACATTTACTTAATTTTTTTCTCCACTCTTCCTTTGGTGCTCTATCTGTTAATGATACGCGTCTTTCCCCTTCAAATGCTAAATTTATTTTCAAAAACGAACACTCCCAACATCACTTTAAGTCCTATTGGGCTTGTTCATCTTCTTTTCGCCCTCATGATGGTGTTAGTATTTTGCTACGTAATCCTCTTCATAAGCATGTCCAAACAATTGATCCTTGGAAAGGTCAACTTCTTAAATTAGATTTGTTTTTTCATCAAACCAAAATCTCTATTATTTCTATATATTACCCTCCTTCTGGTTCTATTCATCAATCTATTTGTAATGATCTTATTACTAAACTCCTCTCCTGGCTTGATTATGCCAGAAATAACAATTATTTTGTAATTATTCTTGGCGACTTTAATATTGATGAAGTTGCTCATTCCCATTATTCATCTAATCATTTTAAGCTTCTTCGCTTGCTTTCTTCTCGGTTTTTTACCGATCATCAAGCTCACTCTTCTACAAATGGTCCTGATCCCACCTTCTTTCATGATAATGGATCTTCTAGACTGGATTATATTTGGTCTTCACCTGGTTTTCCTGCCCCTGGTCTTTTTTCGCAAGTGGTTACTTGCCCGGATCTCCTTGATCGTCCTTTTACAGATCACAAAGTTCTTACAACTATCTTTGACTTCAGTTCTTGCCTGGCTGTTTTGGCTAAATCTCGTCTCAAACAAAAAAAAGAAATGCGTACTATTTTTTCTTACGCTTCCACTTCAGTTGAACAATGGATTAATTTTACCACTGTGATTCTCTTGGAGTTTATTTAGATAGACAATATCACCCTGATTTTGATTTCTCCTCTCTTTCTCTTGATCGTATGTGGCATGCATTGAAAGCTGCCATAATTAGTGCTGCAATTGAAACTCTACCCTTTCAAAAAGTCTCCAATACATACCGACATTCATATTCTCCTGAATTGACTAAACTTATTGCTATTAACAAGTTTTTAGATCGATTTTTATATCGCCTTACTACTCGTCGTTTTAATCGGCCTACTCAGATTGCGCAAATGACTGCCGCTTTGCCCTCTTATCTTGAAAATTTAGCATCCTTACTTCCTGATTATTCAGTTCCTACCTATTCTACATCCCCTGTATCTGTATTTAAATCGTTTTTACGATTACAGAAGAATTTAGTTTCTGCCTTTTTGTCTACTAAATTTGCCCAACACCTTACGGACTCAGTGGAATATTATACTGCACTACGTGACGAACACTTTTCGAACTCGTTTGGCACCTTTATAGATTCTGCCCTATCAGTAGAAAAACGCTTAATTGTTCTTGATCGTGTCCTGGTCGTACTGGACTCAACTCCTACCTTATTAACGGATCCTTCGGACATTAAACAAGCTGCTATTTCTCATTTTCAATCGATTGTTTCTCCTCCGTTGGTCCGCTATTCTTCCATCACTTCATTTCCCGCCCAATGGCAACAAGCTTACACTCCTCTTACAAATGTGTCTGCTTCTTTATATGATCCTGTTTTGGCGCCTATTTCCCTACAAGAATGGTCTGCTGTGATTTCCTCCATGCCAAATAACAAAGCTTCCGACCCTTCAAAAATTTCTTATGAGATGATTAAACACTTGTCCGGTGAAGCCTTGGATTTTTCTCTTTTACTTGCCAATACTTGCCTTTCTCGTGGTGATATTCCTGCTGACTGGCGTGAAGCCGTGGTTTATCCTATTCCTAAACCTCATGACTTTGATGCTCAACTTAAGAACACTCGACCTATTACCCTTCTGGAAACAGTTCGAAAATGTGTAGTTAAGGTCGTCACGAATCGTCTTTCCAACATTCTTGCTGATAATAAAATTCTCCAAGGTGGTAATTTTGCTGGTTTACCTGGTGGTTCTACGGATGTCCCTATTAAGATGCTGGATGCGATTATTTATCAACATAAACATGACTCTACTGATGATCAGGAACTATGGATCATTTCTCAAGATATCTCTAAAGCTTTTGATTCTATGGATTTAAATATGCTTAAATTAGCTTTAGATAGATTACATATCCCTGCACTTTTAGTGCGATTTATTTTGAATCTTTTTACACGACGAAATAATAAGATTATTACTTGTCATGGCGATACAGCTGCTTATAGAGTACGTGTTGGTATCGATCAAGGAGAAATCATTTCCCCTTTTCTTTGGGTTATTTATTTGGATCCCTTACTTACTATTTTGAATCAAGAAGCACGAGATCCTTTTATTTTAAATTCTTCAGCTCTTCTAAATTATTCTCCACTTGAATTTGAACAACATTCCTTACCAATTTCACATTTAACGTTTATGGATGATTCTACACTTATTGCCTCTTCAAAGTCCGGAATAGAAGATCGTCTTTCTATTACTGCTGAATTTTATACTTTAAATAATGTTCAAGCCAATTCAGCAAAATATGTTCTTCTTTCATCCTCTTCGCCTTCTTCAAAGATTATTTTTGAACTTTTACCTTCTTCTTTAGTTTCCGATACTTCTCTTTCTCTTTTTTCTTTATCTCTTAATACTTCATTTCGTTTCTT
Source organism: Rhizophagus irregularis (assembly GCF_026210795.1). NCBI lineage: Eukaryota > Fungi > Glomeromycota > Glomeromycetes > Glomerales > Glomeraceae > Rhizophagus > Rhizophagus irregularis. The sequence continues at coordinate 2,020,998 of NC_089444.1, read as the reverse complement.
AGGAGTTTGGTTTTCCTTGTCCGCCTCTTCCGCTTTTGTTTTGAAACAAGCGCGCTCCATGGTCAAAGATATGGCTGCTCTTCTGGGCCCGAAGAAATTATTAGCTCAACATGTGGCCTATCTCTATAATGCTGTCCTTCTTCCGCGATTGGAATTTCGTCTTCAAACTACCCTTTTCTCTGAAAGTACTATTCAATCAATAGTTAAACCTATGTTTTCATTACTTCGAAGAAAAGCTGGACTTGCTGCGACTACTCCATTGGCTTTGTTATTTCTTAAACTTCCTTTTTCGATTCAGAATGCTTTTTATCGATTCCTTTCTTTCCATATTGCATCTTGGCAAAAAATTTTCATTCACCCTGACTTCAAAGATTTTGCCCTTTATGCTATCTCCTATCTTCAAGGATATTTGGGTGCTGAAAGTTGCCCGACTACTATTGACTTAGAACCATGGTCACAAGTCATTTCTTTACGGACGCATACTTTGTTTAATTCATTACTGTTTTCTTCGCGATTGAATATCACGTGGTCCCTCTCTTTCCGACCTCTGAGGCAGGACTTGCAACCAGCTTCGCCACTCCGATCCATTTTACCGCATTCGATTTTTCGGACTGCTTGGAAACTTTGGAAAAATTTAAATCTTTTTGTCCTTGCTCAATTGGTTTCCCCTTGTGGACGATATCTTATGAATTGGCTTGACCTTCGATACCTTGGTATCGTTGGTCGTAAAGGACGGATTCCTACTTGGTTCAATTTTATTAAAAATAATTTTCTTTCTTCTCCTTTTTCTTCTTTATTGTTGCCTTTATATTTTATTAATTCTTCTTTTACTTTAGCTTCCCCTTGTTTATTAGATCATACTGTTAAAGATTATTTTTTTTATTCTCAATGGGCTATTAATTTTAATTCTGCTACCCGAACTTTATCTGTGGGCCGTGTTTGTATCACTTACAAGAAACAAGATTCTGCTATCATGTCTCATTGGCTTCCTGTATCTTCTTCCGCTGATGAACGATCTTACAATCCTTGTCCTGGATGTTCTTTTAATATCCCCGCCTTATCCAAGAAATCCGCAATTAAGCAACGCTGTAATAGTGAGAAGTGTTTTTTTAATGTAATCTTATCAGAAACCGTAGGCTATCCTACCAGAAATGCCAAAGTCTTTGCGGCTTACCTTCCGATTACTTTATCTACTTCATGGAGTTATGCTACTTCTCTGGCTCTTGTTCATTTGTCAAAACCGTCTTTATCTACTTTTTCCACTTTCTCTTCTTCCTTTAAGGATATGCCTGACGATGTTGTTTTACCACTTTCCGTGCAATCTCTGTATACTGATGGTTCTTTTCATGTTGCTACGGACTCTTCACCTGCTTCCATGACCTCTGCTTGGCTTGCCCGTTGATGATGATGACTTGTTGCTGAATCTTCATCTTTGCAAATTTTTTCATGTCTTCCTTCAGCCTTACGTTCTGAAATCTATGCTGTTGTATTAGGACTAAACGCTCTTTCCCATGGCTCTTCAATCTCCATTCATACTGATTGTAGTCAGCTTATCTCACTATGGAAACGCTTTGTTGATGTTCCCTTCTCACTGAAGTTGCTTCGAGAACATAATCATCTCCTTTGGCTTTCTATTCGATATCTTATTATGGATCGTGACCTTAAGGTTGATTTGATTAAAGTCCCTGCTCATGGCGATGACATCTATAATATGCAAGCGGATTCATTGGCAAAAAATGCTCATTCGTCTTCCCCACCTAATATTTCACCTTTGGCATTTTGTTATGCTCCGTGCTTGTTATCATTTAATTCTTTGCCTATTGACATGAATATTCGTCATTTCCTCCGCTCTATAGCTGATGCTCGTGCTCTTTTATCTTTCTGTTCACTGGCACGGTTTACTGCTCTTGGTTCCCCTTCACTTTTTGATTGGGCTGGTATATATTTTTGCCTTTCACAAATTAAAGGTTTTGCTTCGCATAAGAATGGTCGTCCTGAATTCTGGATCTTCCGTATCAAACTCCTTTTGGATATGCTGCCTACTTTAACTACTCTTCAACAACGCAAACCTTATTTATATTCTCCCGATTGGCTTTGTCCACAATGCAACTCAGCTCCTGAAGATTTGAATCATCTTTGGACTTGTCCTTATATTCTTCCAGATTTAAATCCGTGTTTGACACATCATTCTGAAATTATCAAATTCAGAGATTCCTGCTTATCTTCGTTCTCATCTCTGAAACCTCTGGATATTACCTTCCAAACTGGATTCTCTGCTCTAGATTGTTGGAACTATGAAACTCCTTCTTTGTCCTGTCTTTGGCTTACTAGAGGATTGTTGCCTGCGCATTTAACAGCTTTTTTAAACCAACATTTTCCTCTCTCTGTCATATATAAGATTATTTCTCCTCTCCTTAATGACTTCCAAGTCGAATTGTATGGTGAAATTTGGCTGTGTCGGAATGTTCTTTTCCATGCTTGGGAAGAGTCGCAGGGTATCTCGGCTGCTTCCAAATTACGTGGCCCATCTATAAATTCTTCTCCTATTGTTTCTTCTCCACATACAAATAACTCTTCTTTGGCGATAGTTTCTCAGGATTCCTGGATTTCTTGGATATCCTCTTCTATAATTCGGGGTGGATCATAGATCTCGCACTTGGATTTTCTGCGCCGCTTAACAGTTCAACCTCTTAGGATTTCTTTCTGGTAACGGACTGGATTTTTGGATGTTGGATAGTTGACTCACTGGCCTTCGGGTAAAGTTGGGGTATGCGATTCTGTAATAGTCTAGTTTTTCTTTGCTTTAATTTTATTTTAGTTTAGATTTCTTTACTTGTATGAGTCGTGAAGCTACTCTTTTTATTTTTATTTTTATTAGTTTATTTTCTTATTTTTGTAATATTGTTCGTTTGAATTTTCGATGTTAAAATATAAATAAAAATAAAGTCATAAGACTGTTTGCACAGGAAAAGGATAAAACTAAGGGTTGGTCACCCTATCTCGGTGGTTAGTCACTAAAACCCTCATTAAGCCTGAGTATGGTGAGGTCGCAGGTTCGATTCCTATGACCACGGAAATAAAAAGAATTTTACTGCGGACGTTACAACCAATAGCGTGAAGGTACAGGGATTAGTGTAGATTGGGACTGCATCGTGGTGAATTAGTGTGTACGGTTAGGCCGCACATTTCAACTAAGGGTCATGGTGTCCTTCTAACGTTCCCTATGAGACCATTGGCATGTGCGCAGTCCTGTCGTTGAGGTCGCTACTATGCGCTGGAGGGGACTTCCTGTGCCAGGTGGTCGGTCACGATACGCTTAGGGGTCGTAATGGCTAGATGGTCGTCCTAGATGGTAAAGCTGAGGGTGCAATGTCTTAGTGGTAGTTAGACCTTCTGTTAGGTCTTAGACCAACTAAGGTGTTCGTGCGCAGAACAGGTAGCGTGGCTATGGGGTTCGATTCCTTCGGGAGGTCCATGGTTGGTGATCGCTGGTGGTTGATACCCACCATAAGGGGTGATCCTGGACAGATGCCTGCTACTTCCTGTCTGAGTGGTCACTACAAAAGTATACCACTTGGGGTAAACAACTGTACTATCGGTGCTAGGTAATCGCGGGCTGTAGTGGCCTTTGAGTGAGACTTAGTACCTAAAATGGTGGTATGAAAGGGTACTAGATGGTTGATGTTACTTGTCGAAAGTCCTCCATGAAAGTAGATGCTCTCTAAAGGTGGTTAAATAAATTAAGTATCAGTATCATGCAATGGGTATAGGATGAGTAGGCGGCGTGTACCTAGCTTCAGATCAGCCTAAATGGCCCGATGGGGGATGTCTTCTATAGTGGTGCTGTTACCGAGGAATTAAGTCTTTCGGTTTAATGGTTGCCCATTGAAGATGATAGGACGCAGAGCCGATTGGAGTCTCGTAAGAGGCAATGGGTGGTCTGGCCGTAAACACTTGCAAAGGAAAAGGATAAAACTAGAAGGGTTGGTCACCCTATCTCGGTGGTTAGTCGGCAGAGACCCTCATTAAGCCTGAGTATGGTGAGGTCGCAGGTTCGATTCCCAAGACCACGGAAATAAAAAGAATTTTACTGCGGACGCTACAACCAATAGCGTGAAGGTACGGACAGGGATTAGTGTAGTTGGACTGCATCATGGTGAATTAGTGTGTACGGTTAGGCCGCACATTTTAACTAAGGGTCGTAGTGTCCTTCGCGTTCCTCGAAGCCGGTGGCATGTGTGCAGTGCCAATCGCGAATCGCACTACTCTGTGGAGGGCTTCCTGTCCGGGTGGTCACTCTGATACCGCTTGGGGTCAGTAATGGCTAGATGGTCGTCTTGGGTCTTGGTTGGTGATCCCTGGTGGTTGATACCCACCATAAAGGGTAATTCTGGACAGATGCCTGCTACTTCCTGTCCGAGTGGTCACTACAAAGTATACCACTTGGGATAAACAACTGTACTATCGGTGCTAGGTAATCGCGGGCTGTAGTGGCCTTTGAGTGAGATCTTAGCTAAATGTAAACGGTAGTATGGAAGGGTGTCTTAGATGGTTGATGTTACCTGTCGAAAGTCCTCCATGAAAGTAGATGCTCTCTAAAGGTCGTTAAATAAATTGAGTATCAGTATCGTGCAATGGGTATAGGATGAATAGGCGGCGTGTACTGAGCTTCAGATCGCCTAAAATGGCCCGATGTGAGATGTCTTCTATAGTGGTGCTGTTACCTGAGGAATTAAGTATTCGGTATAATGGTTGCCCATTGAAGATGATAGGACACAGACCCGAGATTAGTCTCATAAGAGGCAATGGGTGGTCTGGCCGTAAATACTTGCAAAGGAAAAGGATAAAACTACTACCATTCGATTCATTTCAGTGAGACGATTTTAACAAGTTATGCTACATCTTTGTACGATCATTAGATGCCAAGTTATTTAATATATTTTTTATATAACTGTGATTATAAACGGTTCTTTTTAATATAAGATTTTTGAGAATAGGTGTGATAGTGACTATAGATAGATTGTGACTATATAGGATAGATTTTAATAATAAAGTGTTTTGAACATTCAACTGGTATGACTATATAGTAGAATGTGACTATAACGGGAGTGACTATAGAGGGAGTTGACTGTATAGGTCAATTTAATGTTATAGATGATAATTATATACCATCAAGTGAATATTTAAAAGACAGTTCAGATGAATTTATAAATGAAAAAATTCAAAAACTAAGTAATTTTACTTTAATTTGGTCAAAAAATACAAATAATAAAATACAAATCTATCATCGTATACCTAATTCATCAGTTTATAATGAAATACAATAAATAAATATATTATATAAATTTTATATCATATAACTTATAAAATCCTAATTTCTGATTGGTTAATATATGTATCACGTGATGCTTACATAATCTGAAAAATCGAGACTTTTTTTATTTTATAAATCAATTCCTTTTAATAAATAAAGTTTAATTTTTTTTATAAAATTAAAATCTAATCATAAAATCAAATTTTATTTAAATTTTTTTAAGTTCCTATTATAGAGGTTCTGCACTGTACCACCATTTGATTTTTCTCAATGAGACGATTCCAACAAGTTGTATTGCATCTTTTTACGATTACAGTTAACTCTTCTTATAACGAATTTTGATATAATGAATTTTACAATATAACGGATCTTCAGTGTAGTACAGATTTTAACATATGAAAAAATCTCATTATACCGAATTTTACTAATTAAATACCATATACCGTTTAACAAAGTAAATTTTATAAACTGTATATGAAAAACACTTCTTTTAATAATGAATTTTCTTTTATAACAAATTTTTTTTCAATATAACGAAAATATTTTGTATAACTTGTGTTTTTGCATTATAAAATACAATTATTATACAACAATATACCACAATATACCATAATTTTCCAGATTGTACCAGATTTTCCCATCATATTAATGAATATTCCTATAACGAAGGCCTGATCAGCCTGGACGCCCACTTCATTATATTAAGAGTTGACTGTATTGGTTGCTAATTTAATAATATATATATATAGTGCTTTGCATAAGTAACGTACCATATCAATATTAAATATTAAATTACAAATTTATTAATAATTTGAATGTATATAAATAGGATCCCGCTTATTTCTAAGGCCAAGTAAATAAATTTATTCGTTTCTCATGACCGGGCAGGTCATGTAAATGTTGCGAAAAGATAAAAAAATTTATTTTTATTTGGTCATGTGATTTTGATTTTGACCAATCATAATCATAAAAAAATAATTTTTTTTTCCACCCAGTAACCCGGGCAAAAAATTTATTAAATCAACCAATTATCTTCTAGGAATCGGCTAAATTTTTTTTTGAAAATAAATTTTTTTTTCGGGTGGCCAGGTCAAATTTAGCAATTTTTTTTCATGAGAAACGAATAATTTTATTTCTTTGGCCTAATAAAGGTTACCATAAAATTTTTAAGATTTATATGTAAATTTATTTTACTCCAAATTTTCCTTCTACTAAGTAATTTTACCACCTTTCCAGTTATATTTTTAAATCATATATATTTTTTACCTTACAAGTTCAGTAACATTTATAATTATAGATTATATAAAACATAATTTATTTTATACATTTAGTACTTTTTATTTCTTTTAAAATTGGCCTAATTTTTAGATATAATTATTTTAAAAAAAAGTAAAAAAGTTTCTATTTAAAATAAATTCAAAATTAATCAATAGTTACAAGATATATATTATTTTTTGACAAAAAAAAATAAATAAATAAATAACCTTAATTTATCCTACCTACCGCCTCCAACCTTTCTGTTCTTCACTTTATTTTATAATTTTTTATATTACACAGATATTCTTAAAAAATTCTTTTTTACACATTTATTTTTTTAATTTTACGTGTTCGTATAATAAATTTTATGTGTTTGTGTAATAAACTTGTAACTAAAAATAGTACAATAAATTTTACGTATCTGTGTAATGAATTTTACATGTTCGTGTAATAAACTTGTAACTAAAAATAGTACAATAAATTTTAAATGTCTGTGTAATAAATTTGTAATTAAAAATAGTACAATAAATTTTACGTATCTGTGTAATAAACTTGTAACTAAAAATAGTATAATAAATTTTATGTATCTGTGTAATGAAATTTTACATGTCTGTGTAATAAACTTATGCTAAAAATAAGACCCCAAACATCTTTTATAGAACTCACAACTGACTTTTTGCCAAAAAAAGACCCAATTTGCTCTTTTTTTATTTTCTGTTTTTTGTGAGTATCTTGGTATTCAGTGATCCAATTCATGCAGATTTTTTTTTATTTTGTAGAGTTTGATGAGAGCTACAAAACGAAAAATAATTCGTACAAATTGGACTACTGGATACCGAGATAATCGCAAAAAACTGATTTTTTTTGTGAAATTTAGGTCAATCTGCAAAAAAGTTGCCACTGAGTTGTATATGTAATGTCCGGGTCCTCTAAAAATAATATAATAAATTTTACATATTTGTGTAATGAAATTTTACATGTTCATGTAATAAACTTTGTGCTAAAAATAATATATACTAATAAATTTTATGAAATCATAAATTTTACCTTATAATTACAAGTTACATTTTAAAATCCTATTTAATTTTACCATATACTTAACAGTTACATAAAAAAAACTTACCATGGAATTACATTTACTTTTTTTTAATTTATAAAGAATTTTACCTTATTAATTCAACCAGGTTTTTTGACTTTTCTATATAATTTTTACCTTAGGCTTGTAGGTTACCTCTATTAGAAGTAAGCGGAGTCCTATATAAATATAATAATTATTTTATATATAATATAGTATAAAAGCATTAAAAATATAATAAATTTAGTAATATTTAATAAACTGGTTTTACTTTATTTACACAATGTTTATTAAAATCATGGTACATCATTTATGTACGTTTTGCATTATTATTATTTTTTTTTAAAAAAAAACTAAAAAAAATATTACTAAAAAGTTCATGAAAATATTTTTACTATTGTGTATAACCACCTCTAGTATCAATAACATCTTGGATTCTTTCCAATATTGTCTCAATTAGTTTAGTACATATTTTCAATACCGTTTCATTCCAAATTTGAGAAATATGCTCCCATAATGAATCCTTTCTTTTAATTTCGATGTTTAATGCCCTGAGTCGATAATCTACATCATTTTAAAGATGTTCTATAGGGTTTAAATTGGAAACTCAGAGGATTGAGATGGCCATAAAAAAACTTCAACATTATTATCATCAAACTATTATTTAGTAAATATAGCGGTATGTTTCATTCAGATCATTGTCTTGCTGAAAGACAATGTCTGAAATATTTAATTCATAATACTGAAGTGTCTTCATGAAGTCTTCATCTAATATTTGGCGATAAATATTAGCATCAAGATCTCTATCGATTCTATATAAATAACCAATATCACAAGAAGTAAAACATCCTCATATAAAAACACTACCCACACCAAACTTAACTGTAAGTTTAATATGGGCATTTTTAAGCAGCTTTCCGGGCTTTTTCCAATAATACTGGCATTCATCTGATCTGAATATTTGAAATTTAGACTCGTTAGACCACATCACCTTGCTCCAGTTACTTATTGTCCAATTCTTAAATCTTTTGGTGAAATTAAGCCATTTTTCACGGGTTGAAAAGTAAAAAATCAGGCATAAATCGATCGCAATCAGGCAGTTTGCTAACTTTTGATCCAGTGATCAGAAAAGGATGAAATATAGCTCATTGGAATCGTCTCAATAAGACGAATCTAATGGTAATAAAATCGCATCTCTATAATTAATAGTTAATAAAAAATTAAATAAAATATAAATGATACATTTTATTTTTATATTTTACTTAATTTCTCATCAAGTATTAATCCTAAAATGCGATTTTACTACCATTAGATTTGTCTTATTGAGACGATTCCAATGAGCTATATTTCATCCTTTTCTGATCACTGGATCAAAAGTTAGCAAACTGCCTGATTGGTGACTAATTGATGCCTAATTTTTCACTTTTCGACCTGTGTTTCTCAGTATTTTCTAGATAAAAGGGACTTCTTATGTTTTACCCTAGAAACCAAACCATTTCTCCTTAATATTCTACACACAGTATTAATGCTAACCTCAATATTTTCATTAACTTGTAAAGATTTTGTTAATGAAATGGTAGTAGAACATTTTTATTAATTAAATATCTTACAAGTTACAATAGTACGTTTATAACGCTCATTTAATGTTTGTAGTCAGCCTAAATGTGGCTTGTCTTTCACATTACCAGTTTCTTCATATTTTTTTTAAGTCTTAATATTGTTGTATGACTTTTACAACTAATTTTAGCGGTAATTTCCCTTGAGGTAAAGCTACATTCAACCATCATAGTTGCCTGTGCTCTTTATTCTATAGTGAGTCTAGTCTATAGTTTATGAAAAAAATTATATATAATTTCAGTTAAGGGGTAAGTGTGTAAAATGTTTTTATTATTATATTTATTTATTAATTATAAAAAAAAAAAATTTTTTTTAATTATTTTTATTTTTTTAAAAAAATGGCAGAAGTAACACACTATAATTTGAAGAAAAAAAATGATGTAATAGATTTTTTTATTATACAGGGAAGGGGTTGGTATTTATATGTTAAAGATCTACGCATATATTATTTATTTTGAAAAAATTAGATTAAACAGAATTGTTTTGATCGATAAATACATGATTTACCGTTTAAAATTATACATGTAGCTGAAACCTCTATGAAGCTGGACAGGATTTCGGACTTTCAGTAATTTAATTATAATAAATTATTAAAAACTATCCAGAAATCCATCCAAAACTCCAAAGACTTTATATTATGGTTTCGGCTGGATGTAGAGATTAATTTTTATCATTTTTTAACTTAATTTTGATTTAAAGATGTGGCCAAAAATCACGTGAAAAGGTTTCATCTACAAGTATATTTAAAATAGTTTGGTGCATTATTTATGCAAGCCACTGTATATTTTTTAATAAAGTATAATAAAATGTATTAAAAATGTGTATATAATTACACTTATTTATAATTATGAAAAATGGCTTGTCCTAAATGTATGACTATAAAGAGAGTTGACTGTATATGTTATATATTTATTATATGATTCAAATTTATAAAAAAATAAAAAAAATTTTAAACTATATTCAAAACTAATGGTAATAACTACTTTACAGAAACTTCAAGATCATAGCGAAGGCTTAATGCGCAGTAACTGCATATATGTAATTTCTTTACGATTACATAATGTGGTCATTATGTATTTATAACGCAGTTATTGCGCATTAAGCCTTCGCTACGATCTTGAAGTTTCTGTAAAGTACTTCTTTGCTTAATCACTTTTCAATCACTTTTTTGTTAAATAAACTAAAAAAGTTTGTAATTATATATAGTTATTATTTCTTAACTAGTAAGTAAAAGAAAAAATTTTATACTTTCTATTCATAGGAATAAATTATTTTTTTTTTATTTTTAACTTTAGTTTTTTTTTTCTTGTAGAAATATTTATAAGTATACTGTAAATTTACTAAATATAGGATTTTTAAAGAGTTTTTTTTTTAAAAAATTATTTTTATTTTTTTTTAAGATTTTTTTTATTAGTGTTATTTTATTGATATTTTAAATAGCAAGTAAAGTCTTTTAAATAAAATGAAAGGAATTCAAGAATCTTTTATAGAATATTATTTGTTAATTTTTCAGCATACATATATGTTAAACAAATAATTTTATATTTATTTGAAAGGTAAGAACTTGCTCTATCTTAAAAATTAAAGACCATTTAAATTGGATCATTACATGTGAAAATATTAATGATTAAATTTAAAAATAAAAAATATTATATGATTTGATTATTAGCCAATATGTATATATATATAGATTTTAAAGATTCATCCTAATATAAGATCTCACTTTTTAATCAAAACTATTTAAAAAAGTAAATTAATCAAATGGGAATTAGAAATACTATATTTAATAAATCTGATTCATCATTTGATAAATTAAAGTGAAACTCATATTGGTCATATTATTTTTTATTTCAAAATTGGTTAGTTATTATTGATTTTTCCAAATGGAAAGTTCTAGTAAAATTTTCTTGTACTATATCAATACTATATCAAAGCTTTATAAGTAATATTTTTAAAAGTTATTTTGATAGAGTTTCTTATATTACTAATAATATTATATTTTTCATTAATATTTTTAATAAATAGCATTCTTATGAGATTGTTGTCTTCTGATTTTAGTTTTTTAAAAGTTCTGTTAGGATCTTAAACATATCTTATACAATTCACATTAAAGTTTGCATAGAGTTTATATATTAATTCTGACCAGAATTGTGTATTTCAAAGGTATTTTCAAATTTTCTTATCATACATATCTCTGTTTTAAGTGATCTAGTAATTGGATTATAACGAATTTAAACTCTTTAAATTTATTTTGATGAGACGAATTTAATAATAGTAAAATTGCATTTTTAGTATTAATATTGATCAAATTGTTGCTAAAAATGCATTTTATTATACGTTACTTCTAAGTTGTATGAGAAATGTTCAGAATACTATTTTGTCTAAATTTAATATGTCAAACTCTAAATCTTTTAATTTAAATATTCTGCAAGTTGGTAGTAAAAGGTTTTGGTAAAAAAAAATGCTAAAACTTTGAATAATTTGTTTATAAACTTTTTTAAAGTAAACTTTACCATATTGTGTAATATTATTTTTTTTCCTATATTGATATTTCCTATACTCTTTCTTCAAAAAATAACTTTAGTTTTTTGTAAGAAATTCTGGAAATAGGGTTTACAGAGAAGAGTTTTTTTTCAGAAAAAAAATATTAATAATATTCTAAAAATAAAAAAAAATTATTAATTCTTTTAATTATAAAAAAAAATATTTATAATGAAAAACAAACTGAATTTAGTTTAAATAAGCTAATAAAAAAATATTATTCAATTTAAAAAAACCAATAAAAATATTTAATTAAAAAAACTGATTAAAAGGTTAATCTTATATTACTATATTTATTATAAATATAAAATGTTTAAGATATATATTAGAAAAATATTTATATAATATTTAAATAAAGTTAATACAATGCGGTACCTCTATACCCGACCCAATTTTATAGTCATAATGTGACATTTTCAAAAAGATGTCACATTAGCAAAAAATAATATTTTAAAATTCTAACCGATAATTTTAATAAAGCATATCAAGAGCTTTTAAACTTATCGGGTTAGATTAAAAAATAATAAATTTTGCTAGTGTTACATAAGTTTGAAGTTCAGGTAATTTATTATGATGGGAAAAATTTGAGAATAAGTGATTTTTGTGTAACATAAAAAAAAAATAATTATTTGATAGTGCTTATTCAAACAAATCATTTTAGCTTATAAATTTACCCATACTTTATTAAAAAAATTTTTTTATTACAAATTATATTATGCTTATTTATCAAAAAGGAATTACAGGAAAACTTGCTAAAAAAATATAAATTCCATAGAAAAGTTCCTGATGATATCTTAATCAAATTACCGTATATAGCGGGCCGCATGATACGAGGGTATCTTGCAAAAATTGGGGTTTAGGTTATGTCGCAGTCTTAATAAGCCTAAAAATTCCATTTTTTGCAAATATCTCACGATCTACTAGTCCAATTTGAACGATCTTTTTTTATTTTGAAGAGCTACCAGTGAGCTATCAAACAAAAAAATAATGGCTCAAATCTGATCACTAGATCACGAGATAATTGTAAAATATCCCCCGTACTATACAATTCTATGAAATTTTTCAGGGGTATACTGCATAGGGGGTACTATGGCCCGCGATATACGGTACTTTTAAATATATATTCTAATTAACATTAAGTATTACATTAGCCAATCAAATTTATTTTAAGTCATATGATTTTGTATTATGTCAGCAAAAAAAATTTGAGAAAATTTTTTTATTTGCTTAATGTACATGTATCTTTTTAAAAGCTATCTAATTTTAAAATTTTATAAAATTCTGACCATTAGATCACAAGATATAAGGGGTACCTATTATAGAGGTACCGCACTGTAGAAAAAAGAAATTGTTTTTAAAAAAATACTATATATAGAAAAGGAAACTTTAGTTTGAAATATATAGTAAAAAATATAATAATATTAAAATTTGCAAAATTAACTTAATGATTAATCAATTTTAAAACTTTCAAACTGAACTATAACTTGAATTTTTTAGATTGCAATATAAAAAAAACTCTCAAATCAGATTAAATAACCTTATTAGTTTAATCTAGTTTAATTTAAATTTTATTTATATATTTTGGTTCTTTTAAAAATGGTTTGATTAAATTAGTTGATAAACTTGAATTATTTTTTAAAAATAAGAAATTTTAATTAGTTTAGTTATTTAATAAATTGTAAATTGCTTGATAATATCTGGCTTATTATATTGATTATTTTGTATTCCTCTTGCATCTATAAGCTAGTTTATTTCATGTTTGAATTTGTTACTCAAAGATACTAACTAACTCATTTTGGGTAAGCCTTTTTTTTAATTGATACATATAATAATTTTTTACCTGACAGTTTGTGCAATTAAATCCAGATGCATAATTGCATTACCTATAAGCCCTTTTTAAGTTGCAAAAACGTAAATTTGATCATCATTAATGGCTCAAAGTCTCTATAGTAATAAAAATGTTTAAAAATTAAATAAAAGCTTCGTCCGAATTATAGACTTCATTTATAAAATACTAGCAAAAAAATAAACCTTGTTGTATTCTTTTTTCTTTTTTTTAAAAAAAATAATTAATTTCAAGGCTGAGCCTATAAAAAGAATTATTTTTGTTTAGACTTGTCATTAACAATCGGCCTCAAAAAAAAATAAATATTTCGACATATGTATCTTTTTTTTGTTGGTTTTTATTAAATCTACCAACTAATAAGTCCTTCTTTAAAGTGTTTAACATTCCCTTTCACAAGTTATATATAGTGAAAGGAATTTACTTTTGTTGGTGCCCACTTTCCCCATCACTCTTTAAAGGTATGGCGAGTTCACGAGAACACCGGGGAACAGCCCGCGAAAAAAACTTATCATACCACCAAAACGATGAGTACGATGAGTACGATGAATATGAAGATGAGTATCCAAATGAAAACTCCGATAGAACTTATAACAGGAATGCGTTATATCATAGTGAATACACAGAAGACGAAGGTGAATATGAGGAACATGAATATAGGGAGGGTAACTATGAAGAGAGTGAATATGCAGAATATATCGATCCTGATTCGCCGACTTCACCTAGCAACGGTCATCCACTCCCTTCACCCCCTCCTTCACCTCCAACAGACGACGGTTATGATGATGAAGATGACAATAATAACACCGCCAACATATCCACTTCAATTATACCGCCTCCACCACCTTCTCGATCTAAAAGACTTCCATCGATACCTCAACATTTATCTGATAAATCCCAAACGGTATTCCGACCTTCAGCACCTACACCAACTCATCAAAAACGTAAAAATTATTTTAATATCGGTAAATCCCTATTGAGGTTTAATAAAAAATCCCATGCAAAAGAGGAGGAAACTCGGAGCAATGATTCTCCTCTCCCAGAACCTCCACAACATATACAAATCACACTTCCTTCTTTAGCTCCATCTTCTCCCATATCCCACCAATTACCTGCTGAATATTTAGATTTTGAAGAAGAAACAGATGATCATTCAGAAGTTCATACAACACCTGAACTCACTATGGATGATCTTTATCATCTCGTTCTCAACATGCAGAAAGGTTTCCAATTACAAGTTGATGAGATGAATACGCAGATTAAAGAATTAAAACGAGAAATAAGAAAATTAAAAGGTGAAGAATCAGAAGAGGAGCAAGAAGAAGACAAAAATTTGGAGGATTTTACGATACGAAGTCCTTCAAGAACTGCAACTAGTGTTAGAAGCGTTACTAAAGAGATGGAAAGATACGGTGGAGAAGGGAGATGGTTTCACAATGAGTATTCATAAGGTTACAATGACACATTTCAAATTTAAACATTTCGAATATGGATATAAATTCATCTATGTAAAATAACAGCATAAAAAAATTTAGAATATTAAATGTTGAATGTTTTATTAATTGAATGGCACTGCATTTGGCTACGCGAGACTTATTATATTCAGCTATACTTAGCGCCACAAAAAAATTTCTTATATACTTTATTTAGAAAAGACATTGGTCGAATTAATTGATTAGATATTCAACATCAAATTAATATATCGATTCTTATTATTTATTGTTCGTTTACATTTACATAGTATATTTGATCTATATCAAAAAATATTAAACAAGGTTGCAGAAATACTGCAAAAATTTTATTAATTTATTCGATAATTGGAAACTTAACACTTTTTTCGATTATACAATGAATGCCAACTTAATTCATTAAATAGGAGTATTGTCACGTGATAAGTGCTGATCAAAAAATTCGCAGATCATTTCCAAAAATAAGTAGAAAATTTTAAAGAAATAATACAGATTTTAAAATTGGATTTTATATACTTTTTGGTTTATGCTTAAGTTGGCAATGACATGGGGCAAAAGCTTTTACAGCTTGAGTATCCTAATTACATTAAATCTTTTAAATACTCATCATATTTTATAGATTAGACTAAGAGCTATAAAAGTATGATTTGATTTTTCAAATTGATTCTCCAAATTGATTCTCATTTTATTCTAATAAAAATCATATATAAATATATAAAAATATTCTCATTTGACCATCACATTTTTTGGCAAAATTATTAATGACCAATATAATTATAAATTAAATATTACACTATTTATAGAAACAAATAATAGAAGTCATAAATAAGCCTACAGAAAAAAAAAGATTATTTATTAATAATACAGACTGTTTACTGTGATTTTTTTTTTAAAAAAAAGGTTAAACTTGAAAATCATAGCAAACAAAGATTGAAAAAACCATTTAGAATTTATTAATGAAAAATCTTGACATAATATTACACTATTATTTTAGTCTAAGGCCATGTCTCTCTTAATCATAGCAATAGCATGACCTGGATTCAACCCTTTTGGACAAGTATTTGCACAATTCATAATAGTATGACAACGATAAACTGAAAAAGGATTCTGTAAAGCTTCCCTACGTTCACTGCTATAATCATCTCGAGAATCTATCATCCATCTATAAGCTTGCAACAATACAGCTGGTCCAAGATATTCGTCTGAATTCCACCAATAACTTGGACATGACGTAGAACAACAAGCACATAATATGCATTCATAAAGGCCATCTAATTTCTTGCGATCTGCAATGGACTGAAGATTCTCACGATCTCCGTCTTTTGGAACATTCTTTTTCTTGAGATATGGTTCAATGGATTTATATTGTTTATAAAAATGAGTTAGATCTGGGACAAGATCCTTGATTACATACACTAAATAACACAAATGAGTTATAAAATTATGAAATTATGAAAAAAATTTTTTTTTCCAAATAAATAAAATTATATAACGAAACTTACTATGCGGCAATGGATAAATTTTAGTATCTAGTCGGTCAATTTTGCAAATACATGCTAAGGTATTGGTACCATTAATATTCATAGCGCAAGATCCGCAAATACCTTCACGACAAGAGCGACGGAAAGTCAATGTAGCATCCTGCTCATTTTTTATTTTTATTAAAGCATCAAGAACCATAGGTCCACATGTATTAAGATCAACTTTATATTGCTGCAATCTGGGCTTCGTGGAAGGTTTATCAGGATCCTAAATAAGTGAAATAGATATCAACAATAATCTTTTAGAATAAATACATATAAAATAAATAAATTATAACTCACCCAACGATAAATGGAGAATGTCTTGTAATTGGGTTCTTTTTTCTGATTTAAGGAAGGTGCAGTATTCTAGAATTACTGGAGATTATTAGATACAATATTTAAAAAGCTAATAAGCGCTTAATTGATACCTGTAACTCAGCTTGGCGAGAAGATGATGTTTTCAAGGAACGGGAAAGGCACAATAAAACCTAAAAGTTTAATTTTAATATTCAATGGTACGTATGCTAAAAGATTATTGTTAATGAAAAACATTTACAGTATTAGCATTAATTTTAATTGTCCTGGAAGTAGCTCTTGAAAGTAAGTTCATATCTGCCAAAAAACTAAAAAAGCTAACGTAAGCTAAAAAACCAAAGATTTATCATGCTACATCATCAGTACATGTATGACATCACTAATCAATTAAATTCATGTGACAAATAAAACAAAATGCTTATTTTAATTTATTATTAAATTTTACTACAACGATATGATATTTAAATTAAGATAACGCAAAACTAATCGCACAAACCATATATTAATTAATACATGAGATAAATCCACAATATAAATTTACTCAAACCACTAAGACATCACCTCACAAGGTCGAATTTAATTATTAGATTTTACCAGATTCCCTTTGTTTTTGAGTTCATTGGTCATTCTGAGATTAACGACGTTCCCATATCTTCATTCGGTTCCAATAAACTAAACATAATTTTTAGCAAGTAAATATTACTAATTTATCACATATCTTTTAAATGGTTTACAAAATACTGTTATTATTACCTAAATTGTTTAAGCAATACACATTCGCCACCATTCTCGAAATCAATATTATATTGATAGAAATATCCTTCAGAGGTGACTACCATAACTTGAGGTGTGGTACTAATAAAAGAACATATAAGCCATCGAATTTTTGTTTGAAAATTTCTTTATAAATAATGGGAACCCACTTGCTTAGTGCCACTACACTTTGTACGCCTGAACTAGGTAATTTTAAATATGCGAAGTCACGTGTTGGCTCCCACATTTCTGTCAAAGCATCTGGAAGATAGTTGCCAACACTACCAGCAACAGTACGGCCGAGATGAAAGGATTGGCGGCGTATAGTGCTTAATATTTCAAAAACATTTCCCATTAGATAAGGGTTTAATAATTTTTAATAGGAATTGGGACAATAAAATTTACCCGGACCCGGTTTTTTTCTTCCCATCAATAAACGCTTCAAATCCACCTATTGTTGTAGGGCCAATTGAATGACGCGAAGGATTTGCACCACCTGTGCCGTTAGTAGTCCCATTGTTTGCACCTGCACCTCCTCCTGGACCACCTGTATTTCCTCCTAATTTAAAAATATGTACAGTTTCTGTATCACTTGAAACACACAATAATGAGCTGACAAGATTAAAAGAGATCGAATGGATGCGTGCTGGATAAGATCCTCTTCTAAACTGATACAACTTCTGTGCATTTGGAATAGAGAACACGCGAATAACCGTACCCTAATAAATTGTAAATTTTACAAATTTTTTTTAAAAAAAATTTTAATTTATAAAACTGTTATAATAACTATAATAATTATTGAACCTTATCGCTAGCTGTTGCCAATAAAGTTCCTTCGGAATTAATGGCTACATAAGCAACCGGACTTTTATGAGCTTGGACTATGTTTACGGCCTGCAATGACAAAGCGTCAAAAATATAAACATCACCAGATGGTGCATTGTGCTGTGTGCTATGGTTTGAAAAAGGAGATGAAGGAGAAGGAGTGGGAGAGGGATAAGCTATATAACAATTTTCATTTGAAGGAGAAAGGGCACAAATAGCTATTTACAATAATAATAAAGAAATTTTTTTAAAAATACCGTTATTAAATTATTTTAAAGCATAGACATAATAAAATGCATTACCAGATGGATTTGGGCTAGTTTCGATGTTATGCAATAACTTCATATTGCTAATATCATAAACAAAAATAGTTTGTTCCAAAACGACAATTAATCTACGACGGTTTAATTTCACCGCAAGGATTGAGGTTTGGAAGGTAAGTTCGCAAATTGTTGTTTGACGCTTTATTATTAAACAACAAATCAGTACGTTAAATATAATAGAATTTTATATGATTAAAGCACAAACCTTTGTATTAGTAATTTGTAAACGTCGTGGTGAAAATGAGGGGTGTTCACCTGCTCCTACCAACGCAACCAGCGACGTACAAAAAAGCATTTCTACAATCCCAATTCCACCATCAGCTATAAAAATAATAACCGTGTAGATATCAGAATCATGTATGAGCATTTTTTTTTGAGCTTATGTCCAATTATAAACTCTATCCATTCGCATCTACTTCACAATTGCAATAAACCAGATAAATCAAAAACTTCGCGTTTAAAGCAAGAAGAAATGGACGAATTGACCGGAAATGACTCAATCAATTATTTATAAATAAGGAATTCTTGGAAGCAATCCAAGCTTACATTTTGAATAACATTTTCCAAACGGATCGCAATTATATATTTTGTAACCATGCTGAGTTCCGACTGAGATACAGCTTTAATAAATTGAGAAAAATTAAACAGTTATTAAAAAAAAATAAAAAAAAAAGATAAGAAAGCTCATTCCTAATATCACACATAAATCCTTGTCAACACATTCCTCTCAACTGTAATAAATTTGATACTAGTTAACAAGCTCATGTATGAAAGGATGAACAGCCTTTTCAAGAGTACAAGCTAAAAACGCGTCTCAAAGTTCGAGAGAGAAATACACATTTACCTGAAATCCTGATTAAAATTAATGAACAATAGCTCATTATTGCCTTTGTTACTAAGATTCATTTTCTTAAGAATTATTTAAATACTACAAAATGCTAAGGTTTATTAAGTCTACAAGTTTAAAGGCGTTAAATAGAAAAAAGGACCATTGGTAATACAATTATACAATTTCTTTTAGCGATCCGCAGCAAAAATCGACGAATTATCATTTATCAACTTATCAAACTAGCCAAACTTGCATTTGCATATAGTAACATTTTTTATATTTCTTAAAAAAAAAAACTTAATTTGTACCTCTTTATTAAATGATGGACGAAAAAAAATTTTTTTTTAACATATGTCATAGTAAGAAAAAAAAACTTAGAAATATAATAAATAAACATACATATATGTAGATAAATACATACAGTATATATTATATATATTGAAAATTAATTACAAAATTGTTCGCAAATCAAAAAATTTCATAAATCTTATAAAATAGGATAGATGAAGAAAATAAAAATTATAAAATATAAGCCATAAATTCCTAATTTATATTTCACGGAACCTTTCCATAGCTGTACATTGCAAAGTGGAACAAGTTAGATCAAAGAACCAAACGCAAATTTACATATTTACAGAGTAATAAAATGAGGTACCAAATCTTATCATTTTAATAACAAAATATTAAGTAAATAAAAATTCTTAAAATAAGAATGGCAAAACATTATCATCCCATTCTTCACCAACCCAGTCACTGAGTTCCGCCATTTTAGCCTCCATTTGACTTTGCTCAACTACATGCTTAACCATAGCATCATATAACCAATCAAGGACAGAAGCTTCTTTAACAGATTCAACCATGGTATTGTTGTCCAACATGGAAGCCTCCTGAACTTTAACTTCACTGTTAAGCTGTTCATCTTCCAAAGAAGACTGAAGGTTCTTCTCAGATTCCTTTTCTTCTTCATTAAACGATTGAAGATGAGTTTCATTCGCATGTTCTAATGCAGGAGTTTTAACATTTGGAAAAAGTGCAGAAATCATTCGATTCTTCGGCGTGGCACAAACTGCCTCAATAAATAAATTCGTCATCTGCTGCATTACAGTTGAGATTAACACATAAGCGAGCCAAAATCTTTGACCATCCACGCTCTGACTAAATTCAATCAAATCGATCATAGAAGGATATCTATATGGATAACTTTGAAAATCCAAATATGAAAGTGTGGATTTTTCTTTGAATAAATGCTTATCAAGATTGAATTCAGGGATAAAAGTTGTTTGAACTCTAACACGTGAATCTTGCCATGTCTTTTGGTTTGCAGATGAAGACGAAGGCGATGCATCTTTATTAACATTAGGAATGACTAGATAACGAGAAGCGGGTGAAGATGGTTGGTGAGGTGGTACAGAAGGCAAAGCTCCTTTAATTTGATCAACATTAGGTCGTGAATTGTTATTTGTAAATTTAGACGATGAAGAAATAGTACTATTATCCTTACTTGTTGTTGCAGATGAGGAAATATGTGGAGGTGAAGGTGGTGATGCAACAATGGGTTTGGTATTTTGTTGTTTTTGTTTACGCAATTCTTCAATTTCTTGTTGCAACTTTGTATTCTCTTCTTGCAAATGCAACAAGGCTTGTCTAAGTAAATTTATTTCCTCTTGTTGTTGCTCTTTTGTAGTTTCTAAATTTTGAATATATTCTAATAAAAAAGAAAATTGTTTAGTTATTGAATTTACAGTATCATGTTCATATTGAAAACAATATAAGTTTGAAAGTAACCTTTTCTTCTTACACGGAAGTTTCTAGCAGAAATTTTATTACGAATTTGGCGACGTTCTTTCGATGATAATTTCTTCATATCAACCTGATTATTATCATCGCTTTTATGAGCATTATTGTTATTGAGTAAATTAGATGATTTTAGTGTCTGAGTCGCATTAGACTTTGGTGAGGTAGGACTGGTAATTTTATCTGAAGTGGCTTCTTGTTTAATTGTAGGAAGTTTTGCCAGCAACTCGGCCAACTGTGCGTTAAGGATAGCCAAAGACGGCCCAACCGCAGTAGTAGCGATTGCTTGTTGAGCGGTTTCATTTGTTTCCTCAATTACAGGTACCGATGTAAGTTTTAAATCCTCAGCAATAGGAACTGGACTAGTCACCAAGGAAAAGTCGCTAGTAACAGTTTGCATAGGAGCTGAGTAAGTGGTGGGAGGGGGAGGTTGGTCCAAAACTTCTGTGTCCTTAATTAATTCATCCTCTAAATAATAACGGAATAGATCTGAATTCGACATGTTTCTATAATCTACATCTTCTTCCATTGCATTGTTTCTTAAGAAGTCCATATCGATGTATGTATCGAAAGCATCATCACTACCATAGGAATTAGGGTCGTTACCCGAAAAGTTCCTAGACATAGCCATTATGGTAGATTTGGTCTATTCAAAACTGGATGGGATATTTCTTTGAATTTACTCTATATTCAAATCAATCAAGTCAGTAAAAAATTGGCTAATTTAAAGGTGTGAAAGTTATCTGGTTTGATTAGTATGTTAAAAATATATGGAAGTTAAACGAACATTAATAAAATGGTGAAAAAAAACCATTTATATGCCAAAATCACGTGAATAGGATCTCTATCCAATTATCATTAATCAATACTTATAGTGAAACTTTATCTTCTAAAATTATATATTGTATATATAAAAAAAATTAATTTCTTATTATAAAATATATTAAATTTTTTTAATTCTTTTTATTTATAAATGGATTGTAATCTCAATATATTTTATTTATAATCAAATGAAAAGTTATTTTATATTATATTTAGTAAATATTAAAGTTAGAAAATAAAATTATTTTACATTTTCTCTAGATTTTACAAGAAGCAAATAACAAAACAAGAATAGATGCTAATTCCAAGGACCTCAAGAAATCATCTAAGTACCACAGGTATTAATCAGATTCCTATAAACATGATAATAAATACAAACTAAAAAAAAACAAATACTACAAGAAAATCTTTTACTTAAAATGCAACACCAGATAATGTAAACAAAAAGAAAAGGGTTTCAGGATTTCTAAGTAAAAACTACATTAGAACTGACTGAGAGAAATTCTAAAGAAATTAATGGACAAACTTTAAATGAATCAAGTAATTGAAAGCATAGCGGACATCCCTATTTTATCACAATTTTGCCGATCATTTGCCGATCATTTGTTGATCACTATTTTATCATATCACATTTAATATTAGATTTTTTTTAAAGTTAATCTCAGTTATCTCAGCATCCAGTGATCAGAATTTTATGATTTTTAGCTTGTTAGAAAACTTAGGACTTGATGAATCCGATCATCTTTATTTTACAAAATTTGGAGTTATATATCTTGAGATATTTGCATTCGGAATCTTCTAATTATTTTATTATATAATTTATCTTATTAGTTGGAGTAATTATACAATTATAATTCATTAATTTTCATTAATCAAAATAAAATATTAATTTTTATTATTAAAAAATTTCAATAAAGTGACTTTTGCAATTTAATAAAAATTATTATATTAATACTAATTATATATCATTATAATTTAACCATTGTTGATACATTATATCATATTGATTTTCTACATCACATTCTATTCTTTCTAATATGTTTTCAATATTCTCTTCTTCATCATTTTCATCATCATTATTATTTTCCTTTTCAAATAAAGGGATTTCATTTTCTTTTAATGATGTCGACAATCTTTGATCCAAACTCTTAATATTTTTCTCAATTCCGATGATAAATAATCAAAACAAAAATTACATTTATCATCATATAAAGTACTTAAACATTCTTTATGAAAACTGTGTCCACAAAGTAAAACAATTCCATTAGATAAATCTATACTATTTGATAATAAACAATTATTTGCATCACAAAATTTATCATCTGCCGGTATTTTTTGTGTATTCAGTAGACAGCCTAAAGGCATTCCTTTACATCCACTTCAATATCAAAACTTGGAAGATAAAATTTTGGATATCTATCATTATTAATTTGTTTTGTATTTCCTATATTCTGATGAATCTTATCAAATATTGAGAATAAAAATAATGAAACCTTTTTTTCTAAAGATTTTAATTCTTTAATTTGACACCTGGATTTCTCAAATTAACAAAAGAATTTTTAAAAGGATTATTATTTCTTTCAGGCATCAATAATTTTTGCTTTTTGTATAATTTGTAACTCTGAATTTGATTCTGCTGTTTGATGCCTTAAAGAGCTATGAAAATTTTCAACAAAATAATCATTAAAAATTGGTAAATTATTTTTTAAAATATTAATTATTGGATGATTTTTTGAAGTCCAATAAAATACATCACTTAAAAACATAAGTGATGCTTTATTATAATTATGTCTTCTCAATCTTTGAAATAATATCCAAATTTTTACAGTACTTTCTAAATATCCTTCAAAAAATCCACTTCTAAAAAGTATTGCATATATATCCAAAGTAAGTGGAATAGAATTATCTAATAAATCTATCATCATTTGATATTCTGCATCTTTTAAATTTCCAAATCTTTTTGTAACAATATCACGAATATTTTTCCATCCATGATAAGTTAAATGTAAAATAAGATTGATTACTGTTTGTTTTGGTTTTTGAGATAATATTTTTTTATCTCCAAATAAGTTATGATATAGCATCTCAAAAAGAAATGATATGTTTGAAATAGTATTTCTCTGCTGTTTAAAGATGAAGTGGAACCTATCATAGGAATTAAATTTAACACTTGCTCTGGAACTCCAGAATTAATGCCTTTCTTAATTCTAAGTGTTATAGCTCTTCTTATATTTACTTGTCCCGCCAATCAGCAATTACAGGAATGATAAAATTATTTAAATAATTTTCTTCAATATTTTCTAATCTTTCAAATGCTTTAAATACATAATCTAAACATTCAATATAATCCTTAAGTACTATGTAAAGGATGCAAAATAAAGTCTACTAATTTGCTATTAGACATTGATCTTAATTCATGGTAATTTTGAATTCTACCATCATAATTATGAATATTAAGTAGTCAACTCTATTTTCATAAGAATCTTCAATTAAAAAATTTTTCCATAATTCTTTTTGCATATAATAACTTTTACCTAATTGATTCATAAAATTATTTTTAATGTTATTAATAATTAATCCAGAATCAATTCCTTTAGGATTATGTATTGAAAAATTATTTAATGAATAAAATGGTATTTTTGGAATTTTAGTATTTGTATTCAATAATATTGTTACAAAATGATAAATATTGTGAGTTTGTAACGAATGTTGGTTGATTACGCCTATGAATATTATGGTAATCATCTATATTAAGAATAAACATATTTTCTATATTTTGTAAACAATAATTATCTACAGTTTGTTGGTGTTCATTTGAAATAAAATTTTTTTTACGATTTACTGTTTTTCTTGTTACTGAAACTCCTATATTTGCCAATGTATCAATAGAAGAAGAA
Source organism: Rhizophagus irregularis (assembly GCF_026210795.1). Classification (NCBI taxonomy): domain Eukaryota; kingdom Fungi; phylum Glomeromycota; class Glomeromycetes; order Glomerales; family Glomeraceae; genus Rhizophagus; species Rhizophagus irregularis. Next base: position 1,995,801 of record NC_089444.1, on the reverse strand, counting down.
GAAGCTCCAGAAGTTTCCAAGTATGATCCAATATCAACTTTAATTCCATTAATATATTTATTATTAATGCTAGCTAAAAAATAACATAAAGAAACTAATTTTTTTTTGTTGTTATTATTTGTTGTTTCAGATTTAGTATTAGGATTAGTTCCAGCATATAATTCATCAAAAAATCCAATTAAATCTTTATCAGCTGTTTTAACATAGTTTTAAAAGCTATTGGATCATAAATAGGTTTAAGATTTAATCATGTTGATTATTATAAAGAATATTAGACATTTTTATTATTTTACTATTTAATTTAATTTAACTTGAAATTTTTAATTGTGTCATAATTTCTTGATAATCTGATTCAAATTGTTGTAATTCATCTCCAGTATATAAGATATCTTTTCTAAATAAATAAGTATGATTTCCTATTTTTGATATATTGTCATTATTATTTTTTCTAGAAATTGGTGCTTTATATTCTTCAGTTTGTAAATATTGAGAATCTTTATCAGTTTTTTTTTACACATACTGCAAATCATTGCAAGTTCATCTAATTCTAATACTTTAATTAATCTTGTTGGAACTTTTTGAAGACTAAATTGTTTGCTTGTATTTTTTGATTGATTTAAGTATTCATCATGTTTTGGATGTTGACAAGTTTTTATTTGTTTAGTTTCTATTGATTCATTTTGTATAACTTCTATTGATTCATTTTGTATAACTTCTATTGATTCATCTTGTATAGCCTCTATTAGTTCATCTTGTATAGTTTCTATTGATTTATCTTGTAAATTATCATTATCATTTAAATTGTTTTTTTTAATTGGAATAGGTGCTTTGTATTTTTCATTTTGTAAATATTCAGAATCTTTATCAGTTTTATTTCTACACATACTACAAATTTCTGAAGATTCATTTAATTCTAAAACTTCAATTAATCTTTTTGGAACCTTTTTAAGATTAAGTTTGCTTGATTTTTTTTTTGTATTTTTTGATTGATTTTTATATTCATCATGTTTTGGATGCTCACAACTCTTATTATAATTAATATTTCTAGTTTCATTTAAAATAAATTGATTGTAATGTATTTGGCATAAATACATTCCAACTGAAATAATTAATTCATAGATTTTGGTATTTTAGTGTTATAAGTGATTGGCTTTATTCTTCCATTACATTCAATGGAATCAAAATTGCAAATATTTGAAAAAGTAGAAGTGTTATCCATTTTTTATAATTAAAAATTATGAAAGTATTTAAAAAAATATTGTTTTTTTATTTTAAATTGGATTGGATTTTCTAATTTTGCTAAAGCAATTTTTTTGTCTATTTATAAAAAAACTGATTAAATATAACACATAGAAAACTTTTAAAATAATTAATTTTATCTTATATTTTTAAAATAGTAAACAAAAATAAATTTTAGAAAATATATAAAGTTTTAAAATCAAATAATCATATATTACTTAAAATTGACTAAATATAACATATAAGTAAGTTTTCGGTTTCAAGCGAATTAGGATGCCATTTTTTTACCATATATTTCTAAATGGTTAATAAATATATAATGAAAATTTCAAAGTTGGCTTAAAAGTCTGTGGCTTTGTACAAAACTTTGAAGTCTAAAAATTGCAAATTTATTAAAATTGACTAAATATAGTATATAGGTAACTTTTGGTTTCAAGCGAATTAGGATGCCATTTTTTCACCATATATTTCTAAATGGTTAACAAATATATGATGAAAATTTCAGAGTTGGCTTAAAAGTCTGTGGCTTTGTACAAAGTTTTAAAGTCTAAAAATAGTAAATTTCCTAATTAAATACTAAAAATTTATATATAAAATTAATAAATATCAATTTTAGTAATGAAAAAGGTTTATTATTTTATTCTATATCGTTAAAAAACTTAAATTTATCAATTTTTATAGCCCGGCCGAATGTATATCGGTGTAGCCAAGCCAGATCGGCCGATTTTATATAATGTGATAATTCATAATAGAAATACAAAATCGTGAATATCTTGGCATCTAGTGATCCAAAATTAATGAAAATACCACCATTTGACTCGTCTCGATGAGGCGAATCCAATGAGCACAACTTTATCAAAATTGGATGACTGAATTTCGAGATATTGTTTATTGAAGTTTGAAAAATATATATGATCAGCAAAATGATCGGCATGGTGATATAAGCATGTCCGCTATGCTGTAATTGAACAAGTTTAGTTGTCATATAAAGAATCTAATTTCTTTTATTTGTTTTATTTTTATTTTGTAATTTTTTATAGATAGAAATCAGAAATTTTCTTTACTTATTAGTTAGTTCTTTTTCTTTCAAAGTTTTTGTTGCTAAAGAACTAATATTTCTTTTTTTTAACTTATTATACAGTCAACTCCCTCTATAGTCACTCCCGTTATAGTCACATTCTACTATATAGTCACACCAGTTGAATGTTCAAAACACTTTATTATTAAAATCTATCCTATATAGTCACAATCTATCTATAGTCACTATCACACCTATCCTCAAAAATCTTATATTAAAAAGAACCGTTTATAATCACAGTTATATAAAGAATATATTAAATAACTTGGCATCTAATAATCGTACAAAGATGTATCATAGCTTGTTAGAATCGTCTCACTGAGACGAATCGAATGGTGGTAGTTTTATCCTTTTCTGTGCAAACAGTCTTATGACTTTATCTTTTATTTATATTTTGAACTTCGAAAAATAATAGAACAATATTACAAAAATAAGAAAATAAACTAATAAAAAATAAAAAGAGTAGCTTCACGACTCATACAAGTAAAGAAATCTAGACTAAAATAAAATTAAAGCAAAGAAAAACTGAACTATTACAGAATCGCATACCCCAACTTTACCCGAAGGCCAGTGTGAGTCAACTATCCAACATCCAAAAATCCAGTCCGTTACCAGAAAGAGATCCTAAGAGGTTGAACTAGTTTTATCCTTTTCTGATCACTGGATGACGAGTTATTCAACAAAATGTTAAACATCGGCATTATAATATTTCTTGATTTACGTTTACTGCGCCATTTAACATTTTGCTAGATTTCTCGGTACCTAGTGATTGTAAAAAGACGATTTATAGCTCGTTGGAATCGCCTCATCGAGACGAATCGAATGGTGGTAAGTTCATCTCTCTGTGATCAATATTGACGGAGTTATTACTTAAAAACCATTTAATATTTTTTAATTTCGGAAATTGATCTAGTGATTGGATTTCGATGTATCTTATACCATTAGATTCGTCTCATCAAGACGAATCGAATGGTAGTAAGATCGTCTTTCTAGGATCAATATTGACAGAGTTATTACACAAAAACCATTAATATTTTTTTAATTTCGGAAATTAATCTAGTGATTGGATTTCGACGTATTTTATACCATTAGAACCGTCTCATCAAGACGAATCGAATGGCGGTAAGATCATCTCTCTACGATTAATATTGGCGAAGTTACGATACAATAAAGTTTTAAGTATAATTCTGGCTAAAATTATGTTAATTTTTGGCCGGAATTATGATATACAAAATATAAGAAATTTTTTATATAGTCACATCTCTTTATAATCACCAAATATGGACTGTCCCAAATGTGTGACTATAAAGAGAGTTGACTGTACTTATAAAATTATAATTTAAGTTAGAATTTAGCTAAATTGATTCTATTTTCAAAACATAATAATTTAGATAGTGAATCTTCATTTTTTTTATTAATTAAATATATGCCAACTCTTTAAACTTCAAAAAAAAAAATTTATTAAATTATTAAAATTTTGAATTAAATATTTCATATATAAAATTGCCTGCCTAAACCTCTTCAAAATTCTACAATTAGTTTCTCTAAAATTTTACTATAGTTTATAGTTTTGGCAAGATTTTGGCAGTTTCAGCATTTATAATAAGTTTCACTTTTCTTCAGAGTTTTTATTAAGACTTTCATATAGTTTTGGTAAAGTTTCACCATTTCGGTATTTTGCCAACTTGCCAAAACCTTCTAATTTCTCCAGTAACCTTATTCATATATAATATATCAATATAATCACCTAATAGAATCCCAAAAAATACTTATATAGGTAAGTCTAAAAATATTTTCTATTAGTAGCTCTAAGCAAAGATTTTTATTATGATTGCTAAGCATTGTTGATAACTAACCTTAAAAATTATATAAAATAAGCAAATCAATCTTTCAATCTAATTAAATTTTTATTATAATACATATAATTTATAAAATATATTTATTAACTAAATAATAATTTATTACTAAAAAAAATATTTTATTAAATATTAAATATAATATACAAATAAATTAATAATATAGTAATATCTCCATAAGTGCATTCTTTATAAGTACACACTCTTTTTATATGCACTCAATAGCTTAGTCCCAAGTTTAGAACTTATAGCTAAATGCATTCCTTTTATGTTCTATATGTACAAGCAATTCTGAATTCTGAGTATATTGGAATACTCTTTTTAAATACATTCATGTAACTATTAACCAATTAATAATGGCTGTTTAGTCTAGGGATTGGAATCAAAATCAAATCTTTTCAAGATTTTTCTTATAGACGACCAACCTGACTTTGAATCAGTTTCTAATTTCAGCAAAAATAATCAGCACTTGGCCAGCATGAAAAATTACTTTGAAGTCAGATTAACTTACATGTAAAAAATTGCTGAGAATCAATTCTCAAGAATTGATTTTACTATGTTTTGTCGATTTTCGATTAATTGATTTCAATCCCTAGTTTAATCACTATTAATTTTTTTAAAAATAAATAAATTTATTTAAATTAAACAAATTTATGTTAAGAATTAGATAGTTTATAAAATATGTTAGTTTCTATTTATTAAAAGTACTTTAAATTTAAATTAAATAAAAAGAAAACTTTGATTGAATTAAAAGTTTTGTAAAATTTTTAATTGTTTATTTTTCTCTTAGATTACATATAATACTATATAAGGAATTATATATATAACATATCTTATCTAGGAAGGGGAGTAAACTCTTATATTAAAGTGATATTAAGTAATATCTGACAGTGCCCTTATTGCCATCTTGAATTTATTTTAATAGATATAAATGTAAATTTAATAAAATAGTTGCCTTCCTACTATTTATAATTTTGTAATTTAAAAAGTAATATTTAATAATATAGTTTTTTATTTTTTGAATATTTCTATATACAGTCAAAGTTCTCTATAACAAATTTCTGTATTCTGAATTTTACACTATTGCGAATTATATAAGTAGTACCAATTTTTTATTAAATAAAATAATTAAAAATAATGAATTTTTATAGTAAATCCTACCATTGCATATAGTGAAAATAAAGATCTGTATAATTATTAATAAAATAAATCTTTAATTAACGAATTTATTTTATAACAAATTTTTATAATGACTGTAACGAATTTTTTTTTAATGAATTTCATGTTAAAATGTAAGAGATATAATGAAATTTCCATTAATAGAAAATTTCACATTATAAATTAAACAATTGTGTGAAATTTTTTTTAATAATTAATTATTTTATTTCAGATGCTTTAAAAAAAAAGACAAAAAACTTCTAAAGGTAAAGAGAAAGCTTCTTATATAAAATGAACCAGAGCCTCTTTTACAGGTACTCAAAAACAAGAAGTTTGTCTAAAAAAGTTGTAAAAACCAACATTTAAAAATAAAAAACTTGCTAAAAAATATGATATTTCACAAGGAATAATATCTGATATTTTAAAAGAAAGTGAAAAATAGTTGGCTTTAAAATTGGATTTTTATGAAGCTTTATTTAAAAAATAAGGTCAAACCAAATTTTCCACAAGTTAATGAAGCTTTGGGCTTTTGGGTTGAAAAAACTATTGATAATAATATTACTATTAGTGGTGAATTATGGCACAAAAAGCATGTGATTTTACAATATTACTTGATATACAAGACTTTAAAGGATCTAATAGATGAATAACAGGTTTTAAAAAATACCACAATCTTGAATCTTATATAAAATATGAAGAAGCAGCAAGCGTTCCTTCAGAAAAAAATTTGAATGAGATGTGTAAAGATTTTCAAAATATTCTTAAAGAATATTCATCTGATGATATTTTCAATATTGATGAAACTGGACTTTATTGGAAAATGGAGTTAAATTGAACTTTATCAACTGGTCCAGTATTAATTAGTATAAAATTAATATAAAAAATCATATATAAACTAAAATAATACTTATTTTACAATAGTTGTAGGTAAAAAACAATCTAACGAATGAGTTACTATTGCATTATGTTGTAATGCATCAGGAACTGAAAAAGTAAAAACAGTTTTTATTGGAAAAAGCCAAAATCTACGTATCTTAAAAAATGGTTCAAAGTCATTATTACCAATACATTATTATTAGAATAAAACAGCTTATATGTAAGTTAATATTTAGAACGATTGGTTAAAACTCTTTGATTTATGCCTAAGACTTGAAAATAGACATATAATCTTACTTTATAATGGCATATCCATTTATAAATTAATTAATGATGTTGAATTTTCTAATATTCGTCTTCATAGTCTTTATAAATTACCTCTTAATACAACTTCATGCCTCCAGCTATATGATGCTAGAATCATTCATAGTTTTAAAGTAAGTACAAAAATGTTTTATAATTAACAAAAAAAAAACTAATTTATTAATAAAATAATAAATGTAGGCATAATATCAAAAACTATTTTTGCAAAATCGTATTAAAGCATTATTTAATAATAGTCAAAAAACTGGACAATCCATACCTAAAATTATAATAAAAAAAGCAATTAAATATGTAGCAAAAACATGGGAATTAGTTTAACCAGTAACTATTACAAATGGTTGGAGAAAAACTGGCATCCTTTCACTAAGTACTGATGATGACATTAATTTTGACTTTGATGAATTTGAAAAAGTTGACCAATTACAAGATCTTATTGGTCATCTGGCTTCTAAAATATATAGAAGTCCAATTTCTGCTGAAGAATATTTAGAGTATAAAAAGGATGAAACAAATCACCAGATGATGACTGATAAAGAAATTATAGAAATAATAAAAGAGCCAGAAAAATCAAATGTTAAGGGGCCAGAAATTCCAATTATCAGTAACTATAAGGCGCTAGTAGTACTCAATCAAATAATCACATATATAGAACAAAAATCTGATAAAATGGAATTTTCAAATAATCATATTCAAACCATAAAAAAATTGTGTAAAGTAATAGAGCAGAAAGAATTCCATTCTAAACAGCAAGTTACTTTGGATATGTGTTTTAGTATAAATAAAAAATAGTATAATAGTTTATTATAATGAAGTAATAAAGTTCATGCCAAATTTACCATTTAAAAAATTGATTACTAATTAACTTTCTGAATATATTTAATATAGCAAATTTGAATATGATTTTCAGTATTGCTTATCATAGCGAATAAATGTTTAAAATTTAGTAACAATTATTACCAAAATTTTTATCATAACAAATTATAATCTCCAGAAATCGAGATTCATTATAAAGAACTTTAACTGTATACTGATAGTAAAAAAGTGTATATTTTTTTTGCTAAATTTTGCCTTATTATACAACTTTATCTCTAATTTTAATCAGTAAATTTGTATAATTTTAATATCAAAAGATTCTTTTTTTTAAAAAAACCATTTTTTCTATATTATCTTATAATATTAATTTAATAAAATTAAAAGATAAATAATGTATAAAGTTTAAAATATAGTTGAATATAACCTTAACTATAATTATTCAGGATTCTGGTATTACTGTATTCAATTAATAAAGTTAATAAATAGTAAAAGAAAAATTAAAAATTAAAAAATGTAAATTTCTCTACAAGTATTATACTTAGTACATTTATAAAAATTAATATGCAGGTAGTTTTAATTTTGCTGAACAATTTTCAATTAATTTAGAAAGTCAATTTCATTTGACTAAAGGGTGTAATTATACTTTGAAGTTATAAACAGAGAAATAAAAAATTTGAAAGTTAGTACTATTATGATAAATGCACTTTTCTCCATAAGTATTATACTTACACTCATAAAATTATAAGTAGTTTGACTTTGCTGAATAACTTTTAATTAATTTTAAAAGTCGATTTTATTTGATCAAAGTAATGTAATTATATTTCAAAGTTGTAAAAGAAAAAGTAAAAAATTTAAAAATTATTACCATTATAAAAATATGTTTTTTTATATAAATATCATATTTAGCTTCATGAAAATTAAAATACAAATAGATTTAATTTGCTAAATAATTTTACTCAAGCATAAAAAGTAATTTCATATAACTAAAGTGATGAGTAGTAAAATTATATTTTAAAGTAAAATATATTTACAGTAATTTTATTTAACAAAATAAACATATATAATATAATAATTTTATATTAAAAATGGTACACTGAGTTTAATAAAATTAATAAAAGATATTATTAAAATATAATTAATAAAAAAAACTGAAATTTTTTAAAAAAAATTTTTGTTTATATATTTATATATATAAAATTGTAAAATGTAGTATAAAATCAACTGAAAGTAAAATCATTGGTAATAAAAATAAAATAAAAATTAATTATAAATTCAATATATAATATTTTAAAGAATTTTATAAATATAAAAATTAAGTAACTAAAAACTCTTAGTATTTTAAATAATACCAAAAATATGCAATTTAATTATCTTATATATATAATAGGAAATAAAATTTGTGCGCACCCGCGCATGTGCGCACCCCTCCATTTTTGGTAATTTTTATATAGTAACTAGGGGTTAGATAAATAAACGGGGGGGCCAACTCATAGGTTACACAGACTGATCAATAATAACCAGAACTGTCGCCACCATAAATTGGTTACACAATCGAAATCTACTATAAAATTGCGCAAATTTTTACTTTTTTTTAATTTTTTTCGACGCGCATTCATAGAAAAGCAGCCGATCTTAAAAACTAAGATTACTCAAGTTAGGTCTATATAGGAAAAGTGGTTTTATTTCAATTGAGTCACTATAGCTTTTGTAAATTGTTATTTTTTTCCTTGGAATAAGCTAATTTACTGTAGCAATTTACTTTAAGCACCGTTTTAATGTTATTTTTTATTTATATACCAAATATTTGGATAATAGACTTCATTAACAACTATTCTATAATTCAAACTGTAAATATTTGACCCTTTGATATAGCTTCTTTGGAAAAAGAAGTACCCTTTTTCAGGTGTTCTAAAATTAAAGGTATTAAACTCTTTTTTCTTTTGTTATTTATATTATCTCCAAATGCCCGTAACCGAATTATGCTCAGCTCACTCTGAAACAATTTTGAGAATAATCCTTCAGCACCATCCAACTGTGCCCAGATTTGAAGTTGCACCAAACCAAGCATAGGATCTTTTGGTAAGTTGGACTTTTTTATTAAAGTAGGTATGTTATTTTCAGTATCATTACGCATAGCTTTAAGATTTTCCCTAAGGCTTGAGGTTGCCTTTTCGGGGATGAGATCATTGAATTTTCGCCAGGATTTTTGTCTACTCTTCATATAAATAATAATAATTCTTTCATAAAGAAAATCTCTAGCATCATCTTTTAACTCGTATTTTGTTATATTTATAGAGTCGCACGTGGAAAGCATCGAGTAGAGATATTGATGAGTGTGTTAAAATTTTCTAACAATGGTAAGTTACGTAATAAGCTATTGTGTATATATTGAAGAATATTGGGTCCAAATTCCGTATGCTTTTCAAATAATAATAACACTAATGATTCTATTTTATACATAAATTCTAAAAACTTCAGACCGGGAATCGCATTTGTTGTTTGAGATCGAACATCCTGTTCATAAACAACTTGTTCTGAATTTAGAGTCATAAGGTGAGTTTTAATTGCTTCAAATTCAGGACGCGATTTTGTTATATTGTCATTCTTTGTTAACTTATAAACAATCCACCCAATGATGTAGGAAAATTTTGACGCCTCAGATGATTCCAAGACAATAATTTTTTCTGGTTTTAAATTATTGTCTGCTGCTAAATGAGTTTGTGAGATATTTGATACTGTTTTTTCACTAAAGGTAATTTTAATAACCTCTTGTAAAAGCAAGTATACAACGAGCCTTTTAGTTGAAGAATCATTTAAATTGGACGCAATAAGAAAATCTTGATACCAGACTCCTGAGCATTTAAAATTATTTAGACAATTTTCAAGGTAAGAGCTCCAAGTAGCTAACCATTGAATTCCTGTTTTTTTAAGAATTGCTTTACAAGCGATATTTTTAATAATATCTTGCCACTTTTGTAATAATTTATCAATAGAATCCTGATAAAGGATGGTTTCTATAAGTTGGTGGCGTTCACTCTGGGCAAAAATTCTAATATTTTACTGATCAACATTTTTATGGTATGGTCCTAATGGAAACTTGATTTTCCCCATAATTAAATCATCTGTAAGAAGATTTTTAAACACATTGTGAGAAAGAGATGATATTTGTGCCAAATGAACCAAATGTTTTTGATAAATGTAATTATTTTCTTCATTATTTGTTGTTTTTTGTTTATCTTTTCGATAATCTCTAATTGTAAATAAAATATTTTAATTTATAAAGATGTAATAATAATATAATTTATAACATATGCATACCTTCTTACTAAAGTAGTAATACCAGTTCCAGTACTATCTGTTTTGCCATAATTAACACTCTTTATTTCTGACGAAACTAACATTGTAATTTGATATTTGTTTAAGGCATGTCCATAAGATTTAAGTGTTTGGGTGGAAGAGTCTCCACCAAGTTCTCAGATTGTACCAAAAAGTCCCTCAAGCATATCTTGTGAAATCCTTTTTGCTTGAATCATTGCACTTGGATATTTATTTAAAATATATGTAAGCATTCCAATAAAACCATTGATAGATAAAACCAAATCAAATTGGCATTGTGATGAAATCCACTCTTTAGATTCTGTCTTTTGTTTATCACCACATATAAACCAATCACGAATTTGTTTTAAAGTATTGATACGTGGATCTTCTAAAGATTGAAAATTAATTTTACTATGCATTATTTCACGATACTTTCGTGAATATTTGATATAATCCTTAAAATAAATTATTATTATTAGTTTTTTTTAAAGAAATTAATTATTATAAATTAATAATTACTTACTCTTGTTCCTTCTGATATATTTTTAAGTTCTTTAATAGTTGCTAGTGCATCTTCAACTTCTTTTCGATAATGTATGCTCAGCAAGATCAACACGCATCTTACTCCATGAAGTAAGCCATATATGTCGTTTTGTAAGTTTGGTAGCTTTAGCAGTTGCATGTTTATTTGTATATTCATATACACCTTTTATATGTTTCCAACTAATTTCCTTTTTATTAAACATTATTTCTCTTGCATTTTTTTCACCTGTATGACTTTTTGATATGTTGTTTCTAAGTTTTTTAAAAACATGTGTTGGATCACTAATAAAAAACCACTCTTCTCCTGTAATAGGATTGATTGTTTTATAATTTAATAAAATTTCTTGATTATTATAAACAGGTCTAAAGAAACTTACTAATATGATAACTAAAAACTTTCCATCCCTTTTTTGCATATATTCCTTCTATAATTTCTACAGATAATGTTGTTTCAACTTGGATCAAACTCAATAATTTTTCCTAAGTACCATTTATTATCATCTGGATTTCTAAATTCGCATATTTCATTGACATTCCATTTCAATTTTGAAGGCATTGGTGGACGAATAAAATTTCGTTCAATTTCAATATTTTTAGGATTATTACAATCAAGTTGACATACAGTAAATTTTGTTTTTTCAAAATTACTATTTATAATTTTTGCTGCATAAAAAGATGTTTTATCTTTATTAAAATTAACTTCTACAATATCACCACAAGTCCATTTTGATGCATACCAATCAAAACTTTTAATATGAATTCTATTTTCTCCTGCTCCATCACAAATTGATCCACATGTATATATACCTATACACTCTAATTTTTGCTGCAAGATTAAAAAGTAATGTATTTAAACTATGTATTGATATATTATTAATACCATAATAAGATATGGGAAATGCAAAATTATGTGTTGTTGAATGCCAAACAATTTGATGAACTTGGGTTGCAAGTCCAAATTTTTGTTTATTACTTGATGTAGAATTATCTTCTATTGATATTGATTCTATTTCTTGTTTACATTGCATAGCAAACATCTCATACTCTTGCATTTCATTTTCAAAATCCAAATAACCAACATAACAATTTTTACGTTGACTCCAAAGAAGACCTATTTTTAGATGTTTTACAATCAAATTAAATAATTAAATATAAATTATTAAAAAAATTTAAAAATAATAATAATTTTTACCTTTTTGAATTTTAAAAGAATCACTGAAAAAAATCCCACTCTTCCATATCCCCAAATTTTATTTATTGTCAAATTAGCTAATATTTGATTAGCAATTTTATCTTGCCAGCCTGATTTTTGTTCACTTTCGTTAATATAACTTTTAAGTGTTGAAATTGATGGTAAACGCATAATTGTTTTCATTGCATTATAAGCTGCATGACCTGATCTACTATATACAGATATAGCCCAACGTAAAAACCTAAAAAATTAAAAATATAAGATATTTTTCATATTTAATATCATCTTAATTAACCTTACATTGGATGATATCTTGTTCCATTTGGTTTTTCAGTTTGAATACGAATAAGTTCTTGAAAAATAGGATGAAAAGCAGAAATATCTATATCTTTGTTAATAATACCTTTAGTAACAGTATGAACAATATTTGCAATTTCACCTGATGCTTCTTCTTCTTCCCTTTCAATTTTTTCTTTTAAATAATCTTTTAAATCAATAATTATATTATTTTGTTCTTTAATAATCTTTCTCTGTTGGCTAACCTTTTTTATAAGAGTTTCTTTTGATGCATGTGTTACTTTTATTGAGTTTGTTCCAGACAAAATTCTTTGTTGAATTCTTTGTAAAGTTTTTCATAATTTTGCACAATTTTTGCATATATTTTTTTCTGTTATTACAAGTATACAATCTATTCTTCTATATACCTCATCAGGTTGACCAATCCGTTCCATTAAAGCAAAAGGAGTATGATCTTTATTATTGCTAACTAGTTGAGTACCCCGAATATGTGTTACTTGTTCAAAACCTTTGAATAAAAATTATCAAATAAAATTTACGTATATAAATAAATAAAAAATAAAAAATAATAATTAATTACCAGCAGTACTTTGTCCATAACAAATACTAACAGAAAAAACATATCTAATAAAATTAATTATTTCATCGAAGTTCTTTTCATTTCTTTGGTTGGAAAAGGAAGATATTTTTCTTTTACTATTTGATCAAATATATAAACTTCATATCTATATAAACCACTCTTAGTTAGAATCAATAGCTTTTTTTCTGATTTTTCTTCTTTGAAAAAATGAAGTTCAAGACCTTCACTAATTTTTCGTATTGCAGTTCCAGAAAACTCTCCTCCCAGTTTAACTTTTTCTTGAATTGATGAAAGAATATCTGTGGTGTTTATTAACAATGATGTTTTCCAATATAATGAATTTGATGTAGATAAAATAGATGCAATTGACGGACTTGTAGGATTTGCTTCCAAAAAAATGGTTGCTGTAGCAGACCTACGTCCTTTAAAATATCCTCGGTTTCCCAAATAATCTATCCATTTGGAAAATGTGTCAAATTTGCGATTATCTTTGACGCTATATACATATGCTTTCTTATCCTTTACTTCATACATAAGCACACCTTCAAAATATTTATCTAATGTTGGAAAAAAATATACCATTTTTCCTTTAAGGTTAGGCTTAGTACGTACAAGTTCTTGTAATGCTTTTTTTTGCTGCTTTGGTATTGGCAAATCAATACTATTCTCGTTTATATTAATTGTGCGTTTTTTTTGAAACTTTTTAATAAAAAATGTTAATATTATTTAAAAAATATAAAAGTTGTGCTTTTCTAACCTTTAATGCCTACCATTTTCAAGTTGTAGCGAAATTTTCTATGTATTTTAGATGTATTAAACCGCCGATCAAGTTTTTTAAAGTAAATAAACACGAAACTTTGACAAAAAATTATATTTTCAGATAGTTTCGCGTTTCTTTATTACCGATCAATTATTTTTTTTTCATGGATTATAATGATTATCAATTGATTTTTCATCTTAAACATGGGGTACGATCATATTTTAATAAGGTTACTTATAAAATTACATATGGCGACAGTTCTGGTTATTATTGATCAGTCTGTGTAACCTATGAGTTGGCCCCCCCCGTTTATTTATCTAACCCCTAGATAGTAAATTTGTCAATCATCAATTATCACGTGACTTTAGTAAAATCCTGATTTTTTTAAATATTCATACTGCAACTCTTACGTACATATTATAGAGCCTTAAAATTTTATTTCTATGCGTATTTTTGCCCATTCTACAACTTTACTTAATGAGCCATGAAGGGTTTAGAATGTCATTTTGACTTTTATATATAATATATCCATGGGGGTAGTAACGCATGCAGAAAATACGACAAATTTTAAACCCTATATAATATAAAATTTTCTTAAAATTAAGCATTATAAAATTTTTACATTATAAAATTTTTTTATACTGGCTAAGCACCCTAGTATTTTATATATATAAGCATTTTTTGGAGTCCTTCTGTATTTTTAAAAAGAAAATTACATATTTATTATATTTATTGCAAAAAATACAATTAACTTCTAATATAATGAAGTGAGCATCTAGGCTAATCAAACTTTCATTATAAAAATATTTGGAAAAATCTGGTATAATTTAGAAAATTTTGGTATATTATAGTATATTGTTATATAATAATTGTATTTTATAATGCAAAAATATAAGTTATACAAAATATCTTCGTTATATTAAAAAAATTTGTTATAAAAGAAAATTTGTTATTAAAAGAGTATTTTTTATATATGGTTTATAAAATTTACTTTATTAAATGGTATATAACATTTAATTAGTATAATTTGGTATAATAAGATTTTTTTATATATTAGAATCTGTACTACACTAAAAATCTGTTATATTGTAAAATTCGTTATATCAAAATTCATTATAAGAAGAATTGACTGTATATTAATATCATTAAACTAGGAAATGGTAATCATTGATGTATCATAAATTATATGCTCATAAAAATTAAACTATAAATTAAATGGCATAAAAAATTTCAAAGATATTTTAAATTAGAGAAATATAAACAAAAAGTATTATATATATAAACAAATCTAAGGTTATATCAGAACCCCTCTTTACCTTATAAGATAGGTGGCACCCTCATGCCTAAAGTAAAAATCATATATAAAATTCTTTGCAGATCCTACTATAAAAGGAAATTTTATGTTACATTGTTATGATTTGTTTCCTTTTTAGCTAATTAACCAATAGAATTTAAGAAAAAAATAAGGTAAAAACTATTAGTAAAGGGCCAATTTTCTACAATAACCTTTATTATAAGTAAACGGATCCTATTATACCTGATCCTAAGATTTTATTGGTCATACATATGTGCGGACAAACAATACATGTATAGTTTAGAGTAGAATAAAAGTATTCTATACTTATGCTTCAGACAATAATTTTTTTATTAAAATTCTTTATTTTTTTACTTATTAATTGATGTAAATATTTATTATTAAATTAAAAATATGAATTATATACTTCTAATTTTAATAAAATACTATCAACTTCTTTAATAACATTTTTATCAATTTACTATATACCAAATAAATTGTAAAGTTGTTTTAATTTTTCTATTCCTTTAGTATATTATTAAAATTTTTTTTTAATAAAATTAATAATTACATATAGTGTAAAATTTTATTGTTTTAAATATTCTATAATTTTATTTATTTTATTACAAATTTTCTGTTCTTTAACTTTTCTTAAAATACTTAAATTTTTATATTATTAAATAAAAATACTAATATTATTAGTATCATTAGGGCACTGTCAGATATTACCTAATATCACTTTAATATAAGAGCTTACCCCCTCCCCCCTAGGTAAGATATGTTATATATATAATTTCTTATATAGTATTATATGTAACCTAAGATCTATAATTACCCCCTTTCCCTTAAAATATTAGATAATATCTGACAGCACCCTTATTAATACAATCTAAAAATTTAAACAAATTTTTTTTTAATTATTAAAAAATAGGCAAAATAAACTGAAAAATGCAATTTTTTAACAATTTTTGTAAAATTTTTTCAATAGAATTGTAAGAGTGATTATTGAGTTTACTTTTATTATTAAGTTAATGATATTATATTATGTAAATAATTTCATTTTAACAAAATTTAGGCTAGTATTACAAATTAGTCAAAATTAATAAATTTTAACTAAAATTATGATTTATTATTCAGAAATTTTAATTGATTTAACTAAATTTAGTTAACTTTAAATTATATATATATTATATATTTAAAGATAATGTTGCAATAAAATTTTTACATTAGTAAATATATTAAAAACATTTAACTTTAGTTTTTTGGAAATATTTTTAGTAACTAATTATCAGAAATATTAATTATGTGTTATATTAGCAAAAAAAAAATTCATTTTGATATTTATTTTAATATAATACCAAATTTCTAAAACTCTATATAATGATCAATAAAATTATTTATTACTGTACATTTATAAAAAATGATTGGCATTATATACTACTTTTAAATATATAAATTAAATTTAACTATTTTGGTACTGTTAAATAGCTAAGTAACTATACTAATAACCAAAGTACTAATAGAATATATTAAAAATATATTAAAATGTACTAATTATAATTTAAATATATAAATATATATTTAAAAAGAAAATTTATATTTTAAATATATTTTAAGTAAAATTAATCAAAATAAATACATTTAAAATTTTATGTGAAGCAATTTTTTTTAATTAATATATATCATTTTTGTATAAATTTTTTTTTATAGAAATACTATAAGTATAACTATATAAATTTTATTAATTATTTTATATTAATTTTAAAATTCTATTTTTATACCTTTTTTTAACTTAATAATTTTTATTTTATTTATTAAATTTTATTTTAATTTATATTTTTTAAATTTTTAAATAATAAATATTTCAAAACAATTTCCATTTTATTACTTTAGTAATTCTAATATCTATTATATCTTTTAATTATTTGTTATTCTTTTGCTTTACTTTTTTTCAATATTAATTAAATGCTATATTTTTTAATTTTCTTAACTATTAATTATATAGATGTAAATTGTGTAAGATTTTTATTAATATTTATATAATATAACATATCCCAATTATCCTAATTCTCACTTTAATATAATCTTAATTTTTTATATTAATATAAGGTTAAAAATTGAAAAACTATTATTATTTTTATTTAGCTTAATAATATTATAATTAATTTAAAGTTTTTAAAGCTTTAAATTTACATTTGTTAATAAAAAACGATTAAATAAATTATATATTATAGACAGAATTTTGATATATGCACAGTCAATTTAAATGACTGTTCATAAACAATGCGTCATTATTTGATAAAAAAAATAACCGAAAAAATGGTTTTACCGTCATATTGTAAGCAAAATTGAATTATAATAGTATGTGAAAAGGAGAAAAATAATTTACCTAGAAAAAAGTTCCTTCATTTAAAACAATCTTCCAAAAAATAGTGCAGAACCTAATCGAGACGGATTTGCAATAACTTTCTGATTGCCCAATGTCCAAATACATCGACCTGACCAGAATATTTTGAAGAGGCTAAGTTGATTTTATCAGAGTTTATAGCTGTAAATAGAAATTAATTATAAGGTTCAGTTTTTTTCACTAAAAAATCTCTTTTCATTCATGATAAAGAACCCTGAAAATAATCCTGTTATGCATCAAGAAAAGAATTTAACTTGAAAAGAATCGAGAAACAAACCTTTTTTATTACACAATAAAATATATATATTTTGACAAAATTATATGTCATATTTTATAATCACATCATATCGTGCATACTGTATTATTCATCACTCCCATCGGCACAACCGCATAGTCTGTTTTCCCCGCAAAAATAAATAACGGCATTCCTTTTCCTTAAAAAAAAAAAAAATTTTTTTCCAATAACAAACTTTTTAAGAGATAAAGTTCAGTTGAAAGCTCAAATAAATAACGTATCCCCACTACTTACTGTTTATAAACTAGAGAAAAATGACTACTGAAGTTGCTGACGATACCAAAAAGACCACCTCACGTAAGAGAAAACAAGCTTCCGAAGAAACAACAGTTGAACGTAAGACCAATCCTAGACGTGCCGCGAAAACTAAAGCTGAAGAAGCTAAAGCAGCAGCAGCAACAAGTGCATCAACTTCTAAGACTAAAACAACTGGAACTAAAAAAGCTAAGACTGAGGTTAGTATATTATTATAAATTTATTTTGACAAGTTATTATTCAAGAAAGGTTTTGGAAGAGGGGATTACACAACAAAGACGCGTTTTATTTTTTTCTTTGAAGAAACTTTTTTTTTAAAAAAGCATTACCAACAGATATTTGAAATATATATTTATGGAATTGCCTTCAAATATTTATCGCGATCAAAAAAATATAGAAAGCCGATACTAGTCTTCCTGCTCTCAAAAATTTCATGAAGGCTAAAGATCTTAAAGTGGTAATTTCTTATTCTTCTACCGAAAAAGAAGAGGAACATGAAGAATCTTCTTCTAAAAAGGATGTCGAAGATGAAAAAGACAAAACGGATGAAGAAGAAACAACCAAAAACGGTGATGCAGCTACCGATAATCCACCGACTGAAAATGAACCATTGTATACTTTAATCGCTAAACCTCAAAAGAGTTATGGTTGGTCAGCAGCTGCCCCAAAAGCAAAAATTAAGGTAGAGATCGATGGTGAAGAAGTCGAATTACCTGTCTCGATCAATTTTAATATTAGCGTTAAGAAATAAGTCTAAAAAAAAAAAAATAACAATAAATATATAAAAAGAATTAAATAACGTAGAATTATTAAGTGTTTTGAAAAAGGTTTGATATATATATATAAAATTTTTTTTTTTTTTTTGTCTTATTCATTTTTGGATTTGAAAAATTATGTTGCTTATCTTCTTTCTACAAGAAACCATAGGAAGACTCATGTTTCTTTTACAATGTATAGTAACTTTAGTAGTTTTTGTTCTTGATTTCTTTTTAGATGGGAAAGTTTTTTTTTATCTTTACATCAATTACTGTTAGTATTTTTCTTTAGATGAGTGAAAATGGCAAAACTTTGTATATAATTCATATTCAAATATTGTCGAAAAATTTCTTTCTTTTCTTTTTTTCTTTTTTGTTCACCATTTTTCACTCTATATATATATATATATATATATATATTTTTGTATCCCGGTTGTAGTATTTGAATGATGAGGGCAGAGTTGTTAAAGTAGTTAATAAAAACCGATCAGTGGTAGAATGTTTTGTTGACATCATTTGTTAAATAAAATTTTAAATTTAATCTCATTAAATAATTACAAAGTCTTAATGTTTAATAACAACAAGTATTGATGTTACTTTATTTTTATGGTAAATGATGAATGTCTTTTATGATGTTAAGCTAATTAATAAATATATACTTAATCACATATATTATTCTCTATATTTTTAATATATTATAAATTATAAATAAGTCACTTCAATCATGAATGTCTAAAAAAATTTAGTAGTTCAACAAATTTTGATCGATAATATTATAATTCAATGTTAAAAATAATTTCTATACATACATTAATAATATTACTTTATAGACTATTTCACTTGTTTCTAAAAAATAAACTTTGGCTAATCATGTTTTTTAATATTTTTTTTTCTTCTGCTGAAATTCATGAGGTTTATATCTCGGAATACAAATATATTTAATATTTACCGAGAATTTGTAAAATAAATAAAGTGATAATACAATTTCCTTTCGATCGTTCTTTAATTCCTTTTTACCCTACCAACTTAAATAATAATTTACCAAGCATTTTTTCTTGTAAGAACGTCAAATCTCTTGTATGTATAACCGACGAAAGCCAAGTCTTTTTGATTATATTCTCCAGTAGCGTTTGAATTGTTACGTTCTGTTTAAAAATAATAAAAATTAATAAAGAATTCAAAAAATTTTTTTATATAATGGACATACCGATAGTTTGGGGTTGTTCTGGAATCTTATCCAGATCGTCTGTAGGGAAATAGCTAGTATCAGTAATAGATTTCAAATTTGGTACAAAAGGTGCTTCAATGCTGCGAATGGTATCCCAATCTACTCCAGCAAAAAATGGATGTACTTTAATTTCTTCGGCACCATGACGTCCCAAACGTTGTTCAGGTGCACAAATAAGTCTGAAAACATTTCATATATTAATTAGCTTTAAACTAAAAATTGTTAAATTGAAAGAAAAAGAAAATTACCGTCGAACTAAATTTTCTGCTTCAGGACCTAAATGAACATCATCAGGAAAATATAATTGATCCCGCCAATTGATAATTTTTCTATAAGTTTCATGAGCATTTTCACTACAAAATGGTGGATAACCTACAAGACATTCAAACATGATGGCTCCTAGTGACCACCAATCACATTCTTGGCCATAACCTTGCTGTAAGAAAATTTCGGGTGCAATATAATCCGGTGTACCAACCGTGGAATAAGCCTATAATAAATAAAATTTTTGATAAGAATCAGGCTTTTAGCGCTTATAAAGTTCAAGTCAAATTTAAGATCATACCAAAGCTCTTCGATTTTTTTTCCATGTGGCAATTCTGTCCTTGCTCGATAATGTCAAATTAATATTAGCTTCACTACCTAATTGTCTGTGACCTGATGAAGTATTAAGGCTTCCATCTAAAAGTCTTTGATAATATGCAGAATCGTGTGTTCGATGAAAACCAGTAGAAAGACCAAAATCGGACAATTTAATATGACCATCTTTGTCGATCAAAATGTTATCCGGTTTGATGTCTCTAAATGAATAAATATAAATATTATTACGAATTGAAATTAAATTTATAAAAAATATATATATATTTACCGATGAATGAAATTTAGTTTGTGAATTGCTTCAATGGCTAAAACACACTCTGCAATATAAAATCTTGTTACATCCTCCGAGAAGGTATCATACTTGATCAACATTGTCATTAAATCACCACCGGGCAAAAATTCCATAATAAGATAAAGATATGACACATCTTGGAAGGAGTAAAATAGTTGAACTACCCATGGAGAATCAGATTCAGCAAGAACATCACGCTCAGCTTTAACGTGAGCCAACTAATAGCATATTTTTAATGATTTTAATAATTTAAATAATATTTTTAATGAATTTAAAATAAAAATAATTCAATCAATCACCTGATCTTTTTTAAACATATCTGCCTTTCTTAAAGTTTTCATTGCATATATTTTCCCTGTATCAGCTTTTTGAACTAATCGAACCTAATTTATGAAATATAAAATACAATTACCACAAATCTCAAACATACATTCATACGAACATTTATTACATACCTCGCCAAATGCACCCTTACCGATTACTTTGACGGTAACGAAATCTTCTAATCCTAATCTAGTCCTTCGAAGTCTCAAAAAAGAAGATTCTTTTCTTCCAAGTGATTGAAGTTGTCTGTTCTTTCGTTCATCTGAGATATCTTCTTTTTCGAGTTTTTTTTCAAGTTCATTACGTCTAAATAAATAGAGATTAATAAAATTAAGATCAAACTTAATAACAAATTGGTAAAAATGCAACGTTTCCACGATATTATAACATTCTTTAAACTATTAACACTGAGACAAATTCACCTACCGGTCATTACGCTCTCTCGCTTGATCCAACGTAACCTTATAGAAGTGTTCTAATTTTAATTTTGCGGCGGTAGATCTGTCCAAAGTACCCTTCGAGAAACCTTCAGTAGTTCTATCAAAAACTACGTATTCTTGACCGCCATTACCACCAAAGCCACCAGAAGACGGTGATCCCGAGGAATAATTTGAAGAAGTCTGCATATCATAGTCTGTCATTTTTTTCGATTCAGATGTGTAATGTATAGGTCAATATTAAAAAATAAGATGGTTGTATGTTTAAAAGTAGCTAATAAATCTTTAGACAATAAAGTAATACTGTGTTACTCGGGTAAATGAATTTTCAGACAAGGGACGCGGAATAATTTGTGGAATATCATAACATGCGTACATGCGATTATGCAACACATAAACGAATGATTTAAAAAACTTGTTCTCAGAAAATTTGTTCAAAATAAAATTTAGGGATCAACAAACTACATTTAGTTATATTATTGTGCGCGTAAATGCGACCTTTTTATTTGGATTAAAGGAAACGAATGGAATATATGATATCCTTTGATATCCTCCGTGTGTGAAACATTAGCAATTTTGTGCCACTCCTCAGAGTATTCGCCAAATTTTGAGAAAGTATCAACAAAATCGACTCTGCAATCACCGATAGGTAAGTTTAAGAGTTCTTCACTAGTTTTAAATCTCAAAAGAACAAAATGAACATTTGAATTCTTTTTCACGTGACTTTACCACGCTTTATTTTAAAAATGTTTATTTTTTTTTTTTAATTGCGCAAAAAATTGCGAAAACATTAGTTTTTTTTTCGAATACTACGCCCCACGAAGAATTGTAAAGTAAATAAAAAGAAATTATATTGATGTTAAGTGTCGCGATTCATTAAATCGGTACCACAATACATCGAGAAATCAAGAGTTTTTGAGTGGAAGGATATAAAGCCGCGATCTATGTACACTAGTTGAAGTAAAGAATCAAGAAAAAAAAAGAGTAAAGATGTGCGGCTATTTATATAATAAAACAGAATAGAATTAAAAAAAAGAATATATATAAATGATCTATTGCTCGGCTTTCTCAACCATCGTTTGAACCATCATTTGCAGCATCATCATCTTCTTGTACCCAATCGCCAGCGACATTTTCTTGTTCATATTCGATTCCTTCGTCTCCTTCTGGTGCATTATTATATTCGATGATCGAGTTTGGTTTTGAAAGATCGATTAATTTCCCTGATTCGACGGCGCGAAGTCCCATCTGGCGTGCCTTCTGGAAGATTTGAATTCTATAAAATAACCGTGATTATTATATTAATTTTTTAAAAGAAGAAATGAAGTTTTCAAAGGTCTCTCATGTTCAATCAACATTCGAATTATCAATTGTAAAATGTTGGAACTCTATCACGGACCTGGTACGTTCAGGTTCAAATTCTTTGATGATTAATTCCCAATCGCCACTGTATTTATCATGGGCCGCCTTCAACCGTTCTACTTCATCGTCTGTCCAAAGTTGTCTTGGCGCTCGTCTATGTTTTGGTGCTTTTTGATTTTCGGAACTGTAAGCCTCTTCTCCACTCGCTGAAATATCATCCCTCCCATGTCTTTTTAATTTTTTATTACTATAATTTTGGGGACTAACAGCATATTCACCCAAGCCCGGATTCAGCATACCACTAATTACCATTCCAGTTTCGTTAATAATATGGAGGGGATCCGTTCCCGGCATTGGCGGCGCTAAAAATAATGAGACGTCGGTTTCTTTTAAAAGATTCGAGATACCTTGATAGTAATCGGCAGACAGTTCGAGGCACTTCTTTTGCTATTTGAATGAGAATTTATTTGAAAATTAGAAATATAAATACAAAATAGGTGTTTAGGTTTAGGGCTTTCAAATCATAACTAAACTACCCAAACATAATAATTGATTTAACTTAAACAATACTTACAAACTCGTAAAAGTTATAGACTGTCTTTCTTCGCGGAACGTGCATTTTGTTATGATAAGTTTTGTTGACCTTGAACCTAAATTGAGTAGCTGGAGTTGATACTGGAGTTGATGTAGGCGTAACTTTAACAGGGGCCTCAGGTTCTTGTGAACTTGTCATTTTTTATTATTCAATCACAGAGACGAATCACAACAGGCAAAAGAACAGGTATAAAATAAAGGTTAGGTTCGGTTTTTTTTGGTTTTTCTCGTAATTACAAAAACTACATTAATTGTATTGTTCTATAATTTATAGTCTTTGTATTCGGCCGATTGTTTCCGTTTATTCTGGTCACATACCTCAAATTCTGGCCAAAAATATAAAAAATGCAGCTAGAAAATCAAAATTCATCCAGTAATATAATGTGGATATTGCTGGGTTGAATTACAATATTTGATTAGCCAATTTTTAATAACAAAAATCCACGTTGCACCAATTTATTAATCCGCACAATGTTAAATCGCTCTCTATTTGTTATAATAATGCCATTGAAAATTTTCTATTTGTTAGTATTTTTTAGCATTTTACTTCAATTTAAAAAGGTAAAAGACTTTTGAAATATGAAATATGAATAATAAGTAAATGTGGCTTAACAAAAAGTTTAAATATATTAAATTAAATTAATGATTATTATATAAACTAATTTGTAATATATAAATTATACTATTTCATATACTTTATTATGCATTTATTACTTTTTTTTTTTAACTTATTTGTAAATAATAATTTTTTGTATAGAAAAATTTTTTTATTTATTCAATAATTTAATAAAATAATTTATTAATAAACATTTTTAATATTTTAATTTAAATGAATAATTTTTATAAAATAATAGTTGTAAAGTAAAAAATCCAACTATTCAACTTTAAACTCTTTTTATATAAAGATATATAAATTATAATATATATAATATTATTTATTAATTAATTAAATTAGAATTAGAATTATTAGAATTAAAAATATTAGAATTAAATAATTTTTATTCAATAATTTAATAAAATAATTTATTAATAAACATTTTTAATATTTTAATTTAAATGAAAATCCAACTATTCAATTTTAAACTCTTTTTATATAATTATAATATATATAATATTATTTATTAACAGAATTTCAATTACATTATTATTAATATAATACTAATTACTAACTTAACCTGCAAATATATATTTAAACAGAATTTTAAAATAAGTTATAAGTCAAATTTTAAAAATTAGAATTGTGCAAATTTTTAGTCCCTATGAAAAGTCTTTATACTTAAAATATACTTAAAATTTTATTAAAATATACTTATTAAAATAAATATCAATTTTAATTCACGATATACTTGTAATATACCTAAAATATGCCTAAAATACTCTTAAAATATACTTTTAATGTACTTGTTTTTTGTCCAAGTACTTAAATTATATTTAAAATATACTTAAACTAAAATTTAAGTACAATATAAGTGTATTTTTTACATGTTTAAAATATTCTTAAAATATGCTTAAATTAAAATTTAAGTACAATATAAGTGTATTTTTTATATATTTAAAATATACTTAAATTGAATTTTAAGCACATTTTAAGAATATTTTAAACATGCAAAAAATACACTTTTATTGTACTTAAATTCTAGTTTAAGTATATTTTAAATATAATTTAAGTACTTAGGCAAAACAAGTACATTAAAAATATATTTTAAGAGTATTTTAGATACATTTTAGGTATATTATAAGTACACTACCTAGACAAAAGTAGAGGACCTTCCATTTTTGTCAATTACTTGAAATTGTACATAATAACAATACTTGAAATTTTAATATATGATAACGTAAATTCCAAAGAATATATATTTAAAATTTCACACTTCTAACTTTCACACAGCTATATTAATTAAAAAAAGAAGCTTAGTAATTGTTACATTACTTAGACAAAAATAGTGGACCCTCTATTTTTGTTAATTACTTAAAATTACATAAAATAATAATGCTTGAAATTTTAATATGTAATAATATAGACTTTAAAGAACATAGAGTCAAATTTTCATGCTTTTAATTTTCATACAGCTGTATTTATTAAAAAAATTAAAAATTCTTGATGATTGTCAAATTAAAAAAAAGTGAATGATTTTTATTTTTTTAGATGTTAATTGTTAATTTGAAAGATAAATTATAAAAATTTATATATAATATTTATTCTTCAGAATTGTAACTTTCAAATAATATATAAATTAAAGTATTTTATTATGTAAAATTTTGAGAATGTAAAAATACAGTATTGCTGTTTTTAAAAATTAAATTTTCTTTCAATTTTTTATATAATTCATATAAAAACAAAAACTAGATAAAGAAATTTAATGTATACATACAGTCGACTCTGGTTATAATGAACCTGTTTGTACCGAAATCTCGTTATACCGAATCATAATTTCCAGAACCGATTTTTTATAAATAATTTCACTGGATATAACGAACTTTTATAATAAAACACTATATAACGCATCTGAACCAAACTTAACCAGCCCCTATATATCAGCTATATAATAACTTTATACTTTCTATAACGAACAGTCATGTGACTATATAGTAGTCCAGATAGTGCTGGCCAGAATTACTAGTAATTTTTTCGAAAATTTATGTTAAAAGAAATTATAATTTTGGCCAGCATTACAAATTTGGCCTAAATTACCTATAAAGAAAACTAGTTCGGTATATTATATAACGAATTCACTATATACCGAACCAAACCTCCTGGAACGGAAGGTTCGTTATATCCAGAGTTGACTGTATTAATCAAAATTCTGTATTATTACATATTAAAATTTCTGTTATTAATATTATGCAAAATTCTAAATAAACAGGCAATAACAGACTATTTATTTAATTTTATAGATAATCGTCAATATTTCCCTTTATAAGTTTTTTTAATTAATATAGTTGCATGAATGTTAGAACTATGAAATTTTGAGGACTTATCAAACAGAAATTTAAGTGTAGATAGATTGTATAAATAATTGCGAGTTTTGTAAAATATATCTTTAAAAATAAGATCATGATCTACTATTTAAATTGTTAAGAATAAATAAAAATAATATGTAATAAAAATTAATATTATCATATTTATTATACCAATAATATAAGTCTGTTTTGTATTTGCTTTTATTCGGCTATGAGTGTTTTCAATGTAATAGTCATTAAAATATGGTAAATAATTTTTAATTGTATCAGCAAATGAGTGATCTTGCCAATAAAATAAATCTGATAAAAATATAAGGGCACTTTATTATAATTTTTCTTTTTCAACGTAAAGCAAATGTTCAAATACAAAATACAGTTTTCATATATTCTTCAAATGAACCTGAACGAAATAAAACTGCATAGACATTAAGTGTAACTGAAAATAAGGTTGTCTAATAAGTCAATTATAGTTTGATATTCAACATCTTTGCATGTTGAACCAAATTTTTGCATAACCTCATTTTTAATTTTAACCCAACCACTTCACGCAAGTTTTAAGAGAAGGTTAATCCTTCACAGCTTTAGTTTTTTCACCAGCTTTTTATTTTTACCAAATATAAAGTGAAACATTTGTTCAAAAAAAAATAATGAATTATCATAATATGTTTTCTACTATTAAATGAAAGGTGAAGTGGACCTAGTATCGGTATAAAAGATTTAATTTCTTTTGAAATAGCAGATTGTAATCCTAATGTATGCAGATGTGTTAATGTTTTCTGATAAACAGCTGATTTGGCCAATCTGCAACAATAAATATAATATAATTATTCAAATAATTTGTTTTTCTACTTATAGTTAAAATTATTTGTAAAGTATTTAAGTAGTTCTACATCAAATGTAAATGCTTTTCTTTAAAACTAATTAATTAAAGATCTTTTATTGATCTTTCATTCTTTCACTCTGCAATAACATTATCATAATAATGAATAGTTAAAAGTTCAATATGATTAAAAGTATTAGTGTTTTGATATTCTTGTGAAATCCAATATGTCTGATGTTTTGTATATGTGATATCAAAGTTTTTAGTGTATTTGTTGAGCAAATACCAACAAATTCTTGGTGCTTCAACATTATTTGGATTGTGAATAGATACTCCATTAAATACAATTGGTACTGTAAAGCATTCTATAACAGGTTTTGCAACACAAATGGAAAAATGCTTTGCTATTAATGTTATTATGGTAACTAGTTTACGCTTTTCATAAATGTTATAATAATCATCTATATTATAAATATACAGACAATCTCCTTATTAAAAATAAAAAAAAAATCAATTTTATAATATATAAAGTATAAACCACTTTTTTTTAATAATGTTTATCTTTTCTAAAAAGTGATCTTCAATCTTAGTTATATGATTCAATTGAATCTTCTTTTAATAGTTTATAACTGTTTTAGCACAAGCTGAATATCCAATACTTGATATTGTATTAATAGCTTCCCATGTAGTACCTAATGTTACCAAATACAATTTGTTACGCAAACTAGCAATTATATAATATAAAGTAACAATTGATTTTTTAGCTTTTGTTTATTATATTTTAATCGATCTTTAGAAATAATAGTATTAACCATTGAAGGAAAGAATTCTTTTAATTCAGAATTAGCATCTTCAATTATAAGTTGAAATTGTATTGGATCCAATTCTAAATTAGCAGATTCTTGACGTTATTTGTTAAATAATACAGTTGTTAATATTTTAATATTTAATGTGAAAATAGGATCTCTATACAAAACTAAAGAGATATAAGTTAACCATTTAAAAAGAAGTCTTTCAGCTACTAGTAGTAATAATTATATTAATACTTTCTTTTTCATTTGTGACTTTTTTCTTACTGCATTCTTAGTTTTTTAACTTTCTTTTTTTATTTTTATTTCTATTAGATTCCACTATTTTGCAATAATGTAAATGGTAAAGTTGTTTTCCTATTTCAAGATAGGAATACGTTTCTAATATATTTTTCTTTTAGCATTTCTGGTATGCAAGTTCTATAATTAAACGAAAACTAACATTTTTATATGCACAATTATCTATTAAGCAAGGTCTAAACTTTTTTTTTCATTACTATGATTAATAACTAGTTCTATGACAAGAGATTTAAAACAAGTAATAAAACCTATTTATAAATAAAATACATGAGTACATGTAAAGTACATTTTAAATCACAGTTTTTACAAAACATTTAAATTGTGGCCAATCAGAGAAAATTTCATTATGCTGATCAATATTTATTTTATATAAATCCATGTAAGTACACATTTATAATAATTAATAATCTTTACTAGACCTGATTAATACACTATTTTAAATAAATCTACTCATGTATGTTTGTTTATAATTTTTACTAAGGTTGCGAGTAAAACTCATTTTTAAATTTAGTAAAGTCAAAACCTCAATTAATAACGTTGTAACTGTTGGTAAAATGTTTCAATAATGTCAAAATTAAATATTATGTCAAAATGGCAAAACTGTGGCAAATAGTTTTATCCAATAAAAATCAATTATGATTATCATTTATAATCTCCTTTTTTTTTTCAAATATTTAGACTTTTCTATTCAAAAATGTAAAAGTTTTAATGCTTTTAGAATTATTACCATTTGAATATACTATTTATTTTAATTTATAGAAGTAATATTAATTTTTTAGTAATATTTAATTACGCAATATAAGGGTTTTAATAGGATCCCAGACATTACATATACAACCCAGTGGCAACTTTTTCGCAGATTGGCCTAAATTTTACAAAAAAAAATCAGTTTTTTGCGATTATTTTGGCATCCAGTGGTCCAATTTTGTACGAACATTTTTTTGTTTTGTAGCTCTCATTGAGCTCTACAAAATAAAAAAACATTTGCATGAATCGGATTACTGAATACTGAGATAATTGCAAAAAAAAATGGAAAATAAAAAAAAAGCAAATTGGGTCTTTTTTTTGGCAAAAAGTCAGTTGTGAGTTCTATAAGAGATATCTGGGGTCCTGTTTTAATATGTTTCTTTTTATTAAATTTTAAAAAACTTTCTAAAATGGATACGTTTAGTACTTTTACAAATTCTGCTGTTCAATAAGATATTAATGAAATTAATGAGCAACCACCAAATTCTAAAGATAAAAAAAAAGAAAGTTGATGGAAGACTTTTAAGATCCATATGGCTTCATTTTGAAAGAAAAAATTCTGTTGAACCTGGAAAGTATGAAGCAGAATATAAGTACTGTTTGGTAACATAAAAACAAAAAGAGATACCAGTTTTTAAAGAGTATCTTGCAAATCATTACATGAATGCACCAGTACTGGTATTTTGTGAATATATGAAAAACATTGTAGGACAAGAAACTAGTAGTACTTCCAAAAAAAAAGAAAATTAGAGAATGGACAAATGACCTTAAAAAAATTTCATGATTCAACAGAACTTTCTAAAGGCCGAATTAATAAAATCAATCGTGTTTTAGTGAAGTTTTTTGTAGCTTGTGAAATGTCTTTTAAAATCATTGAACATTCCTTTTTTATTGATTTTGTAAAGAAGTTAAATACTACTTATGCGTATATCTGCTATAGTATCTGATAATGCGATAAATATTCACAATGCCAGAGCTATGATACATGAAAAATATCCTTATATTGAAAATATTCATTGCATCTCACATTGTATTAACCTAGTTATTAATAATATTGTTAATCATGCATTTGCAATCCATCCTCTTTTTCAAATTAATACCTTAGTTTCAACTTTTCATAATTTACATTTAACTGGTAAGTGGTTTATAATCACTTTTCACTTTAATATATAATGATATAAAGAATTTATTAACAAAATCATTTAATTTATATTTTGTAAAAAGATGCAAAACTTAATCAATTGATTTAACAAAATAATATTAAAGGTGGTGGGCTTAAATCTTATTGTAAAATGCATTAGATAACTTCAAGTGAATCGGTAAATTCAGTTTTGAATTTGAAATTAGTTTTAGAAAAGGTAATATTATTAAGAGTGAATTTATTTACCGTACCTTGCATTACAACACATCCTTCCTTTTTTTGTAAATTGTTTATATCGATCTTTAGTTTATACACCGCACCTTCCCTTAAAATAGCAAATAATAAATATACAAATATATATAAATTTGTAATGCAGGTGCGGTAAATACATTATTTCTATTATTAATTATTAATTATTAATTTTAATAATTTATTAATTATTGTTATTTATAACGGACCATGCTAATAGTTTATCTAAAACTAAAATTAAAGCTATTATTAAAGGTCACAATTTCTGGTTTGATTTAAAAATATTGGCTTTTGTTTTAGATCTATTACATAAAGCTATTTTAGCTTTAAAAGCATGAAAAGCAACTCTGGCTGATTATTTTTTAACTTAATACGATTAGCTGCAATTATGAAATTATTATCACGCTTATTTAACAAATCTTTTCAAAATCATTATTATCAAGTAATGAATGAAAGGTTTAATGAGTTTGAGAATGAAAAAATATTTACTATATTTTTTTTAAACCCACAATTTTGAGGTATTTAAATTTTAATTATATTTTAATAGGACCCCTGACATTACATATACAACTCAGAGAATAACTTTTTCGCAAATTGGCCTAAATTTTACAAAAAAAAATCAGTTTTTTGCGATTATTTCAGCATCCAGCCAGTAGTCCAATTTGTGTAAACTTTTTTTTGTTTTGTAACTCTCATCATCAAGCTCTACAAAATAAAAAAATCTGCATGAATCAGATTACTGAATGCCAAGATAATCGCAAAAAATGGAAAATAAAAAAAGAACAAATTGGATTTTTTTTGGTAAAAAGTCAGTTGTAAATTCTATAAAAAATATCCAGATCCTATTTTAATTTAATTTATTGATTTTATTATTTAAGTTAAATGCATTGTACATTTTTTTTGAAAATTTATTTATTTAATTAGCTGCTCCATTAAAGAAAGGTATATATGCAAAAATCGTTAAAACTGCTATAATAATTAGCCGAAATTTAGGTTTTGATCTTCAAGAACAAAATGCCTTATGTTCACAATTAAAACAATATAAGGATAAAGAAGTACCTTTTGATTTTAAATTTGCTACTGAATATGAAGAGCCTATTAACTGGTGAAATCTTGAAATCTTATAGATACATTACCAGATCCTGATTTTTTACCTCATACAGTCAACTCTCTCTATAGTCACTCCCGTTATAGTCACATTCTACTATATAGTCACACCAGTTGAATGTTCAAAACACTTTATTATTAAAATTTATCCTATATAGTCACAATCTATCTATAGTCACTATCACACCTATCCTCAAAAATCTTATATTAAAAAGAACCGTTTATAATCACAGTTATATAAAGAATATATTAAATAACTTGGCATCTAATAATCGTACAAAGATGTACCATAGCTTGTTAGAATCGTCTCACTGAGACGAATCGAATGGTGGTAGTTTTATCCTTTTACTGTGCAAACAGTCTTATGACTTTATCTTTTATTTATACTTTGGGCTTCGAAAAGTAATCGAACAATATTACAAAAATAAGAAAATAAACTAATAAAAAATAAAAAGAGTAGCTTCACGACTCATACAAGTAAAGAAATCTAAACTAAAATAAAATTAAAGCAAAGAAAAACTGAACTATTACAGAATCGCATACCCCAACTTTACCCGAAGGCCAGTGTGAGTCAACTATCCAACATCCAAAAAATCCAGTCCGTTACCAGAAAGAAATCCTAAGAGGTTGAACTGTTAAGCGGCGCAGAAAATCCAAGTGCGAGATCCAAGATCCACCCCGAATTATAGAAGAGGATATCCAAGAAATCCAGGAATCCTGAGAAACTGACGCCAAAGAAGAGTTGTGTTGTTGTGGAGAAGTAGTATTAGGGAAAGAATTTGTAGATGGGCCACATAATTTGAAAGCAGCCGAGATACCCTGCGACTCCTCCCAAGCATGGAAAAGAACATTCCGACACAGCCAAATTTCACCATATAATTCGACTTGGAAGTCATTAAGAAGGGGAGAAATAATCTTGTATATAACAGAGAGAGGAAAGTATTGATTCAAAAATGCCGTTAAATGCGCAGGCAACAATCCTCGAGTAAGCCAAAGACAGGATGAAGAAGGAGCTTCATAGTTCCAGCAATCCAAAGCAAAGAACTCGGTATGAAAGGAATTATCCAAAGATTTCAAGGATAAGAAAGAAGATAAACAAGAATCTCTAAATTTAATGACTTCAGACCGGTGTGTTAAACAGGGATTTAAATCCGGTAAAATATAAGGACAAGTCCAAAGATGATTCAAATCTTCAGGAGCAGAATTACACTGCGGACAGAGCCAGTCAGGAGAATATAAGTAAGGTTTACGTTGTTGAAGAGTAGTTAAGGTAGGCAACATATCCAAAAGAAGTTTAATGCGGAAGATCCAAAATTCAGGACGACCATTCCTATGTGAAGCAAAACCTTTAATTTGTGAAAGGCAAAAATATATACCAGCCCAATCAAAAAGTGAAGGAGAACCAAGAGCAGTAAAACGCGCTAGTGAACAGAAAGATAAAAGAGCACGAGCATCTGCAATAGAGCGGAGAAAATGTCGAATATTCACGTCAATAGGCAAGGAGTTAAAAGTCAACAAGCATGGAGCATAACAAAATGTTGAAAGTAGAGTAGTGGGTTGTAAAGACGAATGAGCATCTTTTGCCAAAAAATCCGCTTGTATATTGTAGATATCATCGCCATGAGCAGGGACTTTAATCAATACGACATTAAGATTACGATCCATGATAAGTTGTCGAATAGAAAGCCAAAGAAAATGATTAGGTTCTCGGAGCAACTTCGGTGAGAAAGGAGCATCAACAAACCGTGTCCATAGTGAAATTAACTGACTACAATCAGTATGAATAGAGATTGACGAATCACGGAAAAGGGCATTCAATCCTAACAGAACAGCAGAAATTTCAGAACGCAAAGCGGAAGGAAAGTAAGAAGGGAGATGCATGGAAGAAGATTCCAGAACAAGTCCAACATCATCAAGAGCAATCCAAGCGGAAGTCATGGAAGGAGGTGAAGAATCATTGGCAGGATGGAACGAACCATCAGTGTACAAAGATTGCACCGAAAGTGGTAAAATAGTGTCTTCAATTCTATCTCTATCGATACTATCCTTAAAGAGGGGAGAAAGAGCGGGAGACGCGTTCGAAAAATGAACAAGAGCCAAGGAAGTCGCATAACTCCATGAAGTAGATAGAGTAATGGGAAGATAAGCCGCGAAAACTTTGGCATTTCTGGTAGGATAACCGCAGATATCGAGGTAGAGTTACATTAAAAAAGCATTTCTCGCTATTACAGCGTTGTCTGATGGCAGATTTCATGGATAAGGCGGGAATGTTAAGAGCACAACCGGGACAAGGGTCATAGGATCGTTCATCAGCCGAGGTAGATACAGGAAGCCAATGAGACATAATAGCCGAGTTTTGTTTCTTATAAGTGATACGCACACGACCAACAGATAAAGTTTGAGTAGCGAGTCAAGAGTAATAGCCCATTGAGGATAAAAAAAATAATCTTTAACAGTATGATCTAATAAACAAGGAGAAGCTAAAGTAAAAGAAGAATTAATAAAATATGAAGATAAAAGTAAAGTAGAAGAAGAAGAAGAGAGAAAATTATTATTAATAAAAGTAAACCAATTAGGGATCCGTCCTTTACGACCAACGATGCCAAGATAACGAAGGTCAGGCCAATTCATAAGATAACGTCCACAAGGAGAAACCAACTGAGCAAGCACAAATATATTCAAGTTTTTCCAAAGTTTCCAACTCGATTGAAAAATGGAATGAGGTAGAATAGATCAGAGTGGCAGAGCAGGTTGTAGATCAAGCCTCGGAGGCCGGAAGGAAAGAGACCACGTGATGTTCAAACGTGAAGAAAATAATAACGAATTAAACAAAGTGTGCGTTCGCAAAGAAACGATCTGTGACCATGGTTCTAGGTTAATAGTAGTCGGGCAACTTTCAGCACCCAAATATCCTTGAAGATAGGAGATAGCATAAAGGGCAAAATCTTTGAAATCAGGATGAGTGAAAATTTTTTGCCAAGATGCAATATGGGAAGAAAGAAAGCGATAGAAAGCATTTTGAATCGAAAAGGGAAGTTTGAAAAATAACAAGGGCAACGGAGTAGTCGTAGCAAGACCAGCTTTTCTTCGAAGTACTGAAAACAGGGGCTTGACAATTGATTGAATAGTACTTTCAGAGAAAAGGGTAGTTTGAAGACAAAATTCCAATCGCGGAAGAAGGACAGCATTATAGAGATAGGCCACATGTTGTGCTAATAATTTCTTCAGTCCCAGGAGAGCTGCCATATCTTTAACCATGGAACGCGCTTGTTTGAAAACAAAATCAGAAGAGGCGGATAAAGAAAACCAAACGCCTAAAAAGCGAAAGGAAGCATGCAAAGATAAAGAGGAAAGGGAAAGAGACAAATCAGAGACTAAAAAAGAAGGTGTAAGATCAAAAATAATCGTTGAAGAAGGGGAAGAAGATGAAAGAAGAACATATTTAGCTGAATTAGCTTGAACATTATTTAAAGTATAAAATTCAGCAGTAATAGAAAGACGGTCTTCTATTCCAGATTTTGAAGAAGCAATAAGTGTAGAATCATCCATAAACGTTAAATGTGAAATTGGTAAAGAATGTTGTTCAAATTCAAGGGGAGAGTAATTTAAAAGAGCTGAAGATTTTAAAATAAAAGGATCTCGTGCTTCTTGATTCAAAACAGTGAGTAAGGGATCCAAATAAATAACCCAAAGAAGAGGGGAAATAATTTCTCCTTGATCGATACCAACACGTACTCTATAAGCAGCTGTATCGCCATGACATGTAATTATCTTATTATTTCGTCGTGTAAAAAGATTTAAAATAAATCGCACTAAAAGTGCAGGGATATGTAACCTATCTAAAGCTAATTTAAGCATATTTAAATCCATAGAATCAAAAGCTTTAGAGATATCTTGAGAAACGATCCATAGTTCCCTGATCATCAGTAGAGTCATGTTTATGTTGATGAATAATCGCATCCAGCATTTTGATAGGGACATCAGTAGAACCACCAGGTAAACCAGCAAAATTACCACCTTGAAGAATTTTATTATCAGCAAGGATGTTGGAAAGACGATTCGTGACGACCTTAACTACACATTTTCGAACTGTTTCCAGAAGGGTAATAGGTCGAGTGTTCTTAAGTTGAGCATCAAAGTCATGAGGTTTAGGAATAGGATAAACCACGGCTTCACGCCAGTCAGCAGGAATATCACCACGAGAAAGGCAAGTATTGGCAAGTAAAAGAGAAAAATCCAAGGCTTTACCGGACAAGTGTTTAATCATCTCATAAGAAATTTTTGAAGGGCCGGAAGCTTTATTATTTGGCATGGAGGAAATCACAGCAGACCATTCTTGTAGGGAAATAGGCGCCAAAACAGGACCATATAATGAAGCAGACACATTAGTAAGAGGAGTGTAAGCTTGTTGCCATCGGGCGGGAAATGAAGTGATGGAAGAATAGTGGACCAACGGAGGAGAAACAATTGATTGA
Organism: Rhizophagus irregularis; assembly: GCF_026210795.1. Lineage (NCBI taxonomy): Eukaryota > Fungi > Glomeromycota > Glomeromycetes > Glomerales > Glomeraceae > Rhizophagus > Rhizophagus irregularis. The sequence continues at coordinate 1,959,315 of NC_089444.1, read as the reverse complement.
AAATGAGAAACAGCTGCATGTTTAATATCCGAAGGATCCGTTAGTAAAGTAGGAGTTGAGTCCAAGACGACCAGAACACGGTCAAGAACAATTGAACGTTTTTCTACTGATAAGGCAGAATCGATAAAGGTGCCGAGCGAGTTCGAAAAGTGTTCGTCACGTAGTGCAGTATAATATTCCACTGAGTCCGTAAGGTATTGGGCGAATTTAGTAGATAAAAAGGCAGAAACTAAATTTTTCTGTGATCGTAAAAACGATTTAAATACAGATACAGGGGTTGTAGAATAGGTAGGAACTGAGTAATCAGGGAGTAAGGATGCAAGATTTTCAAGATGGGAGGGCAAAGCGGCAGTCATTTGCGCAATCTGAGTAAGCCGATTAGAACGACGAGTAGTAAGGCGATATAAAAATCGATCTAAAAACTTGTTAATAGCAATGAGTTTAGTTAATTCAGGAGAGTACGAATGTCGGTGTGTGTTGGAGACTTTTTGAAAGGGTAAAGTTTCAATAGCAGCACTAATTATGGCAGCTTTCAATGCATGCCACATACGATCAAGAGAAAGAGAGGAGAAATCAAAATTAGGGCGATATTGTCTATCCAAATAAACTCCAAGAGAATCATCTACTTCAGTGGTAAAATTATTCCATTGTTCAACTGAAGTGGAAGCGTAAGAGAAAATGGTACGCAATTCTTGTTTTTGTTTAAGACGAGATTTAGCCAAAATAGCCAGGCAAGAACTGAAGTCAAAAACAGTTGAAAGAACTTTGTGATCTGTAAAAGGACGATCAAGGAGATCCGGGCAAGAAACCACTTGCGAAAAAAGACCAGGGGCAGGAAAACCAGGTGAAGACCAAATATAATCCAGTCGAGAAGATCCATTATCATGAAAGAAAGTGGGATCAGGACCATTTGTAGAGAAGTGAGCTTGATGATCGGTAAAAAACCGAGAGGAAAGCAAGCGAAGAAGCTTAAAATGATTAGGTGAATAATTAGAATGAGCGATTACATCAGCATTGAAATCGCCAAGAATAATTACAAAATAATTATTAGCTCGGGTATAATCGAGCCAAGAAAGAAGTTTGGCAATAAGATCATTGCAAATAGATTGATGAACAGAACCAGAAGGGGGATAATATATAGAAATAATAGAAATTTTAGTTTGATGAAAGAACAAGTCTAATTTAAGAAGTTGACCGTTCCAAGGATCAATTGTTTGAACATGTTTATGAAGGGGATTACGTAACAAAATACCAACACCATCATGAGGGCGAGAAGAAGAAGATGAACAAGCCCAATAAGACTTAAAGTGATGTTGGGAGTGTTCATTTTTAAAAATGAATTTAGCATTTAAAGGGGAAAGACGCGTATCATTAACAGATAAAGCACCAAAAGAGGAGTGGAGAAAAAAATTAAGCAAATGTTGTTGTCGAACTGGGGAACATAAACCATTAACATTTAATTGACCAAATTTAATAAGGGGAGAGGGGTGAGGAGAAAAATTATGTTTTTTGTTGTCTATCATTATTACACACTGATAAATCGGTAATAAAGAAGGGGGAAAAGAGAACAATTATTGATTAGCTTGGCCTTGTTGCCGAGCTAAGATGAGGTTGTTTTGTTGGATTCCTTCTTTAATCGAGCCAGCCAAAGAGGCAACAGTATCGGAAAGAGAGGAGAGACGCTGTTCCATATCAATAGGGGAGGAAGGAGCGACGTTGGAAGGTGGAATGGGAGCAAAATGAGGAATCGGGGAAAAACCACTTGTTGATTGCAAAGGGGAGAATTAACATCAACGAGGATATTATTATCAGTTCGATTCACTGTATCATCCCATCCTTGCATAGAGGAAGGGATGTAGGAAGGAGGTTTAGTGACAAAAGGGCCAGGAATAGGAGCACGAGCAGCCATAGCAGATTCCAAATTAGTGATGCGGCTGTTAATGGTAGCAAATTGTGTGGTAAGAAGGGCTAATTCTTCAACTACTTTTTCAAGAGCAGCACCAATAGATTTCCAATCAGTAAGCACAGTAGGAGGAGCAGGGTATGTAACATCCATGCCATCAATATAGTGATCAAGTTCATTTGCATCAGGAATACGATGACGTTGATTATTATTGTTATTATTAACATTGTCGCGATTCCATGGTCGATGTTGAGAACGAGAACGAGATTGTTGTCGGTTATTAAGTCTGGATTTAAAACGATGGCGAGAAGCATTGGTACGGCTTTGTCCATCATTATTGTTATCAGGGCGGGCAAAACGGTTATGTCGTTTAGCGGGATGAGAAGGAGGTAGATGCTTATTATATAAAGCACGTAATTTATCATTAGATTGCCAAGGGCGAGAAGGGCGATTAGGTCTAGATGAAGAACCACATCGATCAGGGTTACAATTAGGGCGACCACATCGATGACAAAGAGAAGTGACTTCATCCGGAGAATGCCAGGTAAGGCCAACTTTCTTGAGGGCACATGAAATAGATTTAGCATTTTCCATAGCCGTTTCAGAGGCAAAATGGCAATAGGCGTAAGGTTTGGGATTGTAAGAATTCATAGAGAAGGGAACATTGATAGATTTAGCAGAAATTTCATCGGCAATTTCAGCAAGATCGACCGCTATAGTGCCATGCGGGAGTCCGGCAAGTAAAGCAACATAAGCGCGTCTTTCAGCGCGTTGTTCAGGTGAGAAAGTAGCGGGGCAAATACGCAAACAATGTCCTCCACAAAGGACGCCCCAGGTAGAGTCGAGGTTCTGTAAAGCACCAGTAGATTCAAAGGTAATGTATGCAGTACGATAAAGTTTAGATAAACGGGTATGGCAACGAGTAATATTGCCGTAACGAGAAAGGTACCACGCAAAAGAGCGTCAGTTAGAAAAAGGGGGATATCGGTAACCACCAGGGTACGCGCGTGTTCATCAGCCTTAATAGCCTGGGGGTCATATGCATGGAAATGCAAGCCAAACAAAGAATTCATAGGGGAGGCTGTGGCGTTGTCAAGATCTTCCTTTTTTCGGAAGTGGACGATGATCCTCTTCAAATCGTTGGATCCACTACACGTGGCACGACTACCATAAGAGGAGTACAAGGAAAGTTGTCGATCAACCGCATCGCACGCGTCGCGGTTTGAAGCGAAGTGATTCCAAAAGCCATCGACGTCATTAGGAGCGGCCGAGGCGTAGAAAAGTGTAGGTTGAGATTGTACTGCAGCTTGGGACGCGTCCGGAGAGGCAGCACGTTCAGGGAAGGAGACTGCGGGAGTAATTTCAGGGCTTTTGCCTTTATCGTTGTTGTTAGTAGGGGCGTGTTGCGAAGCATCGAGAGAGGAGGTATCGGGTTGAGAAGGTAACTCAGCGGAAGTTGTCTCAACAGGGCCAGGAGGCGTGAGAGGTTTATCAACATCCATGACAGAGTCTTCAGCACTGACTCTGGTACGTTTATTAGTAGAGGTGGTCGAAGGTGGAGAGTTCGAAGGGCCAGACATAGAGGAACCTTGACCAGAAACGTTGCCAGTTGGAGAGCTAGAGGCAGGACGTTTAGATGTAGTATCTTTGTTAGACTGGTTATTTTTCTTTTTGTTATCTTTACCCATTTGTAAAGTGTCGTAGTAGTTATCTAAAATAAAGAAATTATAAAGAAAAAGTAATAAAAAACTCCGAAAAAATTTTTTATTTTTCGTAAATATTGTCAAGTGAGCAGAACGGGAGAGAGTTTTTTTTTTTTAGTTTTATCCTTTTACGATCACTGGCTGATGAGTTATTCAACAAAATGTTAAGCATCGGCATTATTATATTCCTTGATTTACGTTTACTGCGCCATTTAACATTTTGCTAAATATCTCGGTACCTAGTGATTGTAAAAAGACGATTAATAGCTCGTTGGAATCGCCTCATCAAGACGAATCGAATGGTGGTAAGCTCATCTCTCTATGATCAATATTGACGGAGTTACTACTTAAAAACTATTTAATATTTTTTAATTTCGGAAATTGATCTAGTGATTAGATTTCGATGTATTTTATACCATTAGATTCGTCGCATCAAGACGAATCGAATGGTAGTAAGATAGTCTCTCTAGGATCAATATTGGCAGAGTTATTACACAAAAACCATTAATATTTTTTTAATTTCGGAAATTAATCTAGTGATTGGATTTCGATGTATTTTATACCATTAGAACCGTCTCATCAAGACGAATCGAATGGTAGTAAGATAGTCTCTCTAGGATCAATATTGGCAGAGTTATTACACAAAAACCATTAATATTTTTTAATTTCGGAAATTAATCTAGTGATTGGATTTCGATGTATTTTATACCATTAGAACCGTCTCATCAAGACGAATCGAATGGCGGTAAGATCATCTCTCTACGATTAATATTGGAGGAGTTACAATACAATAAAGTTTTAAGTATAATTTTGGCTAAAATTATGTTAATTTTTGGCCGGAATTATGATGTACTAATATAAGAAATTTTTTATATAGTCACATCTCTTTATAATCACCAAATATGGACTGTCCCAAATGTGTGACTATAAAGAGAGTTGACTGTATTGCTCACCATCTTTTTTTTAATTTGTCCAAACTTTGCTAATTGTGAGAAAGGCTTTTTGAGTTTAGGTTGATTTATACATAAACTTCATATACAGATTGGCGTTAAAAAACTTGAATCTATATCTAAAATGATTACCTATTGGAAGTCAAATACTGAAAAGGAATTCAGATTATATGGTAAACAAAGTAAAGAAAGATATACAAAAATTAAATGAAGCTGAATTAAATAAAAGGGTTACCGAAGCTTTAGCTGAAGTAGATGATATTTATTAATCAAAATAATGATGAAATAGAGGAGTCTACCATTAATTCAACTAATAGAAATATACGATTAAATGCAAATAAGCACTATTTTAAGTGAACTTATTCCAGAAGATAATGTTATAGACTTATAGTATTAATTGAACATTTATAGATTGAAACAAATATTGATTTATCAAATAAGTGAATTTTAGAAGATATTCATCAGGAAGTCACGGGAAAAATGTTTATTATATGTACATTTTTGTAGATTATGTATATTTAATATAATATTCATTATTTTAAATGAACATGTAATATTTAATATTAATGAACACCATCAATGAGATTTTTATTATGATGTGCAGTATTAAATAATGATAATTCATTATTTATCAAATTTATATGAAATAATTTTTTATATTAGTGCACTAGTCAAGATAAACCATGATCTACGATTAGACATTGGTCAAATAGTGCACTAATTAAACATTATGCATTACACACATTAAAAGTTTAAAAAAGGATTATTATCTTTTTTAAAACTTTTCTCTTTCATCCTTTTCCTATCATCCTTTCCTTCTCTTATCATCCTTTCCTTTTCCTTTGTCCCTCCCTTCCCTTTCATCCTTTCCTTCCCCCCTTTTCTCATGCCTTTTTTTCTTGGAAGTAATGTAAGTTTCATTTTGAAACTTATTTATTTTTTTTAAATTTTCTTTTTTTTTTTAAATTTAAGAAACAAATATAATTAACGTTTCTTTTTCATTTTTTTTTTATAGGATGCTAGTTTTAATATGAAACCAGACTTGTTTAAGGTAAAAAATGGGAAAGGGAACTTATTTTGAAGTTAAGAAACAAATTAATATTTCTTTTTCATTATTTTTTTTTTGTAAGACACTGACTTTAACATGAAACTGGACTTGTTTAAGGTAAAAAATGGGGAAAGGGAACTTATTTTAAATTTAAAAAATGAATTAATGTTTCTTTTTCATTGTTTTTTTTGTAGAACGTCAGCTTTAACATGAAATTGGACTTATTTAAGGTAAAATATGGGAAAAGGAAACTTATTTTGAAATTAAGAAAACAAATTAACATTTTTTTTTCATTGTTTTTTTTGTAGGACGCCAGCTTTAACATGAAATCAGACTTATTTAAAGTAAAAAATAGGGAAAAAAATTTTTAATATTTTGAAGTTAAGAAACGATCTAATGTTTCTTTTTCATTATTTTTTTTGTAGAATGCTGGCTTGTTCACAAAACTGGACTTTAAGGTAAAAAACTGGGAAAAAGAATGGAAGAAAGGATTTTGCAAAGAGGAACCAAGATTTATAAGAATCTTGGTTTTTTTTATTTTTTTTATTATTTTAGAACGGTTACTAATAACCATTTTTTTTGTTTAGGTTCAGGTAGACTTCCAAGTTTTGAAGAACGAAAGACCAAAGATTTGTAAATACGAATCTTTTTTATTTACTTTTTATTTTATGGAATGATTTACTAATCATTTCTTTCTTTTTTTATAGGTTTGGTAGGCTTCTGATGAATGGGAACTAAGATTCATAAGAATCTTAGTATTTTTTTTTATTTTATGGAACAGTTTACTAACCATTCCTTTCTTTCTTTTATAGGTTCAGGTGGACTTCTGATGAATGGAAATAAAATTCATAAGTATTCCAAATCTTGGTTTATTTTTTTTGTTTTTTATTATTATGAACGGGTACTAAGTACTAACCATTTTTTTTCTTTAATTTTTATAGAATCAGGTGGACTTCTGAAGAATGGAAAAACCCAAAGATTTGTAAGTATGAATACAAATCCTTATTTTTTGATTTATTTTTTATTATTATTACGAATGGTTTACTAACTATTTTTTCTTTTTTTTTATAGGATCGGGACTTCCAAAGATTGGAAAAAGGAAAACTAAGGTTCGTAAGTATTATATTACAAACCTTCTTTTTTTTAGGTCTTGGATATCTCGAGTGTCTTCCAAAAAATGTAAAAAACCAAAATTTGTAAGTATGAATCTTAGTTTATTTTTATTTTATTTTATTATTATAAACGGTTTCTAACCATTCTTTTCTTTTTTTTAGATTTCGGGTGGGCTTCCAAAGAATAGAAAACTCAAAGATTTGTAATAATAGTATGAATCTTTAAATTTATTATTTTTTTTTTGTTATTATAGACAGTTTTTAACCGTTCTTTTTCTTTTTTTAGGTCTCAGATGGGGTTTCAAAAAACAAAAAAAGGAGAATCTTTATTAAGATTCGTAAGTATTCTATCTTATGAATCTTAGATTTTTTTTTAATGTTATGGAACGGTTATTAACTGTTCTTTTACTTTTTTTATAAATCTTGGGTGGGCTTCCGAATAATAGAAAAGAACTAAAATTCGTAAGTATTCCAAATCTTAGTTTTTTTTCTTTTTTTTTAATATTATAAACGATTACTAACCATTCATTTTCTTTTTTTCATAGATTTGGGTGGATTTCCAAAAAACTGAAAAAGGAACCAAGATTCATAAGTACATTAGGAAATTTGTTTAGACGTAATTTAGTGTAATATTTTGAAGGTGGTGTAAAATTTCGAAATATTATATAGACCCTAGCGAAAAGAATGGCAGTCAGTCTTTTTGATAACACGAATATAATTTATAGTAAAATGTGAAATTTTTTTTTATTTTCTGAAAGAAGAACAGAAAATACATATATTTTATTATTTAAATAATATTTAATATGATCATCTTTTCATGTCAATAAATGCTTTAATTTAGTATTACGTACTATTTGCACTCTTAATCAGTGTTATTCATATAGGCTGATTTGTCTTTTTGTTATTTGACTTAAAGTAAAGGTTCACATTTAAGAACCTATTTATAACATGGTAGTCCATAAGTACATTTAGTTGACTAACGTATACCAACCAACTGGTATGTGCAATCTGACTAATTATTACTACAACTGCCATTTTAGTTTGACCTCAAGATAGTTCCTATCTATCAACGGAATACTAACTGGCTAGCTATAACCCCCTACTCATCCTTTATATTTCTAGAGGCAAAACAAGCTCGAATTTATATTATGCCACTTTGGCCTGTCTTAGTAATGGAGGACTTTCAGTGTCAGATGTAATGGCAATCATCTAGAAACCCTTCTGTACCAACATTCACACTTCAGAACTGAACTAAGGCCTCACCCAAGGCCACTACAGCCCCACGATTCCTTAGCCCCAAGGTACAGTTGTGAATCCCCCTTTAATGGTATAGTAGTGATCACTGAGACAGAGAGAACATGAGATAATACAGACTCTCTTGTTTGGGATTATTTCCAGTGGTGCCCTACCACCCAAGCTGCCACCCGGTATTCACCTAGTGGGGAGTTGAACCCCATACCTCACCTAGTACACCTGTCTGTTTGGAAATATCCTAGTTGGCCTAAACCTATTAGAAGGTAAACTACCACAAAGTCATTGCACCCAGAATTTTACCATCTATAATAACCATCTAGCCACATTAGACCCCAAGCGGTATCATTTGAGTGAGCACCTGGACAGGAAATTACCCCCAAGGTATGCAAGCAGTAACCTTACAAACAGGACTCCAAACATCCCAATAACCTCATAGAGAATGTTAGAAGGACACCATAACCCTTTGTTGAAATGTGCGGCCTAATTGTACACATTAATTCACCATGGTGCAGTCCAACTACCTAATCCCTATATCTTCACGCTATTAGTAGTAGCGTCCGCAGTAAAATTCTTTTTATTTCCATGATTATGGGAATCGAACCTGCGGCCTCACCATACTCAGGCTTAATAAGGGTCTCAGTAACCAACTACTGAGATAGGGTGATCAACCCTATATATGGGCTGATTTGTCTACTCTGCATTAAAAAGCGTTATTGAATTGATTTTCACAATTTTCATTACTCAAAATTGTTTTGTAATACCAAAAAATCATCTGATTGATGATCACTTGACTAAATAATAAGTTAAACAAAAATTTACATTTGCGAAACTTAAATTATTAAATGTAAAAGAGCTGTGAAAAAACCCATTTCTCATATATATGGAATTTTAACATATATTATTAAAAAGTAAGTATATTTTAATAAAATATAAAGTAAAATAAAAATTTATATAGTCTTAGTAGCTATAAATGTTTATAAAAGTATAATAAAAATATCATATAAAAGATGGTATCATAATAGATATTTTCAAACAATAAAAATAATTATTTTATGTTGGAATTTGTATTACCATCTTTAGACGCAAATATATCAAGATTCACTGATCCGTTTTCTATAATTTTAGGCTCGTTGGAAAGCTCTTGTTCTGGACTTTATAGGCGAAAAAAGAGCTCGACGATTGAATCATTAGATCTGGAGATATTTACGTTTAAGGTTGAGGTACAAACTTTTTAACATGCTTAAATGCAAATATCTTGGGATCCACTGATCCGTTTTTTATAAATTTAGGCTCTTCGGAAAGCTTTTGATCTGGTCTATATGAGCGAAAAAAGAGCTTGCTGATTGGATCATTAGATCTGAAGATATTTACGTTTAAAGTTGAGATACAAATTTTTAATATATATAGTAAGTGCTAAGAATTATATTAATTTAAAAGAAATATTTACCAATTTAAAGTATAATAACATTAAATAAAAGTTTTTTAATACTCACCCCCAATTTACTGTATATTATATAGTATTTTGTATAATAAAAATGTAATAAAATCAATATTTTAATTAAAGGTAGACAAATCAGCCCATATGTTTATTATGATATTTTAATATTTACTTAGCTTTCTTGCCATCCAGAGGTCAGATTGAGACAAATTTACCACCATTTGATTCCTCTTGACTATGTGGTTCGAATGGTGGTCTCAAAATTACTGTGTAGCATCTGTGTAATGTGATAGTTCAAGTATAATAGTGAGTATTATGGATTTTTATGTTGTATAAAGATAATCATTTCTAAAAGCAATATAAAAGCTTAATAATATAATAAAAGATCATTATTTAAATCTCGTAATTGCAAGAAATCTAATAGTTGTAATTTTGTTTCAATACAAACTTTGGTTGATGAGAAAATGAAGTTTAAACTTTTTATTTCAAACTTTCATACCAAATTCAAAAAATTATTAGTAGTATTTCTCTGTGATAATGTGATATAACAAAATGCAATTATAATATTTGGCAGTTAAAAGTAAGTGGTTTTTTTTTAAAAAAAAATTGGAATTTATTATTATGTAGGATTTTGAGCATTTTAAAAAAATTCATAGCAAATTATTATGCTCCAATTTCTATTAAATTTATAACTTTTTGGTTTTTTAAAAGGTAAAATAGGCGTAAAAACAATAATAATCTTCATTTTTTTTATTGCTTTTTAAAATAGTATTCTAAAAATTCATTGGGCATTACAAGTTTTAATTTAAATAGGAAAATTCTGATCTCATATCCAAAATAATAAATGATATTCACACCGCCATTCTTTTCACCGGAGACTGTATTAAAAATGTAATATTACATAAGTTTACGCTCTTAAATTTGAATAATTATAGTAATTTAAGAATATCTCGCTATTTACTAATCCAATCAAAATGATCTATAGCTCATTGGAATCAGCTCATTAAGATGAATCGAATGGTAGTAAAATCACGCATTTTTACAGTTAATAGAATGCTCTATAGTATGCAATAAAGTTTTAAATTAATAGAAAGCTATCTATCAAACGTAAAGATGCGATTTTACTACCATTCGATTCATCTTGATAAGCTGATTCCAATGAGCTATAGATCATCTTGATTGGATCAGTAGATAGCGAGATATTCTTAAATTACTATAATTATTCAAATTTAAGAGCATAAACTTTTGTAATATTATATTTTTAGTGTAATATTTCAAAATTTTACACTACCTCCAAAATATTACACTAAATTACACCTAAACAAATTTCCTGATAGTATATATGAATCTTGGTTTTTATTATTATTATTATTATTATTATTATGAATCAATACTAACTGTTCTTTTTCTTTTTTTTAGATCTCAGGTGGGTTTTCAAAGAATGGAAAAAGAAGGTCAAGATTCATAAGTATATACAAATTTTAACGGATTTGTAAGTTTCAAAATTTTACTTCAAAACTTTTTAATTAAATTAATTTTTTTTTTATTAATACTTTTATCTTTTTATTGTAGGTTGTATTTCCTAGATACGAAGATTGGTAAGTTTTAAAAAATAACTTCAAAACTTTACTTTGTTTTAGAGTATTTAGTTAATTTAAAAGTGGTAAGTTTTATTACGAAGCCTAAAAACATTTAGCTAATATTTTTGAATTAATTAGATTAGTATAGATTTACACTAGTTGAAAAATGAATATTCGGCCTTAGTAAAATTCAGCCTATATTCGAATAAAATTAAAAAATTCAACCTCAATTAGCAATGATTTACAATTAGACATTAGTCTCATGCTGATCGAATGGTTACGTCATGCATTACACATATCAAAAGTTTAAAAAAGAATCATGCATTCTTTTTTAAACTTTTATTTCTTCTTTTTCTCATTCTTTGGCTCTATAGGCATGGATCATTTCAATATCTTGCAAATTTTAGGCAAACTCCTAATATTGTACAACTGCAGAGTTCTAAACAAAAGTATGAATTTGGTATGGGATATGCTAAAAAAGCTCTTGATTTAGCTATTCGAACTGATAAAGTTGTTGAATTCGTCAATCAAGTAAAATGTTTTATTGAAAATACAAAAGTAGAATTATCTGAATATCAGAAAAATATGCATATTAGTGATCCATTAAGAGTACAACATAAAGGTAGACAACCTAATAGGTACAGATTATATGGTGAACTCCAAAAAAAGAAAGCAAAGCATATGCAAGATACACAGATTGAAAAGTGAAAAATTAGGCATCAATTAGTCACCAATCAGGCAGTTTGCTAACTTTTGATCCAGTTATCAGAAAAGAATGAAATATAGCTCATTGGAATTGTCTCAACAAGACAAATCTAATGGTAGTAAAATCGTATTTTTAGGATTAATAGTTAATAAAAAATTAAATAAAATATAAATAAGATATTTTTATTTTTATATTTTACTTAATTTCTCATCACGTATTAATCCTAGAAATGCGGTTTTACTACCATTAGATTCGTCTTGTTGAGACGATTCCAATGAGCTATATTTCATTCTTTTCTGATCACTGGATCAAAAGTTAGTAAACTGCCTGATTGGTGACGGTATTTGGCGAAAATGCCAATTAGTTACCAATTAGTCACCAATCAGCTACCTGATTGGTGACCGATTGGTGACTGTTTGATACCTGATTTTTCACTTTTCGACCTATGAGATATAACTAATATTACTAATAATGAAAATGAAAAGAGAGTTGTAGCAACTTAAGCTGGTAAAAAAAGAGAAAGAAATTTTAAAAAATGCGTCATTATGCCTTACAATGTCCAAATATTTAATAATTTTTTTGAGATGTATGGGTCATTTTATTAAATATCATATAATAATAACAGATGATAAAATTTTTTATATAAATGAATTACTGACTATTTTTTTTCAAGTGAAATCACCTGATTTACAATTAAATTTTTATAGAATGTGAAATCACCTGATTTTTTAATTAAATTTTTATAGGATGTGAAATCACCTGATTTTTTTAATTAAATTAGTATTCACCTGTTAACTATGTTAACAGTTAGGGATAAATCTGCTTACAGTCTGTATAACAATTCCGTATATTTATAGTAATACGCACTTTTCAATTTTATTACTTAAAAATTTTTAAAAAAAAATTATTTTTTATTTATTCTTTGAGTTTTGCTAAAGATCACCAGTGGTAACTTCAAACTATTTTTGTTATGCTCTTTTATTTTTTGCCTATGAACATAAAGATCAATAAAAACGTGAAAATCAAGGATAAGATTAAAGGATTAAAGGGTAATCACATCCCAAAGCTAAAGAACACAAAGATCAATAAAAAACGTGAAAATCAAGGATAAGATCAAAGGGGAATCACATCCCAAAGATAAAGAACACAAAGATTAATAAAAAACATGAAAATCAAGGATAAGATCAAAGGGAATCACATCCCAAAGATAAAGAATACAAAGATCAATAAAAAACGCAAAAATCAAGGATAAGATCAAAGGTAATCACATTCCAAAGATAAAATAAAAATGCAAAAATCAAAGATCAGATCAGAAATGTTAGTAGTATTCTCAAATCAAAAAAAAACAAAAAACAAACAAAAAAACAAATGCAAATACTCACTTTAAAGCCAAAATTTGGAGTCCAAGTCCGTCCCTAAAGAAAAAGAAAGAAAAAGAACATTAGTAGTGTTCTGAATAAAAAAAGAAAAAGAAACAATAAACAACACAAATACTCACTCCAAACTGAAATCTTGAGTCCAGTAATATCTGAGTTCATTCCTAAAGAAAAAGAAAGAAAAGAAATGTTAGTAGCGTTTCTAAATCAAAAAAAAATCAAAAAGAAACAAAAAAACAAATGCAAATATTCACTTCAAAGCCAAAATCTGGAGTCCAAGTCTGTCCCTAAAGAAAAAGAAACAAAAACAACTCCAAAACCGAAATCTTAAGTCCAGTAATATTTAAGTTCATTCCTAAAGAAAAAGAAAGGAAAAGGAACGTTAGTAGCGTTCCTAAATCAAAAAAAAAGAAATAAAAAATAGCGCAAATACTTACTTTAAAGCTGAAAGCTGAAGTCTATATTCTTTTATTCCCCATTTTCTTAAAATTTTCTCAAATTATTCCCCTCTTTTTTTAATTTTTTTTCTTTTTGTCAGTCAGAACCCCCTTTTTTTGTAGGACGTTTCGGGATCCTTTTTCTTTTTTTGGCAGATTGGTACTTTCTTGCAGGATGATGTTTCAGGATTTTTTTTCTTGTAGGATAACGCCTTCAGAATTCTTTTTCTTTTTTTGTAGGTCAGTTCAGTAGATACAGAGTCTAAGGTTGCTTGCCGAAACTAGAGGGTTTCGGCAGAATGGCGTACGCGAAACTGCCGAAACTAGTTTCGCGAAATCATTAAGAAATGCCGAAACTGCGAAACCTATCAAAATCGCGAAATTGCCGTAACTTGCCGAAACTGTTTCGGCGTTTCGGCAATACTTTCTATATGATTTAATTAGAGTTTCGGCATTTAAACAATTTATAAGAATAAAGACAATATGATTTTTTATATGTAAATATTTATTTTATAATATTTAATATTAAACTAATAAAATATACGATTAAAAATATAATAAAAATTAAAATTTAATAATATCTTTATCTTCTATGTGGGGACCTGCTTCTACCTCTTCTCCTATCTCTACTTCTGTCCCGTTTTCTATCTTTACTTCTATCTCGTCTTCTATCTCTACTTCTATCTCGTCTTCTATCTCTACTTCTTGATCTACTTCTTGATCGAGACCTAGATCGCGACCTTCTTTTTTCCCTTCGCAATCTATATTCATATTGACGTCGATCATGCGCAGCATGCTGCCGTCAATACTCTCATCTAAACAGATCTAAAATCCAATAAAAATATTAATGAATTGAATGAATTGCCTAAATAAAATTAATTTAAAATAATAATTAATAATAATTACCGGTTTGTAACCAGAATTCATCGTTCATATCAACAAAATACGCTCTATCGAAACTATTTGGGCTTATAATAGGAATGTCGTCATCATTATTATTTATTATCCTACTGAGGTTTTCATAACCTCGTTTGAGGGCATTTCATTTTGTTTGGCATTGCCTGGGTGTCACTGCAAATCCCGTTACAACGAACACCCTATTTGCTATTATTGTCCACATCAGGAAGTCACGGGAAAAATGTTCATCACATGTATATTTTTGCAAATCATTTACATCGTAATTTTCATTATTTTAAATGTACGTGTAATATTTAACGTTAATGAACATCATCAATGAATTTTTATCATGATGTGCAGCATTTAATAATAAATATTCAATGTACAGTCGCGTCCGAAAGTGACGCCCGATTTGAAAATGAAGACAAAAGCAAAAATATCTGTATTTTTTCACTAGTGTATACATTAGTAAAATATTCATACCTAGTTTGTTTCTCATACTAAATCAAATTTTCATAATGCCAGGGTGGCAACCTTCTCAAAAACAGAACTATTTAAATTTTTATTTTTTCTTTAATATAGCTTTAAATTCGCCTACAGCTCTTGGGAGAGGGACACACTTCTGGATAATATATTGGTTCATTTTTAAATGTTCTCTACTTGGTTTAAACCAAATAAATTTGTTGGAAAATTAGTAGTTGCAATTTTATTTAATTTTAGCTTATTTTTGGCCTAAAGATAAAGGATATAATCATCTGGAAACCTGTGATTATCTTGGCATCCAGTGATCAGAATTCGATGAACAAAGGCTCATTGGATTCGTCTCGTCAAGATGAGTTGAATGGTGAATGTCTCATATCTCTAGGGTTAATAGATACTAAGGTGTACCTTAAAACATTTTTTTGATGGTTTGGCCTTTATCCTGAGATATAATGATGCTACATGTATGAACTGGCCACCATTCGACGTGTATCAATGAGACAAATCCAATGAGTCTTTGTTTGTCAGAATAGAATCACTGGATAGTGAGATATTCCCAATTTCGTGAAATTTAGAGTTTTGAAAAATTTTCAGGTAAAGAATGTTTTAAGTTATATCTTGGCATCTATTGATCCTAGAGATATAGGCCAACCACCATTCACTTCGTCTTGACGAGATGAATCCAATGAGCCTTTGTTTGTCGAATTCTGATCACTGGATGCCGAGATGATCATAGTGACTTAATAATTATGGCCTTCATCTGTAAGTAATCGGGCAACACTTTCGGACGCGACTGTACATATCTTTGCTATAATAAAAATATGATTACTAACTAGTAAATTTCAGTTAACTACAGTTAGTAATAATCGGTATCACATGATCAGTTTGCCGATTGATCTTTTTTTTTTTGATAAAAAAAAGTCTAAAAAACTTTAACCCCTTTCTTTCACTTCCCTTCATCCTCTTGTCCTTTCGTCCTTCCCTTCCCTTTCGTTCTCCCCTTTTTCTCACACCTGTAAGTCTCGTTAGTCGTTACTTTTTTTAATTTATTTTTTTTTATTTATTTTTTTTTTAATTTTATCTTTTTTTTTCATTATCTTTTTTTCGTAAGACACCAGCTTGGTCGTGAAACCGGACTTTAAGGTAGTAAGAAACTGGAAAGGGGATATTTTTAATTTAAGAAACGAACTAATGTTTCTCTTCATATTTTTTTTTTGTAGAATGCGTAGCGAGAAGGTAAAAAGTTTAGGCTCGTAACGGGCTCAGTCCTATAAAGTAATATTTTATTTTTATTTTTAAAATTAGACACGACTGGAGTCATACAAATTAATGAGAAAAACATAAACTACAAGTCTAATGAACCCATTGTCATGAATGTATCCAACCACAACTGGAGAAGCCAGTGTAGTCACCCTGCCTGCTATTCTAAAAGAACATAAGGCATAGCCTGCAGTCTAGAGCGAATTATTGGAAAAAGGAGAAAATAAAGAAAAATTAACTGAAAAAAAAGAAAATTTTAAACTGCTAATTACTACGGTTTCATGTCAGTCATATGACTTACCAATATTCTGATTTACCGATCCTGATCAGTTGATTGATAATCAACTTTTTATATAAAAAAAAATTTTTTTTTTTACCGATCTTTTTTAAATAATAATTTATTCATTATTATTATTTAAAAGGATGACAGAAATGTAAGTTAAGGGGAGGGATACTTGTTTTTTTTAATTTGGGAACGTTACTAACGTTCCCTTTCTTTTTTTTCTTTAGGGACATTCTTCTAGACGTGAATTCCGTCGAAATAAAGCAAGAACAGCCTTTCCTTGGAGTTATGCGGTAAGTAGTTTAATATACAGTTATGAATTGCGTTACAGAATAACACCAACACATTTTTTTTATTTTTAGTTTTTCAGCCTTTCCTTGGAGTTATACGGTACGTAGTGTACAGTATGGTTATAAAATTGCGATATGGAACAATACTGACGCAATTTTGTTTTTATTTTTTAGTTCTTCGGCCTTTCCTCAGTAGGTAGTGTATTATATGAATAGTATGGTTATGAAATTGCGTTATGGAACCCCATTAACGCATTTTTTTTTATTTTTCAGGTTTCCGGCTAGTGGATTAATTAACCTTAACTTTCTCACGAGGATTTTTTGGATATAAATTCGGAGCACCTTCACCTTCCTTATAATCAGCAAGAATTACTGCACATTGGTTGGTATAGTTTAGAGAGTGTGTGGTTGTATAATGGCATTTGAAACAATACTAGCTAATGCCAATTTTCTTTTATTTTTTTAGGTTTCTGGCTATGGAATATGCGGTAGGTGTTGTTTGGTGAGTGTGTGGCTGTGTAATGGCGTTATAAAACATCATTAACGCCATCTTTCTCTTTTTTTTAGGTAAAGTTCAAGTCCAGCTCGAGCCAGCTCTTGAATACGAAACCGGACTTTAGGTAAGAAATGGGGAAAGGGAGAATTTTTTGTTACTTTAAATATGAGAAACGAACTAACGTTTCTTTTCATTATTTTTTTTGTAGGACGTGTAAGAAACTGGATTTAGGATAATAAACGGGAAAGGGGGGTTTCTTTAATTTATGAAACTTGGTGCTTCACCCTTTTTAATTACTGGTGGTTTAATACAACCTTTGGATACCAAAGTTACCATGATGGAAAACATTTATCGATAATCAGCTGGACAATACAAATTATTTAATGAGGCTAGCCACAGTGATAGATCCTTTATTCAATTCAAATTTAAAGGATATGTTCGTCATAAAATTCTTTTGAAACATGTCATTACATTAATGGAGCATACACTTGTTACGTTGATCCTTTAAGCAGTTTCTTTTCGTTATTTTGTTTATAGGACGTATAGAAGGATGCCATTTGAACATGAAACCGGGCTTTGCTTTAAGATAAGAAATGGGGAAAGGGGAAGAAGATCCTGAATGGATATTATCGGTAAGTTTCGAAAGTTAGTTTACTTTTGAAACTTTTTAATTTATTGATTTTTTTTCTTTTTTTTGCAGGTTTCCAGATTTTAGACGATATGATTGGTAAGTTTCGAAAGTTTAGTTTACTTTCAAAACTTTTCTTTTAAATTTTTTTTGGTATGTTTTGAAGAAACTAACCATTTCTTCTTTTGTCTATTTTGTAGGAATCATTTTCGAGATTTGGATCGGCTTTTCAGGCAAGTTTCGAAGTTTCTCTTCGAAACTTTTTCTTTTAAATTATTTTTTTTTATTAATATTTTTTTTTATCTTTTTATTGTAGGTTGTACTTCCTGGATAAAATCAGTTTGAAAAATAACTTCAAAACTTTTTTTTGTGGGTCCTCCGGAGTATTCAGTTGAATTAATTTAAGTGGTAAGTTTCGTTGCGAAGCTTACCATCTTTTTTTTCATTTTCTTTAACAGAAATACTAAATTTTCTTTTTCTTTGTTTTTTTTTGTAGGTTTCAAGGGATTCAATTAGAAATGTTAGAATTTGAAAATGGTGAATTTCTTTGTGAAGCTTTGCCATTTTTTTTCTTTTTTATAGAAACGTTGTTATTTTTAATAGGATTAATTAGATTAATATAGCTTTAGTATAGATTGTTATAATGTAATTTAATAAAATAATTTGTTATTCAATAACATTTAACATTGACATATTAACATAAATAATAAAAGATTGATATGATGTAAAATAATGTATATCGTAATGTACGGGCAATGAACATCTTTGATTTGGTGATGAATATCGAATGTTGTGACATCGGTAGTACATTGCAGGGTCCGATGTTCAGCATTTCTTTATGATGTACATCAAATGACCGATGTATATTTGATGAACATTTTTCCCGTGACTTCCTGATTCATGCATTTACATGATGACGGTTTGCAATTCTTTCGAATTGCTGATGTAAGTTTCTTCGTTCCGCGATTAATTGCCTAGCTGCGTTAATCGTCCATTGGAATACTGGTGGTGGCGGTGGGACAAAAGGTACTAATGCTGCCATTTTTTATTTTTATGATTTTTACGTAACTTGAAAATTAAATACAATTTGAAAATTAAAATACAATTTGGTTTTGAATTGCGAAAAAAAAATTCAAATTTCATAATATTTATAATAATTTTAAAATTCGTTATAATGTTTAAAACATGAACTGACGAACATAATAACATTCTACATAATTAAAGTATTTGTAACAAAATAAACACAGTTTTGATTCTAATGTAATAAATTTAATTAACGCAGTTCTAAATTTTTTTTTGTAACGCAGTTCTTAAAATTTATTGATCTAATGTAATAAATTTAATTAACGAAGTCCTTAAAACTTATTGATTCTAATATAATATGCTTATCCTTATTCCTTAATTAAATTGCACTATTTTTAAAATATAATATGCTTATTTTTATTCCTTAATTAAATTGCACTATTTTTAAAATATAATATGCTTATCCTTATTCCTTAATTAAATGGCAATGTTTTAAAATATAATATAAAATTACAATTGCCTGCATTGCCTGCATAATTATATGTTAACTGGACTTTGATCGCGAATATTTTGCCCTGCATAATTACATCATTTATTTCCTAAATAGTATCATTATTTAAATTACATGATATTAGAATTAATTCTCATTGGATTAACTATTGTAATTATTTCTCATTATTATTATTCCTCATTATCATCATAATTATCATCATTATTATCACCGTCATCCATACCTAATACATTATCTATATCATAATCATAGTCAACTTCTCTGGGTCTCTTGTTATTACCACTATCATCAACTTCATCATCTTCCGCATTATTTTCATCTGAATCATCCAATATATCTCTTGGAATATCGCCGATTTCACTAGTAATTGAATCATGCGATAAATTAACAAATTGATCAATCCATAGACTTTCGATTACTACACGGCAATTGTCTTCGGGTATTGTTTCGCCGCTTGTAGTTAATCTCTGAGTAGAAGCTTGCTCCTCATTATATTCCTCATTGTCATCTTCTGCAAAAGCTTCTGCAATACGTATATTGATCTCATCATCACTAAGACGAGTATTCTTTTTTTGATCAATTCCATAAAATCCAAGTTCAGTTTTTGAATTGGATTTCCAATACAAAATTAATTTGCACATGGATTCTAGTTTATCCACATTAAGATTTAAGCGACGTTTATGAAATAGCCATCCTAAAGTCGAAAATCCACGTTCGCAAGTTGCTGAGTTAGGACATATTGCAAATAGATAACTTGCAATTCTTGGCAGGGCATCTGGTTCTGGTTCGGTATTAATATATTTCCACCAATTCACATGATTATCTTTAGCAAAACCGATATCTAGGTCAAATGGCTCTTGCTCATTAATATATTTCTGTATTTGATCACATAAAGTTTCAGCTTCGTAACGGTCAAAACCTAAATTTTTCCCGATTGAAGCTGCACATTTGATAATTCTCATGAGGGCGCATTTTTTAAGTGGCGCGTTTCTAAATCTGGGATCCATAAAAAAACAAGTAATATACTTATCATCATCGAACTCATCAAATCTTTTATTTATTACTTTGATACAATGACTTCGGAATGCAGGATTTAATGATTTGGGTAACTTTTTTAATGTACCTGCAAGTCTTGCCAAGCTCAGGAAACAATCTGCAAGTGTAGCTCTTCTCGATTCTAATGAAAGTACCGCTTTTCTTAGAGGATCCAGAACAAATCCAAGAACTCGTAAATTTGAAAAAAAATTTCTCGATTGAATAATCAGTTTTATTTTATCATTTGTTAGCACTTTATCATGATCGCTGGCCATTTCTTCTAGTGCTGATTCCAAATTTATTACTGAATTTATGGATTCACTAGCAGTAGTCCAGCATGTCTTGCAATATAATTTTAATCCTCCTCCACTAATTCCTTTTTCTTTAATTATTTGAGTAAGTTTTGCATTAGCCTGATGAGAACTTCTAAAAAAGGTTTTCAAAATATTAACACGTTTTAATAAACGTTTTCCAAACTTCTCCTTGATGATGTCGCATGCAATTAAATTGATAGAATGTGTAACGCATCGCACATTTTCAATCTTTGGATGATTCTCATGTATAATTTTTTGTGCATTACGAACATTGGCCGCATTATCAGAAACTACAGCACATATTCGATCTTCTCCAATACCTTCTATAACCTTTTCAATTACCGTAACTAGATATTCTGCAGTGTGCGAATTTTCAGACAAATCAGAAAGTTGATAAAGATATTCTTTACACGACGGAGTCATTACAATGAAGTTCCAAATTGAACGATGTGTACCAGACGTCCAACCATCAAAGGCTAAATTATAAATTAATATTATATAGTAAGTAAGATTAAATAAAAATGACGTATGATAGCCTATTTAATTTAACAAACCTAACGTTAAATTCGTTTCCTTTTCAAGCTCAGAATTAACTTTGAAGTTCACTTGAGCTAATTCACGTTCAAGTAGTTGATTTACTAATACTTCCCTTGTTGGTGTATTGTATCCGGCATTAAGCTCTTTTATAAAATTGATGAAAAGGGGATGTTCCACTACTCTAAACGCAATTCCGCACGCAATAAAAAATTTAACTAATGCACGATTAATTCATGTACATCTTTGTTCGTTAAGCTCTGTTGAATCATGGTAATCATCCATGTTACTTTGACCTTCAGAGTATTTTCTTTTTTTGGATGACTTAAACTTATCTTGCCGTTCTATTACTTTAATCATATACCTTCTAACAACTGCTGCTGGCGCATCTGGACAATGGTTTGAAAGATGCTCTTCGAGCTTTGAAACTTCACCGCGTGACCATGTATTCTTACAGTACTTGCAAGAGGCGGCAAATTTGCCAGAACCAACAGCTTCTCCTTTATTAATATCTTCCCAAATGCTATTAGGTGGCTGACCTCCTCTATTTTTCTTTTTAATGGGTGAATCTTCTATGTGATCAGTCATTTGAAACAGTTTATTATTAATTTTATTATTAAGAAAATGGAAGAAAGTAAAAGAAACTTTAGTTCAGTGTTAAAGGAGATGACGGAATTGGGTTTATTAAATGCATGTTACGCATTTTCCTTTAATGAATATAAGCCCCTTAAAAAAAACTGTAAAAACGTGTAATATCATAATATTAATATGGGAGTTAGAAATGAAAATTCTAACACTAGATAAAGCTTAAAAGAACTAAGACGTCGGTAAAATATTGAAGTTTAATCTTTTATCTGTAGATTATTTGATCATCTAAATTATATTATTAATTGGTGTAACTTGGCGTAACTATATGCAAATCTTATAATCAACTATGCCGAAACTACAGAGAAACCTATTATAGAGGTTTCGGCATGTTTTGGCAGTTTCGCAATTTTGACAGGTTTCGCAGTTTTGGCGTTTCGACGTTTCGGCACTATATAAGAGGTTTCACCTTTCGGCATTAGGCCAAACAGGTTTTGGCAAGCAACCTTAACAGAGTCAGATCTATCGGATCTGAATGCGATGTTTTCATCTGCTTTAAAAGATTGGACCGTGTTGGAACGCTTCAGCGGAAAAATGTTTTAAGTCTCTTTCAAAGATGAATAATGTCGATTTAAGCGTCTTAATTCTTTTGGGTTAACATTTCTTTTGGTTCCAAGCTCAACAGCTATCAGCTTCGTACAATTGGAGAAACCGTTCAGTATTTTTTTTCGCTTTGAGATTCTTTATTTTTTTTATAGGTCAGTATTTAGCATTCTTCTATAGAGTTCTTTTCTTTTTGTAGGTCAGTTCGGTATTCTCTTTCTTGTAGGATGACGCTTCAGGATTCTCTTTCTTGTAGGATGACACCTTCAGGATTCTTTTTCTTTTTTTGTAGGTCAGTATTCAGTATTCTTCATTGGGTTCTTTTTTTTTTGTAGATCAGTTTGGTATTCTCTTTTTGTAAGTCGGTATTTGATATTCTTCTATCAGGTTTGTATTTTCTCTTTCTTTCAATTTCCCTTTCGTTAGAAGTTTCTAATCTCTCTTTTTTTTTTCTTTTGGTCGGTTCTCTTTTCAGCATCAGATTCTGGGTAAGTAAAGCAGTTGCTAACCTTTTCTTTTTTTTTTCTTTAGGTCAGTTCTCTTTTTAACGTGAGATTCCAGGTAAGTTTTTCTTTGTTTTCACTTGTTCAGCTTTGTTTTGTTTTGTTTCGTTTTTCGTTCGTTCTAACCTTTATCCTCTCCATTTAGGTCCCAGTTCTTTCAGCTTTTTGACCCTAAGGTGCATTTTTTGTTTAGTATCGTTTGTGTTATTTGTTTTGTTTCGCTTTTCGCTCGTTCTTATCTTTACTCTCTCTATTTTATGTCTGGCTCTTTTGGCTCTAAGGTGCAACTTATTTTCGTTTTTTGTTTGTTTTATTTATTTTGTTTCATTTTTCATTTGTTCTAACCTTTACTTTCTTTCCATTTAGGTACGCATAGTGGATTCTTTTTTATTTGCTTCTCTTTTTTCGTTATTGAAGAAAGGGAAAGGAAATAAAAAAGTAAAAAGACACGTAACTGCCTGTAACATATTTTTATTGTTATTGCATCATGTGTATCATGCACTGCGGTTACACAATTTGTAAATAGTTATTTATATGGGTATTCTAAACATAACGCTCACGTGATTGCAGTGTTTTTTAAATATTAGATTTTTATAGGACATAAAATCACCTGGTTATTTAAATATTTTAAAATTTTTAAATTATAATAACTTATTTTATATTGATATTAGTGGCATAAAATTGTCACCATTTAATTCATCTTAACTTAATAAAACAAATCTAATAATATATATTTTATTTTTTTATAATTATTAAATAGTAAGATATTATACAAAATAATTATATACAGTCAGCCCCCTCTACAATCACACCCCTCGGGACCATCCAATGGTGTGATTATAATGAGGTGTGCCTATTGGTGAGGGTTAAATATATAATCACACATATATAAATTTTTAAGTAAACGTGATTATATATATATATATATATACATGTATATATAAAATAATTAAGTAAAAAAGTTTATATGTAAAAATTATCGAATTTTTGAAAAATAAAAAACTTAAATTTTTCCTCATGGTAAAACAACAAAATAATAAAATGAAACGCACAGTTATTTTATAAATTACGTGATTTGTGTGCTTATGCAAGGGGAATTTTACATATATTCACTATAATATGGGACTGACGTTTGGTGTGATTGTACTTATAACTAATAAAGTAATTATAAAAGGGGTATTTTATATATAAAAAAATCTGGACTAAAAAATGTGTGCCTTAAGGAGGGTAGTTCTTATATGGGAGGTGCCTATAAAGAAGGTCAACTGTACAGTACCTTAAAATACCTCTTAATTATTATATAACCATTATATAACTGTTATATATGTTATATAACATTTTGTTATATAACTAAAGTTGCCTGCCGAAATTAAGGAGTTTTGGCATGTCGAAATTGTCGAAACTATTTTGACATTTCAACATTGGCTCTCTGATTTATCAAAATGCTGAAATAGTTTCGACATGTCAAAATTGTCAAAACCTAAAAATATTACATTTCATGTAATAACTCAGCATCCAATGATTGTAGAAAGATGCATCATAGCTCGTTAGAATTGTCTCATAATGAAGAGTCAAATGGTGGTTAAATCATCTTTTTATTTTGCTAAAGTTTTTACGGCCAAGTCTCCCTTTACTTCTTATGAAGCATCATCGACTAGTATCCTATCATCTCCAAGAATGTAACCATACCACCGAGTACTTATTTTTCCTGTAGACGCATCATATATAAGGACATCCCCTATCAGGCCACATTTAAGGCGATTTGAAGCTAGGAATACACTGCCTACTCGTCCTTAAACCTATTGCATAATACTGGTACTCAATTTATTTTTACGACCTTTAGAGAGCACCTACTTTCATGAAGGACTTTCGACAGGTAGCATCAACCATCTAGTACCCTTCCATACCACCATTTTAGGTACTAAGTCTCACTCAAAGGCTACTACCACAGGTCGAAATTAGTTAAATAGGGTATCAATAGATTATCAATAGGTTATCAATCGGCTATCAATAGGCTACCCTATTGGTAGCCTATTGAACTTGCGCCATAATCTGTCACCAATCGGGCAGGCTGATTGTTAGCCAATTAATAACTTATTGATAACCTATTAGTATCCTATTGGTATTTTTATCAAATTGGTTATCAATAAGGCGTATTAATAGACATCAATGCTTATCAATCAGCCTGCCCGATTGGTGATCAGACATGGCGCAAGTTAATAGCTACCACAGGGTAGCCTATTGATAGCCGATTGATAACCTATTGATAACCTATTGATACCCTATTTAACTAATTTCGACCTGTGTACAGCCCGCGATTATTTAGCACTGATAGTACATACAGTTGTTTACCCCAAGTGGTATACTTTGTAGTGACCACTTGGATAGGAAGTAGCAGGCATCTGTCCAGAATCACCCCTTATGGTGGGTATCAATAGCCTTGGGATGGATACATATGGGAGGCCGAGTAGGGAATCGAATTTCATAACCATGCTACCTGTTTTATGCACGAACACCTTGGTTGGTCTAAGACCTAACAGAAGGTCAAACTACCACTAAGACATTGCACCCTCAGCTTTACCATCTAGGACGACTATCTAGCCATTACTGATCCCAAGCGGTATCGTGGAGTGACCACCTGGACAGGAAGTCCCCACCTAAGGTATAGTAGTGACGCAGACAGGACTGCGCCACATGGCAATGGTAAATCATCTTTTTATAATCGCTAGATGCCGAGATATTAAGCGAAATGTCAAAAATCAGCATTTTGTATTTTGCGATACTGCGCCATTTGACATTTCACTTAATAACTCGGCATTCAATTATTGTAGAAAGATGCACCATAGCTCGTTGGAATCGTCTCATAATGATGAGTCAAATGGTGATTAAATCATCTTTTTACGATAACTGGATGCTAAGATAATAGGCGAAACATCAAATGGCGCAGTATCGCAAAATACAAAATGCCAATTTTTGACGTTTCACTCAATATCTCAGCATCTAGTGATCGTAGAAAGATGATTTAAAGTCCTTCATGAAAGTAGGTGCTCTCTAAAGGTTGTAAAATAAATTGAGTACCAGTATCATGCAATGGGTTTAAGGACGAATAGGCAGTGTATTCCTAGTTTCAGATCAGCCTTAAATGTGGCCTGATGGGGGATGTCCTCATATATGGTGCTGTTTGCTTGAGGAAAAATAAGTACTTAGTGGTATGGTTACCCCTTGGGGATGATAGGATACTAGTGCGATGCTCGTAAGAAGTAGAGAGCGCGCGTAATAACTTTAGCAAAGTAGAAAGATGATTTTAAGCCTACCATTAGCTAAACGTCGGGTATAAATGATTGATGTAGGCTATGGTGCATTTTTCTAAGATCATTGGATGCCGAGTTATTATGTGAAACGTAATATTTTTAGGTTTTGACAATTTCGACATGTCGAACCTATTTTGGCATTTCGGCATTTCGACAGGTTTTAGTTTTGATATTTCGATAATAGCCTGTAGAGTTTCAGCAGGCAACTTTAGACAGAAGACATTAAAGAAATATAGACTTATCCCTTAAGATGATTATTAATTACTAGAGTTATTATTTAATATTCATTCTAATTAGAAGTTGAATCTAATTTTTATTTAATATAGCTAATATTTCAGGAATATTATAATTGGTCTAAAATCTATTTCAATAGATCTACTAATACAAAGATATTGCACCCTTAATTTTACTATTTAGACAGACTATTTATTAGTATATTATATTTTTACAGTAAAGTATATTATATTTTTAGTGATATTATAAAGTAACTATCGAAGAAAACCAAAATCTTTTTAAAGTATAATGAAATAGGATTCTGAAACTTCTAATGATCTTTTAAAAAATATTAGAAGGATATTATAATCCTTTGTTGAAATATATAGTCTAATTATATATACTAATTTATTATAGTGTAGTCTAGTAACTTACACTATTTATAAACCTATATAATTGAAAATATTTGGTGATATTTCTGTATAAATAATAATTTGAATCGTGTAACATAAAATGTGTGATATGTCTGCGCTAGATCTATTTCATGTTATTATAGCTAAAATAATTTGGTAATTTTTGTACTTTTATGCTATTAATAGTAGTGTTTGCAGTATAATTATAATTAAGCTTAATGAAAGAGTGCTACTTTAATAACTGCACTATGTATATAAAAGTATTATTTTATAACTTGTTAAAAAAATAAAGTTTAGTAGTAATAATAATTATCATATTAGTATTATGATATACTTTTAAGTAAAATTAAAAATTTAAAAAATATTAACATAGATTATAAATTTATTACTGATAATTACTATTAATATATGAAATTATTTAAAGTATATTTAAGTCAACTAATAATTATAAAATTTAATAGCTAATTTAATAGAATTATAAAAAGAAATTGATAATAGTTTTTGCAAAAAATATAATAATAATTTTAGTAAAATTTATTTATTAATATATTATAGTAATATAAAATTACTGGTAAAATTAAATAATCCTATAAAAAAGAAAATCCAGAAAATATACATGCCACCCAAATTATTTTGGATTGCCGTAATTATAAGTAAAATCCCAAATTCAATTATGGCATTCCAAATTATTTTGGCAGCATGTATACCAGAAAATATACAGATATAATTGAAAATATTTAGATATATACAGAAAACATCTAGAAATATACAAAAAATATTCTAGCATAAATAAATTATTTCAAAATCTGTTACATTTTCTGTATATATTTAGATGTTTTTTATTATATATTTAGATGTTTTCAGTTATATTTGGGTTTCTTTTTTTTAGAATATAATATGTTAAATAATTTTATTAATAAATAGTAAATAGTAAATAGTAATAGATGGTTAATATGATATACTTATATATTCCAAATTGAAAGAAATTAAAAGGATTTTAATATTTTTTTATTATTATAACAGATTTAAAGGTATAGCCTTTTCCATTTAGAAAGGTCAAAGGTAGTTTGGTTTAAAAGATATTTAAACAATATTATTATATTTTGTATATAATTTACTTTGTACTTATTATTAATGGGTAAGGTTGCTGGAGAAACTAGGGGTTTTGGCAAGTTGGTGAAATGCCGAAATAGCGAAACTTTGCCAAAACTATATGAAAGTTTTATTAAAAAGTTGGCGAAACTCTGGAGAAAAGCAAAACCTGACAAAACTTATTATAAATGCTGAAACTGCTGAAACCTTGCCGAAACTATAATAAAACTATAGTAAAATCTTGGAGAAACTAATCGTAGAATTTTGGAGAGGTTTAGATAGGCAACCTTATTAATGGGTATAAATTTTGTATTTTAAACTTTATTTTAAATAAACAGGATTACATTATTAAAAAAAAACTACTTAATAAATAATAATAATAATAATAATAAATTTTATTGGGTAAAAATAATTTAATATATTAATATATTTACTCATTTTTATATTATTATATAAAGTTTTCAAAAATTCTATTTTATATATTAATAATTTGTATTATATAAAATAATTAAATAATTTAAATATTAATTCTATATTATATATTTTACTTAAAACTTTGTGATTAAATTATAACTAAATTATCTATAAAATCTATAATTGTTTAATTATTTTAAATAAATTACCATGGTAAAGATTCTTTCCTTTTTATTAAATTCAAATCATTTGGTGATAAAGAACCACTTGAATAGGAATAATTTCCTTGATTGTTATTTTCCAGTGTTAATTCAATATTTGCTTTTGCTAATGGAAAGGTGGCAGATCGAGTTGTTACTGGTATTGAATCAAGTGATATAATTGAATCAACTGTAATTTTGAGGTTGCGTTTTCTGTTATTTTTTGTTTCTTCATGATAAGCACGAGCACATTCTTGTAAATGTGCCTTCATATCCACTGAGTATGAATAGTCTAATGCAGTCCATCCAGAAAGATTTTTGCTGGCAAATTGACAACCATGCTCAATTAGCATCGTTACTGCCTTAAATAAAAGAATAAATTATAATATTTTTAATGTATTTATTAAAACAAACATCTAAATAATAATATTTACTTGAAATTGATTCCAAGCTGCAGCACTAAATTAAAAATAATAAGAATGATAATTAAAATTAATTAATTAAATATCGAATTATTAAAGTTAAATTAATTAATACTTACTAATGTAATGCAGTATTCCCATCAAAATCTGTTTGATTAATATCTGCATCAAATTCTAACAATAACTATAAATAATGTAATAATATAATTAATAATAAAAATTAAAAAAAAAAATCTCTTATAAAACAAATAACTACTTTAATTGCATCAAGATTACCAAGTTTGGAAGCAAATATAAGAGCTGTCTGTCCTTGCTTATTAACCATATTAACACTGCTAGGAAAAAGTGTAGCATATATTTTCAAAATCTGTGCGGAGAAATTTCAGGAAAAGAAAAAATTGAAAAATAGGTAATATATAATAATTGCCAAAAATGACTTTTAATAATTACCTCCAAAGAATTATATTTTGCAGCTATCATTAGTATAGTGTTATTTTCAAAGTCCTTAGAGAATTTGTATTATAAGGTTAATAAATAAGCTGGTAAAAAATGATATAAATAATATTTAATGACATACTCTTGAAAGCTCTAAATCTTCATGTCCTTGTTGAAGAAGGTATTCAACGACATAATCATGTCTGCAACTTGTAGCATACATTAAGGTCGTCCTTTAGAGAGATTTATGAGTATTTTTCTCAGTAAAAAATAATAGATGCATTATTTCCATACCATCCATTTTCGGGGTCAGGATTTTGCATGTTTGTTTTTGCAAGAAGTCGTTTTATAAGATCTAGGTTACCTTCGCGGGCAGCCCGTCGTAAACGTAAGCGTGGATCTTCTATTGGCATTAGTAAACGTTCTTGAAATAATTGAAATAAGGCTAAAATTTATATGTTTGATTTTATGATCATTTCTATTTATATTTTTATTTCCCGCCAAAAATAAAAAAAAATTGTAGATCCTTATAATGTTTATTTGTTAACCAAAATATGGTAGCATCGTAGTATCGACAATCTCTTTAGAGTTTAATTAATTAAAATCATGTGATTTAGTTTATTTACTAGGTAACATCATAAGACACTTCTCTGTAGGTCTACATTGCGTCAATAAATATGCGGACAACGTTTAACGGTCACACGACCGTGTTGAATTTACGACTAGAACTAGGTAGCTAATCTAACTCGTTATTTCTTTTTTCAAATTCCTCTTTTTTGATTTTTCCCTTTTTTAACTTCTTTGCTAATCGTTCTTCTTTTTGTAATTCTTTCCATTCA
The DNA here is from genome assembly GCF_026210795.1 of Rhizophagus irregularis. NCBI lineage: Eukaryota > Fungi > Glomeromycota > Glomeromycetes > Glomerales > Glomeraceae > Rhizophagus > Rhizophagus irregularis. The sequence continues at coordinate 1,929,027 of NC_089444.1, read as the reverse complement.
TCGTCAATCATATCATCAGCATTTCTTTTTTTAAGAAATTCTTTCTTTTTGGCTTTCTTAAATTTACGTTCCGCTTTGCGCTGCTTTGCTAATTTCTTAGCAGACCAAGAACCCTTTGGAAGTTGTCGACGTTTATGTATCTTATCTGATTGCGTGGCATATCTTAGTTTTTCCTCTATTAACTTTTGCCTTCTCTTTTTTTCGCGTGATTTATCAGCATATTTATATTCATCCATCTAGAAACAAAAAAAACATATAAGTCCAATTATATTTAAAAGGAAAAAAAAGAAACAAATACGTTTTACGTACATTTACGGAGTTTTCTTCAAAGTCATTAATTTTGTAATCTTTTAATTCGGGCATTTTCGGTAACTAAAAAGTTCCAATTAACTATTACTAAGGAACAAAATATCAACGTAAATAATAAACATCGTAATTACCCGTAATAGACCGTAACCTTTAGCAACTTTACCCAGATCTAAATCTTTCAAGCGAAATATGTAACTAGCGTCATGTTTTGTATAGAAACGAACGTACGAAACGAAGGCTTTCGTGCCCTTTTAAAAAAAGTATTAATATAAAAGAAGTCGATTAATTCAAATGTTTATCACAAACTACCTTATCATGTAAATCTCGATCCGCTAAAACAATGTCCTGAACTTGTTTCAAGAGACTATCATTTTCTTCATCGATAGTATCTTGCGTTACAATGGTATTACTATTATCAGATAAAATATAAGAAAGAAGCCGTACGGGAATTTTTCGGATTTTTAAAAAATCTAAATTATAATGTGTAATTCATGTAAAATCATTAAAACTTTAGTGTAAAGCTTAATAAATAATAACAACATACCTACGTAAACTTCTTCCCTTCCTTTAACCAATAATAAGATAGCTTTTCCTTTTTTTCCAGCTCTTGCGGTTCTACCGCAACGATGGGAAAAAACTTTTGGGTCTTGTGGTGGATCCATTTGTATAATGAAATCAACGTCAGGCATATCTAACCCTCTTGCGGCAACATCGGTACACAATAAAAGAGCCTTTGATGTTGTCGGAAGGTTAATAAATGACTGATAGGTAGCTGTTCGTCTCTTTGTATCCATTTTTCCATGTAGCGAATGGATAGATATTCCTTTTAATTGTGACAATTTTGTTAATATCTAAAAAGTTATAAATAAATTTTAAATTATTATAATTCTCTAAATTAATTAAGAAATAAAGTTAAAATATATACTTTATAAAAATAATCAACACAAGCACAAGTAGCATAATAGACAATACATTTTTTTGTAGTTTTTTCACGGTTTATTATTCGTATCAGCTGAGCTAATTTTTGGTGTGGTTCACATACTATACATCCGATATCCAATCTTTTATAATAAAAAAAATTTTCAGAAATTAAATATAAGGGTTTCGACAAAATTTATAAATCTTACGTTAACGGTGTCCTTTGTTCATCCTTTGAGATAATATCTTCAACTTTAACAACAACTTTCACTGGGTTTCTTAATCCTACACGAACGATCTCAGAAATAGAATCGGTCATTGTCGCAGAAAATAATCCTGTTCGTCTTTGTTTTGGTAAATGTGTAATGATATTATCTAACGTTTGCGAGAATCCCATATCTAATAATCTATCAGCTTCATCTAATACTAGTATTTCTAGTTCTTTAGTATTTACCACACTTTTTTCGCTTCCTTTTCCAATTAATAAATCCCGCAGTCGTCCCGGTGTCCCAATAAGAATATCCGGGCCCAATTCTTTAAACTCAGCAATATCGTCATGAAGTGTAGTGGTACCCCCGATGATAAGTGCGTGTTTTGGTAAAGAGGGATCTTTGAGAAATATAGAAAATACTGAAGATATTTGTTGTGCAAGTTCTCTTTACCGATTTATTAATTATTTTAGTATGTTTTATTAAACAAAAGAAAAAGAAGTAACTCAATTCAAATCTACCTTGTTGGAGTAATAACGATAGCACCTATTTCATTTTTTGCTAGTCGTTTTTTTCGAGTTAATTTTTCGATTATTGGAATAACAAATGAAAGAGTTTTACCGGAGCCCGTTACAGCCTATACCAGTACATATAGTTTAAAATAAAACCTTTATAATAAATATATCTTTTGAACATACCTCAATCACTACGTCTTTATTTTTCATAAACAATGGAATAGCACTTGCTTGAACAGGGGTCATTTCTGAAAATCCTAAAGTCGCTAAAGTTTCCAAACTAAAGATAAAGAAGATTAAAGTATTGTTAATTGCTACCTATATTAATAAGAAATGCGGACTTTCAACCCACATAAAAGGACTCAATTTAGGCTCTAAAGTATCCCAAGAGCCTGCTTTCGCAAATGTCGCAGACATTATTAAGGGCAAAAAAAATAATTTTTTCGACGTTGATCAATTATATAGAACAAGAAATATGATTGGTTTAAATTAGTGTAACGTGTAACAGAAAAAATCATTTTTTTTTTGATCAAAAAACCATCCGTTTGAAGTTTTATATTCGAAAAATCAATTGAATATAATTATAAATAGATAAGACACGAAGATGCTTATTCCAAAGAAAAATCGCAAACTGATCTATGAAAATCTTTTCAAGGGTCAATTTTTTTTCAAATTGTTTCTGATTGTTTGATTTGTTATCTTTTATTAACCTAAAATTGTATGATAATTATTTTCAGAGGGCGTTTTAGTTGCGAAGAAAGATTTCAATGCCCCTAAACATCAAGACATTGAAGTACCTAATTTACACGTGATTAAAGCTTGCCAAAGCTTAAATTCAAGAGGATTTGTGAATACACAATTCTCATGGCAATATTATTATTATTCTTTGACAGATAAAGGCATTGAGTATTTAAGAGAATATTTACATCTGCCTCAAGAAATTGTTCCAGCTACTTTCAAGAAACCTAGGCCCGCTGCAAGGCCACGCCCTGGTATGTTAATGTGTTATGTTATGATTTGATTTAAATATGATAAATTCCGATTTAATTATTTTATGATTAATTTGTAAAAAAGAGGGAGAAGGTAGAGATGGAAGTTCTTATCGTACAGCAGGTCGTGGTGATCGTGATTATCGTCGTCGTGATGATGGTGAAGGCAAAAAAGAAGGAGCTTCCGGTGACTTTAAGCCTGAATTTAGAGGTGGTTATGGCCGTGGTCGTGAACAACCAGAATAGCATAAAATTTCATATTTAGTCACATGATAAATTCTGAATTTTGTTTCTGTCGACAAAATATTTAAACCAATAACATAATAAAAAAAAAATGGTTATTCAATAATTATAAAACCGTTTTTACATGTGTAAATGTCGGGCAATATCAAATATCATTTTAACGGGGGTGTCAACTGTCAAATCATGCACTATCACGTGATATCGAATTTTCTTTTAATATGTGATGTATAGTAAAATAAAAATACTCTCACAAAAAAGATGCCAAAAATTAGACATTCACGAACAAAAAAACCTCCAGAAGGTTTTGAAGACATCGAAGAAACATTGCAAGAATTTGCCCGAAAAATGAAAGACGGTAATATTAGTTTATTACTATTTTGCTATATTTATTCTCTATCAAGTTAATTTTCTTTACAAATATAGCTGAAAATGAGCCACACGAAGGAAAACGTCGTGTGGAATCTTTGTGGCCTATTTTTCGTTTACACCATCAAAGATCACGTTACATTTATGATCTATACTACAAACGAGAGGCCATTTCAAAAGATGTTTATGATTACTGTTTAAAACATGGATATGCCGATGGTAATTTGATTGCCAAATGGAAAAAGGTTTGTATATATAAACTCATTATTATTGTTTAATGCATTTATGGTTCTAATTATTGCCTAAACTTGGTTTATAGCCGGGATTTGAACGCCTCTGTTGCTTACGATGCATTCAACCTAAAGATACCAATTTTGGCACTACGTGTATCTGTCGCGTACCAAAATCGAAATTGGAAGAAGGACGCATAGTTGAGTGTGTTTTATGCGGTTGCAGGTAATTTTTAAAGTTCTATTATTTTGTTTTTTCTGTCTTATTTTAGAAAGTGTTGAACTTTTATTTTCTGTAGAGGTTGCTCGAGCACGGATTTTACTTCCTCGAAAAAAGAAAAGTCAAAACAACCAAGGATTGAAAATGAGGATCAACATTTACAATCGGAAACTTATGGAGAGCAATCCACACAAACGCAAATTAAGCAGCCATCACCAAATGAAGAAAATGAGAAAGATGAAGATAATCAAAATAAAGTTGAATAAAAATTTTGATGATTTTTAGATGTGAGTTTTTTATTTTTTTTGTTTTTTATTTTTATTATTTTTTTTTTAAAAAAAATATTTTAACTATATTCACATTAATAAGTTGGTTTAATAGAATTAATTTATTTTGGTTTGTATATAGCATTATAATATTTAGAAAAATTTCTTTATTAATGAAATAAAATTTATAGAATGTCACCTGCTTATTGCAATACGAAACAAAATAGGAATCAATTATTCCAAAATAATATATGGCTTTTATTATTTGAGAACGATTTCTTTGTTATAAAATAAAGTTGTTGATATTAAAATAATGTTGTTGGTATTAAAATAACGTTGTTGATATTAAAATAATGTTGATATTAAAATAATGTTGCTGATATTAAAATAATGTTGATATTAAAATGATGTTGATATAATAATATGTTCATATAGTGAATTATAATAATATGCCAATTTTACACATAATACCAAAATTATTTTAAAAAAGCACATGGTGAACTTGTTTACATTGAAAACGAGACCGTGAGTTTTTATAACTGGTCTTTGAAATCAAGTTTCACATAAATTTGTTATTTAGAAAATTATTATTAATATAACATTACAGTTTGATAATACTGTAAAATATAGCAATCTCATTTTATAGCAGATTTATTATATCCAGTAATAGCTGTATAAATAAAAATATAAAAATTATAATTTGAGAATGGTTAATTATATTTAGTAATGATAAAGGCAATTAAGTATATTGTTATGCTACTTTCTTTAAGAAGTGAAGTCAAATAAAAGAAAGAATAATATAAAAATCAAATAAATTTATTAGAATTTAAATAGATATTTAAAATTATTATATTATGTTGCTTTTATAATTCAAAAGTACTACATAGTTAGAATACTAGTTAATTTAACCCATTTAAAACTCAATTTTTAAGGATTTTAAGTTAAGTAAAATATATAAAAAAAAATAAATTCTATTTAGAATGAAGTGAAATAAAACAAAATATGAAAATATTTAATATATATGGTATTTCTGTGTGATTATTACCTTATTTTGAAATTTTGCAGACAAATTTATTCGTAGGAATAAAAAGAGGTGCGTTGCAACACAAATAGGTATATTTTACAATTAAACCAATAATTATAAATTAATATCATTATTGTTCAAATGATAACTTCTTAAATACCCAGCTACCTTTCTCCCTGTATTTTTCTTCTATCTGATATTTGTTATTAATTAAATTATTAAGGTTTAAAAACACTTGATCATCTTCTACCCAATCAAAGTATTGAAGAATTGTTTCTTCGCCATTTTTAACTTTATCACGCTGACGTTGTTCAATCTCACCCTATTAAATTAATAAAAATTATAAATAAAAAGTTCTATATATATATATATATATATATTTAAAAAAAAAGAATTTTTCACAATACCTTTAGTTTAGAAGCCGTAGCAAAATCTCCCGAGTCAATGGCTTGTGATACATATTTCCACAATTTTCTACTTTCCAAAGCATTTTGATCCTCTTCTGGTGCAATTATAGGAACCGCTCTTTGAGAGCTCTGTATATCTAAGAAGATTGTTTTTTCATTAGTTCTACAATTTTCTAAGTTAGATTTCCCTGACCAAGTGCCAGTAGCGACATAAAGTTGCTCTTTTGATCCATTTTTGCGCACTACTCCATTAAAAGTGTGTTTATCCCCCGATAGCCATCCCTTTCCACTAAATTCTATTAAAATATTATAATTATTAGATTGAATCACGCTAGTTCCGCTATAAAGAAGGACATAAAATAAAAGAAAAAAAATTACAAATTTATTAATTGAAAAAAAAAACGATAAACCTTATTACTTTAACAAACCTCAATTCTACATAAGGAGCCCCTCTCCATAATCCAAGAATTTGTAAAGATGGCAAAGTAATTAAATATTTCTCTGGATGATCTCTCATACGAACTATTACATGACCTACTTGTATGACATCAATTCGAGCTGCAGTTGCTTTGAAAGAACTTTTCTGTCCGGCTGAATAAAAAAGTAAAGATCTCTCTTAAAAAATGATTTCCTGTAAGAAGTAAAATAAACAATATACATACTATGTCCATTTGCTGAAACACCTGCTTTTTGGTTTTCAAGATAAACTGCTGAGATTGGTGGATGATGACTTACTTGTTCTGAAGACAATATAGTTTCACCGGATCCATTTCTATCTTCCCATCTTGCCAAAAATTGTTCACCTATAATTTAACAAGAGGGATATAAGGGAAGATATATACGTGATTGATTTTCTTTGATAACTAAAAAAAAAATACCTTACCAAGAATAGGATTGAACGGCTTTTTTTCGATTTTATCTTTGTCTTTTCTTGATGCAAAAGAACCATATAAAGTACTTATATACCATCTTAACACGGCAACAGCTCTTTCCAATTCATCAGCTGGTTGAGAGATAGCAGCAAAATATTCAGGATAGTCTGCCCAATATTGTCTATCGTTTAAAAATTTTAAACGAGTTAAAAATAAATTTAACTTTTATATAAGAAAGTAGCTTGGCTTACCCATATTCTAGTGTTGAAACGCCTGATAAAAGAAAACTGGGACACGTTAGACTGTAGATATCGCCAGTGAAAGTAGAGAGAGTTTTCAAAAAACCACTAAATTCATTTTTTTTAGATTCTGGAACTTGAATATCGTCTTTTTCTCCGCTATTATCCATATTTTATTTTTTAGTTAACGAAAAAAAAAGAAAAAATTCGGGTTTAAAAAATTGAATTCTCAAAGTGATGTAATGTCACACATAAGTAGAAATTATCATGTATAATCACGTGATTTGGCATTTTTACTTAGACATATAAGGTAAATATTGGAATAGTCTTATTTGTATAGAAATATTAAAAATATTTGGTTTATTTGGTTTATTAGATTAAATGATATCACACTATTAGTTTAAAATAAAGTTACAAGATATTATATGTTTAAAAAATATAATTGGTAATATTGTCCTATTCTTCCTTCTGACTCTTTTCGATTTTGGCAACTCTAAACATAGCCGTCATGGTATTGGCGGCTTTAGAATGATCATTCAAACCACCATGAAATGCTTTAGTGGAGTCTTTACCATAATAATTCTTCAAAATTTTTGCACCACCAGGATGATCGTCCTTAAATGACGAAACATCCAACACATATTCATCAACTAATATCCATTCTTTTCCTTCTTGTTCTTGTTTTTGTTTATACTGCTCGTAAGTGATGACGGGCAATGAGGATGGATCAATTCCCCAATCGTATTTTTTAGATTTTTCTTGGGCTTTAATAATTTCCATATTTACCATTGCTTTACGAACTTCATTTTCAGGAACACGAGATACATTTGGAACTTGATTTGTTAATTTATGTAGAGTAAATATAATCCATTTTGAGGGATCCCAATCACATAAACGGTACCCATTTCGGAAATCTTTAGGGAATTCATGATGCTATGTATACAAACAATAAATTTCATGTTAATAAGGCTTGCACATCTAAAAAGAAGTGTAGTGAACGTTTCAAACCTACAAAGTTGTGATACCCTTCACCGTGAGTCATCATGGCAAGTAATAAGTTTCCACGTGCAGAAACTTCATTAGAATAAAGTTGTTCGCCAGCCCAATGTGCAAAACTATTAATGCAAAAAGTAGAGTGCCAAATAATAGTACGACTTAGGATACCACCGTATAAGAATCCACCGAGGGCATCTCCCCATAACGAGGCGATCATAGTAGGAATTCCTAATCCACAGCTTAACGCTAAAAGTACATAATATTTATGCTGGAATCTTACTACTGGATCTGCATTAAGATCAGAAGCGTCAACTAATTTCAAGCGTGGGTAATGTGGTCTTTTGAAAATCCAGCCCATGTGGGAAAACCAAAATCCTTTTGCTGCCGAATAGGGATCGTGTTCCGTATCCGTCCATCTAAATTGAGATAAAAATTAATATTTATGTTTATGTATAGAAATATGAAAAGGTAATGATTCATACCTATGATGTAATCTGTGGCGAAGAACCCACCACTTGATGGATCCTTGGAATCCAAGTGTACCTAATAAACCTAAAACAACGCGCAAGGGAAGCTCGGCTTCGTATGCTCGGTGACTCCATAATCGATGATATCCAACAGTAATTCTTTTAAAATAAAGCAGAACAGGAATTACATTTTGGAACTTGATATCAATTTATAAATAATTAAAAAATTTTAATAGTTTACCCAAACATTGCCAATTGACATATCACAAAGGTCATAACCCATGTTTTTCTATCCGCAGTATATGTTAAAAATGAAAGAAGTGAAACTATATGTACGATGATAACGAAAGCTCCATTTATCCACCAAGCCTCATTACCTGCATGGGATTGTTTTTTATTAATGTATTTTTGCTTTTGTATATCATCGTTAAAGCTACTGGGAAGCGAAGAATCATTGGGTTTTTTTACTGGCGCAGCAGCCATTTTGATTTATTTATACAAGGAAAGAATGAAAAAAAAAATCAAAATTTTTTTCTTTTTTTTATGAAACGGGGTTTTTCGCGTCCTTTATAAAGTGGATTTTACTTCTTATTCATCATTCCAAATAGCAAAAAAAAAAAGACCACGAGCCGATGCTCATTTTAAGATTCACGCGATTATTACGAGATCTGCCACCCCCAAAACCCCCATTTTATTTGTGGACACGTCTATTTTCGGACAAAAGTCTGTTTTTATCCCGTTTTACAGTAAATAATTAAGTAATTAGTTAGAGATCTCGTTTTAAAAAAAAATGGTTAAGATTTTTTTTTGGCGACGATAGTGAACCATTTGAGTGACGGATTAGCAATTAATGAATCATTAAAGAATCAAACGTGGGAATTGATGTGTTCAATGTATTCGGGAAATATTTAACTAAATCTAATAATAGACTTTTGTCCGCGTCAGAATGAGGTCAGTATTCATGTGTTAATCGTGTTAATCAGTCATAAACAAACATGTGTTAATTTTCGTGTCAATTTTTTCATATGAACGCTGGAACTTGATGTATGAGGCTGTTTTTGGAAACTGACGATTTATTTTCATATGGTTAATAATTTATTATTTTTATTTGATTTACCATTTCATATGCGCTTTAATTACTTACTAACAAACGATCATTATTTTATTTGACATTTAATTGATAGATGAGCTACGAGAGTACGAGCTGATCAATAATTAAAATATTTAAATGAATGCTGTATCCAAAATGGAATCGAACAACACAATAGCTTATAGTAACAATCAATCAGCTTCAAATTCCTAAGAAAAACCATTTTTTTACAAAAAAGTACCCAATAATTTTTTATTTTATTTTTATATTCCACGTGAACAAAGTCACAGTACGTAAGCCAAACGTAATCTAAAAAACTGTGAACCAAACCGCCAAAATTGACAGCGCTGGAGGGGAAGTGCCCGACCACACTAAAAATAGTCATCAATGAATATTAAATTATTAAATGACATGATTTTAAATGACATGATTTTAAATGACATGATTTATTATTGATTTCTGATTGGCTCACATGATAAAATGTAAAATTGAGAATTTTAGTAATTGAATTATTTAAATTTTTCTAATTGTAAGGTTGCACAATTTCCTGGATAAAAAAAATAGACTTTTACTCGCACATAAATTATGGATTACGCAAAAAATAAATCTTCACACTCTCCGCAAAATATAACTAAAACTATAGATGAACCTGATGAATATGAAGAAAGAATAATTAAAACTGGTTGCGCAAAAGAAAATGAAGAATTACAGATATGTTTTGCTGACAAAAAAGATTGGAGATTATGCCAAAAAGAATTAAATAATTTTAAAGAATGTTGGAAAGTTTATCAAAATAAAAATAAAAAATTGCAAGAGGATTGATTGTTCTATTACGATTCTAAATATTCTTAGAGGAAGGGTTATTTATTAGATAACTCGTTAGCAAATCTTTCTACAGCATTATATGAATTATATTACTGCAATTTTGATTTCCAAAGTTTTTTAAATTAACAAAGTCGTTATATTTATTTTCATTTAAAGGCAAAAATTTCAGTTTTTTTTTTTAATAAATTAAATTAGTACTATCATATACTTTACCTCATTACTTATTTAACTTATCATAAATTCTAGCTTCTTCCCAAAGAGTTTGACCAGAACAAGCACATACTTTCTTCGTATTTTCAAAAGCACCAGCAGATCTTGCAATAATTCCAGCAATAATTCCGGGACCAGAATTTCCATCAATTTTACTTTGTTTGTTATCTCCTTTTCCTTCATCATCTTTTTTATGTGAAATGACCATAGATCTCCCAATAACATCCCATACTTTAACTCTATTACTTTCGATCACTAAATCTCCCCAACCATTTTCATCAACATAAATATTTCCAAGATCTCCAACATGACCTTTTTCAATATTTCCATGTTCAACATTATCTGGATTATAATGATTTCCGGTACTTTCAGAACCTCTTGAAATGTCTCCCAATTCATGTATGTGAATTCCGTGATACCCAGGAGATATCCCCTGTATTGTAACATCAATCAAACAATTATCGGTGTCTATTTGAACTAAGCGAGCAAGTCCTTGTGGTTTTTTTAATCGTGTAGTTTCACCTTGATCTAATGGTATATAAGTATAATTATCAAAAATGCAAACTGCTGCACCAGCGTGCTGACCTAAATAATAAATTTTTCTTCAATTATTTTAATTACGCGTGAGAAATGAAGTTTTTTTTTATGAGAATTAACCTTGAATAGTGCCTTGCCCGCGTACAATTACTTTCTTTCCTGTTTCTTTTAATTTTTTTGAAACAGCTGAAGGAGGCGCTATTTGTCAATTGACAAAAAATAAATATACAAAAAGTTTGATTAAATCTAAATTATAGTTTTACGCTACCTGTTCCTTCGACAATGACTTTTTGATCATTAAGGTCAATATCAAACCGGTTAATTCCTACAAATATTTAAAATTAATTATTTAACAAATACTTCATATGGTGATGAAGGTCTATAATCTCGAACAAAATTTACCCGGAATTTGAGTTAAAACTTTTTTCACAGACTCAACGCATGAATTACAAGTCATTTCCACGGCATATTCTGTCTAAGAACAAGAATTAATATTCGAAATTTGAAACAAAAAAAAAGAGAGCTAACATACTTTAAATGGCTTTTTAGTAGTAAACATTTCTTTTTTTTTTAGAATTTAGAAGAGAAAATAAATACTATTTATAATTTTAAGTAAATCAATTGATCTTCTGATCCTTCTGATCACCGTCATAAAGTGTCATCCAAGAAAAGTCGATCTAAAAGTACAAAATTTTCCTTTTATAGAATAGGTTACATCACATTTATCCTTTTTAAGGAAATTTATTTCTTTTTTTATTAAAGATTTGCATCAAAAGATTTACAGTTTGCATTTAACTTGTCCAAGTTGGCGTGCCATACTACTATTAATATAGTATGGTAGGATTTTCTGTATCTTAATATTGAAACAATATAAAAGGCTTAATATAGGGAATCTCTTAAAAAATATATCCATTTTTCGTTGAAACACAAATGTCACATTCACAATTATTTGATAATGAAAGGCAGCGTGTTTGCCTCATCCCGATCCCAGCCTTACCTCATTTAACAGAAAAGAAACGAGAAGCTGGGGTCTATATTTCCGGGGGCTTGGTATGAGAAATTTTAAAGTTATTTATGTGCTTGAAATATTTTTCATACGAACATACGGACATTAATCTATTGATATATTAATAGTTTGCAATAGGGTGGTGGTTTTTTATTGATGCCGTAGTGTATTCTAATTATTTGAAAAGTGATGATGATAGTGTTCCTGTAATGAATTTTGAGGACTGGATATGTGGAATTCTAAGTACAATTGGGATGATAATGTAAGTTTTTTTTTCCTCAAGAATCGTGAATTAAAAAAAATTCACACCCTTAACGAATTTAACCTACGTAATAATAATATATATTTGTATTCTAAAAAAAAAATTTACTTGATTCGTGTTTTTTCTTGTAACGTTTTAAATATTTTGTAAATAAATAAATAAATAATATAGTATTAATCTCATTAATAAATCTAATCTTACGCCTGGTAATTTTTACGGACCTTACGGATACGGTGGTGAAGTTAATATGTATGCTCGCCTGTTCTTATTTGTGGGCTTCGCTGCATTGGCTGGTGGACTTGCCGGATCTTTTGTATGTATAAGTCAAACTGGATTTTATTATATCGGTTATTTACATTTATGGTTTATTTGAAATCCAGTTTGATACTTGCTAATTATTTTAAATTTTAGACCATATTAATTCTTAAATATATTGTAATTGAATCACCACATACATATTTTGGAATTGCATTGATCATTCAAAACCTTTCCATCATGTTCAGGTAAAATAATAATTTAAAATTATTCTTTTTCTTTTATTTATTTATTAATATATTGATTTTTCACGCATCATATTTAGTACTTTTATACTTTGGATTGCACAGAGTGCTGATGATGAAAGCGGTTATCGTAATTACCTTTAAATAAAAAAAAGTTAGAGTTTTTTTTTATTTATTTTGTTTCTTTGTACTTTTATTATTTTCAACTTTAACTTTTAATAGTTGAATAGAATTTATTTTGTATAAATTTGTATGTACAACAAATATTAAATTATTATTGTTGTTTAATTTGGAACTCTTGTATCTAAATCTGATATGGATAATTATTTTATTTTAAGTATAATATAACAATTTTTTTTGAATATATGGTGATGTTTAATGTTAATATTGTCTTATCCAGATTCCAGAATAATAACAATATTAGAATTAATCAATTTCAATCTCTTCTTCTCCCTCCAAATTATCCTGTCCATTTCTTTTCCTCTTTTTGCTATCACCTGACATTTCCTGAATCATCTTCAAGACAACTCCATTATCATCATAAACTAAAGTTCCAGCTTTCCACATCCCTGTTTTTAATCCAATATTTTTATTTTTCTCATACTCAATTTTAATCGCATTTTCATCTCCTTTCCACTCTTTATAAAGTTGTAAATTCTGTCTTCCAATTAATCGCATCGTTTTTACGCGAAGATCTTGTGCAGACTTTAAGAAAATGTATTTCCAATAATAAATATTAATAAAATTCATATGTAAATAAATAATAAAATAAACATCAACAAACCCAATCCGGCAAAAATTCATCGGAAATTTCCTTGTAATGCCCAATGCCGTATTTTTCTATACCTTTAATAAGCAGAACACGTTCCTTATCTGACCATTTACGCTGTATTTGAGGAATCGATCCTTTTGAAGGTCGAAAATAACTTTGCATAATAAATTCAATCAAATAAACTATCTTACATACGTAAAACAATTAATGAGTAAAAAAAATTAATATCATACTCTTGATTTAAAGAACCATCTGGGTGCAAAATATTTTGTGTAATCTCAAATTCCGGTCTTACGCTAAATTTCAAGCGCATCCTTTTAATCCAAGCTTGTTTATTTTTAAGTTTCTCGAAGGTAGGATTTTCTTCGGAATTTTGTGAATTTTCAGAAGTTTCTATTAAATTTACTTGCATCTCATCTACCAACGATCCTACTTTTTCCGGATTTTCCTTGGGTGAATTCATCAAAATCACCGGTTTTGGTTCCGGCGGTATATTTAAGGGAAATTCCGGAGTAGCAACTTTGTTAATATTCATAATAGAAGATTTTGGCGAAGATGGACGCGTTAATTCTTGTTCATCTGGCCTAACTTTAGAATTTCTTTGAATTAACTTTGGTGTTATAGATTTTAAAGGTGATTTTGGGGACTTTCTTAAAGGAGAAGTTGATATTTCCGGAGGAGGTATTGCAATAGTAGTTGGAAGTTCTATTCTCTTTGGAGGAGGAATGTTAACAGCAAAGGGAGTTAATGGAGGTAGGATTATAGGCGGTAAAATATTTGATGCTGTTGATGATAATAAATGTGGTTGTAAAGGAGGTGAAGCTAAAATTATTGATGGAGGTGGTTTAGTTGCTTCCAATAAAGGAGAAGGAGAAGGTAAATTTATTGGGAGCTTAGGAATTGGAGAGTGTTCTATTACAAGTTCTTTAGGAATAAGTTCTTTTTGTTCTGATTCTTGAAGTTGAATAACTTGACCAGTAGCTTCATCTGAAATCTCATTAACTGAAGTAAAAAAATCATCCCAGTAATAATTATTAAGATTAGATGAGTTTTCTATTTGATTTTCGTCATCAGGATGATCAATAATAAAATTAATCGCGAAGCTCATTTTTGATTAGATTATAATTTTTTTTTTTAAAAAAAAACAGGTAAAAAGAAAAAAATACGCGTTTATTATAACGTGTTTATTTATAGAGATATTGTGAAACAAAATTACAAAGCAATCTGTATACATGTTGTACAAGCGAATCAAATCTTTTCTTAATTCTTAAGCATACGCAGTTGATTTACCAGTAAAGAAAAAAAGGATCCCTTTTTAAATTTCAAAAAGGAAAACAACTTTTACAAAAAGGATAGGTTTTTCTCAGTAGATATATTAACAGATAACAACTTATTTTTTACTTTGTAATTCTACTTTACTAAGTTTAAAATTTAAATGAAAGAGTTTGCTGCGTAAGATGAAATTACGGATATTTCCTAATATAACATTTTTAAAAGCCTCGTCTAGTAAACTTGAATTACGGCGTAAAGTCTCTATTCTTATTGTATGTAAACCCGCGCAAATTTCTTATTTTGTAATATAATAAATATCAGATATATCTTTATAAACTAAAAAGACCGTGTATCGAAATCGGTTATGAAGTTGTATTACAAGCACGAACACAATCGCCTCAAGGGAACATTTCCTAATAAGGATCTGATGAACTAAATTGTTCTTTATATATTTTTCCGCTAATTTTTTTAAATTAATTATCATTTACACCAACTTTTCTCAAAGGATCCTTTTCTTTTTTTCCTTTTCGTATACTCATAAATCGTCCAAACCGAATTGTCGTTTGAATGTATGTATGCTAATGTATGTGTGAAGTAAGCTTAAACTTTTTTAAAGTATAGTAACTAGGTAATAAAAGTATAGTTTTGCTGTATCTTTTTTGTGAGAAAAAAAGATTAAAATTCCGGATTTTTTGCCAGTATGCAAAGTGAAATACTTATTATGTTTTTATTTTTTCCTTTAATCAAATTAATAAAAAGATAATTTTATTTGAAACTTTTTATTTTTTATTTTTGTTTTTTATTTTTTTTTATTTTTATTTTTTATTTTATTTTATTTTATTGTTTTTTTTTTACTTTATTTTTTTTTTTTTGTATTTATATTTATATTTATATATAATAATAACTTTTTTATATATTATAAAATTATTTCGAACAACGAACAATGAAAATATAAAAATTTATTGACAAAAAAGTAAGTTATTAAAATCATTTACATAAAACAACAATTCAGTTAACAATATATTCTAATTTTAATGGTTCTTTTAATTTTTTAGTTTTAGTAAACCGAAATTAAGAAGAGTGTCCATTTTTGAGAGTTATCTCTCCCTCCTTTTTATTAAAACTGAACGACTAATAACTCCTATCAAAAATGCCTATACTGACGAAATGTCATCAAAATTAAAATTCAAAATAATTCTCCTCAACCTTATAATCCTTTTAACTTTTTATCCATTAGCAAGTTATTCTCAAGCAGTAAAAGCACCACCATGCCTTCCACTTACTAACACAGTAACATGTCCCGCTTTCTCACAATACTATATATCCTCAGCTTCTTCACAATCATTACCGTCCTTTCAAAACTCAAGTGGAGCTATTTTTGATACAAATTTTGATTGGCTATTGAATGCAGAAAATATAACCATATTTGATGAATTAATTATGAATTATGTAAATACTCAATATATTAAGTGGAAATATAAAGACGATGCAAATTCTTCTTTAAATGCGGAAATGTGCTCTTCTGAAATAGCATCAAGCTTTACTGTCTATGCAAGGTATACTCTGACAACAATTTGTGCATACCTTGTGCAAGGACCTCAAAGTAAAATATGTAATAATTCTTCGTTAAAAGAAAGGAAATTGTGTAAACGAACTTGTAAAGATCATCTAGCATCTTTACTAGAAATATCTTACAGTCCTAACGTTTGCACTACTGAGATAATTTTTAATATTGATGAGAAATTGGAAGATTTGAATAGATGGTGTGAAAATCCTCAAAATTCCGCTGACGACTCTGAAAATTGTATCTCTGGAGAAGAAAATGAATTAGTTAATTGTGGTATGTTGTATGAAATGAGATAAGAGATATTCAAACGGATGTTAATTTTTCTATTTCCTTTATTTAGGATTTCAGTTTGATACAAATGGATTATGCTCATATTGCAAAAGCGATAACTCAAATTCGTGTTGTGACACGGCTAAAGATATATTAGAATGTTTTCAGAATGCACCATCGGTAAGCGATTCTGCACCGACAATCTTAACGCCATCAAATTTGCCTAACAACGCATCAGGTATAGAAGCATTTGATGGCAAAAGTAATAATGCGAGCAGATTAGCACTAGTGTTGGGTACAATAGTAGGAGGTTGTTTAGTATTGGGTGTCATTATATTTTGTTGTGTAAAAAAACGACACGGAAAAGGAGATAGAAGCAGTTTTTTTGCAACTCCATATTTTTATTTCAGACCTCCAAATGTTGATGGTCATAATCAATACGGAGCATCAACGGAAATGATTGGAAGACGTTCGCATAGTAGCGTAACGCCCAATACTCCTTCAAATACTGGTACTGGAAGTTTATTATCAAACATAAGTGCTGAAGGTGTTGATTTGGCTATGAGTGGAACTAATAACAATTCTCATTATGATAATAATATGTATAATAATACAGGAAATAGAAATATAGGATTTAATTTAAATGTAAATAACTATAATCCAAATGTAACTTTAAGTATACCTACGCCTTCGCCTCCTTTAACGGGAACAGCAAATTCATCAACTACATCAATTCGACATATATCCTCACCTAACTCCGATTCTGGTGTAAGAGAAGAAGTGAGTTTAGTAGTTGTGCTATTTCCTTATTCAGCACAATTACCTGATGAATTGGAATTATCTTTAAATGATATAATAGAAGTTAAGCAAAGATTTGATGATGGATGGGCTGTAGGGATAAATAGGAGTACAGGAAGTGAAGGTGCTTTTCCTAATGTTTGTGTTGCAGAATTCGTTGGTAATGTTGGTGATGATAATACACCCCCCACTTCTGCTGAATATAATAATACTATCGGAAACGGAAGTGAAAGTGCAAGTCGGAGTATAAGTATAGCAATAGCAGGTGAACCACCATATACGACTGATTCGACTTTAGATGATATTAATAATGGAAGTGATAATCTGGAAAGCAGAGAAGGTGGTGGATTAATGGTCTTTGGAGAAAGTCCGGCATCTAGTCAATTATCAGATGAGAGATCAAGACAAAGTTTGAATAATAGCGTTGAAAATCTACCAAGAAGATATTCTAGTATGAGAAGGATGGACGAAAATGAGAGCGAATTAGGCGATATCGGTGAAGTTAGACAAGTTAGAAGTAATAGAGATAATGATAATTATATTGAAGGATTTGATGGCGCAAGGGATAGTTTTTCCTAGTACAGATCACCATTTATTTTTTAAAAAAAAAAAATTTTTATTTTATTATGTTTTGGATGTTAATTTTAATGTAGATTCTTTTTTCTTTTGGTATGGAAATAGAGAAAAAGGGATTGATTAATTGGGTGAAATTTTATTTAAATCTCCTTTTTTTTCTTTTCTAAAAAAAAAAGGATTTTTCTTACTGTAATATAGTTTCTGGTCAATTTTATCACTTCTTTTGATTAATTAGTTTAATAATAATTTCTTTAAAATTTTTATTTTTTCGCTTAAAATTTTATTTTATTTTTATTTTTTTTATTTTTTTTTTTTGATTAAAAAGAAAAAAACGTTAATGAAGAAAAAAAGAATTAAAAAAATATTCTATTAATAAAATTAATAAAAAAAAGTACATATTACACTTAGACAACCGAGAGATTAAATTTTTAACGCGTTAATTACGCAACCATTTTCCCATATTTGAAAAATATGAATTGACTGAATATTATTTCCGATTCTTTTTACATTAATTGGATCGCGTCATTTACCTAAAAAGCAACGGAAATTACCTCGTAAAATTATCCTGATCACGTGGATTAAATTACTGTGAAACAACTGCATTATTTAAAAATGAACGCGTTTTGACATTTAGTATCCGAATTTGCAATTCTTGCATTCAAAGGCCATTTTATTGCATTCAAAGGCTAATTTGTGTAGAATTTCGTGTAAATTACGAAAACGTTTATGTCACTTTAGTTCGATTGTCTAGACTTTTTATTTCGATTTTTTTTTATTTTTCGTTTTATTTGATCGAATTTCTTTAAAAAAACACAATTTTTAACTTGGTATAAATTCTTATTTGAAGCGGAATAAAAAAAAAAAATGTCGGGGGAGCAAAATGTAAGGTTTAATTATTCAAAAGAACTTCTTTGAAAAGAAATAAAAGTTTTTCACCGTCATTTTTGAGTATTTGATATTATATTGTAATAAATAATATTATTTAATTTATATTATTGTTTATCGTAGGCATTAAGACGAAGTCAACGTACTTCAACGTTATCAAAGAGAAAACAAGAACAGTTGTTAACAGAACAGGCGCGATTAACAGAAAGACAAGCTGCACTTGAAGCAAAGAAAAAAAAAGCAAAGACAATATCCGAAAAAGATAAAAAAAATCATAAAGCAACTACTAAGCCACTTCAACAACCAGAAATTGAAACAACTTCCGATAATCTTAAAATAGAAGGAGCAGGAGAAAAATCTAATTTAGAGGATACTCAAACAATTACTACGGGTAAAAAAGATAAAAAGAAGGAAGTCGATAATTCGTGTGACGAATCATCAGTAAAACAGGAAAAGAAAACAGCGATTATTAAACTTAGAATAAAAAATAAGGAATCTGGCAGTAGTATCTCAAAGGGTAAAGAAATTACAAATTCCAAAGGTAAATCGAAAGCTGTACTATCAACAAAGTCAAAAAAAACGAAGAAATTAGAGGTATTTATCTTATTTATCTTATTAATTTTAAATAGTGAATTGGCTGATTCACCGATCACTAAATTATTCATATAATAACTTTTAAACAGGGATCAAAAGCGCCACAATATGTTCCATGCAATATTGATAAACTTGCCAGCACATATCCTGATAATTACTGGCAATTTCATGCAGAAAGTAATACTGGAATGATAAATTATCTTAATTTTCAGTATCAACTTCAGTTGATCAATGTAGATGTGCGTGATCAGGGTAATTACATTCATTTATTTGGCCAGTAAAATATTATTGTAGCGATTACTGATTTATTATGCATTTTCTTTTAAGGACCAATTACTGGAATGACCTTATCACCAGATGGAACGATGCTCGTAACATTTTGTAATGTAGGAGCTGCAAGAATTTGGGACACAAGAGAATTCAAATTAATTCAAAAATTGAGAGACACTGAGGTATATCAGGTTGTTAATATTTAATTATATCACAGAAACTTAATATTTTTTAGTTGCTATTTTTAGGAAAAAAATATTGACGAATTTTTTGTCGGTAAATTCACTTATAATCAAACACACCTGGTTGTTGGTGGCAAGTTGAAAGACCGAAATCGATGGTCTGAAGAAGATGATGACAATCATATTCTACCATGTCCTTTGAAGGTAAATGTTAACGGTGATATGTGTCACATTTAAGTATATTTATTAGACATAAAGTAGTTATATTATATATACTGTTGTCAAACAGATTTTTGATGTAATTTCTGGAAAAGTCATTGCAAGACTCGAGGGTCATTCTGAGGAAGTTTTATGTATAAAGAATATTACGTACAAAGGAGAGCCTTATTTTCTAACTACCAGTCAGGATGGTTATATTATCAAATGGAAATTACAAGAAGATTGGACGTGAGTAAATAAAATTCTCATGAAAATTCCACTTATTATTTACGCATATATATTAAATTAACATATCATGGAATCTTTCAAGTACTCTTATAAGCAAAACACGAATGGAAGATGGTATAACTTGTATGGCGTTCACTGTTTCATTTGTTCCGAATACTGGAAACAGATACTTCATGGCTGCTACCGATGAACATGTTCGATTATATGATTTTGAAGCAGCACAGGTATTTACTTATTATTACAAAATTGCTATCATGTTAATAGATATTTTTTCTATTGTATTTTCTAAAGAAAAGGAGATTCTATTTTAAAGCTTGTGCAAACATTTTCTGGAAATATGTATTCCCAATATTGTGACTGCGCCAAATTCATATATCCTGTTGAATCTTTGGAAGGAGATTCAGATGACAATGATAGTGCACAAGAGGGTAGTAGTAAAGCAATAAAGAAATCATCAAAACCAAAAAGCGCTTATCTTATTACGCGTGGTGTCGAAATTTTAGACGCAGAAGGTGGTAAAATAGGTAATATTAAAATTTTTAAGGTGAAGATGAATACATTGACATAATAATAATTGGTTTGTCCTATTTTCAATGAAAAGCGTCAAGAGTTAATGTTTGTATATTACACAAGTTAAATTTTCCAACGAAAAAAGGTGGATCATTTAATCTTGAAGAAATAAGACGATATCACCACAAAGAGTAAGATATTTTTACATACATTTATAATTTTTTATAATAAGATTTTTTAATTATTAGTTCTTTAATTATTAGTATATTTAATTTTTGAGTATAGTTATCATTCTAATTCATGGCTTATAAAGATTTCTTCAAACGGGCGATATCTTGCTGCACCAACTATGGACGGTGGTGTATTTATATTCAATTTAAAAAATGGACAAGTTACTGGTATATTAAGAGATCATGATGGTAAGTAAAATAGTATTTAAATTGTTGGATTTTTTTTTTAGAAAAATCAAATAATTTTTTTGTAGATTTAGAAGTAAGAGACGTAATTTTTCATCCATGGAAACCATTGTTATTTACTTGTGCAGATGGTTAGTAGAATAAAAGTACTTTATGATAGATACAAATTGGCGAATTAATACTAAGATCAGAAATTCTTTCTTTTTTAATTAATCTAGATGGATGTGTTAAAATATATACATACAGTTTCCTCGAAAATGATGATTTTAATGAGATTGACGTTGAGAAAGAAGATTAATTAAAATATACATAATGAATTTAAATATTGTACGATCCTCTTTTTTTGTATCCTTATTCTTTTTACATGATATATATAAATATAATAAATTTTACGTCCGGTAATATTGATATAGTATGTATACAGTATATACGGCCGATCTTCAAATTTTAAATTTTCGTGCTTAGTTTTAATGTGACTAAATTTCTAAGAAAAACTAAACTGATAAGGATAGAGCAACATATTCGTTGTTTTATTTTATAATATTATGGATCGAATTTAATGACTATCTGCTATGTAGTAAAAACAAATTTCGTATTAAGTACTGTACCTTTTACGTGTTCAACAAATTATAAATTCAGGTTTTGACTTTTATTGTTTGGCACGTATTCACGTATTACACCAAAATATCTGTCCAATGAATTATGAATTATATACATGCAGTGTAACAAACGAAACTGCATGGAGAACATGCATCTTTAATTGGTGCGATAATTATAAAATGCTCGTTTGTTTACCAAGATTTTCGCTCACCCTTCTTTACAAAGACGTTTTTTAGTGAAATAAAGCAGAAGATGAGTAAACGTCATGTAAAACCTTTATCTGTTTTAAGAGATGAAGTTCAGCAATATTATTTTAAAACATGTGAAGACTATTATGGCTCGAAACAGTCAGAAAACAAGGTTTTTTTTCACTTTACTGAAGTTTTCGTTTTTATACAAGTTTTTTACAAAAATTTTTTTTTTTGGCACGCGTTTATATAAGGTTACTCTACTTGAAAATAGCGAAAAAGTAATGAAAATATTTCAAGAAAATGAAATTCATCTTACAAAATTCCCAAAATTTCAAAGTGATCCTTATCCCGAAATTGAAAGTTTATATGTTTCAAAAGGAAGATGTTCTACTGGTTCGGGATCACCTAAATCTCCGAAGGAAAAGAAACCTACCGCAAAGATTGATTTAAATATTCAAGTAGTTTATTTAAAAAGTTTGTTATTTATCACTGTCGGTGATAATCACCAGTATCATGTGATCGCCATATAATCGGAATTAAGAAATCTACCATGTAACGAATAATGTGTGACAAATATGATTTTTCATACTGTAAAGAAAATGGGTGACATATATTGATCACGTGATACTCGCGATGATCCACCGGTGATTCATAGTAATTTTCTCAATTTATTAAAATATATAGGATTTACAAAGCTTCTTAATTTCGAATAGGATTCTTTATCAGCTAGCCATCGCAAAAAACGTTATGAAAAGCGTCAGGCTGCTAGTGTCCCTATACAAAATCAAATTCCAAGATACGCTTTTTGGACCCCGATCATTAGAAGCTCGAAGGTAATTTTATTAATATATATGTACGATATTTTTTTCTGTACATGTCTAAACTTCCTATTATACCCTTTTTAGACAGAAGATGATCCTGTATTAAGACATCTTTATTATTTTGGGGAAGATAGTGAAGATGATGGAGATATTGATTACTCTGATGTTTACGAAGATAGTATCGTTGGGAGGAACTCTATAGATCCAGAAGGTTAATAATTTTGATCGTTTAAGCAAAATTTATAATAGTGGATTAAATTTTCTCAAATATAACAGGAGAGCAAATTGCCATGAGAACTTTACATCATATATTTAACCAGAACAATGTTTCAGTTGGACTTGTTGAAAAATCACTTGTTAAAATTGATCCTAAGCAAAGCGAAGTAATTACTACTTCTTCAAGAATGGGTCGATCATCAGTGACAGCTAATCGTGCTATTGAGATTGATGATCATGATGTAGAGATTGTAGAAGTTGTTGCGAACGCACTTGCTAAAATTTTGAAGGGGAAAGAAATCACGATGTTACTTCACAAGTAAAAATCCTGATAATTTAATCCGTTGTTTTATCTTTATAATTAAATAAATTTCCTTTATTAGATATTTGGAATATGCGCGCAAATTTGAACCTCCATCATCTGCAACTGAATCTACGAGTACTCCAGATGACTCAAGCGATATGGATATAGAATCGTAATAGATATATAGTTGTTTCTTCACGATTTATTTACATATCAACTTTACATAATATAAAATTCTTTTTTTTTTTAAATAGACCAAAAAGTGAAAGCAACGTAAACTTAATGATGCATTCTTATTCTAGTTTATGGTGTCGACGATGTTATGTGTATGATTGTAAACTCCATGGTTCGTGTATTTAATATATTGTTTAGAAACAAGAAAATATATTAATATTAATTAATTATGAATTTTTAGGTACTGATTTTAGACCGTCGGAAAACAGAAAACGTCCTCGACCACTAAATGATAAAAATAAACCTTGCGGAGTGGATTGTTATATGCATCTAAAAAGAGAGGCACGTTCACCATATGATAAATGGAACGATGTCGAAATTGCATTATTTAGAAAGGCTGCATTACTTATCGGAAGCAAGAATTATTGTCAAATAGCTGATATCATTCCAAGTAAAAATTGTAAACAGGTTTGTAAAATATAAAATCAAAAAATTATCTAGTAATTGATTAAAAAATTCATTCATCATTTAGGTCTATCGACGATCTCGAGCACTTGGTGAAGTCGAAAAAGAACAGGAAGTTGAGGTTGGATCATCTTCAGATGAAGCGAAAAAGAAGAGCAGAAAGATTATGACTAAAATTGGTACGTGTTAAATACTTCAAACCGGATAAAGTTTGAAAAGAACGTGATTAGCCCATTCAAAAGATAATAATTGAAGAAGCAGTAGGAAAAAAAAAGAAAAATAATTCAAAAGATCAGATGGGTCAAAGCCTATATCTGTTCGGTATGATACCCACACACATTTCATTAAACCTTAATTAATTTTAAGAAACATATTATTCATCGGTATAATTAGTAATCGATGCAGAAAATCATTCGGAATATCATCCTTGTGATCATCCTGGTCGTCCATGCGATTTTAATTGTCCTTGCAAAAAAGGCAATGTTCCATGCGAAAAATACTGTCACTGTGATCTCGATTGTAAGTCATTAAATTTATAGTATTAATTATATTATATCATATCTAATTTATAGTATTACTTGAAAGGTCCACGACGATTCCCTGGATGTAATTGTTATGGATTTGGAAAAACATGCAGTAATCGTGGTTGTATATGTTTTACTAATTACCGAGAATGTGATCCAGATTTATGCGGATGTACAGCTTCTGGTATTATATTATTATATTGATTTTCCTTTGATTTATCAAATAACCTTTAACAGAAGCGTTATTAAATGGATTTATTTCATTTACCTAATTATTCTTAGAGTGTAATACAAGCCATTCGGTGTCCGAAACAGACATGGGAAGGTCTTTGTGTAAAAATGTCGCTATACAGAGAAGGCAAGCCAAGGTTAGTATCAGTCAATTTGACATTTAATATATTTGGCTTAAAACTATTTACACTTTATATAGCATACTATTGTCGGTATTTCTACGGTGGCAGGTTGGGGTCTTTTCGTAAGAGAACATGTTAAGAAAAATGAATATTTAGGAGAATATATCGGAGAAGTAAATATATAAATTACTTGTTATAATTTTAGTATTATTTACTCATTTTTACAAATTTTTAGGTTATATCACAAACTGAAGCAGATCGCCGTGGTAAAATTTACGATAAGCGAAGAACAAGCTTTTTGTTCAACTTAAATAAAGGTAATCTAAATTAAAATGTTTCTTTTCGTGTACTTATTTGAAATATAAAATTTCGAATAACTTTTTCTATAGAATTTGTTGTAGACGCGACTCGTAAAGGAAATAAATTTAGATTCATTAATCATTCACAAGATCCAAACGCATATTGTCGCGGTACGTTTATACTACGTAAAAAATTTCACTTTTTAATATAATTACATTAATTCATTTTTACCTTGTAAATTAGTCACTTTAGTTAAAGGCGAGCATCGTATTGGAATATACGCCTTATGTGACCTTGAACCTGGATCTGAATTATTTTTTGATTATAGGTATCTATATACTACATTAGTACTTTTCTAGTTAGCGTTTATTTATTACTTGTCTATTTTTAGATACGATGGAGAAGCTTTGAAATTTGTTCCTAATGAGCGTGAACTTGCTGCGAGTCCTGTAAAATCAATCTCCAATGGAAAATAAATCGTTATTTGTACATAATTAAATTTTTTTTTAATGAAGAAATTATTTAATATTCATTTCAGTTACTGCATCACAAAGTATTAGAACAAATTTTCATACTTAAACGATAAATATTTTACACGAATAGATACTTTACACGAATAGATAGAATGTACATCCGTTTCGAGTACCAAATATGTAGTCACAGTAATAAATTGGGATTTGCAAATTAAATCTTGTGTAATTTGGCCTAAATCAAATATGGATATTGTCGAATCCAAAGTCGACAGCTGTTATAAAAAGATTGTTAATAAATGTTTGAAGTAGATTTTGTATTTTTTTCGGTATTAATGATGTATTCAACTCGTTTAAGGGTTATAAACCTTTTCTTATTGTATACTATTGTATTATTTATTTTAGTTAAACCAACTACGTCTTTATATTTTTATTTGGAAGGAACTGAACAAAAATGTTTTCTCGAAGAATTACCTAGAGACACACTTGTTGTTGGTAAGAAACAGATTATTGGCGGTATTTGGTTAATAATTTAGGAATAAATTAAGTTAAATAAAATATATTTGCTTTAAAGGTACATATAAAGCTGAAGAATGGTCTGATACACAACAACAATATATCGAAAATCCTCAACTTGGAATACAGATAACTGTTGAAGTAATCATACACAAGTTAATTCAATTTTTTTTAAAAATTTTATTTAATTAATTTCTTTTAAATAATAGGAATTACCTCTATTGCATCGAATTATTAATCAAAAAGGAGCAAGTCGCGGGAGATTCACTTTCACAGCTGCAGAATCGGGAGATCATGCAATCTGCTTATCTACAAATTCTTCTGGTTGGTTTTCGAATAGCCAAATAGTTAGTATAATATACCATTGTTATCAGAGTTTAAAATATAAAATTGATCTAATTTCAAATCATCATATGAAGAAATTACATTTAGATATGGTCATTGGAGAAACAACTAGCGAAGAAGAAAATGATAAAGAACATTTTAGTGGTGGGTATTTTTTTATGAATTTTTATACAATCAAAGTTTATTCATTTTTCGTTTATTTTTAGATCTTGCACAAAGAGTACGCGACTTGAATCACCGTATTGCAGATATTCGTAGGGAACAAGGTTATCAACGTGTGAGTATTAACTAAATTTACAAGAAATTTTTATTTAAACATTTTATTTTAACATTTCTTTATTAGGAACGCGAGGCTGAATTCCGTGATCAATCCGAACTTACTAATTCACGTGTAGTATATTGGACTATAGCACAATTGGTTGTTCTTGGATTTACATGCCTATGGCAATTGCAACATTTGAAAGGCTTTTTTGAAGCTAAAAAATTAGTATAATTTAATTTTAACGAATACTTAATATTCATATGAGAATAATCTGTAGTGGAATTTTTTACTAACGCTTTGGTAAAAAAAATAAATTCTTTGATAATTATTAAATAAATTCTTCTAAATTAAATTCTACGACAGAACAAGGATACATTATTTCAAATTTTTCTAATACATTAGGATGAAGTATACCAAAGTTACCAATTTTACTCGTTACTATTGATGATGACTTCGAAGACCTACGTAGAAAAATATCTGCACATCTATTAGGAAAATATGTTGGATCTATTAATTAAATCGAAAATATATTAGTATTGTACAATATTGTAAATAACCAAATATGGATATGAACATACTTTCTGACTCTTTTATATAATATCCAACATCATCTCCATTAACAGACACAAGTTTAACATTAAGCATATCCATAAGACGATTAACAAGCCCATGAATAAGCTATAAATATCACATGTAATTAAAAAAGTCAATTGCGAAAAGAAATAGAAATAAAGTGGAAGTAAAAATCTTTACCTCAAATCCTGAAACTTTTGCGCAATAAATAGCACAAACATGTCTTTCATTCCTTGTTTTCCTTTCCAAAGAATCATCTTTCAAAACTATATCAGAAACCTCGAAAACTTTAATAGGTAATGCATGCTTCTTATTTTCTCTAACGGTCTTTAAAATTCCTGGCAAAAGAGAAGAACGAACAACTTGATATTCTAAAGTTTTTGGATTTTCCAATTTCACGGCCGTAGAATTATCATCTTTTTTATTCAAATACGCAAAGTTCTCATCATGTGAACACTATATAAAGAAAAACTTAATAAATTTATATTGTATTTAAAAATATGTTAAATTAAAATATTACCAAAATTAAAGGTAAAACTTCACTCCAGCCTGATAAAGCAATTTCTTTTCTAACCAAATCACTTAATTTATTAATAGGTAATGCTTTGCCAGTCGAATTGATAATTTTCAGAGTTTTTTTTGGAATATTATTAAATCCATGAGCTATAGCAACATCTTCCATAACATCACATGCGTGTAAAATATCTGCTCTAGTTGGTGGTATTTCCACCGAAAGTTCTGCTTCATTAACCAATTTAGCAGAAAGTGCCATGCGATTTAAGTACGTTATAATTTCTGAAGAAGTGAGCATTACACCTATGCACGCATTAATATAATCAGCTTTAACTTTTATGAAACGAGGTGAAAGATCAGGATAAGTACATATTTTTCCATCAGGATATATAACTTCGACAGGTTCTATACTTTTAATAGATCAATTATAAATAAATCAATAGTTAATTCAAGTAATAAAGTGTAAACCGAGGACTAACTCACGTGAAGGGTTCCGCACAATATTCAGAAAACATTGTAACAATTGTATTTAATACGATTTTTGCTTTTGTTAAATCAGTTGCAGTACATTCAATAAAAACGTTTTTTGTGTTCAACGTAATCTTTGAATGATCGCCGTTGATGATTGGAGGTAAAGAGCAAACGACCCGATTTGTATCATAAATCACAGGATAAACAGGAGAATCACGGATAATATGAAGAAATTTTCCGATATGTTTATCAGCCTAAATTAACAGAATACAGCACAAAATTTAAATATTAAATCATTTTTTCATCAAATATAGTTTGATTTTAAAATATATTTACACCTCATAAAATTTCATCAATTCTTCCCCATCGTATTCTTTAGGTTGGTTTAACGGTGCGAATTTAATGCTTTTTGGAGGAAGAGCCTCATAAGTGAAAGGAGGTTTAAGTGTGTCTAAATCGTGTGTTCCGATAGCAACAAGCGTTCTCTTTCTATATTAAATCAAAATTTTATCTGGTGCACCACATTTACAAGCATAGGAAATATGTCGTAAAAGTTACCTGCAGAGATTGATGTGCAACTTTTCTTGCAATTCGATAAAATTACTATAATTTTTTTCGTTAAAAGATATATCCCGTAGTATGGCGCCAACAACATGGGGTCGAATTTGCGCAGTCTAAAATAATAATAATGTAATTAATTATGATTAAGTTTACATACGTAATTGATTCTATTTTTATACAGTGAACAACTTGTAAACATATAAATTAGATTTTTACTCACTTCAGATTTTACGGTTATTTGTATTTGCCCATCTTTAGGATCAACCACTTTGTAAGTGGGTGGCTTTGCCTTTCCTTGGAAAATTAAAAATGCACGTGAAATGCCTTCGTGACAAAGTAGGTCATACCTAATAATATTCGTTTAATCGATAAATATATATATGAAAAAGTTTTTAAAGTAATAAAGGTAATAAATTTCGTTCATGATCTACCTATTGGCGGGGATTTCAATTTTCAAGATAGGCTTTTCAGATAAACCCTCGGCTTTGATTGTACCTACTTCTCTGATAGCCAGCTCTTTTTCAGAGGTCTAGCTTAGGCCAACGACAATCATTATCATAATTTTTAGCAATAATTTATGATAATTCAGCACAATAAAAAATAAAACATACATCTTCTTCAAGCTCGAGACCGAAGTCGAAACATAATTCACTAAATTCATCCGTGGCTAAAATAAAGGATTTAAAATTGATAATTATGTCAGTATATTTTACTTTCGTGGCATATCTGAAATAAATTAATACTCTCGAGTCACAAAAAAATTACAATATTCCTTTCCGAGAGCCTTGTAAAATTCTTCTTTATCTACGTGAACAACCGGCATTCTGATTCACTAAGAGAAAAAGCGAACAGATAATCCCTCATACGTATATATATAGATCTAAAAATTTTTTGTGATGTATCGGGCATCAGTGGGGGTGACGTACGAGACGTACGAACTGGCGAATTTTAGGAGTTATGCACTTGCACGTGATAGCTATAACGTTAACTCCGGCCAGTTCGTACATTAATATCGGGTAATTCCAGCCGGCATCATAAATTTGGCCTGAATTAACTCTTTAAATGACTCAAACTACATTCCAGGGAAATTGCCAATGAAGTCATTGAAAATAACAAATCCGCTTATTTTAACAAAAAAAACCAACTATAAATTTTCGTTTCTTGGATTTTTTTTTTTTATTGAAAAAAAGGTGAAAACTTATTCGCCACCCGTTATTTGTCACCGGCCATTTTCACGTGTTAGTGCATAGCTTAATTCAAAATTTTATAGATAGACGTGAATTTGATTGGATAGATTATTTTTTTTAAAAAAAAAAAAGAATTGTAATCTTCTCATTCCTTTTAGTTACCGCTTTAGCAAGGTGAGAAATTCATTTACCTAATAAAAATCTTTCATCCATTACAGAATTTATTTAAATATATTAAAAAAATCTTGTGTGCTGCATTGGATTTATTTGGAGCTCTTTCTGTAAGAAGCATACGTTTTAAATATAGTCTACATTAATTTATAGTAATTTATCTTTCTTAAACTGCAAAGGAATCATTTATGAAAAAATTGATACCCTTATGCAGCCATTATGCTGCTTGACTCGCTCACTAAAAATGTTAATAAGAGCGATACTCATGATGGCTTTCTTTTTCTTTTTTTTTTCTTTATTATATCCATCATTGGACTATGATATTTTACTTTGATCAATTAGAATATTATAATAACCTTAGCTTTTGAGGACATAATCTGTTCTTATATTCATCAAAAAGACAAGATGGTTAGAATTTCAGTTTTGGTATGTTAAATTGATTTCTTTTTAACATATTTCGCGTGATTATGGATTAAATGTTTCATTTAATTAATAATTATTATTTGTTTTAGAACGATTGTCTTAATAACATTGTTAATGCTGAAAAACGCGGCAAACGCCAAGTTCTTGTTCGACCTTCTTCGAAGGTCATTGTCAAGTTCTTGCGTGTAATGCAAAAGCACGGTACATAAATATTTTATATTTGAATTTTAAAAATCATCGGAGTTATAACTGGATAAAAGTCACTTTTAATTACTCTAGACTTTTGTTTTTTAATACTTCGAGAGAATAAAGCCAAATACTTACACGCCAGTATCTATTATTGGTCATAAATATTTTGGTGTTTAATATTTGGTCACATTAAACAAAATATATACTTAAATATTATTAATATGTTTTTTTATATATATATATATATATATTTTGAATATAGAATATATTGGCGAATTTGAGGAAATTGATGACCATCGTTCTGGTAAACTCGTTATTCATTTAAATGGTCGCTTAAATAAATGTGGTGTTATTTCTCCTCGTTTCAACATTAAGTTAGATGAGATTGAAAAATGGGTTAACAATTTATTACCATCTCGTCAATTCGGTTATTTAGGTAAGCTTTAATAATATATCATTCTTTATTAAAAATATATTATTTGTTCTAATTTTAATTTGCTTAGTGTTAACAACAAGTGCTGGTATTATGGATCATCATGAAGCCAGACGTAAACACACCGGCGGTAAAATTATTGGTATGTAATACCTTAAATTTAAATCTCATTTTTCCCTTGATTATGCTAACTTTATTTTCTTAATTGAAGGTTTCTTTTATTAATTGATTTGGCAGTCAGCTTATTTTCTGGTATTACAAAATATTTTATTTTAATTGTTTATTAATTAAACTAAACGCACAGTGCGTGAATTACATATTCTGTAAAATTTATGAACATTTGTATTATGCATAATTAAAATTTATATGTACTGTATACACCAGATTAAAAAAGCGGATAAATGATTTGAAAATTAGCCCACAAAAATAATATTTATTAAAATGTTCTTTTACTTCTTTTATTAAACTTTTTTGATAAATTTAAAAATATTATAGACTTTTTATTTAATTGAGAATTGGTTCAATCATCGCAAAACTGATCAGGCAAATTTAATTTCGAATCCTCTAAATATCCTGGGATATTATCACTTTTCATATTGATAATATCTTTAAGTGCCTGCTCAATAATTTTAACTCCTTGCATTAATTCTTCTTCAGTAATACTTAACACAGGAGCGAGGCGGATAATATTTTTATGAGTGGGTTTTGCTAACAACCCTCGTGATTTGAGTAATAAGCACAGCTGCCAAGCTGTCTTGTCCGACTTGGTTTCATCAATTACTAGAGCGTTTAATAAGCCCTTTCCCCGTACAGTTTGGATTAATGGAGAATCAATCTTGCGAAGGGCTGAACGGAATTTTTCCCCTAACACAGCTGCTTTCTCTACAAGACTCTCTTCTTTAATTACTTCCAGGGCTGCAATCGCAACCGCACAACCCAACGGATTTCCTCCATACGTTGAACCATGTTCACCAGGTTTAATGCATAACATAATATCCTTACTAGTAAGGACTGCTGATATTGGGTAAACGCCGCCTGAAAGTGCTTTACCAAGTATGACAATATCCGCTCGAACCTCGTCATGTTCTTGACAAAGCAACTTACCCGTACGAGCTAAGCCCGTTTGAACTTCATCAGCAATTAATAAAATATTGTGCTTTTTGCATAAATCGTATGCTTTTTTTAAATATCCATCGTCTGGGACGATGATACTGTTGATAGTAAATTGAAATGTTAAAATATATATACATTGAAAAAATTCATATAACGGATAAAAAAATAGTCTTTTACTTACCCAGCTTCACCTTGAATTGGTTCTACTAAAAAGGCAGCTATATGAGGACCATGTGCCTCAAAAGCATCTTCTAAATCCTTAATAGAATTATAATCCACACTACGTCCAGTAGCAGGACAAACTGGTCCTACACAGGGCATGTAAGGCCCAAAGCCTTCACGTGCATCTGAATCAGTTGACATGGAAATAATTGTCGTTGTTCTACCGTGAAAATTATTCCTGCAGGAGACCACAATAGCTTTATTTTTTGGAATTCCCTTTTTGAGATATCCCCATTTACGTGCAAGTTTGATTCCTGTCTCGACTGCTTCAGCACCAGTGTTCATTGGCAAGACCATTTCATAACCAAAATACTAAATAATAAAATGCAAAGAATTAAAAAGGCCCTTATAAAAAAGCCGTAAATCAAAATTTTTTTTAATACCTCAGTTATAAATTTGGCATATCTACCGAACACGTCATTGTAAAATGCCCTAGAACTCAAAGTTAGCTTTTGAGCTTGGTCACAAAGAGCTGCAACTATCTTTGGATGACAATGACCTTGGTTCACTGCCGAATAGGCACACAAAAAGTCCATATATTTGTTGCCTTCTGGGTCCCAAACATACGCACCTTGAGCCCTGGAGAATACCACAGGCAATGGATGATAGCTAAAAAAAGTCAATTTTCCTTAATAAAAAAATATATAATAATACGACGCGATTTTATTGACTGAAAAATTGGAGTTCAATTTGATTGGTAGATTTATAAACATTCATATGTCACGTGATTACTAAATACAGTTATAAAGTAAGTTAAAAAAGTACTAACTTGTGAGCACCATATTCGTATTCAAGTTCAATAACTTTTTGACTAAGTTGAGTTGACATAGTATTTCTTTTTTTTTCGTAAATATATTATTTCAAAGGATGGAAAAAAAAACTATGGAAGTAAAGACATTTTTATATTTGTTAAATGTGATATGATCGTGTACACTATTATCACACCGCTTAGACGCTTAGCAGTTAAAGGCCGTTCCGTCATCCCGCAGCATCACAACGTGAAAGATTGTTTTAAAGTTTCCCCTGAATTTTTATTCCCACGCTTAATTAACATGCCCATTTGAATTTGGTAAAGAGGCGATGAAGTGGGCGTGGATCGTTACACCCCAGCCCTCAAACAGGTGACGTTCTTGCTAGCTAATTTTGGTTTTTTTTTTAAATCTAGTTAACCTAGTTTTACAAATTATGTTCGTGATCGACGAGGTGACCCATAAAAAAACCACTGCGGATTGATCAATTCTTATCTGACTTTTAACAGTAGTTTTAGTTTCTATCTGAAGTTTGAAACATGTCATTTCCGTACCGCGTTCCTTTACCAGATGCTAATAACCTTTCTCTAGGTCGAGAATCAATGACTAGGATAGCATCTGTCTTAGCAGGCTCCGATAACCTAACAACGGGAATTCAAGATGTTCAATATTTAGCTAATATTGATATACCAGATATTGAGGTACTTTTTTTGTTTATAATTTAGAGAATCTCCGATGAGCATGAGAATTAAAACAATTTTTGGGAAAACTTAGAATGTACGTCCTTTACTTGACCATAGTGGTTTGTCAAGATATGAAGCTAATAAAGCTCTCGTTGAAGAATTGGGAGAATCATTTGTAAGAATGATTGATAAAGAGTTTTGGAATGTCGAAAAGTGAGCGTATTAATAGATTTTTAAATATTGACTGATCCAAAAATTATTAAATGTTATTTACCTTTATAATCTAATTATAATTTTTAGATTTAATGAATTTATAAATATTGCTTCACAATTTATGTTTATGAAGGAAATACGAAAGGCAGTGTTGACTGCTTGTGTTAAATATCATGACCGAATAAGTTCGGAAATGTATGATTGGCTAGTGAATGATCCGAATATTGTTGATGTAAGGGCAATATCTACTTTTTAAGAGTCAAGTCTGGGTTTGATATTATTTATTTATTTCACATTGTCAAAGTAATAGGAGGCACCAATGAGTATCAAAAGGGAATTATTCGCTCGCGATAAATCACTGTTCAGGCTCTATGTGACACCAATTTTTGAAGAATATTTGAAAGATCAAAGTTTATATTTTTTAAGCAGAGAAATGAGAGGCACTAATATTAATGAAGTTTTAGATTTCAGGTTTGTTATATGTTATAATATGCATTATAACAGTAATTATACGATCTAATCATTACTTTTTCTTTCTAATCATTATTTTTTCTTTCTGATCGTTATTTTTTCTTTCTGATCGTTATTTTTTCTTTCTGATCGTTATTTTTTCTTTCTGATCGTTATTTTTTCTTTCTGATCGTTATTTTTTCTTTCTGATCGTTATTTTTTCTTTCTGATCGTTATTTTTTCTTTCTGATCGTTATTTTTTCTTTCTGATCGTTATTTTTTCTTTCTGATCGTTATTTTTTCTTTCTGATCGTTATTTTTTCTTTCTGATCGTTATTTTTTCTTTCTGATCGTTATTTTTTCTTTCTGATCGTTATTTTTTCTTTCTGATCGTTATTTTTTCTTTCTGATCGTTATTTTTTCTTTCTGATCGTTATTTTTTCTTTCTGATCGTTATTTTTTCTTTCTGATCGTTATTTTTTCTTTCTGATCGTTATTTTTTCTTTCTGATCGTTATTTTTCTTTAAATGATGTTTAGAATGAACAATAAGGGTCTCCAAGATATAATAGACATGATTGGTGAAAACAACATATTATTTGATGAAATGCTAAACCTCATCAGAATTTGGTTTAATGACAACGGGTGGCCTAGGATTTGTTCCTTTAGGTTTGATTTTTTCATGGGAATGCAAAAGGCGGATCGAATTCAAGTAAATATTATTATCAAGTAAAGTGACTTATAATTGCATGAATTAATGTCGATCTATATTTTGTCTATAAAAAATAGATGTGTAAACGAGACCATTCGTTTAATTTTATTTGGTACGTAAATTCCGGAATAAGAAAAGGATTCGATTCAAATCGTATAAATGAGTTAATAAGCATGTACAACAAAGCTAAAAAAACTGCTTCCAGAGACATAATGTAAGTTATACATTGTTTAATTTTAAATTTATGTTAATAAATTAGTCAATTTATCAATTTACCAGTGAACTCGCGATGGTTTTTCAAGATCCTCTTGTTGTAAGCGTTTTTTCTGCCCGAATAATCGAAATTTTGCGAAAATATGTTGATAAATCATCAGAAAGAATTCCATTGCGACTTGTCACTAACATAATGCAAATGATCACGGTTGTTATGTTTTTCACTGTTTGAGCAATTTAAGAACGTATGCGAGATTTCTTTTTCTCATTAATTTTCTATTTTTCAATAAAATATGTAGAAAGAAAAAGAAACTTCGACTCTTAAATGGTGTACTTCCATGCTGCATTTTGGGTCTAATGCATTTCGAATGATATTTAGCAAAAATTATAATTTACCAGATCTCGATGAAAAAGAATTTTATGAAGGTTTTTATAGACATTTATTATTTATGATGGTCGATGATAGACAAAGGGAAGCAAAAGAGAATAACAGAGCCCGTAAAGATAAGACGCAAGATGTAATTGATACTCAAGAAATACCGATCACACCTACTTGGATATCGTTTAGCGAAGCTGAAACTCATTTATTAGGACGAAGTGATGTTGCTAGAAAGGTATTTTGTACAAGTTAATTAAGTAAATTAATATTTTACACATATATATATTATTATTTAATAATTATGTAGATTTTTTGTCAATACATTGTTGAGCGAACTGATAAAGGTGATCCGGTTGCGGTACATCGATGTCTACCATTTATATATGCATCATTACCTCGTAATGATAATGATTTCATGCATTTAGAAATGTATGAATCCATGTATCAATCAATTGTCACTATAATTATTAAATCGCATAGAGTTCGTGTACTTTGTTCTGAAAGATGGAGATCTGTCATAACTGATTTAATCAATATTACACCTTGGAGATTAAGTATACAAGAATTAGTTGTAAAATTATTCATAGAATTTTATAGTGATGAAGTTGCAAATCAATTAACGACTTTGGGGTGTGTGGAACGGATGAAATTAGTGAGAGAATGGGCTGAAAGAATGTGTATCACTGGAGTAAACATGAAGGTAAGTAATTATCTATATATACATATTTGATTCCAAAATATTCATTCATTCTTTCTTTCTTTCTAGACTGGTGATGTCAAAGCACTCAGACATAAGTATTTACTTATGATATTTAGATCTACACAGGTTGTAAGTGGAATCTATTCTATTAGACCCGATGTTTGTCCAGTTTTATGGGAAATCGCTTTTCAAGGAAATAAGGATGTTAATTTGAACGCAAAAGATGCAAGAGCGTTATTAGAAATGTATTTATAAATTTTTAATTGAATAAATCTATTATAAGTGAAAGATATAAAACAAGATTAATATATCTACAAAGAAACTTTACAAGCCTTGTTGGATTTGGATTTATATTGCTTAATGGAATTGTAACAAGCAAGGACAAAAAATATATTATTTATTTATTTATGATTGAAACATCCCTTCAAGCTTTAAATGATCAATAGGTTAACAAGATAGCCAATAATTGAAAAATTTTCCTGATTATTATCCTCTTTCTTCTAAGATTTATCCCTCTTCTTTCTTACTTTCTTTTTCTTGAGATTGGTCAGGTTTAGGAGAAGGAATGTAATCGTAGTTCCATCCATTTAATGGAGGGGTCTCTGTAGGAATTTTCATTTGGCCGGGAAACAACATGGTTTTATTACCAAGCTGAGCCGATAAAAATAAATTTTTACTTATTTGCTCAAGTTGCATATTCGCTTCATTTAACATTCTATATTTTGCTGCCAGTTCTTTACTTTTCGCTTCACGTTTATTACGCAAGTATAATTGCCAAGCTCTTTCAATAGTTTCGTGTCTTTCAAGATCTTCCTCTGTGAAATGTGGTAAATCTGTTTTAGGGGATTCATAAAGGATACGTTTAATAACTTCATAACGAGTATCGGTAATGTTATAATTTGTTGCTCCAGGTGTCCCCGACGGTGGTCCTCGTGGTTTTTTGCTTGTATCTGCACGAAATAAAAGCTTTCGTGCTATTGAGGTTGGTAAGGATGAACGAGGAAAGTATATCATGACTAAGTTTTAGATGTTAATAATACATTATTTTAATTGGCTGATAAACAATGGTGATCACGAAGTCTTAACTGAAGTGGATTTGAAAAATTCTGTATATTATAATGGCGCAAGCACTTTTACGCTTATGTTGTTATATAATTAGGGACGATTTTGGTCCAATTATTGAGGTATTTAAATTACATATCTCGAAAATATCTTTGCACCCTTACTCAAATGATTCTTATCCATTATAGGAAGTGGCCAAAGTGTTATTACAAAAAGGTCGACTTCCATTAGTATCTATTTCTAAATTTTCAAAACAAAGTGTATCTAAGACTCGTGAATGTCTCTTTGTGCTAATTCAACATAATTTAGTATATTGGGCAGAAACTAGAGAAGGTTCACGTAATTCAATTCATTATTCTATTGATCAAAATGAAGTTTTAGCAAGAGTTAATTTTGGAATTTATATAAAATACGCAAATGAATGGGTTAGACATAGGGTACATTGATTTGATTTATGTTAATATGTTCACTTATTTGTGAAGAATTATATCTATTATTATTTTATTTATGGTAATAGGGAGCTGATGAGATTACTTATTATATGCTGTTAAATGGTAAGGGAACGTTCAATGGATTCATCGAAGATCGAAATATATCAAAGAGAACGAACAGTGAGTAAATCAAATATTTATTATATTAATTTTTTTTTATGCTCGTCCTTTAAATTTATTATCATACTTTCATTAATAGAATACAAAGAGTTAAAGATGACGTTTAAAAAAATTGTGGAAAGACGTTATCTTACACCAGTAAGAATAACAGATTCAAAATCTGCCCAGGATAAGGCATCAGAGGCTGAACAACGCGAATTAGCAAAAGTCACCAATTTTATTCCCACGAAAAAACAAATGGCTGAAGTGAAAGCTAAACTCGCGGCTGTAACTGATGATGACAGTGTTGCAACAGGATCGGTGAGACTAAGCTAATAATATTAATAGTATTGTAATTTGATTTTTATTTTCATATTTATTTATTTTCCTTATCCTAATTTTTAGAAACGTAAAATCAATTTTGATAGTATTGAACGACCAACAAAGGTTTGAATTTTTGTTTAAATATATTTTTTTTTACATATATATATAAATTACTTTCTAATCCATTTGAATTTACAGCAACAAAAAGGAGATGATCCAATTGATGTAAGTTATAAACAATTGAATTCGTTGACTCTGTTTTTGTTAACAAAAATCTTATCTTTTAGGAAAATCAATATTATCGTGTAAATTATGAAAAATTTAATGCTAAATCGAGAAACAGAGTAAGTGAAAGCATATATTGATTAGCTGTTATAATTATTTTTTCTGAAATAATTTTAATATTTGGGTGCTACAGCAAATTGTTGAATTTGTTAAGGCTCAAATTAATCAATCTGCAAGTATTATAGCGAAAGTAGTTCTTGACATTGTAGATGATGAGAAGCCAAATGATGTGGAATCATGTAAGAATAAAATAAAATTATCTTGATTTATCTGTGTCCTTGAAATAAATATACGTATTTATATGTATTTTAAATATGTTAGATGCAATATCAGCTCAAAGAATTATTAGGAGTGTTCCCATTGAAAAGACTGATTTATTTAATCAACAAATGCAAAGTGCAAGAAGAGGAGTAACTCGCGAAATTCTCATTAAACAATATTTGGATTATCTTGTGGAATATGATGATATATTACGTAAAAAAGATGAGAATATGGGTGGAATGTATATTATTCGATATAATGAAATTTGTGAATCATTGAAAAAAGAGATTTTTGAAGATGTCATTATGGAAAAATATGGATTTAAAGGAGTGAGAATTGTCAGACTCTTATACGAAAAAGGCAAATTGGATGAAAAAGCAGTAAGTTTTTTAATTTGTACAATTTGTACCTCATCAGTTTTTTAAAACTAAATATTTTATTTTTTTCAGATTGTTAATTTAACATTGATGAATCCTTTAGAAGTTCGCCAAAAGCTTACAGAATTAATGAGCGGGGGTTTTGTACAAATACAAGTAATTTATCAAGCTGTCAAGTTCATAAGAAATTTATATTTGTTATTAACTAAATACGTGAATCTTTTTACAGGAAGTCCCACGATCGGCAGATCGAGCACCATCAAGAACATTTTATCTATGGGATATAGATTACAAAAAATGTTATGATGTATTGTTGAATAATTATTATCAAACACTTGCTAATATACATCAAGTGAGATTTGATTATGAATCGGGAGCATCAAGACTCCTAGAAAAGAAAGAAAAAGAAGATGCATTACGACAATTGAATAAGAGCTCTAATATACAATTATTGAATGAAACAGAAAGGAAAAAATTACATGAATTGGAGCAAATATTGACCCAATTGGATACTGTACAATTGAGAATTGTGCAAAATATTATGTTGTTTAGAAAATATAAATAAAAAATCGGGGATAATAAAATCACTGTTGTCATGCTAATAATAACTATTATATCAATAAACTAATAATGATTAATTATTAACTGAATTTAGAAAAATTGCCTCATTCTCAATTAAACCTTAGATCTGGTCCAAAAAACTATTGTTATTTAGTGACTTTTTTGTTCGTATATATGGCGCAAAGTTCTGTAATAACGATAAAAACAACGATCAAATATTTTATGAAAGAAAATACATTGCATTAATTTTCATGTGTATTTTTGTCTCAGAATTTATGCATTGTTTCTCCTCGGTATTTGTACATCATTCCACACCTTCTATACCATATGCTATACCACCTACCACACCATCTATCATTCGATCTTCTGTACCACTTTCTGTATTACCTATAATATGTATTGAAAGATCTAAACAAGGTGTTACATTCAACAAAGAGTTATTTGCATTAATTGGAGGTATTTGTATTCTGTTCATTTGCACTAGGAAATCATTGGTACAATTTATTCTTGTATTAGTTGTAATGAGGCAAACTACAAACTATAAACAACTATTTTCTTTGTAATAGGAGCTTGAAGAACCAATTAGGTTCAGAGAAAGAAAGACAAGAAAGTAAAGCAAAGAAATTCTGGCAAAGTTGAAAGAACAGGTATATCGTTTTTCTATTCTCTGAATTTCATTGTTCTAATAACTCTTTTTTTTCCACTAATATAGAAAGAAGTAAATGAAGTAAATGAAGCAATTGAAGTAGTAAATGAAATAAATGAGGTAAATAAAGATAAATAAATAAAGAAATTTATAATGGTAAATAGATTAATATCAATTTTCTGAATTTTAATATGCTTAATAAGTTACAATAAAAATTTTTATGATCTTAAATCTAGTTTCTATTTGATTTTTAAAACTTAATCATTTTATCCTTAAACTGCTTATTCTGTTAAAATTCTGATAATTATTCAGTTTGATCAAATTCCATTTCACTTATTATTGTAAAAATTCTTACAATCTATTTGCATAAAGTGTTAATTCTTTATTATAAAAAGTAAGGCATATATTTTAGAATTTTAAATAATATTAAAAAAATTTAAACTTATTTTGTAACCAATTTTAATCATTTTAAGGGTTTGAAATTTAAATGTACTTGCATTTGAACACACTCTTATGATATAAGTTAAAAATGAAGTTTTAAGCCCTTTTTACTATAGTAAGTAATTTTGTAGAGAAAACAAAAATACATACATAACTGATAATATGAGTTTATTTATAATACAAATCATTTATTGTATATTTTCCATATTAATTTGAATTTTCAGATCTAAATTACATTTATTAGGACCCCGGATATCTAATATAAAGGTCATAATGGACTTTTGGCCAAAAACACCCCTTTTTGCTGAAACTCAAAAAATCGTTTTTTGTAAATATCTCAGCATCCAGTAATTCAATTTTAATGAACTTTTTTTTATTTTGTAGCCCTCATTTAGCTCTACAATTTAAAAAAATGTTCATCAAAATTGGACCACTGGATGCCGAGATATTTACAAAAAACGATTTTTTAAGCCCTCCTGAAAAATGGGCCAATCTGCCGAAAGTGTGACTTATGACCTGTTTTGGAGATATCCGGGGTCCTCATTTATTTAAAAAAATCAGAAATTTTCCAATATCACATGATAAAATGATCAGCATTTTTATTATATAAAAATTTCCAAAAAAAAGTGTATTCAAAATGCAAATTTTAATCCCTTATTTTAATTTCAATTATACGTAAAATTAGATTTATCCATTTTGAAATATTTTTATATTTTTCCATCCAAGTCTTTTAGTTTATATGTTCCATTTTCAAATATTTCATGAATTTTGTATTGATTATATTTTCTTGTAAATTTCATGAATTCCAATATTTTTTTGGATGACTTGAAGTTGTCAAATATACATTTTTTTTTTATTTTATAAAGAGTACTATTACAAATAAAAGTAACTTAATATGTAACTAATGTAAGTATAAAAAACTAATATATGTGTTTAGATCTCAAACTATTATCCCATACTGGAACAAATTCCATGTTACAGAACCTCACTCTTTGATAAAGAGGATGGCTACATCTAGGTGAAACTATACTGCCTAAGATAATTCAAATGCATTGGGTAAAAAAAAAAGAATCAACTGGGGTAAAGCAGGACCCCGGACATCACATATATAACTCACATTTGAGTTTTAGCAAATTCAATCAAAATTAGGTTAAACTCATAATTTTAGATAAAGCAAATTGATTGAAAATTAATTAATAGTTATAATTATGAGTTTTAGCAAATTGTATTAATTTTACAAAGTCATATTTTATATTTGAGCAAATTGGTACTTTTTTTTAAATTTAACTTATCCTTTTTTTTTAACTTTATAAATAATATTTTTAAAAATATTAGTTTCGGGGTCCGGGTTATATTTTGGCCAAAATTAAGTAGAATTCCGGCCAAAATTAAGCATAATGCGGGCCAAAACCCGTCCGTTTAGTTTCGCAACATTTTATTTTTTAATAATTATTTATTTAATTTATTATTTTTATTAATTATTATTTTATCTATAATCTACATATTTTAATTATAAAAATTGGCAGTTTAATTTATATTAATCATTTATTTTTTTATTGATAATAAAAGAAAAGATTATTAACTCATATTTTGAGTTTTAGCAAATTAGTATAGATTTGAAATGTGATAATTTGATTTTTAGCAAATTAGGTCTATTTTA
Source organism: Rhizophagus irregularis (assembly GCF_026210795.1). Lineage (NCBI taxonomy): Eukaryota > Fungi > Glomeromycota > Glomeromycetes > Glomerales > Glomeraceae > Rhizophagus > Rhizophagus irregularis. Next base: position 1,886,067 of record NC_089444.1, on the reverse strand, counting down.
GCAGGAGCAAAAAGTACTTAAATTCATGCAGATCAGTTATGAGTTATATATGTGATGTCCGGGATTCTGGTAAACCTTCTTCAAACCATAGGGCTTAGAGTAGAAATAAAAAATTAAAATATTTTATAAAACCTAAAAATAATCTAAAATTAGTAAATCTAACTAAAGATTAGACAATTTTTGTAATAAAGTCAAATCTCTGCTAAAACCTTCTTGTTAGCTTTATTACCACCACCCTTACTTTTTAAGCAATTCTTTGCTTTCTTCTGAATATTTGAGTTCTTTAACTAGTTATCATTTTTAGTAGCTTTTATTGAGGAATATTTTTTATCCTTTTTTTTAGACTTATTGTTTGAAGCATGATGACATTCTACTTCTACACAATTCTAATGCAATGTCATTCTGTACTATAGCCTGATTGATGAATGAAATTTTGTGTTACTTATAAACAAATAACTCATGTTATCATTATCAAATTTGTGTTAAATATATTTATGCAAATAAAACTTTTAAAGATAATTTTAATAATTTTAATAAATAAATAAATAAAAGATAAATCTAATTGTAACAGCCTGTTATACGTCTTATTTGTAACAACTCCCAATTTTATCCAATTAAAATTTAAGATCGGGTGTAATGTAAACAAAAACAAAAGATCAGTTGTGTAACTAAGACAAAAGAATTTTTTAAAAAATTTCAAGAAACTGCTTATAACTTAAAATTTTGTCTATGAAACTGTCTTAAGTACATTAAGTAAAAGTTTTCCAAATTAAATTTTGCATATAAAAATTTTATTTGTGAAACACATATTAAATTTATTATTAAAAAAAAATAAAAAAAGGATGTTACAAATAAGATATGTAACAGGCTGTTACAAATACATTTTTTCATAAATAAATAATAATAATTTTAATAAATAAATATAATTTTAATAAATAAATAAATATGATTTTAATTATGATTTTAAGAAATAAATAAATATACAATGATTTCAGTAAAATAATAAATATACAATAAATACATTCGCTTTATTAAAAATATTGTAAAAAATTATTTGTTTGAATTGTTTTTGATTGTTGTCTACAATGAAAAATAAAAAGAATCTTAGCCAAACTGCTGCCGCAATTAGACAACGTAAAAGAAGAGCTGCAGAATCACTTGATGAACGTAAAACTTGTCTTACTAATGACCGTAAAAATAAGCGAATAAAAAGGTCTTTAGAAACTTCAAATCAACGTGAAGCTCATTTGAATAGAAACCGAGCGCAGAAGTAATATGAAAAACAATGAAGAGTTTTGAAAAATGCTGATGAATGGCTTAATTGTTAGGATGATAAACGGCATACTGATATTATTCAACCTCTTTCCGAATCTGACTGTGAGTTTCTGCAAAAATTTTGTGATAAAATGAACAAGCTGGAACATAAAATTTGTCTCGTGTGCAATGAACATTTTCCTTCAATTAATCTCATTTTGGGAATGTGTTGTCGCTGCTACAGTGATAAAAATGAGATAAAAAAATTCTCGCAAACTTTCCAATCATATCAGTTTATTATCTTCACGGAGGCCAATACGCCTACAGTGGGAATGTGATAAACTTTCTACAGGATATAGGAGAGTTTGTATCTCACCTTTCACGACACCTTTCAACGTTAGATACACTTATTATCCGTCGCAGTTCTGCTGAAAGTTCAACATCATTCAGGGATTTTACAGTTCATCGTGACAAAGTTAGAAAAGCACTTTGTTGGCTGAAAAGAAACAATCGATACTATGCCAATATTATTATTGATGACAATGTATTGTGTACGTTGCCTGACGAAGGATCTATTGATTATTTACTTTCACAAGTTCGTGATGCTGAGAACAGGCTCCATCATGTTGATTACAAACTTCATGATGCTGATCGTTTAGATAGTGAAACTGATGATGCCCTTGCTCATATGCAGTCTGAATCTGGTTCTGTTATGTGGCCAAACATAGATGATACTGCTATTAACGAATTTAATATGCCTGGGTATATTGCTCGTGCCTTTCCAACTCTATATCCAACAGGTAGTGCAGACCTTTGAGCAGAACATATCAGGGACGTTAAACTGGCCAAATACTTCTAGCATTTACTCAAATATAAGGATGGAAGGTTTGCTCGTCATCCCCGATGGTGATACTTTGCCTTAAATTTTCACATGCATTAGCGTACCTTACAGGAAGGAAAATTTATGTTAAGCAAAGTCTAAATGGTAGTCAATTGATGGTTGGGGATATTCAGGAAATGATGAAAGATGATAATCATATGGCAGATCGTGTCATGCATTTTGGTGAGGGTTTGCGTGGCACTAGACAATTTTGGCAAAAATGCAGCTCTGAATTATATGACATGATTAAGCAGTTGGGGCAAAAGGGATGATATTTTTTACTTTTAGTGCAGCCGACATGCATTGGCCAAATCTTTATTAATTAATGCCTCATGGAGAAACTGAAAACCCAATTGATGTAGAATCGGATGAGGATCGGTGTAAGCATCGATGTCAAGATTTGATTAATAACCTGCATATCGCCACCTGGTTTTTTGACAAACGTTTTGAGACATTTTTGAAAACCGTTTTGATTCCTAAGTGGAGATTGGAAGACTATTGGTATAGGTATGAGTGGCAACACCAAGGTAGTGTGCACGTCTATGGAATAGGAATAATGTGAGATGCGCCTTTGTTTGATTGGGATAATATGAAAGATAATGAAGATGAGATGTCCAGGATTTTGTCGCATTTTGACTTATTGGTTACTATGATTAATCCATGTCCTGATGCTCCTGTATTTGTTTGCCATTCTTGTTAAAAAGCTAATGATGAATTATGTGATGACTTACAGATCATATTGAGCTAGTTAATAAATTACAGAAACATACAAGATGTAGTCCTTCATACTGTCTTAGGACTAAAAATGGTCAGCAGTATTGTAGATTTGGTTTCCCTAAAGATAATGTTGAACATAGTTTTATATATGAAAATGATCGTGGACAACCAGAGCTGATTACGTCAAGAAATGATCCTTATGTTAACTCTCATAATCACGTTCAGCTTCAAGGTTGGCGTGCGAATGTTGACCTTAAACCAGTTCTTAATATTCATGCTACCCTTCAGTACATCGCTAAATATGCTACAAAGTCAGAACCATGTTCTTCATTTTCAGAAATTCTAAATAAGATTCTTTCTGAAAGTGATCCTTCTGGTTCTTCTTTTCCTTCATTTCAATGTTTATTGCTTCATACGGTTTCGGAACATGATTATTTTGCCCAAGAAACCTGTCATTTACTCCTTGGATTACCTCTATACCATTCCAGTTGTCCATTTGTTATTTTAAATCTTAATAATGAATCTCATCGGTGGCTTTGTGGAACTGGAATCAAAAATGTAATGCCAAATAGTGATGTTGGAAGAACGGAACGATCACCTTTGCAAAAGTACTGGGATAGACCTGTTGAATTAGAAAATCTCTCAATGTTTTAGCTCTATTTTGGATACAAGTTTTATAATGGTAAATGGAAAGGTTATACTCTATGTTCCCCATCAAAGCTTGGCTGACCTTTTTAATCACAATATTGCCAATTCAGAAAATGAATTTAAAGATATACTTGGTTCATCTGTTGATAAATTAGAAGATAAGTGTGATGACGATGAAGGCCAGCAAGAAGTGGATGAATCTAGAGATGATACATATCCGGATTGGATGGTATTAGCAGAAATGGGTCCAAATGCAATTATTGATAGTTCTTCTGATTTAGGATTACATGATGTTGATCGAAATAATAATTGGTTTGGCGGTGTCAGACATCGCTATCCCAACATAGATTCTATAGACTTAAACACTTTTATGCAGCAGTCTAGGATTGAAGATGATGTTAGTACAGTGAATTCTATTATAGTAGATTATCAAACATTGAATGAGAAACAAATGATTATTTTTAGAAGAATTGAAACACACTATAATGCTATTATTACAAACCATAATCAAGTTGAGCCACTCAGACTTATAATTATGGGTACAGCAGAAACCAGTAAATCTTATCTAATTAACGCAATTCAAGCATGTCTTCAAGAGATAGCTATAAATAATGGAGCTGAAACTTCGCCTGTGATTGTTCTTGCTCCTACTGGCATTGCTGCGTTTAATATTCATGGTACAATGATCCATTCAACTCTTTCAATTCTGATAAACAGTTCTGACCTTAGTATAGAGGGTGAATGACTGAAAAACCTACAAAAAAAATTGAATTGAGTGAATTATGTGATTATAGATGAAAGTAGACTCACATTTATGTGCAGCCTTTCCTGAACATCAAAATCAACCATTTTGTGGTCGATCGGTCATTTTAGTAGGTGATTTTGGTCAACTTCCTCTGATAATTGATGAGCCAATATATTCTAAGAAACCTAGACATGACTCACTGTCAAATGATGGTATGAATGTATACAACCAATTTTGAGAGGTATATCAGCTTGACGCAGTTCGCCATCAATCAGGGAATTCGCCTGTTTGATGCGATTACATTAACAATAGATGATTGAAGATACTTGCAATACGTTTTGATAATTCATCTACTATAGAAAACAATCAATTTATGGATGCAATACATATAACTCCTCAAAAGGTTGACGTTTATGAGATTAACCTTGCTAAACTCAAATCATTAAATGCTTCTGTCGCTAGAGTTCATGCTGTCCATACTGGTGGCAATGATGCTTCTAAGGCAGATTCTGATACTGCAAAAGGCCTTGAAGCACAATTATTGTTGTCCAAGGGTGCGCGGGTTATGCTTAAAGCAAATTTGTCTGTGGAAACAGGACTGGCAAATGGCTCAGTAGGAACAATTGATGATATATACCTTCTCTTCCAATTGCTGTTCTTGTAGAATTTGATAATTATAATGGTCCTGCAATTATATCTATCGAGGGTAACAAAGTTGTCTCCATTAAACCAAGATGGTAGCTTGTTCGTGTTTGCAAATTTCTTTCATACTTGCGTAGGCTATTACTATACATAAAAGCCAAGGACTGACGCTACCAAAAGCTTTTATAGATATTGGAAAGAAGGAATATTCTGCTGGTCTCAATATCATGGGTTAGTGCTCTGAAAGACATTCTTTTTAAGCCGTTTTCATTTGAAAGGATTTACCGAATTGGAAGTTGTGATAGAGTAAAAGAAAGAAAGAAAGAAGAAAAACGACTACTGGATTATATGATATTGTAATTAACATTAGACAAATTTTTTGCGTCAATTGTATAATTGTATTGAATTGTCTGTGGGAAAATTTTTTTATCGAAATAAATTGTAACATAAATTGGAAATTTGTAATGTATCACAATGTATGTTTTTAACTATATATTTTTTTTAGTAATACATTTTTTTTTGTTACATTTTTTTTTGTAATACATTTTTTTGTTACATTTTTTTTTGTAATACAATTTTTTTGGTATTTAATGTACAATTATTAACGATCATGTGATTATAATACTTCAAACGCTCCGTTTCCTAGTTGCTATCTAAAACTTATCCAGTATTCCAGTATCACCAGATTTCTTGTAGTGCTAGCTCATTTAAACTTATTCAAGCAGGTAAAGGAAAGAGGAAACTTGTGGCCACAGGTTTTCAAATGGTATTGACACTCTCTTCTTAACTTAAAAAAAGCACAATTTAAACTGAAGGATAAAAATACGGATAAGAAACTTTCCTTGACTAAAGCCACTAAAAATGATGACCAGTTAAAGAACTCAAATACTTAGAAGAAGGCCAAGAATTTCTCAAGGAGTAAAAGTGGTGGTAATAATTCTAACAAGGAGGTTTTAGCAGAAATTAGCTAATTAGTTTATCTTTAGTTAAGTTTGCTAAATAATTTATATTGTTTTTAGTGTTAGAATACTTTAATTTTTTTATTTTACTCTAGGCTCTTGGTTTTAAAAGGGGCTTGCCCTGGTTGATTCTTTATTTTTACCCAGTGCATTTAGGTTATTCTAGGCAGCGTAGTTTCACTTAGGTATAGCTCTACTCATTATCAAAGGGTGAGGTCTGGTAATATGGAAATGTTCCAGTATTAAATGATAATTCGAGATCTATACATACATATTAGTTTTTTTTACTTATGTACCGATTGTTGCTTAGAACACTTGAGGTAAATTTGAGAAGACAATATGTCATGACTTGGTAGATTCTGATATGAAGACAGATTCTATTGATGATTGTGATAATAAAGATCAGATAATAAAAAATATTTTTTTCTTGACCTGAAATGTGATAAAAAATTCTGTGATAATTGCAGTAGCACTGCTATAGGTGCTTTAGATTTTCCTGCCATTTCTCAAAGCCTGTCTGCCAGCAGTTATGTCCTTCAAGCGTATTTTAAAAACAATTTTTTAATTATCATTTAACATTTGATAACCCTATGATTTTTAATTTGAAAATTTGATATTTTGAATTTTTCAAGAATTAAGTTTAAATACCAACTTTAAACTTCTTGAAATTAATAAAGATTTTAAAGTAATTTATTTATATTGAATCATATAATATATTTCTATTTTTATTTAAGGAGTTGAATAAACAGGTTTTTAACTTGATTTTTTACTGGTTTTTGAAAAATTTAAAATATCAAATTTTCAAATTAAAAAATCATAGGATGGTCTTACAATTTTGCAATCAGCTATAATATGTTTTCTTCTTCACCGATCTTAGAATTTTTACTTAAAAACATATCAATATCCATAAGGTTTGTATAATTCAGTCATGGTTCCAATCTATGTCTTACGAACCTAGATTGAAAGAGCAATCAAAATTTGGTTTTAGGTCCATTTTGGCAAGAAATATTTAGTCAGGTTGATATTCATTTTGCATTCTTCTTTATCATTTATTTCGCTTTCTTCATCATCTATAGGTAATCCAAATGATCAATTAGATCAGCATTAATCTCTTTGATATAATTGTTGTATAAAGATGACTATGTAATAGTTCCATCTTTGATTCAGTCTTGATTTCAGTATTAAATGTGAAGAAGAACCTTCACTCAGCAAAACTCCTTCCATTGAAGGCCCTTACATATGAAATCTTCAAGTTCAGTAAGTCAATTCCAATATATTTTCAAAGGTAATTTCTCCATTCAGCCCAAATTATTAAAAGAATAAGATTCTTCACTTTTACCAGTACCGTAAATCCATCTTGGCACTTCTTTGTTAAGATTCAAGAAGACTTGAGAAGAATATGGTAGGTTTCTTGGACAGTCGGTAATGTCCCATTTTGCAATACTATGTAATAAAAGCTTTTGGGCTGGAGCAAGTAACATATTTTCTGGCTGACTTTTACTAAGGATTTGATGCAATACATCCAAAAAGGCTGATAATTATGGTGCTTGCATATTTTGCAACATATTGCAGCGCAGTATGTATACTTAGGATTGCTTTAAATCCACATTTGCCTGCCAACCCTGTAATTGAAGTCAACTATGTGAATTTATTTATGCATTAATCATTCCTTCTTGTTACAAGTTCCAGTTGTCCATTGTTATCATCTCACACAAATGTTCTTTGAACAATTTCTTTAATATATTTAAACTAGCAAATCTGATTTTCTTATGAATGAAAGCCTACATTAGGTATGTTATTGCAATTTATTAATCAAATCAATGTAACTTTGCTGGTCATCATTTAATTTAATTCATTGCTTTTCTTTGACACAGATGCCATTCAGGAATAGGCATATTGAGTCCTGGATTTATTGTGGTAATAAGATTGTCAAGATTAAGGAATTGAGTTGATGCCAAAAATCATTGTTCAATTAATTAGTTTAGCAAAATTGACTAAAATCAACTAACAAGCCGTAATCAATTAAAATTTGATTAAGTACACTCAATCAAATAAAATCGAATAATAAATATCAATTTTAGTACTTTATAGTCAATTATTATGACGAAAAAATGACTACCAAGAAATTTGTGGCTCTTATCATATGTAATATCACTAGCCAAATGTTTTGATGTGTATAAAGATTCAGTAGAACTATTTGCACATTTTGGAGGCATGTTAATGTTAAAAAAGTTTAACACTTCAAGTAGAGGAACGTGAAAGAAAAAACTTTTTTTACAAGGTAAACTAGTTACTATTTTAAGATCTAATCATGTTTATTTAACCAATTATATCATTTAATATTTTAATCGATTATAATTAGTCGAGTATTATGATTGATTATAGTACTTGATATAGTTGAGTCACTTGACTCAATCAACCATAATCGATTTTAATTTGATTGACTCAATTCCCTAGTCAAAATATTGTATAATTTCATTCATTTTGTTCTCATCTTCCTTTATCTGCTTCTATTCTATTGTAGGTGCATTTATTCTTTTTCTGATTTTATGCATGTGAACACTGCCATAATATTGTAATTCGAACTTAAACCACCAATTCTTCAAATCCTATTGTTTCTTATGAAAAAAAATGAAAAAACCAGTCATGATATGAGGATTATCCATGATATTTTGGTTAGATGGCATAAGCTGATAGAAATCAGCCCAATGCAAAATATTAAGCCATTTGGTCCTATCTGCTTAATCATATCCTTATAATCCAAATCACATGATTCTATTGGCTAAAGCTCTAATCAGTCTGGTCCTAATCCAGAAATCTGGACTGAAAATTTGAATTGGTCAGATCTAGGTTGATATTTCAACCCGGATCAAAATATTCAGTCCAGTTCAATCTGATTTTGGATTATAAATCTAATCCAGACTAAATTTTACAGATTATACTGAGACCCAAACCACAACATATTGTAAAGAAAAATATGAAAAATACGCGTATATCCTATTTTCATACCTTGTGCATTATAATATGATTGTCCATCCGTATTAAATAAAACTTTAATAATCAAATTATCACATTTTAAAAAAATGTAGAAAATTATTATTAATTAATTATTATTATTATTATATTAAAAAAAAAAAATTTAATCGACATTGCCTAAATAAAAAAATAAAAATTTAAATGTCATCGACTAAAAATAAAAAATTAATAAATTTTATACTTACCATCAACGAGTTCTTCACTATTAGCAGTATTTTGACTGCTATTGTTGTTGCGATGTGCTATAAAATAATTAAGAAAATCAATAAAAAATTTATAATTTTAACTTTTTATACTTTACATACCTCTAATATCTTGCCATTGGCAAGTTCTTCTGACACCAACCGTGTATTCATCACCTCAAAAAACATAGTTCTGGGATGGCTTTTGACACCACGCGGGTCATCTGCAATGACCAGTAATTAGTCCTAAAGTATTAAATAAGTATTAAAGTATTTTATTTTATTTTATTTATTATTTTATTTTAAGGCAAGCTAGGAGAATAACATTGATAATATTTGACTAACAAAAGCAGTTACATTCAATAAATCGGATCTTGACTAGAATTTTTAAAAAAAACTATTCTACAACCGACTATTGTAGAATAGGGACAAGAAAAGAACCATCCTAGAATATAGGTAACCCACCCTAAAATGATAAAAAAATTCTAACTAATGAAATAACACAAACTAGACTAAACTAATTTACGTAATAGGGACAAAATTTCTGCTAAAACCTCCTTGTTATTCTTCTCATGATCCTTGTTCTTTGAAATATTCTTTGTCTTCTTCTGAACGGCAGGACTCTTCGACTGGTTGTTATTTTGTAGTTTTTTTTTGAAGACGGAACTTTATCCTTCTTTTTAGGCTGATTACTACCTGAAGCTTGACCTGTATGACCAGATTTCTTCTTGCTCAGGGTATTTTTAGCCTTCAGTTTACATGCTTTCTTCAAGTTAGGAATGGAGTGTCAACACCATTTCAACTCCTTACCATCTGGTACAAAAAACTGTGGCGTATCTAAGGCCTTTAGTGTGGTCTCTCAATTCTCAAAATATGCCACAAGTTTCCTCCTTCCTTTGCTTGTTTGAATGATTTTAAATGAGCTAGCACCGCATTTCATTAAAAATTCACATGGTTTACGGTCCATCCACAAGATAGCCATCGTCATATACTCTGAAATGTCATGAATGACAGCTTGAAACTTTTCACATTGTTTTCTTTCTCGTAAAGTCCAACTTGCGGGAAACCATCTAACTGGTATACCTCCCAGGTCTGACGTCCAATATTTTTTAAACTGGAAAAAGGCGAATGAGGATAGTGCTGTCTTGACTCGAAGAGTCTGGTACTTGTGTTGGCATTTAACTAACAACTTGATAGTATTACCCCAAAGGTTTAACTCTGCTATTATCTTTGAAAGAAAAGCAATAACAAAATTAAATTTATCATACAAAAACATGGAGAAAAGATAGAAAACAGAGTAAACAAATGCAAATATAACATATTCACGTGCAAATTTAAAATTAGGCACCCAATTTGTCTGAGATAAATATAATTTTGTCATACTTTCACATAATTATGACTAACTGGTAACTGCGTCTGGAGTGCAAAAAATTTTCAGATTAACTTTTAATTTTTAATTCAGGCTACAGTAAAATTATATTATACTAAAATTTTATTACCGTATTTTCAATTAAACAAAGTTTTATTATTTTTTATTTAATAATAAAAAAGATTACAAAAAAATATATAACAAGAAAAAATGTATTTGTAACAGCCTGTTACATATCTTATTTGTAACATCTTTTTTTTATTTTTTTTTAATAATAAATTTAATATGTGTTTCACAAATAAAATTTTTATATGCAAAATTTAATTTGGAAAACTTTTACTTAATGTACTTAAGACAGTTTCATAGACAAAATTTAAGTTATAAGCAGTTTCTTGAAATTTTTTAAAAATTCTTTTGTCTTAGTTACATGACTGATCTTTTGTTTTTGTTTACATTACGCCCGATCTTAAATTTTAATTGGATAAAATTGGGAGTTGTTACAAATAAGACACGTAACAGGCTGTTACAATTAGATTTATCCATATAACAATTATTCTAGCTATATAAATAATTAGAATTATGTGTATCTGTCATCTACAAATAACATGTTCACATTAATCTTTGATTAAATTTTTTTAAAAGAATGCTTAGATTACCTTGACTTCAAATTCTTTTGATTTAGAGTTTTTTTTTTGAATTCGCAGATATAGGATTACCACCTTGACGCATAGTATCAAAAAATATCCACCCTTGATGTGAAAGGTACTTAGGAACCACCTCGTTTTCTGATTAATGAGACCCTAAGTCAGAAGAGACTAGCCTATCAGGTACAAGTACCCTACAACTTTCATTCCTAGGTAGTCAAAAATCTCAGGTAGTTCCAGATCTTTGGATGTGTTAGGATTTGATGAGTGAGAGAAAAAAATAACTCTGGCATTTTGTAAAGAAAAATAAAAATGATAATATTTTTAGGATCATTTTAACTCTTACCAGAGGTGAAATTCACCAGAGGTGATTTTTACCGTATCATATGATTTATAATTATTATATTAAAATTCAATTTTTTAAAAAAGTACAATTTTACATGTTATTATATAATTAAAAATACAATAAAAAGTACAATAAAAATGAATAAAAATATGTAAAATTTTCTCCCTTTTCTAATGAATATTTTATTATGATTACTGAGTAAAAATTGATCAAGTTTCATTAGAAGCAATGAATTAAAAAAAAATTATTTGGAAAAGACTTTATTTTTTTTCCCAAACCTCCCAAACCTCCCACCCACCTGCGGACAGCTTCTTTGAGGAATAATTCTCTGAGCATTTTCTTTATGACAAGATCCTTGAAGTTGTCTTAGACTTTGGAGAGTAAAATCTACTGTTCGTGATGTTGTATTAACTTCAGTAGATGACTCTAATGCTATAAGTACTGGTGAATTATCAAGAATATCATCTAATTTCATTAAAATTTCATTTTTATACCATCTGATAGGTATAATACTAATATGGAATCTTGCAGTACTTGAATAAAGCATTACTCACCAAAAGTAATGGCAAATAATTCCTTTTGTAATAGATTCTATACACATACAAATATGAGTCCCATCACTAAAAAGAGCTACCAGATTTTTTTTCTAGAAATACCTCCTATTCTAATAATTTCCATACTTCAATAATATTTGATGTATCTATACAATCAAGTATAGCCTTCAATGTTATTTGTGGTTCATCTACCACTTCTATGAAATTATCATCAATGGTTTCAGCTTGTAAATTCTATAACAAAAATTTATGTTAAACTCTATCTCAACTTATTAACAAACTAATTTATGGAATGGCATATAAGCTTTAGCCAAACTGATTCTATTACCATATAATGCCCTAGTCATATAGCATTCATACTCTGGAAATTCATTTATCATAAATGCTTAACGTTGCTCAAATAATTCTATGCTTAGTACGTTTCTACATGAATAAAAGGCCTTACTGAAAACATTAAATCTTAATCCTAATTTTGATTTAAGATTAATCCTTAATTATATTTCGCCAGATATGAAATAAATAATAAAAATGTGGTGTTGTAGAAAAAATTTGAGAAGCTGCATTGATTAATCCTGACTCTGAATCTGTCCAAAATGCTTTTGGCGCAATATTATCAGTAGCTTTCATTAAACATTGCAAAATCCATGTGTATGTAGATGCCATTCCATCTTCCACTAGTGCATTTGCTATATTTCAAAATCGTCCATAGTTGTCTTTTACCATTAATACACTCAAATACATATTGTATTTATTGGTCTTACAAGAAAATCATTGATATAACTCTTATTGAGAGGGAGACATCCAAAAGATGCCTGATAAATGACATTCATTACCAAAATGTCAAATATAAATCTTCCAACGTGGGTCTTGAGTCATTTTTTCTAAAAGTACATTAAGAAATAAAACTGAATCCAGTTTTTCATCTCTATTACTTTGACGCAATTTATAAATTGCATTATAAACGTCTTGCTTATGAAATACATGTTCTGGATACTTTTTTTTAAGTATCTCTAATTGTGTAATTGGCGCAACCTTGCAATCTGAAAAAAACTTTAAGTCTTGAATCATTTCACTATTAAGACGTCTATATCTAGCAATAATATGAGATATTTGTGCAGGATTTACCTCATGATTATGCACATCTTTTAATGTTGTGCACCCTATTTGATGTGCAGATTTAGGAAATGTAAAGTTAACATGCCATTCACAATTAGTTTTAATTGTACCATGTAACCAATGTAATTTTTGATCCAATATTTTTTGAGGTTCATAATTGCTACTTAATGAACAATGAAATGATTTACGTCTGTTAATAGTTGAATCATTAGAATCTTTATCATTATAACTAATAACCAATCATCAAAAGAATCTCTTACAGCCAAATTATATTGATAATTACTATTACCAAAAGATGGTTCTAAAGGTAGCGAAGGTTCTATATCTGTAAAATTATTATCTGAAGTTAAAAGTGGTTTAACAGATAATACAAATGGTAATACAGGTGATATAGAAGGTGGCTCAGAAAGTTCCAAAGATGATGGCAAAAAGTTTATATTAAAAGGTTCGGAATATAATGAAAGGTTTATATTGGTAAAATTATCATAATAAAAGCATTTATCTCATAATTATTATTATGATAATTAGAACAAAAAGCATTAAATTCCATATTGTTATTAAAGAAACTAACTATTCAAGGTTATTTATTATTAAGAAAGAAGGATTTTCTTTAAAAAAATAAAATGAGAAAAGTTAAAAAATTTATGAAAATCAAGGTGAAATTTACTTATGGTGAATTTTACCATAAAATTTATTAAATTTATGCATGGCAAAATTCATCCAGTAAAATTCACCAGAGGTGAATGCCATATTTTTAAGTTAGTTTTTTCTTTAAATTTTTTGGAAGTGTTTTGTTTCTTAAAATCATAATATTGTAAAAAAAATACTGGTTGCTACGACTGACAAATTGTCAGGCTACCCCTGGACAATGAAAATATCCAGCCCTATTTCATAACATTTTCCTCCAGGCTAAAGCAAATATTACAAAAGAAATTGCAAATATATTTAACATGCAATAGATACATGGCTGTTGAAAAATATATTCACACTTATACCACAGTCTAACAAAGAAGACCAGATTGAATAAACGTTTTCGCAATGGTTTTATATTAAAACTGTTGCAATTGTTTAATTATTAAATAAAAAAAATGTTGTGAAACATTTTTTTAATATATTATTATAAAAAAATGTTTACGCACAACGTTTCTATAATAATTTGATAAAAAAATGTTGCGAAATGTTTTTTCAAAGTAATTTTAATTAGAAAAACATTTTCGCAACATTTTTTTTAATTAATTTAATGAAAAAATATTACAAAAACGTTTTTTATAATATATTATTATAGAAAAAACGTTTTCGCAACATTTCTATAATAATTTGATGAAAAAACGTTGTAAAATGTTTTTTCAAAGTAATTTTAATTAGAAAAACATTTTCACAATATTTTTTTAATTAATTTAATGGAAAAATGTTGTGAAAAGGTTTTTTATAATATATTATTATAAAAAAAACGTTTTTGCAACGTTTCTATAATAATTTAATGAAAAAATGTTGCGAAATGTTTTTTCAAAGTAATTTTAATTAGAAAAATGTTTTCGCAACATTTTTTTAATTACAGCAGATTGCAAAATTGTAAGACCACCCTATGATTTTCAATTTGAAAATTTGATATTTTGAATTTTTCAAGAATTAGTAAAAAAGCAAGTTTAAATACCTATTTTGGTAATAACTTTAACTCCTTAAAATTAATATAGATTTTAAAGTAATTTATTTATATTAAATCATATGATATATTTCTATTTTTATTTAAGGAGTTGAATAAACAGGTTTTTAACTTGATTTTTTACTGGTTTTTGAAAAATTCAAAATATCAAATTTTCAAATTAAAAAATCATAGGGTGGTCTTACAATTTTGCAATCTGCTGTGAAAACGTTTTTTATAATATATTATTATAAAAAACTGTTTATGTAACGTTTCTATAATAATTTAATAAAAAAATGTTGCGAAATGTTTTTTCAAAGTAATTTTAATTTAAGCAACATTTTTTTATTATAGGACTGGACTGGACCAGACCAAAATAATTAGTTAATTTTGATCTGATCCAGTTTATGTTAAAAGATAATCTGGGACCAGACCAAAATGAACCAATTATTTTGGTATGATCCTAGGTTACTCCCCAATCTGGACCAATCCAAACCATTTAGAGCTTTACTATTGGCCATATAGTTATTGCTTTAGGTAATTTTTTTCTGAATATCTGTAACAACTCTTTTTCCTTTTCATTTTTATGAAAAATTCTGCAAAAATTTTTTTATAAATTTTTTCACTTTATTTAAAATTTTTTTACATAAAATAAAAATGTCAGATATAGGAGACTTGAGTAGAATAAATTCTAATAATGCAGAAGACTTTTTAAAGTTTGTCTTATATAATGGACACCAATTTTTACATGAAGTAACCGTTCAGCTCAGTTCATTCATGAAAAATAGTTTCCTTAAAACTTTATTTGATAAAAGTTCACAGTCTATAAACAAAACTCAGCTTTTAGCAGGAATGTTTGGCGAGTGTGCCAACCTGAATAACTTTTTTCAACAGGCAAAGGTGACGAATATACAACCTACCACCCTTTCACTAATATTTTCTATAGCTCTTTACTGTTCGTCTAGATCGTGAGATGCTTTTGCCACCTGCGCCTATACTCTATATGGTGGACTGGTGGTATGGGTGATGATACAGAATCAGAATGTCCATCTACTAGTTCATCAAATACGAAAATTACATCAAAACCAGTACTAGAAACACCTCCAATACTGCCAGATATGAAAATGACTCTTGTTGATCAAACTGTGATATCTGAAACTTTCCGGAAGAAAGATAAATAAAAGGTGTGTGTTACAGATGATAAACAAGCCAAACATAGTGTACAAACATCAGCCAAAAAACCCTGTAAGGGGAAGAATTTATCGTACCTGAGGCAACACAAATACTGACTGGATACAGTCAGCTCGCTTTATAACGAATTTTAATGTAACGAATTTTTTAGTACAACGGATCTTCACTGTGGTCCAGAATTTTACATATTAAAAAATCTTGTTATACCGAATTTTACTAATTAAATGCTGTATAGCGTATAACGAAGTAGATTGTGTAAACTTTATATATAAAATGAGTCGCTTTGTAACGAATTTTTTTTATACCGAATTTTTTTAAATATTACGAAGATTTTTGCAATTTTTTTTATGGAGGGCTATTTTTTTGCAAATTTTCTATAAAGGACAATTTAGCATTTATTTTACACCAAATCATGTTTCAAATATAGCAATACTGCACATTCTGTAATTTTATATAAAAATAATAATAGATAATGATTAAAATTCATGTTTCGCGTTTTTATTTTTTATATTTTTTTAAAAAATGCCAAAAATTAAACCTACTAACCTATCCAAAAAACAACTTTCTAATGAACCTTCAATTACTAACAAACGTAAGTCTCTTACTGCTGCACAAAAAAAAGAAGTTTGTTTTAAAAAAATATCCACGCCTTCCTTAAAACAAAAAGAACTAGCCAAAGAGTATGAGGTTAGTGAAGGGATGATTAGTGATATTTTAAAGGAAAAAGACCGTTGGCTTGCAGTGGATCTTAGTTCATATCAAGCTGGTCTGCGACATGAAAGAAAGCTTCCATTTATTAATATTGAAGAGGCTTTAACTCTTTGGGTAGAAAATGCACTCCAGGCTGGCCTTGTTATTAGTGATGATATTCTTTCAACTAAAGCCTTGGAGTTTGCTTTTTTGTGCAATGAAGAAAAATTTAAAGGATCAGAAGGGTGGGTTGACAATTTTAAAAAATGGCATAACCTTAAACAATATAATGTGCATGGAGAAGCAGCAAGTGCACCACTCCAAGATCTTGATATAATGTGTGAAAACTTGCGCCAAATTCTTAAAAATTATGACCCTAAGGATATTTTTAATTGTGATGAAACAGGTCTTTTTTGGAAAATGCGACCCAATCGCACTATATCTAATGGTCCTGTTGCTGGAACAAAACAATCAAAAGATCGTATAACTGTTTTGTTTACTTGTAATGCAACTGGAACTGAAAAAATGCGCCCATTATTCATACATAAATATGAAAATCCCTGAGTTCTTAAAAATATTAATAAGAAGACTCTTCCAGTAAATTATTACTGGAACTCAAAGAGCTGGATGCAAGTATCAATCTGGAATGAATACCTCAAAAAGCTTGATGCTCAAATGAGAGCACAAAACCGAAATATTATTCTTTTTGTTGATAATGCACCAACTCATTCTTTATATGAAAATACAAGTCTTACAAATATTACAATTGAATTCCTTCCTCCAAACACTACTGCACACCTCCAACCATGTGATCAAGGAATTATCAATAGTTTTAAGGTGAGCAAATTTAATCTCTATTTTGCATCAGTGATACTTAAATTTTATTGATTATTACTTTATCATTTTTTTTTATTTTAGGCACAATACCGAAAGTTGTTATTACATAATAGAGTTAAAACTTTCGATAATTATAATGAATATGGCATTGAACCCATTGAAATTAATATCAAAAAGTGCATCAAATATGTTGCACGTGCATGGGATGCTGTTACGCAATCTACAATTGAAAATTGCTGGTTAAAGACAGGTATTTTACCTAAAGATGATGAAGTTGAAATTGATTTAGAATTTCATGCTGAAACACAAGTTCATCTAATGCATATGAGAGAACTAGAAGAAGTTCAAGATTTAATTGATCAACTTTATCTTGAAAATCCTTTTACTGCTGATGAATTTATTCAATATGATAATTTCGGACTTACAGCAGAAATGATATCCAATGAAGAAATTTTGAAAGCTATTCTCCCTAATAATCCCAATAATCAAGAGGAGGTAGAAGATTTTGATCCTTTACCACCCATTACTCATAATGAGGCTATCGAGCATTATGATAAGGTGATTTTGTATTTGGAGCAACAAGAGGATAATTTTGATATGAAAAAAGATGAATTAAATTTTGTTAAAAAGCTAAAAAAAGAAGCTTTAAAACAACGTTTTATTTCTGCAAGACAAACTAATCTCAATAATTTTATTAATATTACTTAATCCATTAATTTTAGTAATAATATAATAATTGTATGATAATTACAAATACAACAATAATAATTAATAAATAATACATAATTAACTAAATAAAACTTTTAAAAAATATAGAAAGATATTTAACGAATTTTAAAATAATGCAATAAATATTCATTATACAATATTACGAATTTTCGTTATATATACCAAATAATTCGCTGTGGTGTTACCGAATTTTTCCATAACGAAGGTCAGATCAGCTGGGACGGCAACTTCATTATAAGGTGAGCTGACTGTACAAAGAAGTTGATGATGAGCGAGAGCAAATTAGAGATATTATTTTATACGATATATCATATACCTGGGACGTTAAGAAAATACTTAGGAGAATTAACATTATGGGGTAAAACTATTAAGTTGTCAGTTAAACGGATACATAAATATCAGACTCTTAGAGTTAAACTCATTTACTCTTCCCCAATTTAATAAGTTCTGGATGACTGATTTGGGAGGTATACCTGTGAGATAGTTTCCTGCAAGTTGGAATCTCCAAGAAAGAAAACAATGAGAGAAATTTTAAGCCATCATTCATAATATTCTGGAAGAAATGAAGATGGCTACTTTGTGGGCTGACCATAAACCAACAGCATTTTTAACAACATGTGATGCTAGTGCATTTAAAATTATACAAACAAGTAAAGGGAAGAGGAAGCTTGTAGGCTATTTTGAGAATTGGGAGGCTACACTCAAGGCCTTAAATACTTCACAAGTTTTCTTTACCAATGGTAAGGAGTTGAAATGGTGTTAACACCTTAATGAATAAGCATAATACGAAGGCAAAAATACTTCAAACAAGAAGTCTGGTGTTACTGGACAAAGCAAGGATAGTAATAAGCCTAAAAAGAAGGATATAAAGTCCTTGACCAGAGTCGCTAAAGATGATAACCAGTTGAAGAACCCAAGCAGGCAAAGAAATCTTCAAAGAGTAAAAGTCGTAATAAAGGTAACAACGAGGTTTTAGCAGAGATTTTAACTTTATTATGTAAATTAAATTAGTCTAGTTTCCTTTATGGTTAAGTTTTCTAATTAGAATATAGCATATTTTTAGCAGCAGAATTTTTTTTACTTTTTATTTCGCTCTATAAGCCCTTGGCTTTAAAGGGGCTATCCCCAGTTGATTTCTTTAACTATACCCAATGCATATGGGTTAGATTAGGCAGTGTAGTTTCACTTAGGTATAGCTTTTCTCTTTAATAAAGGGGGGAGGTCTGGTGGTATAGAAATTTAGTTTCTAGCGCTGAATATATATTTCTGGCTCTAGACATGTATTTTAGTTCACTTGTATTTATATTACATACCAATTTAGCTACTATTTGTACTAGTCCAGATTTACTACTTTTGTTGGAATAAAATAAATTCTGAATATCTGTAATTTGAACTCTTTTCTAAACTTATTTTTTACGAAAATTTCTGCATAATAATTTTTTATAAAAATAATCCTCTTTATTAAATTTTATTACATAAAATAAAAAAATGGATAAGAGTAGAATACAGAAAAACAAACAAGCTATAAAGTTAATTTTTGACTCTAGTATCATTTTCTTTGAAGATGTTATAAAACACTTAGGTTTTTTTATAAAGAATGGTTTTCACAAGAACTTATTTGCTAAAAACCCATCAACTACTGTGGATAAAGCCCAGTTATTGATACAGATGTTTTGTAATGCTAATATATTCTATAGCACTTTATGTTTCGTCCAGGTCATGGGATAATTTTGCTTTCCACTTCTACTACAATTTTGGCGACATGGATGACGTTGTATATGATGAAAATGTTACAGATGATGGTTTAGATAAGTCATCTGAAGATGATCTTTATGAAGATGAAGATGATATAATTTTAGGATTACAAATACCAAATCCAGTAGTTGAAATGCCTCCAATACTGCCTGATGTGAAAATGACCCTGTTGATCAAACTGTGATACCTAAAAATTCCTGGAAGGATAAACAAAAATCAAAAGCGCGTGTTACAGATGATAAACAAGTCAAGAACCAATCAACAACAGCAAAACCTAATGCACAAACATTAGCTAAAAATTCCCAAAAGGAAAAGAAATCATCCAAACCCAAGGCTATTCAAATACTGACCAGATACGAAACTGTCAGAGAGGAGCAAAAGCAAATCTGAGACATAATAGTTTACTATATTCCGTATACCTGGGATTTGCCAAAAATTTTAGCAGAATTAAAACTATGGGTAATACTATCAAGTGTTCGCTTAAACACCAACACAAGTATCAAACTTTTAGAGTCAAGATAGCACTATCCTCATTTGCCCTTCCCCAGTTTAATAATTACAAGAAAGCAAATAACATGAGAAATTCTAAGCCATTATTCATGGCATTCCAGAAAAAATAATGATGGCTACCTTGTGAATAGACTGTAAACTGACTGAATTTTTAATGAAGTGCAGTGCTAGCTCATTTAAAATCATTCAGACAAGCAAAGAAAGGAGAAAACTTGTGGCCTATTTTGAGAATTGGGAGATGCCACAAGTGAAATGGTGTCAACACTCCATTCCTAACACAATCAAAACTGAAGGCTAAAAATATCTCAGACAAGAAGAAATCTGGTAAAACAGGTAAAGCTCCGATAAGTAATCAGTCTAAGAAGAAGGATAAATAACAATCCTTGATGAAAGCTTCTAAGAATAATAACCACCTGACCATCAAGGGTGGTAATAAAGCAAACAAGGAAGTTTTAGCAGAAATATTGTCTTTATTACAAAAATTAGTATTAGTAGAATAGTTATATATTTTATTTCCACTTTATAAGCTCAAAGCTTTAGAGTGGTTTGTCCCAGTTGATACCCTTTTTTTTACCCAGTGCGTATGGGTTGACCTTTGCGAGCTAATATCAATATAGGTCAGCTCCACTCTTTATTGAAGGGCAAGATTTTGTACCAATGTGTACAGAATGTATAACCATTGCCATACTTTTAGCTATAAAAGTATCAATTATAAAGAAGCTGGGCCATCTGGACTATGCGATAATGAAATAGAAATCAATTATCAAGAAGCCAATGAAATGGATTATTATGCAATGGAGTATGAACCATTATCCGAGTTATCATCTGATATTCCTGGTCCATTACCTGTAAGAAATTATCTTTTTTTAACAAAAAAGATGCCTATAAATGAAATTTAATATCAGATGATGCGGATGATGATGATCAAAATAGACCCTCTAAGGATTCTGGGAAGGATAATGACCAAAATATTGATTTTGATGATTCTGATGAGGAGGAGGATGACGACTATGAAGAGATTAATTTTACATCACCAGAATTTGATAATGATGAGACTAAACTTTCTCCTAATCTTAACGATGATGTCTGTACTTGGGTTATGTTGTGGATATTGCAATATTAATAATGATATAAACTTCTGAATGTCGCAATAAACTCTCTTTTTAAATTTTTAAACCTTTTACTTTCAGCATTAGATAAAAGTAAATTTTGTCATTCCCATCCTCGCAAAAAAAAAATTGGGATATCAACAATATCCCAATTTGCTGCTTGTAATAAATGTCATAAACTATATGACATTAATGAAATAATAAACACAACTGAAATCCCAACTTGTAGTTTTGTAAACTATCCAAATCATAGCATGCAAAGATTTCGACAAATGTGTAGTAATCTATTAACGAGAAATATAGATAGTAATTATAATCCTATATTTCGCCCAGTAATGACTTTTCCACTAATCAATATCAAGCAGCAGCTTTCCCTTTTTTTGCCGCAAAGATTTTGAGATGTCATGTCGAAAGTAAGCAGAAAGGAAAAATGAAACTGAAGCATTATTCGATATTTATGATAGTAGGATTTGAGAAGAATTTAAAGATGATAACACTGAACCTTTTTTTACAAAAGAATATGCTAATAGAGTACATTGGATTGATGCTAAACATGGACTGGTTCCAGCCTTTTATAAATTCACAATATTCTGTTGGCATAATTTACGCCGTTATCTGTAATTTGCTATGTGCAGAATGCTTTAAACCCAAAAACATCCTCACGTTAGTGGTTATCCCTGGTCTGAATGAACTAAAACTTCACAAAATCAACAATTACTTATTTCCAATCGCAAAATTGTGCGACCACCCTGTGATTTTTAAAAACTTGTTTATTTGACTCCTCAAAATAAAATCAGAAATAATAACAAATAATAAAATCACGCAACTCAATATATTTATATTATATTATTTATAAATTAGTATGTGTAACAAATAAACTACTACACTTTAAAAAATTTAAACAATGGGACATTTTTACTTAGGCAAAGATATAAGGAAGTTAATTATTCAAAAGACTTTATTAGGTAGACATAGTATTTCACAAATTTCAAAAGAGTGTCATGTATCAAAAACTTTTGTAAAAGATGTAAGAAGATATTATAAGAAACATGGTGTGTTGGAAAATTCTAATAAGAAAAAAGCAAGACGAAAATCTAAATTGCAACAGGAAAGAATTATGGTAAAGTAATTTGTTTTATATTATTATTATACTACAACAATTATATAAATATACATTATTTATTAATAAAAATTATATAGGCTTTTACTTAAAAAATCTGATTGGTATTTAGATGAATTAGCAGCCAAAGTAACTAAATATCAGCAGAAATATTTAAATGACAAGCCCAATAATCTTTCAGTCAGTGTTTCAACTGTCTGTCGTACTTTAAAATCTTTGGGATTTTTTAGAAAAAAGGTTATTTATTATAGTAATTAATTTATACATTTTGTATGTTCGTTATTTACATCATATATTTATAGCTATCTAGAAAAGCAAAAGAAAGAAATGAAATAGAAAGAATTTCCTTTATTATGAGAATGAAAAATTTTTCACTTGAACAGTTTGTTTTTGTGGATGAAACTGCAAAAGATGAGAGAACACCTTTTAGATCTTATGGCTATTCATCTTCAAATAGACGTGCAGAAATTAAATGTCCATTTATAAGGGGTAAAAGATACACAATTGAAGGTACATTAGGGATTAATGGTATTATTGCTCATTGTATACAAGAAGGTCTTATGAATGAAGATGATTTCTATAATTTTCTACTACACGATTTAGTAAATATACTTTTATTTTACTATTTTAAATTAATAATTCAATATTATTAAAATAATTAAATTTATTTTTTAGTATTTTAGTAATGGATAATTGCTCAATACATAAATCTCTTCGCACATATGAAATTCTTGCAGCATATGGAGTAAAGTTAATATTTTTACCCGCCTATTCTCCTGGTCTTAATTCGGTAATATTTTATATACATTTATTTACATTTTTTTTTTTTAATATTAACAATATCAGATATTTATTTAATAGATTGAGCAATGCTTTTCATATGTAAAGGGTTTCCTTCATAGATATCATGAATGGGTAGAAAGAGAATATGACGCTTATTACGTATTGAATACGGCATTTAATTTAATAGAATCAGTAAAGCTAAAGCATGTTTTACTCATGCGGGTTATGCATAATTTATTATTTGACTCCTTAATATATCTGACAAACTATCAAAATGGATGAAAAATAAGCAAATTGTTTATTATATTAATATATATATATTTCAAAATGTTTCAAATGAACTACAGTAAAAGATCAATTTGGAATTTTAATTCCTAATTCTACTAAAATTTTAATACGATGTCCAGCTAAGTCTACTCCAATATCTTTTAATTGACCTAATGTTAAATGAGATAACAAATCAACAGTATATCCATTATCAATAAAATTACTTTCATATTGTAGAAAAGAATCACCAAGTTTCATAAGAAAATCTCCAATACTATTATTTGTTGAATAATAACCATGTTGATAAGAATTGTACATTGGTGGCATCGGCTGTGACATTTGATAAATGATCATAGGTTGTGATCCAAGATTATTTTCGGTTGTTCTTGGTAAAGCATTAGTTTTTTGCTTTTTTGATTGGGTTGCTGGTGGTATAAATGATGTTAAAGGAGGTGGTTTTGACAAAGATGTTCTTTTGTTTTCTGGTATATTTCTTTCTGGTTAGAATCATCTACCTATAAGTATATTTAATTTATTAATTAATTCAATTAATTCAAGTAAATAAGAAGCAATTAACACCAATCAATTTTCAACAATAAATCAACGGAAAATAATATATACTTACTATATAGCTAGCCCATACTAGTAACATAGAATCATTTAATTGAACATGTTCAGGATTTTCTCCATGATAGGTCAAACAGTATTCATTTTCGTAAAATTGACAAAATAATGGTTCTGAACAATATGCATTGTGCAAATGATTTAATATCTCAGATTTTTTTTTTTATCATCAAGAATTTCACTCATCTGCTCTGCTTTCTTTAATTGCTGTAAGATAAAATATAATTGTATAATTGTATTATTTATTTGAATAAATTGCAGTTAAGAATTAAGAAATGTTATGTTAATAGATGCTTACTTTACAAGCGAAAAAAAATCAAAAAAAATATTTAAAAACACTTTTTTTGTGTAATAAAACCATTATAAAATACCGTCAAAAATAAAGAATAATCCTTAAAAATATGCTGTTTATTATATAAATACATATAATATACAATAATTACAATAATTATTAAACAATAATACCTAAAAAATAAAAATAAACCTATTAATATATTTAAAAAAAGTTTTACAGTGTAAACTGTTGTTTAAAATGCCTTAATAAACGTAATAATGTGCAAATAATGTTATAAAAATAGAGCACATTATACTAACTTCAACATGTCACATATTTACAACATCTAATAGGAAAATGATTTCCCGATGATTCCCACCATATTGTTTTTTTGTAGAAAGTTATTTATTTGCAGATCATCACAAATTTCATATATATTCCTAAATTATATCACCTGATCATTAATTAATGATTGGCCCATATGTAATATGTCCTCTCTTTGACCTAATAACTCTTCTTGATCTGACTATCTTCTCGACTTGACTCTCCTCGACCTAACTCTCTATCTTCAAATAACATGTCCTCTCTTCAACCTAATATCTCTCCTCAACCTGACCCTCCTTGATCTGATTCTCCTTGACCTAACTCTCCTCATGATAATCGTAATACCTTTCGCACCCTCATCATCATCATTCGTCTACCTCTCCTCGTACCCCTCTTCATCATAATTCATCTACCTCCTCTCATACCCTCTTCTTTGTCTTCTACTTCTTCTCAGTCTCCTACCTCCTTTCGTACCTTTTCTATCATAATTCATCTACCTCCCCTCATACCCCTTTTCATCATAATTCATCTACCTCCTCTCATACCCTCTTCTTTGTCTTCTACTTCTCCTCAGTCTCCTACCTCCCCTCATACCCTTTTTATCATAATTCATCTACCTCCCCTCAGACTTCTACCTCTTGCCATAATCGTAATTCTAATACTGAATGGTCAGACCAGCAAACCGCTGCTCTAATTGAGCAGCATAGGGAACAAAATTATGAGTATTACTACAGAATCATTGGTCACAGCCAAAGAAACTTCTGGAATACAATAGCAGAAAGTGTTAACCATAATTGTGGGTGCAACTACACTGGTAAACAATGCCAGACAAAGTTTAATAGCCTTATTTCCAATTATCATGTGAGTTAAATATTAGTAAATAAAATTTGTGTAATAGTAATAACTTTAATACTTATTTAAAAAAACTCTTTCCTGAATATTCATTTTTTATGAAAATTTCTGTGTAATAATTTTTTTTAAAAAAATATATTCCTTTATTAAACTTTATTACACATTAAAAATGACAAAGGACACGAGTAGAATACAATACAAAGAAGCTGTAGACTTCATTTCAGAATTTAACGATATATTTTATCAGTCACTTTCTTTTCACTTAAGTTCTTTTATAGAGGACTGTTTCTTCAAAGACCTATTTAACAAAAACCTGTCAAAAGCTGTAAACAAAGCACAGTTATTGATAGAGAAGTTTGGCAACAGTGCTAACCCTACGAACTTCACTGCTCAAGCTCAAGCTACAAATATACAACCAACTACCTTTCGCTAATATTTTCTATAGCAATATATGCCTTATCCAAAACTTGGGAAAATTTCGCTGCCCAGTTTTTTACATGACAGATGATGAGTCATTAGCAGATGAGCCTGATGTCACTGAATTTAACCATAAGGTTAACAAATTAAGGTCAAGAGCATCAAAAACAGTAGCCAATACGCCTCCTAAACTGCCTAATATAGAAATGACCCCTGTTGATCAACCTGTAATACCTGAAAACTCCCGGAAGAAAGATAAATAAAAGCGCGTGCTACAGCCCTATGAAAAAAGTCTGTGTGATTTTTGTTGAAAAATCATTCAATTAAATTCACTACGATTTCTGTATATTTGACCATACAATAATTGTGCTAAAAATTGCAATAAATCACACAATTATTGCATGGTAATTCATTCAATAATTATCCTATTTTTGACCTGAATTTATACAATTATTGTGTGATTTTTGAGCCAAAGTTTAGGCCATATTTTAGGAATTATAGGTTAAATTTTACAGTAATAATAGGCAATTTATAAAGTGAAATTATGAATTTTTATTGACTTAAAATATAAAAAATATACACAATATTTCATAAATAAAATACTAAATTTGATATAATCATAAATATAAAAATTTGTAAGAAAATAAAATAAAATAAAGTATGTTAGTAACATGAAAGTAAATTAGTAGTATCAAAGAAGAAAGTAAATTATTAGTGTAAGTAAATTATTAGTATTAAATAAAAAAGTATGAAGTTAGTGAAGAAAGCAAGTTAGTAACATTAAAATGTAAAAAGTTAGGAAAATAAAAAGATAAAGAACACAAGTTTTTCTTACCTAATATTTTAAAAGAAAGTTGAAGAAAAGTTAAAAGGTTAAAAAAACATAAACAAAAACATTTCGCGTCATCATATTTATTTTGACGATCAGATCACGTGATAGTTGATTTTTACCGCATAATTCTGGCCAAATTATAATTCCAGTCAGAACTAATTGTGTAACCTAATAAAAAGTTTTTAACTTTTTTTTAGTTACAAGATGATACAAAAATTTCACCAATGGTGCCCTTTTATAAGCAAATATGCAGTTGAATTTTGTGTAACCTTACTGCATAAATAACTTTACTTAGGAAAATCTATTTGTAATGGTTAAAAGTGGTCTATTTGACCCTAAAAGTGGTCAAATGTAACCAGATGGAGTAGGATTACCCAAAAATTGCTTTCCGTATCCTAAATTTAAGTCTATTTTCAAGTTGTACAATAATCACAATTTTTATTGTACAAAAATTGAATGCTTTCTGTATCCTAAATTTAAGTTGTATAAAGATCACACAAAAATTGAACATTTTCTATATCCTAAATTTAAGTTGTACAAAAATTGCATACTTTTAATATGCTTTGAAAAACTTCATAGCTATTTTTATCCAAAAATCTGCAATAATTGTACAATTTCCACACGGACTTGAACAAATATTGTACAAAAATTGGATGATTTTTTTTCATAGGGCAGATGATAAACAAGTCATAGACCAATCAACAATGGCAAAACCTGATACAAAAACTCATCTAAACCTGAGGCCACTCAGTTACTGACAGGATACAAAGCTGTTGGAGAGGAGCAACACATTTGATATCAGAAAATTAGCTTCTGTCTCTAACTTCAAAACTAATTTTGACATAATACAAGTTTTTAATTAATATACTTTAAAAAATGATATAGTTGATGTTATTATAATTTTATTACAGCAAATTACAAAATTGTAAGACCACCCTATGATTTTTAATTTGAAAATTTGATATTTTGAATTTTTTCAAGAATTAGTAAAAAAGCAAGTTTAAATATTTATTTTGTAATAACTGTAACTCCTTAAAATTAATATAAATTTTAAAGTAATTTATTTATATTGAATCATATGATATATTTCTATTTTTATTTAAGGAGTTAAATAAACAGGTTTTTAACTTGATTTTTTACTAGTTTTTGAAAAATTCAAAATATCAAATTTTCAAATTAAAAAATCATAGGGTGGTCTTACAATTTTGCAATCTGCTGCAATAGAATTAATAGCATATATAATTTTATTAATAGAATTTATTATTAATTTATTTTATCGTTTATTTTAATTAGGTGAAAATGATATTAAAAGGTTAATAATCAGATGATTCAATAAAGAGCCTTTTTTTCTTATGTTCAATCTTTAAATTATCAATTAAACATTTAAATCTATACCTAATTTTCAGGGAAGAAGAATCAGAATCCAGTCTTCCTCGATCTAAATCACACCACTCCTACTCAAAATCATGATGCTACTCCCATTCCAAATCATGCCGCTCCTCACAGCACTCTCGTTCCAAATCATGTCAATCTTGCTACAAACCACGCTGCTCTCAATCCAAATCACGTCACTCTAAATCTCGTTCTTATCAATCCAAATATTCTCCATCTCATTCTCTTTCTCCTGCCCGTCAATATCAGTCACATCATCATTACAATTCATCCCGATATTCTCCATCTTATTCTTATCAACATCGGTCGCATCATCATTACGATTCATCCCAATATTCTCCATCTCATTCTCTTTCCCCTGCCTGTCAATATCAGTCACATCATCATTATGATTCATCCCAACATTCTCCATCTCGTTCTCTTTTCTCTGCCTGTCAACATCAGTTACATCATCATTACAATTCGGAAGATCAACAATCTCCAAATAGAGGTAGATCTTTAACTAAAAGTAAATTATCTAATTAGGCCCATTATAGTTAACGAGTTTTTTTAAAAATAAAGTTACATTTTTGATTAATATAAACGAAGAACAATACCTATCATCTATTATGTAAATTAAGAATAACCATTACATAAATACCACCTTACTTTTACATATAATGACCTTTTTACACAAATATTTTTTGGGTATTTTTAGATCTACTTCTCTTATAAATAAAAAAATGCCACATTTTGTAGTACATGTAGAAAAAGCACGAAAAATTGTGATAAGTTCAAGAATAATGAAAGTTGATATTAAATCAAAAACTTTCAATGATATTTTTGAACAGCTTACTACCGGGAAGTTTTATCTGCGTCAGGTTAAGCATTTTGGACGTTCATTCAAGATGGGTTAAAAGATGAACTTTCTTTAATGTTTACATTTGCATATACACATATCAAGTTCGTAACACAAGCTGAAGAAGAATTACCAATTGATAACACTTCAACTTTGGCAGCTGCAGCCCATTTTAATGCATTTAACCGAATTATGCAAAGCTCTGCACAGCAGCCTTCTTTACCATCATTAAAAACGAAAGATAATCAAAATAATTTGCTATTTAATGATATTATACGATTATTGCAACAAAGAAAAGTCAAATGGAATAGCAATCTGTATGAAACTGCAGGCAAAAAATTTATTGAGCGACTGGCAGCATTAATTTGGTATATCAATCCACATTTGGATAAGTTTTGTGCTCGTTCACTTCATCTTCCAGTTTTATTTCAAGAACTCTCATTATACAAACAAAATACCACTTATAACCAATTCTATCATCACGGTAAACACAAAAAAGAAAAATTGTCACATGCCAAACTGGAAGAACTTGTCCAATCATTATCAATTTCAGTAACACAACCTTGGGCTTGCAGTAAAGTTTGGGAACCAATTATTCAGGAGGTATTAGAATTAATTCAAGTTGTCAAAAAATATTCACATTATCTTAATATAAGCAAATGAGCAGATGCAAGAAATTCATCACAGTGATGTTCCAGCTCGAGATTTAACTGTCTATACAATTAATAGTACCATGCATATGGAAAATTTTTAAGAAGTAAAGAAGATTATGAATATGTTAATTTAGAATCTTTTCTTCCAGATGATGTTTTCAAAAGACATACTGATATACATATATTAAAGATTTGCAATTTGATGTAGCAGTAACAATTTATCAGTATCACCAAGGCAACTATCTTGGAACATTAAACTATATTTGGAAAGTTCCTTCTTGTTTTAATAACCGAGATGAAACTAAATTAGTGCAAATAATGGCTAGCTTACAAAAGCTTTTACCTAAATTTACACATAACAAATGCGAAAAAATGCTCTTCATAAGGTAATTTTTTTATAATTTTCATATTTTTACATTAATATTAAAAATACCAATTTTAATTAACAAAATCAAATTATAGTATTCCCTCATTAAACAAGTTACTCCAGCAGTTTTATGTACTCTTTATTATGATCTTACCAGTGATGCAGCAGTTACGAATGATGTAATTAGTAAAGAGATTGAAAACCATTTGCATATTATGCTAGCCTTAGAGGACCCGTCTATTATAGTTAATCTTCGCATTTAAAGGATCCACATTTGATGCATTTTGGGATGAAATGGCTGGTTTTTTCAATGAGGTAAGATAAATTTAATTTTATTTGTCTTATTTTTCATATTTACCAATTCTAATCTGCATTTTTTATTTAATTTACTAAAATTTAACTTAGAAAATACTTGCAGTTGATGATCATCATCACCATGATATTTTGTATATGCCTTTGGCTATGTCAGTTCAGCATCTTCATGATATTATAATCAAACGTTTGCAAAACAAATTTTCTACTCCACTTCCTAATGAAATTCAAATTCCCTGTGAAGAATGGATTGGATTACAATTTTCTCCTACTAATCCCATTGCAGCTAGTGCAATCCATTATACTGGTCGATTCAATGTCAAATTTCAAATTCAAACACGTCTTCTTCGGAAAGAACATCCTGATTCTCATTATTGTGCATGTTTGTTCCACTATTTGCGGGAATTTGCCATTCTTTTTCGAAACTATGTTTGCTTAATTTGTGCAGATGACAAACACAAGGTTCCTATTGGTGAGGGAGTAGCTACTTCTACTGGAGTTCGTAACAAAAAATCCATGGTTCTAAAAGAAGCTAATTTGGTTGCATGTGATTACGATTTCACTAAATTATCATTGACTCCTTCTGTTATTTTTATTTGCAAAGTTCCCTTAAGTATTGAAGAGTCATTTTATGATGGACAAGTTTTCGTCTCTTATAAAGACACTATATTTCAACCCAGTACTGTTATCCGACATACAACAGAATTTTTTAATGTAATTTCTGCTTATTATCCACAAACAATTCCTCCCATTCTTTGCATTTATACTGATGGTGGTCCCGACCATCGAGTGACCTATGGATCAGTCCAAATTTCTTTAATTTGTTTATTTCTTTGTGAGGATTTTGACATGTTAATTGCTCTTCGTACAGCACTCCACCAAAGTTGGACAAATCCTGCTGAAAGAATTATGTCAATATTAAATTTGGCCTTACAGGGAGTAGCTTTAATGTGAGAAACAATGTCATCATTTACATAATGAACAATTTATTTGTTATGATCCAACTCAAGAATTTGCCATTACAGAATTTTTCAATGTAAGTATTTATAGCGAAAATATTTATGATTTTTAAATCAATACTTTATATTAATGTCTTTTTTAATTAGACAATTTTAATGATTGATCAAACATTAAAAATATCAGAAACTACCGCTGATATTCTTTCTAAGAAAAATCTATTCCAAAATTTTATAAGAACTCATTGCAGGATATGCCATTATTATTTTCAGGTCCTATAAAAAATATTTTTGATTAATCTATAATACACTATTAAATACTGAATTTTAATTTTATTTTATTACAGATAAAAAAATGCAATGATATATCTTGTACTCTATGTAAGCCAATCCGTCTTCCTCATGATATTTTTGAAAAACTGGGAAATTTTTCTGATTCTATGCTATCAAAAAGTAATTCAGTAATTGTCATAATTGTCATATCAAATATAAACAATATGTAAAATGACATTAATATTATTTTATAATATTAATATAGAAAATGATGACCATTATGCTGCTTTCAATTCTGTTCACAATACTGAAACAAGTGAACGTCACAGACCATCTTTGGTGATAGCTTTGGAATCTGCTGAGCATGTCCCTAAGGGTCTTCTCATCAATACAAAAGTCCGAATCTATATAGAATGTTTTCAATGTGGAAAGTTACAATGCATTTATAGTGAACGGGCATTAACATCTGATGAGAAACAAGAATTTGGATTAATTGAAAATGAAATGAATTATACTTGTGGCGAAGTCTAATAAGAACTCTTTCTCCTTTTCATTTTTACTTAAAATTTTTTCACTTTATTTAAAATTTTTTACATAAAATAAAAATGTCAAACATAGGAGACTTGGGTAGAATAAATCCTAATAATGCAGAAGACTTTTTAAAGTTTATCTTGTATAATGGATACCAATATTTACATGAAGTGACCGCAGAGCTCGGCTTGTTTGTAGAAAATGGTTTCCTTAAAACTTTATTTGATAAGAGTCCACAGGCTATGAACAAAGCTCAGCTTCTAGTAGATACGTTTGGCAAGAGTGCCAACCCAAATAACTTTTCTATACAGGCGCAGGCGATGAATATAGTCTAGGGTGTCCAGGATAGAACGATCACACCTTTTTCACACTTTTTGTTATTTTTTTACACTTTTGGTGTGGCCGCATTTTTTGGCAAAGTTTTACATTTTTCACACTATCCACAGTAAATTGAGTTTTATTGGTCGATTTATGATCACATGATTGGTTTTTATTTATCAAATTTTAAGATAGTGAATTTGAAGTTAAAATTATTATGTTAATTCCAGCCGAAATTACGCTAAATCTGGCCAGAATTAAAAATCGCACCAAACCACATTTTTTGTTTAAATCACACCACACTTTTCGGGCCATCACACCATGAAATCCTGGACACTCTAGAATATACAATCTACCACCCTTTTACTAATATTTTCTATAGCGCTTTACGCTTCGTTCAAGTCGTGAGATAAATTTGCTACCCGCTCCTATACTTTATATGGTGATATGGGTGATAACACAGAATCGGAATGTCACTCTGCCGATGATGAATTGTTTACATCTACTAGCTCATCTTGAAACGCCTCCAATACTGCCTGATGTGGAAATGACCCTGTCGATCAAACTGATACCCGAAACTTCCCAGAAGAAAGGTAATCAAGAACCAATCAACAACAACAAATCCTGATGTACAAATATCAGCCAAAAAACCCCATAGGGGAAGAATTTACCCGTACTCGAGGCCACTCAAATACAAAGAAGCTGATGACTAGCGAGAGCAGGTCAGAGACATTATTGTATATGACATTCCGTATACCTGGGACGTTAAGAAAATCTTAGGAGAATTAACGTTATGGGTCATACTATTAAGCTGTCAGTAAAACGGCAGCACAAATATCAGACTCTTAGAGTCAAAATAGGTTTGAACTCATTTACCCTTCCCCAATTCAACAAGTTTTGGATGACTGACCTGGGAGGTATACCGGTGAGATGGTTTCCCGCAAGTTGGACTTTACGAGAAAGAAAACAACGTGAAAAGTTCCAAGCTGTTATTCATGACATTCCGGAAGAATGACGATGGCAACCACAATTATTTTTACAGATGTGTATACAAACAAGCAAAGGAAAGAGGAAACTTGTAGGCTATTTTGAGAATTGGGAGACCA
Source organism: Rhizophagus irregularis (assembly GCF_026210795.1). Lineage (NCBI taxonomy): Eukaryota > Fungi > Glomeromycota > Glomeromycetes > Glomerales > Glomeraceae > Rhizophagus > Rhizophagus irregularis. Next base: position 1,852,273 of record NC_089444.1, on the reverse strand, counting down.
CACTCAAGGCCTTAGATACGCCTCAAGTTTTCCTTAATGATAAGGAGTTGTGATGGTGTCAACACTCTGTTCCTAACTTGAAAAAACAGCACAAGCCGAAGGCTCAAAATACTCTAAACAAGAAGTCTGGAAATACTGGACACAGTTCGAACAGTAATCAGCCTAAGAAGAAGGATAAGAAATCCTCGATCAAGACTGCTAAAGATGATATGTTAACACTGAGATTTTAGCAGAAGTTTTGGACATATTACGTAAATTAAATTAGTTTAAATTCCTATACTAGTATTAGATAGTTATTTTTCTAATTAGAATATAGCGCATTTTTAGCAGCAGAATTTTTTTCACTTTTTATTCTACTCTATAAGCCCTTGACTTTAGAGGGGGCTTGCCCCATTCTTCCTTATTTTTACCCAGTTCATTTGGATTTGTCTAGACAGTGAAGTTTCACCTAGGTCAAGCCTTTTTCTTTATCAAAGGGTGAGGTCTGGTGGTATGGGAATTTAGTTCCCAGCGCTGGATGAATTTTCCTATTCTAGACACAGTTTTTAGCTTAAATGTATTACGATATATGCCAGTTATTATTTGTACTAGATAGGTTATACTACTCTTGGCGGAATAAAATAAAAATTATACTTGTGGCTCTTCATTGGTTTCAGAAGACCATATTTTATACAACAAATTATTTGTCTGTGAGAAGATTACTTGTGAATTGCCTATTGAATTGACCTATTATTCTTCAATGTCTTGCAGGCAAGGTTTAAACCAATTATGCTATTGGTGTGGAGTTGATGGTGGTTTTGCAGATCCTCCAGAAAATCTGGTAGCAAAATATAAATTTGTTTTTCCATGTTGTATTTGGTGCCTGGAGAATGGAAAAAATCATTTTTGTCAGGTTGATATGAAATTAAAACTAATAAAAAGAAAAGAGGTGGAAGTAACGATGTTCAATCTAACAATGAAAAGAAAAGAATGTAAAATATGTAGTTTAGTATTAATTTGTAAGAAATAAATTTATTTATTTATTTTATGTGAAGCTGGTAGGGGCTATACAGCAAGAGCATGATTCCTAAGTAATAAAACCTAAGTAATACAACCCGACTTGAGCCTACCATCGATTTCTGGAGAAGCCAAAAGCCAACCCGAGCTACTTGAAAAAAAAGACCTGTACCACTACCATGTCCGGTAAAAGGTCCAGGCAAACACACTGGGTAAAAATAAGGAGGGGGAAAAAAGTGGAGAGGACAAGTCCCCTTTCCAAGAAGTTGTGGTGCTAAACATAAATCTATTCTATCCTAAAAAATAATACAATTCTGAAATTTGTAAAACCGCTAATAAAAGCGTAGGCTAAACTAGTTTCTGTAATAAAGTTAAAATCTCTGCTAAAACCGCCTTGTTATCTTTATTACCACCCTTTTTCTTCGAGGTATTCTTTGCCTTCTTCTGATTCTTCGGGTGTTTCTCCTCCTGGTTATTATTTTTTGGGACTTTCTTCAAGGATGTAGGTTTATCCTTCTTCTTAGGCTGATTACTTTCCAAATTCTTACCAGACTTACCTGATATTTTCGGATTCGGTGTATTTTTAGCCTTCGGTTTGTTTTGTGCTTTCTTCAAAGTGGGGATGGAGTGTCGACACCATTTCAACTCCTTACCGTCAGGTACGAAAAACTGTGGCGTATCTAAGGCCCTTAGTGTGGTCTCCCAATTCTCGAAATAGGCCACAAGTTTCCTCCTTCCTTTGCTTGTTTGAATAATTTTAAATGAGCTAGCACCGCACTTCATTAAAAATTCACATGGTTTACGGTCCATCCACAAGGTAGCCATCGTCATATCCTCCGGAATGTCATGAATAACGGCTTGGAACTTTTCACGTTATTTTCTTTCTCGTAAAGTCCAACTCGCAGGGAACCATCTAATGGGTATACCTCCCAGGTCTGTCGTCCAATATTTATTAAACTGGGGAAGAGCAAATGAGGAAAGTGCTATTTTGACCCGAAGAGTCTGATACTTATGTTGCCGTTTAACGGAACATTTAATAGCGTTCCCCCAAAATTTTAACTCTGCTATTATTTTCTGCAGGTTCCAGGTATACGGGATATCGTAAACTATAATGTCTCGGATTCGCTCTTGCTCCTCTCCGACAGCTTCGTATCCAGTCAGTATCTGTGTTGCCTCCGGTTCGGATGATTTCTTTCCCTTTTGGGAATTTTGGGCTGATGTTTTCACATCAGGTTTTGCCTTTGTTGATTGGTTCGCGACTTGTTTATCATCTGTAACACGCGCCTTTTGTTTATCTTTCTTCTGGGAATTTTCGGGTATCACAGTTTGATCAACAGGGGTCATTACTATATCAGGCATTGATGGAAGCTTGATAGGTACTGGTTTTGGTGGCATTTGAAATCCTCGGCGTAATAATTCATCTTCATCGGGCTCAAGCGGAAATGACTCATCCATTAGATAATCATCAGTATTCTGAGAACCATCATCATCGTCATCATCATCAACACCCGTATCGCCAAAACGCATATAGAATCGGGTAGAAAAATTATCCCAAGACTTGGACGCAGCATATAGCGCTATAGAAAATATTAGCGAAAGGGTGGTGGGTTGTATATTCGTAGCTTGAGCTTGTGTAGAGAAGTTCGTAGGGTTGGCTGTCTCGCCAAACTTCTCTATCAGTATCTGGGCTTTATCCTTAGGTACTGAGGGGTTTTTTTCAAATAAGTCCTTAAGAAAACCGTCTGTAACAAAAGAACTTAAGTTGTGTGTAAAAGTTTGAAAATAAATTTTGTTAAACATAGAAACGAAGTCTAAAGCTTCTTTGTTTGGTGTTCGGCTCTTATCCATAGACATTTTTATATTTATGTAATAAAATTTAATAAAGGGGATTATTTTTTAAAAAAAAATTATTACGCAGAAATTTTCGTAAAAAATGTATTCGGGAAAGAGTTTTTTAATTTGTAAGAAATAAATAAATAAACACCAGCGGCACTAATGGCAATTTCAATAAATCACGTGATGTTAAGCCTCCCGGTTTTTAAATCTTGTGATAATGTTAAACAGATTATCAATTTGATCCAGCCTAATCCAAATAACAACTGCTTTATCTCGCTCAAATTTTTCTTTTGCAGGCCAAGGGTCTGTACATTTGAAATTTAATGTTGTTTGCTTTCTGACCTTTGGAATTATTATGTTATGCTTATTTAAAAGATGCCGTTCAATAGTAGTATTACTTGACTTAATAGAAAATAGTAATTGCACCTTTTGCATACAGGTATTCCTGGGTAAGCTGGGCTTTTGCAATCTACATAATTCCATAGTGGTGAAGTTTTTTGAGAACTTCCTTCAGTATGTAATATGTTATCCAAAATGTCATCACTCTCCAAATCAACAAATTGAATGCATCATCTAAACTCATTGTGTAAGTTTGTACAACAAAAATTAAATACTGTGTAATATATATACCAAATGTAAGAACCCTTTTTATTGGTTAGGACTCATTTAAAACTAACTCCTTATTAGTCCAAAAAATTGGACTTAAAGATCTGCTGACTCAGTTTTAGGACTGAGTCTTTAGGTCCAAAATAAGGACTTTATCCTACATTACTCAGTTCTTGCAATTCCTGAGTAAGAGCATTTGCTGCAACTTTTAGAGTTGGATAATTTTCACTTCCTGGAAATAAGATAGTTGTATAATGGTAATTGGGCTTACAAATGTTTATTGAATCATCCAATAGTGCTATGGTAATCATCATATGCTTCACCTTTTGCCTACGTTTTGCCCATCACCAGATATTCGAAGATAAATAGTTGGTATTGCAGGATCTAATATTCCTTTTTCAACATATGATGGTATTATATATTCAAGAATTTTTTTAACACTTCGGTAAGCATCTTTTCCAGTTGCATTAATAACTTGTTCAATAATCAATGGATCAGTTATATAAGGTTTTTCTGAAGGTCCTTCTTGCACAATGGTAGAATTTAATTTCTTGACAGGTTTGAGAAATAGCATATTCTTGTAGTAATATTGATTCTACAGCTGCAAGATGATGATATGCATCACGAGGTATATTCATTACGTCTTGTACATATGCAATTGATTGCAATTTTTGTTTTTTTTTAACATAATTCTCATTACCAAATTTTACATGGTATTCTTTATTTTCTACAGTAAAATCTAAAGCCTTTAAAAATACACGATCTTTGGGATTGTAAAAATCTTTAATTGTATTTTCAAAGTGCACCTGTTCTTTTTTTGCAAGACCTTTTGCACGTTTAATTTGTGTAGTTTTGCTTGATTCTTTATGAAGTTTCAATTCACGTGGTCTACCTTTGTGATTTCTATTAATGCATTTTAATTGAAGTCCAAAAAGATGAACACCAGAAACAGCAGTTCTCCTATCCGGTAATAAAGTATATATATATTAGAATACCTTCTTTCATGATTTTTTTAAATTTTTCTAATAATAAACATATAATAACTTACTTTGTGTAGTTCAACAGAAGCATCAAATGGTGATTGAGCTGAAAAACTTGATATTGTAAATTATCTCCAAAACAAATTAAGTAATGAGGTTTTTTTTCTACATAATAAATAGAACATTGAATAGTACAGCTGTTATTAGCCCGACCCCAGGTAGTTTTAATAGTATAATTATCAGGTATAGGAAAATAATTAGGCGCTTCAGTATAATTCACAGCCAGTAGGTAGATACCTTCTTGAAAACAAATTTTCGGTCACCATAGTATATTATTTCAGGTGAAATAGGGTAATTTTCTTCTTCATAAGGTCTTTGCTGATTAGAATTTGACATTTAGAAAGTAACAGTTTTTTTGACGTGTTAAAAAAACATGATATAAAAAATTGTACAGTCACGTCGGAAAGTGTTACCCAATTACTTACAGGTGGAGGTTATAATTATTTACCACTATGGTTATCCCAGCATCCAGTGATCAGAGTTTGACAAGTTAAGGCTTATTGAATTCACCTCACCAAGACGAGTCCAATGTTAGATGAATCATGTCTTTAGGTCCAATAGATGCCAAGCCAAACATACTTTACCTGAAAATTTTTTGAAACTCTGAATTTCATAAAATCGGAAATAGCTCACTATTCAGTGATCCGATTTTGAGTCTCGTCGAGACGATCGAATGGTGGCCAGCCCATATGTATAACATCGATATATCACGAGATAATAGCCAAAAAGTCTAAAATATATTTTAATGTATATCTTGGCATATATCGATCCTAGAGATATGAGCCGATCACCATTCAATTCTTCATGACGAGACGAATCCAATGAGCCCTTATTCGCCAAATTCGGATCACTGGATGCCAAGATAATCACAAGTGGCAAAATAATTATAGATTTCATCTTTAAGCAAAAATCAGCTAAAATTAAATAAAATTGTAACTACTGATTTGCCAACAAATTAATTTGGTTTAAACAAAGTAGAGAACAATTAGAAATGAACCAATATATTATCCAGAAGTGTGACCTCTTCCCAAGAGCTGTAGGCGAACTTAAAGCTGTACTGAAGAAAAAATGAAAATTTAAATAGTTCTGTTTTTGGGAAGGCTGCCAAATTTGATGTAGTATGAGAAGCAAACTAGATATAATTTTTTTACTAATGTTTATACTGGTGAAAAAATACAAATATATTTGTATTTGTCTTCATTTTCAAATCGGGCATTACTTTCTGACGTGACTGTATAACAGATCTCAATACGAGTCTCAATATCATATTTCTTTACTGCTATGAGAAAAAAATTGAAACAAACATGTAAAAAATTTTGCATCATTAGTGTTACTATAACGTTAGGTGATTTGACTATTATTATGATTGGTTTACAAAATTTGGAAAATTTAGGATTAGGGTATAGATTAGCGTATATGACAATGAATTTAACCTTTTTTCTTCATGATCAAAACATGGCTTTATGATCCATCTTGGATCATCATCTTTTTTTTAAATACAATTCGGTAAGCATTTGACATGCATCATTTTTATCAGGTTTTATTCATTACATTATTTGGACATAAGTAGTGTTTCTCATGAGTTGAGTTGAGTCGAGTCAAATTTTAAATTAATTTTTTATATAATAAAATTTGTCCTACACTAATTTTTATAATACTTTAACTATATTATTTATGTTATATGAGTCTATGTAAGTCATTTTGAGTCGTATATGCAGAACATTAGAAATAAGGCTACTAGCAGATTATATTGAATTGATACATCCATTTTTCCATGAATTATCCAAAATTCTATCTTTACAAGCATTTCATTAGTTAATTTTCAAAACCTTAATGTCAATTCAATAACAATCACCGGACAAATTTAACACTATATAGACCAAAATTTTTTTAGTAATAATCGACATCATATGTTACTATGAATTTTACCATAAAAAATACAAAAATATTGCCTTTTTTGTAAATTTGTGAAACAAATAAAAAAAAATATTGTAACAAAATAAATTCTGAGCTTATTTTTGACGTTTCCTATTAAGAATATTATGAGAATTTTTTTTTCGTTTGGGAGGATCTTAAAGTTAAAGTTAACGAACCATATAATAGTTACTATTGTAATCGTTCACAATGACGTCAAGTAATGCTGTAAAGTTGAACATAAATACTTTAGAGACTATTGAAAATGAGTTTAATATTGATTTTATTAATGAAATAAATACAAACAGAACAGTTTTTGAACAAGAAACTTTTGAAATAAATGAAACGGATATAGGATTTGATGAAAACTTCGAATCTGATAGTGAATTTGATAGTTTTGAAAGTGAAGATGAAGAAATCCTGGATAATAATGATGAGAGTGACATAATAATTGAGCAAAAGAAATCAAATAATTTAACGTCATGTGTATTAATTGATAAAATAGATGGCAAAATTCAAAGATGTAAAAATAAAGAAAGTTTTCAAACATTATGGCAATTGGTTGGAGTATGGCAGATAGATAATGAAGGAGTCTCAGAAGTAAATGGATCTCTGGAAAAGTTAGGAGTGTGCAGTTATCATTTTAATCATGATCAGAATAAATTACATGACTCAAATTTTAAAAAAAAAAATCTACTGCGTCCAGTATTCTTTGCAGGCGGAGATGTCTCTTTTGTGGGAAACTCTTTTACTTTTTTGGTCGAGGAAATGGTTGTTCAAAACATTCACAGAAATTACTAGGAAAAAATATACAAGTTGCGTGCAATAGACAACATACATGTCCTGCTCTTGGAGAATGTAATCTAATTTGTAAGCCTGCGTTAGAAGATACAAAATATTCATGTTATATTTGTTCAGAATGTTATGAATTAGAAGGTGGTCACTTTCATGTAAAACCTGGAAAAGGCAAATTACTAGAAACGTGTATTGATCAAAAGTACCATGATGAAGATCCTAAAAAAAATTTGGAAATAATCGCACATTGGCTTTTTTATGTTAAAAATAATAAGAATAAAGAATATCAAGAGAAGGTTCTTGGAATATTTTTACCTACCTATCTTCAATTTTAAATGCAAATTACTTGTACGAAATAAATACAGAAATTGTTTCTAATCAAAGTCAATCGATTACTACATCCTTCAACACATCTCATAATTTTTTCATCCTAACATTATTAAAACTTCCTACTTTTTTTATGGTTCAAGTATTAACACGCTTAAATCAAATTCCAATTTATCCTGATGAAAAAGAATTAGAGATGATGATTTTGAAAAACTTGGAAAATTAGCTGAAGATAAACTATGGCAATCATATAAACGTTTAAAGACTAACAAAATTTACCTTCAATCTCCAACTAATATCACTGAATATATCGATGCATTTCCTAAATTCTTGAAAATATTTTTTGAAAAAATGTTTTTACAATTGGAATCAAAAAAAATAATACGATCAAATCAATACAAAATATTACATAATAAACCTTTGAAAAAATCTGACCCTCAAAAAATAAATAAGACAATTTCTTTTTTACTTTCAGTAACGGTAGGATATGCTTTTCCTTATTTCGATCTTTGGCTTCCTACTATATTATCATCATTGTGCAGAAGACCAAAATTAATTTCTTTCCTACATGCATTGTTGACAAAATGTTCGATCATTGGACATACAAGTCGCCATGAACGTTGATTGGAAAAAGTTAGAATGAAGGATATTAACCCCACAAAACGGTTGATAAGAGGAAATAATGTGTTCAACTTGGCTATAATTGATAACATCAATTTTAAAGAAGTTAGCTTTAGATTCGGTAATATATATGATGTAATACGTGGAACTTCACATGCAACCCTCAGAATGGTATTTCAGTCAATATTACCTATACTTACTAATGAAACACCTGAACCAGTTAGGGAATTAAATGTTGATACTCAACTTTTTGGAATGACATCAGGAATGCATACAATGCAAGCAAAAATTGATCAAACTTTTGAAAAATTGTTAAATTTTCAAATGGATATAAATGGAAATATAAGCTATAACAAAAACTTAGACGTTGAGATTATTGAAAAAGAAATTCTAAGCAAATGTGAATTTGGTTGTTTAATTCCACCTCCTAATATAGTGATTTTAACCCCTACTGGTTCTCCAAATGATGACAATGAGATTTTTCATGCTACACAAATGTACAAAGAAGAATTCCTACTAAATGATGATGAATATCTAGATATTTGCGCAGATGAAGCTATCTTTAGGAGGTTAATCAAATCACGTACTCAATGGGAAAAAATAAGACCCATATTAGGGGGTGGCATATCTCTAAAGATATGCTTGGTGTACTACTTACTATATTCTCAAGTTACAGGATCTTTCATTTGGCTACAGCAATTGGTGTTCGTTTTTTGGATAAACTTCAAGCTGTTGTCGACTATAGATCAATAAAAAGAGTACTGGAATTAATATAGGTCGCGGTGGGAGTAGCGATACAAATTTATATAAAAAAAAAAATATTAATATTGAGGACATTACAGCTGGACCGATAAATGAAAATATATGCATTAGAGTTTGGTATTTTTATTATGAATATTTTGCAATGTGGAAAAGTCACCTTATTGGAATACGCATTGGTAACTATAAATTACAACAGGACAGTCTAACAGCTTTTGCACTTCTCTTTCCAGCTGCAGGCAAAAATAACTATATAACATCTGTTGCTCATTTTCTATCAATTCTTAAAAAATTTCCCAAGTTAGAAGAAAAACTCCAATATTGTACTTCTATTAATTTGGCAAGAAAAGGACACTACCCAGCATTTGATGAAGCTTTGGAAATGCGTGGTGTTGGGTATATCAAACAAAATATAATCGGAAAAGTTGTTGATCAGGAAAATTTAACTCTTCAGATCCAAGCCACTCAAGAAGAAAGGAAGAGAATTGATACATTATTAAATGAATTTTTAGACCCCTATAATTATGACAGGAATGATCGTAAAGTGAACAACAGAATTGATCCTTTATGGAAGTTGATAGAAAATTTGGTTGAGATTTTTCAAATGGATAATTATACAGATCATGAACTTTTTAAAAAAAATCCGCCATCACAATTAACTCCAGAAGGTTTAAAAAAATTGAGCAGTGCTTATAATGAAGGATTGAAAAGAATAAAAGACGTTTATTGTCAGGAAGTCATTAAAACTGAACGGATAAATACAAAAGGAAGACACCATTTGGAAATAGTTAAAACAGATATAAGATCGGTAAAATCTTCACAAAAATGAAAAATTCATCAAGAAAATCCTGCTCCTAAACGTCAAAGAAAAATTATGACTGACGAAGAAAAAGAGATATTAAGTTCGTTATTACTTAAAGATACAATGCCAACTGAAACAGAAATTAATAATGTTTTAATAAATTTACCAGCTGAATGGGATAGTCAGAGAGTTAAACATTATTATAATAATAATAAGATGTCCAAAAAAAAGAAATAAATTTTATAAATACAAATAAAATTTAGTCATTTAACTCTTTGGATATATATAAAACCAAAAATTTGACTTTACGATAAAAAGTCTTTAAAAACTACACTTTAAAAACTTTGTTTATTGAAAAAGCACATTTTAATATGTCTAATACACCAAACAATGAGTTTATATAACTTCAGAATCGGGAGGATCTTGAAGAAATGCTTAAAATAATGCATAAACTTCGTATATTATACATGTTTTTTATTGATGAAAATTTTTTTTTAAAAAACAAATGATCGAGTTCTTTAAGTCACATGCTATTCTAATGTAACAATTAGAAAGTCACATATATATCATTATTATAGACTTTTAATATAATCGAAGTTTTTACTATAATGTTACACCAATTTTTTTTACTAATAAATTCATGTAACATATATTTGTCCGGTGATTGATAATGAGTGGATTTATAATTATCAATTATATTATTAATATAAATACTATTTTCAGATTTGAAGAAAGCAAGATTAACATACCAAGGGCATCCAGTCATTTCTGAATTTCTATCTCTTCTATTTTCAGCCAAAATGACCTTTTGGACTTTGTGAGTATTGGCTTATGAATATTCATATATTCTATGTCTTGTGATTATATTATCATTTGGATCTTTTATATACCTTTTTTCTGAAAGCAAAATTCCTGATATTTTGCATATTTGTTAAGGTATGATTCAGCAAGTTTCCATATTTTAATTCTATTCCCTGACTTAATTCTAAATGATTTTCTTCATCTATTTCATACTTACTACTATCATATATATTCTTTTCGATGATTAACTTTTCCATCACATTCTTTTAGATTTTCTATTTGAATTTCATTATATACTTCATAACTTTCAAAAAATAAATTAGAAAAATCATTGTATAAATCAAATATCAGCAAGTTAAAAGAGTTATACAATGAATTATGATAAACATTAAATAACAAGTCAAAACCACTATATAAAGAATTATAATAGGAGTTGAATAATATATCAGAACTATCACATAAAGAGTTATAAGGAAAATTTATATAATAATTTTAAGTAAGTTCTATTGGCAGATATAATTAGAGAAAATAATGTTTTAGAGACAAAATATAGACAAGATATAGATTGTTTTCTATGTTATAGATAAAATGTTCTTTAGGTTTGGAACTGAAACGGAAGGTTTAGATTACATCATTTATATAAACAATGGTAATCATTATAAATATTATATCATCACATAATATTCTGTTGATTTAAGTGTTATCACCTGAGTTAAATCACCTATATAGTATATCAAAATTATTAAATTAATAAGGAAATAAAATTTGTGCGCACCCACGCATATGCGCACCCTCCATTTTTGGTAATTTTTATATAGTAAATTTGTCAATCATTATTTATCACGTGACTTTAGTAAAATCCCAATTTTTTTAAATATTCATGCCGCAACTCTTACGTACATATTATAGAGCCTTAATAATTTATTTACTATGCGTATTTTTGCCTATTCTACAACTTTACTTAATGAGCCATTAAGGGTTTAGAATGTCATTTTTGACTTTTATATATAATATATCCATGGGAGTGCGCACATGCGCAGGTGCGCACAAATTTTAAACCCAATTAATAAAATATATTAAATTATAAAATTAATCAGGTGATTTCACCTATCGGCCAAATAAAATTATAAAAATTATTGTAATAAACTTATACTAAAAATAGTATAATAAATTTTATGTGTCTGTATAATAATTTGTACTAAAATCAGTACAGTCAACTCTCTTTATAGTCACACATTTGGGACAGTCCATATTTGGTGATTATTTTACAAGTGTTTTGTAAGTTTAGTGGCCACTACTTTCCGCACCCTCTATTGAAGGCTATGGAGGTAGGTCGTTCATTGCATCATCCTCACTAAGCCATGATGTAACCATCCCCGCCACCTTTTAACAGGGACAATTCAACACCACAACCGAAACGCAAGGACTTATCCCAGAGACCCGAAGGCCTTCGAATCTGCTGAACACCACCCTACTCGTCCTTTAATCCGTTGCATGATACTGTAATGGCTACTATTATAACCCCTCACCACTACTACTTTCACGGAGGACTTTCGTCAGATAACCTTCAAACATCTGGAAGCCCTTCCATACTATTAGGAAACAGGTCTCACTCAAAGGCCACTACAGCCCGCGATTACCCACCACCGATAGTACAGTTGTAATCCCCAGGTGGTATACTTATATTTGGTGATTATAAAGAGATGTGACTATATAAAAAATTTCTTATATTTGTATATCATAATTCCGGCCAAAAATTAACATAATTTTAGCCAGAATTATACTTAAAACTTTATTGTATCGTAACTTCGCCAATATTAATCGTAGAGAGATGATCTTACCGCCATTCGATTCGTCTTGATGAGACGGTTCTAATGGTATAAAATACGTCGAAATCCAATCACTAGATTAATTTCCGAAATTAAAAAAATATTAATGGTTTTTGTGTAATAACTTTGCCAATATTGATCCTAGAAAGACGATCTTACTACCATTCGATTCGTCTTGATGAGACGAATCTAATGGTATAAGATACATCAAAATCCAATCACTAGATCAATTTCCGAAATTAAAAAATATTAAATTGTTTTTAAGTAATAACTCCGTCAATATTGATCACAGAGCGATGAGCTTACTACCATTCGATTCATCTCAATGAGGCGATTCCAACGAGCTATAAATCGTCTTTTTACAATCACTAGGTACTGAGAAATCTAGCAAAATGTTAAATGGCGCAGTAAACGTAAATCAAGAAATATTATAATGCCGATGTTTAACATTTTGTTGAATAACTCGTCAGACAGTGATCGGAAAAGGATAAAACTAGGGTTGGTCACCCTATCTCGGTGGTTAGTCACTGAGACCCTCATTAAGCCTGAGTATGGTGAGGTCGCAGGTTCGATTCCTATGACCACGGAAATAAAAAGAATTTTACTGCGGACGCTACAACCAATAGCGTGAAGGTACAGGGATTAGTGTAGTTGGACTGCATCATGGTGAATTAGTGTGTACGGTTAGGCCGCACATTTCAACTAAGTGTCATGTGGTGCCTCTGCGTTCCTATAAGGCCGTTGGCATGGCGATGTGCGCAGTCGCATGCTGAGGTCGCTACTATACCTTCCCGGGGGACTTCCTGTCTGGGTGGTCACTCCACGATACCACTTGGGGTCAGTAATGGCTAGATGGTCGTCCTAGATGGTAAAGCTGAGGGTGCAATGTCTTAGTGGTAGTTAGACCTTCTGTTAGGTCTTAGGCCAACTAAGGTGTTCGTGCGCAGAACAGGTAGCGTGGTTATGGGGTTCGATTCCCCACTTCTTGGGTCCTGGTTGGTGATCCTGGTGGTTGATACCCACCATAAGGGGTGATCCTGGACAGAAGCCTGCTACTTCCTGTCCGATGGTCGGCTACATAAGTATACCACTTGGGGTAAAGAACTGTACTATCGGTGCTAGGTAATCGCGGGCTGTAGTGGCGCTTTGAGTGAGACCTCGTACCTAAAATGGTGGTATGGAAGGGTACTTAGATGGTTGATGTTACCTGTCAAAAGTCCTCCATGAAAGTAGGTGCTCTCTAAAGGTCGTAAAATAAATTGAGTACCAGTATCATGCAATGGATTAAGGATGAGTAGGCGGCGTGTCTCGCTTCAGATCAGCCTAAAATGGGCCGATGGGGGATGTCTTACTACATGGTGCTGTTACCTGAGGAATTAAGTCTCGGTTTAATGGTTGCCTATTGAAGATGATAGGACGCAGACCGAGATTAGTCTTATAAGAGGCAATGGGTGGTACGGCCGTAAACAATAGCAAAGGAAAAGGATAAAACTAGAGGGGTTGGTCACCCTATCTCAGTGGTTAGTCACTGAGACCCTCATTAAGCCTGAGTATGGTGAGGTCGCAGGTTCGATTCTCATGACCACGGAAATAAAAAGAATTTTACTGCGGACGCTACAACCAATAGCGTGAAGATACAGGGATTAGTGTAGTTGGACTGCATCATGGTGAATTAGTGTGTACGGTTAGGCCGCACATTTCTAGGGTCGTAGGTGTCCTTCTAACGTTTCCTATGAGGCCATTGGCATGTGCGCAGTCCTGTTCTTGAGTCGCTCCATATGCAGGGGGAGGGGGGCTTCCTGTCGGGTGGTCGGCTCACGATCACCGCATTGGGGTCGTAATGGCTAGATGGTTGTTCTAGATGGTAAAGCTGAGGGTGCAATGTCTTAGTGGTAGTTAGACCTTCTGTTAGGTCTTAGACCAACCAAGGTGTTCGTGCGCGGAACAAGTAGCATGGCTATGGGGTTCGATTCCCTACTCCTTGGGTAGTCCTGGTTGGTGATCCCTGGTGGTTGATACCCACCATAAGGGGTGATCCTGGACAGATGCCTGCTACTTCCTGTCCAAGTGGTCACTACAAAGTATACCACTTGGGGTAAACAACTGTACTATCGGTGCTGGGTAATAGCGGGCTGTAGTGGCCTTTGAGTGAGACTTAGTACCTAAAATGGTGGTATGGAAGGGTACTAGATGGTTGATGTTACCTGTCGAAAGTCCTCCATGAAAGTAGATGCTTTCTCTAAAGGTCGTAAAATAAATTTAGTATCAGTATCATGCAATGGGTATAGGATGAGTAGGCGGCGTGTACCTAGCTTCAGATCAGCCTAAAATGGCCCGATGGGGGATGTCTTCTATAGTGGTGCTGTTACCTGAGGAATTAAGTGCTCGGTTTAATGGTTGCCCATTGAAGATGATAGGACGCAGACCCGAGATTGAGTCGCCAGAGGCAATGGGTGGTCTGGCCGTAAACATTGCAAAGGAAAAGGATAAAACTAGGGTTGGTCACCCTATCTCGGTGGTTAGTCACTGAGACTCTCATTAAGCCTGAGTATGGTGAGGTCGCAGGTTCGATTCCCCCAGCTTAACCCCACGGAAATAAAAAGAATTTTACTGCGGACGCTACAACCAATAGCGTGAAGGTACGGGGATTAGTGTAGTTGGACTGTATCATGGTGAATTAGTGTGTACGGTTAGGCCGCGCATTTCAACTAAGGGTCGTGGTGTCCTTCAACGTTCCCTATGAGGCCATTGGTATGTGCGCAGTCCTGTCCTTGAGGTCACTACTATACCTTGGGGGGACTTCCTGTTCAGGTGGTCACTCCACGATACCACTTGGGGTCAGTAATGGCTAGATGGTTGTCCTAGATGGTAAAGCTGAGGGTGCAATGTCTTAGTGGTAGTTTGACCTTCTGTTAGGTCTTAGACCAACCAAGGTGTTCGTGCACAGAACAGGTAGCATGGTTATGGGGTTCGATTCCCCACTTCTTGGGTCCATGGTTGGTGATCCCGGTGGTTGATACCGACCATAAGGGGTGATCCTGGACAGAAGCCTGCTACTTCCTGTCCGAGTGGTCACTACAAAGTATACCACTTGGAGTAAACAACTGTACTATCGGTGCTAGGTAATCGTGGGCTGTAGTGGCCTTTGAGTGAGACTTAGTACCTAAAATGGTGATATGGAAGGGTACTAGATGGTTGATGTTACCTGTCGAAAGTCCTCCATGAAAGTAGATGCTCTCTAAAGGTCGTTAAATAAATTGAGTATCAGTATCATGCAATGGGTATAGGATGAGTAAGCGGCGTGTATCTAGCTTCAGATCAGCCTATAATGGCCCGATGGGGGATGTCTTCTATAGTGGTGCTGTTACCTGAGGAATTAAGTACTCGGTATAATGGTTGCCCATTGAAGATGATAGGACACAGACCCGAGATTAGTCTCATAAGAGGCAATGGGTGGTCTGGCCGTAAACATTAGCAAAGGAAAAGGATAAAACTACCACCATTCGATTCGTCTCAGTGAGACGATTCTAACAAGCTATGATACATCTTTGTACAAGTATTAGATGCCAAGTTATTTAATATATTCTTTATATAACTGTGATTATAAACGGTTCTTTTTAATATAAGATTTTTGAGGATAGGTGTGATAGTGACTATAGATAGATTGTGACTATATAGGATAGATTTTAATAATAAAGTGTTTTGAACATTCAACTGGTGTGACTATATAGTAGAATGTGACTATAACGGGAGTGACTATAGAGGGAGTTGACTGTATAATAAATTTTGTCTATGTAATAAATTTGTATTAAAATAGTATAATAAATTTTATATGTTTATGTAATAAACTTTATACTTTATTTATTTATTTATTTTAAGGTAAGCCAGGAGGATATCATTGAAAATTTTAAATCAACAAGAGTTGTATAGAATACACAATAATAAACTTCGCCCAAAAAAATCAGACCCTGACTAGAATTTTAAAAAAAAAACTATTTTACAACGCTACCATTATAGAATAGGAACAAGAAAAGAGCATCCTAACGAAAGGTAATCCACCCTAAAATGCTAAAAACAAATTAGAACTAATCTACTGAAAGATTAAACTAACTTACGCAGCAGGGATAAAATTTCTGCTAAAACCTCCTTGTTATCCTTGTTACGATCCATGTTCTTCAAGAGATTCTTTGTCTTTTTCTGAACATTCAGAGTCATCAACCAATTATTATTTTGTTAGGTACTTTTTGAAGACGTAACTTTATCCTTCTTCTTAAGCTGATTACTATCTGAGACTTTACCTACTTTAGGTTTTTTTTTGTCCAAAGTATTTTTAGCCTTTGGTTTCAAAAGTGCTTTCTTCTTTAAGGTAGGAATAGAGTGTCAACACCATTTCAACTCTTTACCATCAGGTACAAAAAACTGTGGCGTATCTAAGGCCCTTAGTGTGGTCTCCCAATTCTCAAAATAGGCTACAAGTTTTCTCCTTCTTTTGCTTGTTTGAATAATTTTAAATGAGCTAGCACCGCACTTCATTCACATGATTTATGGTCCATCCACAAGGTAGCCATCATCATATCCTCTGGAATGTCATGAATAACAGCTTGGAACTTTTCACGTTGTTTTCTTTCTCGTAAAGTCCAACTTGCGGGGAACCATTTAACAGGTATACCTCCCAGGTCTGTCATCCAATATTTCTTAAACTGGGAAACGGCAAAGGAGGAAAGTGCTATTTTGACTTGAAGAGTCTGATACTTATGTTGCCGTTTAACAGAACATTTAATAACGTTCCCCTAAAATTTTAACTCTGCTATAATTTTCTGCAAGTCCCAGGTATATGGGATATCGTAAACTATTATGTCTCGAATTCGCTCTTTGCTCTCTAGCAATTGTCAAAATTGATGCTATTAGGTACGTATCGGGTACCTAATATATGTATAATATATGTGATATATGTGTATGATATTTAACAATACTACACATATCGGGTACCTGATATGTGTAGTATAAATGTAGAAAAATGGTGACACATCCTACAAATATCATATACACATCATATACATATCGGGTAGTCAAATATCAGTGACATATCTTATAGATATTATACATTTAATACACATATATTGGGTAGTAAAATATCAGTGATATATATTATAGATATCATACATTTAACACACATATATCGGGTAGTAAAATATTGGTAATATATATATAGATATTGTATATTTATATCATGTCGGATAGTAGCTATATACTATATTTTTATTGTATACGTTTTACAATTTCATATTAAAACTAATAGATTTATATTTCTTTTTTTTTTAAAATTCAGACTAAATAAAATTCAATTTTATTAAAATTTATAAATTTTATTTACATAAAAGCAATAATACAAATCTTACTCTATCTGCTATGTAAATATCAAATAAAGTTGAACGTAATTATACTATGTAATATGAAAAGTTCTACTGAAAGTAGCAATAATAATAAAATTACCTTTTTACTTGCTTTTGTTATATCTGTTTATTATTTAAAAGAAATATTAGCGAAAATATTAGTAAGTGTATTAATTAATAAGAGAAAAAAGGAAATGTTAATAAAAACGTTAGTGGTAAATATAGAAAATATTAGTAAAATGTTAGTAGGAAAAAAGAAAAGTTAGTAAAATAGAAAATATTAATAGGAGAACATTAATAAAAACGTTAGTAGTATTTAATATTAATAGAAAATGTTAGTAATAGAAAACATTAGTGGGAGAAAAGAAAAAAATATTAGAACATCAATAGAAAATATATATATAAAAAGAAAAAAACAAGTATAATGAAAATATACCTTTATGTTTATTTCTAAATATAAAAATAAAAAAAAAATATTAATAATATTATTTCATAATAATTAAGTAAAGAGTTTGTTTAGTTTGTTTTAAATAATAAAAAGTTTAAGAGAAAAGTTTTTACGGAAAGAAAAAAAAAATAAACAAAGTGCGAAATATAAACACTTAAATCATGTGAACAATCGCCTGATTACAATAACAAATTCTGATTGGCCCATAGATTTTATGTCAATCTGGATTATTATAATTAATAAAAATGCATTTAACATTCATGCAAATTTTGTACGATACTACTCACTATGCTAGAATTACACTGCAAGTTAAACTCTTTATCGCTTTAAATAATACAAAACCCTACTTATATACCATTACACCCATCCACTAACCATTTAATCTAGGTTTTTTATTAATTTAAAACCCATAATAATGCATAAGATATAATTCTTTATAATTCAGTTAACAATTAATAATTTTATGATGGAAAAGAAATGAATATGTGAAAAAGGGATAAAGTGAATGAAAGTGAATTAAAAGGACAATGTGAAAAATGAAATTGGAGTGAAAGGATGATGAAAATGAAATAGAAGTGAAGAGATGATGAAAAATGAAATAGGAAATGACGAAAAACAAAATGGGAGTGAAATGGAATGATGTAAAACAAAATGGAATGATGGAAAATAAAATGGAATTGAAGGAGATAATGAAAAAATAAAATGGGAGTGAAATGGGATGATGAAAACAAAATGGAAAAGAAATGAAATAATGTAAAACAAAATGAAACAATATAAAGCGAATTGAGATGATAAAAAATGAAGTGGAATGTTGCAAAATGATATGGAGGGATGAAAAACGATATGGAGTGATATAGAGTGATAAAAAACAATATGGAGCGATATGTAATGATGAAAAATGATATGGAGCGATATGGAGTTATGAAAAATGATGTGGAGCGATATGGAGTGATGAAAAACAATATGGAGCAATATGGAGTGATGAAAAATGATGTGGAGCAATATGGAATGATGAAAAACGATATGGAGTAATATGGAGTAATGAAAAATGATGTGAAGTGATATGGAGTAATGAAAAATGATATGGAGTGATGTGAAGTGATGAAAACGATATGGAGCGATGTGAAGTGATAAAAAATGATATGGAGCTATGTGGAGTGATGAAAAATGATATGGAGCGATATGGAGTAATGAAAAATGATATGGAGCGATATGGAGTAATGAAAAATGATATGGAGCCATGTGGAGTGATGAAAATGATATGGAGCGATGTGGAGTGATAAAAAATGATATGGAGCGATGTGGAGTGATGAAAAATGATATGGAAGCAAAAGGGACGATGATAAATGAAAAGGATAATTAAAAACAAAATAAGAACAAAGGGAATCATGAGAAAAATAAAATGGAGGCGAAGGGAATAATGAAATAATAAAAACAAAAAAAGCGAAAAAAATAATAGAAAATAAATGAAAAGAGAGTGAAATGGATATAGAAAATGAAAAGGGAATAAAGTGGATGATAGAAAATAAAAGAAACTGTTAGTATCATTTTCAATAAAGAAAACAATAAAATAGCAAAATACTAGTAATAAAAGTGAGTCTTACGCTTAAACTCTTTGAAGTTATTTGAAATTGTTGTTTTCTGAAAAACAAGTTAACAAGTTAGCATAAAAGAAAAAGAACATTAAACTAGCGAAGTAATAAGTAAATAAAAAATCTTACCTTAAGAAATTCCAGAAAAAGCTAGTCATTTTGGAAATAATACTACAAGAAAGCAAAAAACAAAATGTGCTATGCATTTGTGTAATATGAAATCATCTGGTGAATTTCACTGGGATAAATTTAAAAATTTTGATCAAAGTGAAATTCACCGGAGGTGAATGTAAAATTAATCTGTTAGAGAGTTTCGCCAACGCGAAACTAGGTTCGGTAAGCAACTGAAATCGACACTGCTATATTTGGTTTATCATCATATAAAAAAAAATTCATTTTTTTTTATATTTTCTTTTATTTTTTTTTTGTAGGTCAGACTCTTATTTTTTGTAGAACGTCAGACCCTTGGAGACTAGGACGAACCGTACCTATACAATAAAGGTAATGTGGGAGAAGGAGCTGGGGTTACTATTTTGTAATTAAGAAACGTTTTTAACGTTTCTTTCTTTTTTTTGTAAAACTAGGACGCCGGACTCTTGAAAATAAACCCAGACTTGGATAATGTAAGGAATAGGGAATGGGGAATTTTTTCTTTAATATTAAAGAAACGTACTAACGTTTCTTTCTTTATTTTTTTTTGTAGGACTAGGACGCCAGATTCTTGAAAACGAACCTGGACTTGGATAACGTAAGGAATAGCAGGGAATGGAAAATTTTTTCTTTAATATTAAAGAAACTTAGAAACGTACTAATGTTTCTTTCTTTATTTTTTTTGTAGGACTAGGACGCCAGACTCTTAAAAATGAACCCGGACTTGGATAATGTAAGGAATAGGGAATGGGGAATTTTTTCTTTAATATTAACGAAACGTACTAACGTTTCTTTCTTTATTTTTTTTGTAGGATTAGAACACCGGACTCTTGGAAACAAATTGAACCCGGACTTTGAATGTAAGGAATAGGAAATGGGAATTTTTTCTTTAATATTAAAGAAACGTACTAACGTTTCTTTCTTTATTTTTTTTGTAGGATTAGGACGCCGGACTCTTGGAAACAAATTGAACCTGGACTTTGAATGTAAGGAATGAGGGAAGGGAAGAGGGGTGTTTTGTAATTATGAAACATTTTTAACGCTTCTTTCCTTTTTCTTTTGTAGGACGCCGGACTCTTACGAATCTGAACTTATGCAGCAAAGCTACTGGGAGAAGGGGAATTCTTTTGATATTAAAGATGGAAACGTACTAATGTTTCTTTTTTTTGATCTTTGTAGGTTTTGGCTTCCTGGAATGACACTTTGAATGGGCAAACATTTCTTTAAGGGTGGCGTTTGAAATTGACTTTGAGAAATGTTTTAACGTTTCTTTTTTTTTTTCTATTAAGTTTTAATAGTTGTTTATTGGAATCAAACCAACTGGAACATTGTTCCAAACCATTAACAACAAATTAATGTAAAATAATAAATGTATTCAAAAATAAAATGTATTTAAAATAAATATAAATAATTTCATAAATTGTATACATAAATAACATACTATTGGAGTTTTTTTTCATGTAAAAATTTCAGGTTACCTGATTACCCGAAGTGATCTGAATTAACCTGAATATTTTCGGGTCAGACGGGTCAGGTCAGGTCAGAATAGGTTACCTGACCTGTTCCGACCCGTTCAGAGTTCTCGCTCACTCCAAGGAGTCCGGCAACCTAAAAAAACAAGAGAAAGAAACGTTAGTAACGTTTCTTTAATATTAAAATAATCACCTTTCCAACTTACATTCCAAAGCCCGGGTTCATTTAAAGGATATAGAATTTTTTTTATTAAAAATAAATTGATCGACCGGTATGACGGTTAATCAAATTTAGATTATCAAATTCTAATAGAATATCGATGTTGATATATCAAAATGTATCATACAAATATTAGTACCCGATATATATTAGAAATATATCGGTGACATATTGGGCAATATATATCTGATTATATAGGTACCTAAAATACCAGTGTATATCGGTGACATATTGGGTACCCAATGTGTACCCGATATATGTAAATACCCGATATATATCTGATTAGTCACCGATATATAGGTACCCGTAAGGTTGCTTGTCTAAACCTCTTCAAAATCCTACGATTAGTTTCATCAAAATTTTACTATAGATTTATTATAGTTTTGGCAAAGTTTCGGCAGTTTTGGCATTTATAATAAGTTTTGGCAGTTTCACCTTTCTCCAAAGTTTCGCCAGTTTTTTAATATAACTTTAATATAGTTTCGGCAGAATTTCGCTTTTCGGCGAAACGCCATCTTGCCTAACCCCTAGGTTTCGGCAAGCAACCTTAGGTACCCGATATATACCCGATAGCATAGATTTTGACCAGTGTCTCCAACAGCTTCGTATCCTGTCAGTATTTGTGTAGCCTCAGGTATGGATGATTTCTTTTCCTTTTGGGATCAGGTTTTGCCGTTGTTGATTAGTTCTTGACTTGTTTATCATCTGTAACACACGCCTTTTATTTATCTTTCTTCTAGGAATTTTTGGGTGTCACAGATTGATCAACAGGAGTCATTTCCACATCTGGCAGTATTGGAGGCGTATCAACTACTGGATTTGATAATTTTTTCCTTAATTCGTCAAGCTGACGATGAAATTCCACTGCAGCAGGATCATCTTCAGATGTACTATCCATATCATCAGATACATCGTCACCCAAATTGCCAAATTTGAGAAAGAAATAGGCCATAAAATTTTCCCATGACTTGGACGAAACATGTAATGCTATAGAAAATATTAGCGAAAAGGTGGTGGGTTGTATATTTGTAGCTTAAGCTTGTGCAGTGAAGTTCGCAAGGTTGGCCGTTTTGCCAAACCTCTCTATCAATAACTGTGCTTTATCTACAGTCTTTGAAGAGTTTTTGTTAAATAGGTCTTTGAGGAAACCATCCTCAATATGAGAACCTAAGTTGTGTGAAATAGTTTGATAAAAAATATCGTTAAAGTTTGAAACGAAGTTTACAGCTTCTTCGTATCGTTCTATTCTACTCATTTTCTTATTCATTTTTATTATTTTTAAAAGTGTAATAAAATTTAATAAAGGGGAATATTTTTAAAAAAATTATTACGCAGAAATTTTCGTAAAAAAAGAATTTCGGGAAAGAGTTTTGTCTATTACCATTTTTGTAATAAACTTTATACTAAAAATAATAGAAAAAATTTATTCATCGCACGTGTGATGTCATCGCTACCCTATCACGTGACTTGTGATTAATTTATTTGTTTATTTATTTATCATAGCATCTCCTTTTTTTATTTACGTTCTTTTAAACTTTGATATTTAACGCTGTAGTAAGTTTTTTTTTTGACTTTATTTATTTCGTTAATTTCTTTTATTTCTTACTAATTAACCATTTTCTTTTGTTTCTTTTATAGATTTTTAAGTTTTTGGCGTTCTAATAAATGGTAAGTTTAGGTTTTTCAGTCAGTTTTGGATTTTATTTTTTTCTTTTTGTAGTAATTAATAAATGTTCTCTTTTTTGCTTGGGTTTATTATTGGTTTCTTCTCCTTTTCTCCTTTTGGTCACTTTTTTTTTTCGGTTGGATTTCCTCTTAGGTTTCTTTGGTTTCCTTTTGGTTTTCATTTCGGGTTCTTATCATTTTGGTCATCACTTCTTTCTTTTGGTTGGATTTTTCTTTACGTTTGGATTTTGATTTATTTATTTTAATTTGGGCTTTATTTATTTTCACATCATTATTCGTTATTCCCCCATTTCTTTATTTTTCTTTCATTCCCTTTCCTTTCTTTTGTTTCTTTTTTCTCTTTTCTTTTTTTTTACTTCTTTAATTCCTTTTGCTTTTCTTTTATTCCTTTAATCTTTATTTATATTTCTTTAATCTTCTTTTTCCTTATTTTTGTTTCTTTGATCTTTTTTTTCGTTCCTTTGATATTTTTTCGTTTCTTTGATCTTTTTTTCGTTTCTTTGATCTTTTTTTCGTTTCTTTGATCTTTTTTTCGTTCCTTTGATCTTTTTTTCGTTCCTTTGATTTTTTTTTTCGTTCCTTTGATCTTTTTTTCGTTCCTTTGATCTTTTTTTTCATTCCTATGATCTTTTTTTCGTTCCTTTGATCTTTTTTTTGTTCTTTTGATCTTTTTTTTCGTTCCTATGATCTTTTTTTCTTTCTTTTGATCTTTTTTTCGTTCCTATGATCTTTATTTCGTCTCTCTGATCTTTATTTTGTTCCTTTTCAATCTTTATTTCATTCTTTTGATTATTCTTTTGTTTCTTTGATTTCCCTTTCCTTTATCTTCACCTCTTTCATTTCCTTTTTATTTCTTTTTATTTCTTTTTATCCCTTTACATTTCTTTTATTTTTTTATCCTCTTTGCGGTTCTTTTTCATTTCTCTTTATTCCCATTTCTTTATTGTCCTTTTTTTATTCCTTTTATTCCTTTTATTTCCACTTCTTTTGCCTTTTTTTGTATCATTTATTAGCTTTAATATCATATATTGAATTTATAAATAAAAAGCTTGAAAATTGAAACACGTTTTACAAAAAAAAAGATTATCTAAACAAATAATGATTAGCCAATAAAATTTAATTAATTACGTGATAAGAGTAGCGATGACATTGTATGTGCGATGAATAAATTCTCTCAAAATAATATATATTAATAAATTTTACGAAATTATAAATTTTACCTTATAATTACAAATTACATTTTAAAATTCTGTTTAATTTACCATATATTTAACAGTTATATAAAAAAAACTTACCACAAAATTACATTTACTTTTTTTAATTTATAAAGAATTTTACCTTGTAAATTCAACCAGTTTTTTTAATTATTTTATGTAATTTTTACCTTAGACTTGTAGGTAACCTTTATTAAAAGTAAGTAGGTTCTGTTCAAGTAGACTTCTAATAAATGGAAAAACCAAGATTTATAAGATGAATTTTGGTTTATTTTATTATTATTATGAACAGTTACTAATTATTCTTTTCTTTTTTTTTTATATAGATTTAATGTTTCAAATGGACTTCTAAAGAATCTGCTTATTTATAAGATAAGTCACCTTCAAGCTTAAAGTAAAAATTATATAAAAAGTTCTTTACAGATCTTACTATAAAGGAAATTTCATGTTACATTATTATGATTTTTTAATTAACCAATAGAATTTAAGAAAAAAATAAAAAAAAAAGGTAAAAATCATTAGTAAAGGTCTAATTTTCTACAGTAATCTTTATTATAAGTAAGTGAGATTTGCTTTTAAAGAACAGTAAAAAACCAAAATTTCATAAGTAGAATCTTAGTTTTTTTTTACTTTTTTTTAATATTATAGGACAGTTACTAACTGTTCTTTTTTTTTGTAGTTTCGGTGAGTTTCCAAAAAATTAAAATTTGTAAGTATATATGAATACATAAATTATGTGATTGTAGAATTATAGATTAGCAATATTTATTTGTAATTTAGATAAATATTATTAAATAATAATAATAATATAGCTACAAAATTTTTAATAAAATTAAAATAAATTCAGAAATAAATAGATGTTAATTAAACTATAATTTGATTTAAGTTTTAATATTGAATATTGGTCAAATATTGGTCAAATAATTAGTCTAAATTTGAAATAATTAGAACCTAAACTATGCCAAAAATATTGACCTCAATTTGATACAGATCTGACTACTATTCGACCTATATTTGATCAGATTGAATTGTCCTATTTTGACTAATATATATTTCTACTTAATAAATATAACTTAATATTATCTATATAATAAAGTAATTTTTCTGTTCATATTTCTTTTATAACTAATGAGTAATATGCCAGGCTGTCTTCTGTTAAAATAAAGTCTAGAAAATAAAACTAAAAAAACTATCTCAAATATATAAAATAAAATAAACTATTCATCTTCAAGAACTAAATAAAAGTATATTATTTTTAAAAAAAAATAGATTTATTAGTGAAACTAATATTTGTATGATATATTAATAATTATATTGATACAGTTATAAATACAATATAGAAAAAAAATTTTTGTTACAAAACTTTGTATTACAATAAATTTACTGATTAATAATTCAAATTTATTATATATACAATTTTAGCCAATAAATTTATTTTTAGATAATCATATGAAATTAAACCAATAAACAGATATTTAACCATATTGCATATTTTGCAGGCCATAGTATTTCTCTATGAATAGTACTCTACAAAAAAGAACTCACATTTTCTACCGATTTTATTATTTAAAATAATTTAATAAATATCTAGATATTATGCATAATAAATAAAGCTCCGCATGAGCTGAGCTGAACTGAGCCATGATTAAATTGGCTCAGTGGCTCGTAGCCAGCTTGAAAAGAAAGCTAGAATGTAATAGGCTCGGTTCAAAAAGCTCAAGCGTAATAAAGAACTCACTCAAAAAGCTTGAGTTCTTTGTAAGTTATCATACAAAAAATGTCGCAAAACGTTTTTGTATTATAATATATTAAAAAGACATTTCGCAACATTTTTTTTTGATATTCTAATAAAAAATGGTGCGAAACGTTTTTTCGTAATAATATATTTAAGAAAAAAACGGTTTGCAATGTTTTTTTTCAATATTTTAATAAAAAATATTGCGAAAACGTTTTTTCAAAATATTATATTTAAAAAAAACTTTTCGCAACGTTTTTTTCAATATTTTTAATAAAAAACGTTGCGAAAACGTTTTTTATTAATAATATATTTAAAAAAAAATGTTGCGAAAACGTTTTTTATTAATAATATATTTAAAAAAAAATGTTTTGCAACATTTTTTTTTCAATATTTTAATGAAAATGTTGTGAAATGTTTTTTTCAAAGTATTATATTAAAAAAACGTTTCGCAATGTTTTTTTTCAATATTTTAATTAAAAAACGGTGCGAAACGTTTTTTTGTAATAATATATTTAAGAAAAAAATGGTTTGCAACGTTTTTTTTTTATATTTTAATAAAAAACGTTGCGAAAATGTTTTTTCAAAATATTATATTTAAAAAAAACGTTTTGCAACATTTTTCGATATTTTTAATAAAAAAATGTTGCGAAAACGTTTTTTTATTAATAATATATTTAAAAAAAATGTTTCACAACATTTTTTTTCAATGTTTTAATAAAAACGTTGCGAAAACATTTTTTCAAAGTATTATGTTAGAAAAAAACATTTCGCAACATTTTTTTTCAATGTTTTAATTAAAAAATGGCGCGAAACATTTTTTCGTAATAATATATTTAAGATAAAAATGTTTCGCACCATTTTTTTTTGATATTTTAATAAAAAATGTTGCAAAAACATTTTTTCAAAATATTATATTTAAAAAAAACGTTTCGCAACGTTTTTTTCAATGTTTTAATAAAAACGTTGCGAAAATGTTTTTTTCAAAGTATTATGTTAGAAAAAATGATTCGCAACATTTATTTTTGATGTTTTAATTAAAAAACGTTGCGAAAACGTTTTTTTCAAATATTATATTAAAAAAAACAAGGACCCCGGATATCTAATATAAAGGTCATAATGGACTTTTGGCCAAAAACACCCCTTTTTGCTGAAATTCAAAAAATCGTTTTTTGTAAATATCTCAGCATCCAGTAATTCAATTTTAATGAACTTTTTTTATTTTGTAGCCCTCATTTAGCTCTACAATTTAAAAAAAAGTTCATCAAATTGACCGCTGATGCCGAGATATTTACAAAAAAGCTTTTTATTTTTCAATGGGCCAATCTGCCGAAAGTGTGACTTATGACCTGTTTTGGAGATATCCAGGGTCCTAAAAAACATTTCGCAACATTTTTTTTTGATGTTTTAATTAAAAAACGTTGCGAAAATGTTTTTCTTAATAATATATTTAAAAAAAACGTTTCGCAACGTTTTTTTTCAATGTTTTAATAAAATACATTGCGAAACGTTTTTCTGAAGATAAAGCTTGAGCATAGCTTAGCTCGAGCCAGGTTTTTAATGGCTTGGCTCGGCTCACTTTAGCTCGAGCCAAAATTTTTTATGGCATCGATCATTCAACTCGAGCCAGAATTTTTTTTCAAGTCTAAGCTGAAACCAGACTGGCGGTTCAGCTGAGCTTCATCATGCGGAGCTTTAATAATAAATACCCAATTATTATATAGGTTTTATACATATTTACTAATAATAAAAACTCATGCCATGGTAAGGGGTATAAGGTCAAAACCTCTGAAATCTGTATTATACCTGGGTACTGTAATTCCTATTATATGGTACTTTCCAGTAAAATTAAAAGTCATAAAGTCATTATCAAAATATTATGTTATAAGTAAAATCAATTACATTAGTTATAAATAAAGCTCTGAACGGTTTGGAATAGCTGTTGATCTAGTAATCGTACAAAGTCAAACCATATATCATTAGATTCGTCTTGACAAGACGCGTTGAATGGTGGTAAGATCATGTCTTTAGCATCGATAGATCACAAGTTAACCCACACTAAATGATTTATCAATAATTGGAATTAGCAATCCATCTATTGGTGCTAGAGCCATGATCTTAGCACCATTCGGACAGTGGTTACCAATCGAGACGAATCTAATGAATATAAATTTGTTTGTGTATGATCACTGGATGGTGAATAATGTCAAGTTTTGCATTTTTTTAAAATTTTTGAGCGTTAAAAATTAAAAATTTTGATACATGAATTTATTTGTCATCCAATAGTCGTATAAATGTGAATTTAGGGATGGGGTCAGTTCGATTACGTAATTTTAAGCGGTTTTTGGAACTGATCAAAATCTCGTGAGTTTCGAACTTATATGAGCCAAAAATCTTATTGGGAATAGAGAAACACTAATATTTTTACAATAAATAAAAAAAAAGAAAATTTATAAGTCAAAACAATTTTTAATAGCTTTTAAAAATTGAACCGAACCGGTTCTGAACTAGTTCTAAAAACTGATTCAAAATATGATCAACATCAAAATTATGATGATCATGAACCAACTATTGATTGTTAACCAATCAAAATTTTTTTAATTCATAATCAATATATGTTCGACTCGTGTCTTTAATTTGACACATGTAGCTCATATTTTTCTTAATGGGAACTGACGTGGAACCGACGGCGAACCGAAATGGAACCGAACGAACTGTCCCCATCCCTATGTGAATTAGGACTTATTGGATTCGTCTCGATAAGACAAGTCAAATGGTGCTAAGATCATGTCTCTAGCATCGATAGATCACATGTTAATCCACACTAAATGATTTATAAAAAATTGGCATTAGCAAGCTATCTATCGATACTAGAGACGTGATCTTACTACCATTCGACTCATCTCATCAAGACGAATCCAATGAGTCCTAATTCACATTTATACGACCATTGGATGATGAATAAATTCATGTATCAGAATTTTTAATTTTTAATGCTCGAAAATTTTTAAAAAAAATGCAAAACTTGACATTATTCGCCATCCAGTGATCGTACACATACGAATTTATATTCATTGGATTTGTCTTACTGAGACGCATTGAATGGTGCTGAGATCATATCTCTAGCACTGATAAATGGCTTGCTAATTCCAATTATTGATAAATCATTAGCGTGAGTTAACTTGTGATTTATCAATGCTTAATACCACCATTCGACGCATCTCGTCAAGACGAATCTAATGATATATGGCTCGACTTTGTATGATCACTAGATCGACAGCTATTCAATTTTTTGCATTTTTATAAAAATCAGATTAAACCAAACCAAACTGCCGGTTTTTCGGTTCAGTTCTTACAGATTTCAGCTCTAATCCGAACTGTCTATAATCCAGACCAAACTGACCCATTCAGAGCTTTAGTCATAAATCATAATTGTTAAATTCTGCTGGTAATAAATATAATTATAAATAAATTTAATATTAATTTTTAATAAATAATTGTATATAATAAGATTCTGATATTCTAATTGGAAAATTGCTAAAATCCACCAGTAATAATGGTTACCATATTAGTATTATAATGTATTTTAAAAATCTAATAAAATACTGGCCAGCATTACAATATATAATTTTACTATCAGTAACCATTACCACCAGTAATATTTAGCAATATCCTTCTAATTAAAGGTAAGATAATTACAGATGTTTAATTGAAAAAATATATAAATTTTTAAGATTTTTATATAAATTCCAATATATTATTATATAAAATCTAACTATACAGTAATACATATAAATTTATAATTGGTTAACTGTATTGAAAAATAATATTACAAGTTTTTTTTAGTAATTACAAATAAAATAAAATAAAAATAAATAAATTAAATAAAAATTACAACTATCCATTTATTATTAAATCTTGTTACTGAATCTCTCTTATTATAGTTTTATTTTTTCTTTGATGTATTACCATTAACATTACTAGTTGAAGAACTTGTAGAAGAGAAAGAAGACAAATCATTAGGTAATACTTTGTTTCTTTTCTTACTTAACAATTGAGATTCTTTAGTAGTAAAATTCCCAGCAAACTTTTTAGCAATTTTAATACTATCACTATCACTTATTATACTAATATTATCTAACATCCAAGTCATTGTAGTCATGTCCTTATGTTGAGTAGCTATAGCTAATGCATTCATACCTTCATTGTTAATGGCTTTAACATCTACACCATGTTTAACAATTAATTCTAACACTGTAGTTGGCCATTTATTTCTTACTGCTTGTAATAAAGATGTTTTTGCATCAAATTCTCCCCAATCTTTTATGTTAACAGGCATATTTGGATCCGCGCCATTGTCTAATAATGTTTGTATAATTGGAGTTCTTTGTGCATGTAAAAACTTTTCACCAAGAAAATATGATAAAACCGTCATTCCATCTTCATCTTTTGCATTAATATTACATCCCACTTCTTTCAGAAATTTAATTGCATGAAAATATACCTTGTGATATTTATTAAGTTTATCATCGGAGTAAGTGATTTTGTTACTAAGTACTTTATTAAAGAATAATAAATGAAATGCTGTTTGTCCTTTTTTTTTTGTTGTAACTTCAAAACTTGCTCCATATTCTTTAAGACATTGAAACATAATATTTAGATACTTTCTTCCGCAGTATCTTGCTGCAATTAATACCAGCTTATCTGACATATCAACAAACTTATAATTTCCGTCAACTCTTCTGTCATGACATAAATGCCATCTTAATCCTACAACATCTCCCATACCGGCATGGTATCCTGCATGACATTCACCTGGCATTTCATAACCACGTGTGGTTTGGAATTCCTCAACGTACTTTGTCATTATATCTGCACATGTGCATTTATATGGATTTTGTGATGGATGAACCACCTAATTATAAAGAAAAAATAAGTAAATTACTTGTTGAAACAACAATTAAAATATAATAAACTCACCGGACGTTGAGGGGGATGATGAGGATATGAATCTATTATAAGTAACAAGCCGTTAGATATAATTAAATGATATAAATTAAATTGTTTTATAAAATACATACTATTAAATGGTTGTGAAGGAGGTTGATTTGGGATATAAGTATTAGATTTTGGATTCTGTCCAGGAAAATTTTGTTGAGGTGAATACTGCTGTTGTCGCATTGTATTATTTCTTTGTAGTCCTGGTTGATTTTGTATTCCAGGATGATATTGATTAGAATGATGCTGAAGGACTTGATTTTGCACACTAGGAATACTATGCAAAGTGTGATTCTGCTGTTGTGCCATTGGATTGGATTGCACGTTATTATTATAATTTTGTGGTCGTAGTTGAGGAGGTTGCTGTTGATAAGGTTGCTGTTGAGGCGGTTGATATGGTCGTGGTTGAGGAGGTTGCTGTTGGTAGGGCTGAGGTTGAGGAGGTTGCTGTTGATAAGGCTGCTGTTGAGGCGGTTGATATGGTCTTGGTTGAAGAGGTTGCTGTTGGTAGGGCTGCGGTTGAGAAGGATAAGGTTGTGGTTGTGGTTGTGGTTGCTGATAGGGTTGAGGTTGAGGTTGAGGTTGAGGTTGAGGTTGCTGATAGGGTTGTGGTTGAGGGGGTTGTTGCTGATAGGGTTGTGGTTGAGGTGGTTGCTGTTGATATGGCTGTGGTTGAGACTGTTGCTGCTGATAGGGTTTCTGTTGATAGGATTGTGGTTGAGGAGGTTGATATGATCGTGGTTGAGGCTGTTGATAGAGTTGAGGTTGAAGTGGCTGTTGATATGGTCGTGGTTGTGATAATTGTTGTTGCGCTGGTGTATGACTTCCTTGGAATCCTTGTGAATTATTATTAATTGCGTTAGACGACAATGCAAAGTTTTG
The DNA here is from genome assembly GCF_026210795.1 of Rhizophagus irregularis. Classification (NCBI taxonomy): domain Eukaryota; kingdom Fungi; phylum Glomeromycota; class Glomeromycetes; order Glomerales; family Glomeraceae; genus Rhizophagus; species Rhizophagus irregularis. The sequence goes on along the minus strand of NC_089444.1, from coordinate 1,820,157 downwards.
TGGGAACTGATTAGATTGAGGTTGATTCGTAGGATTTGGCTTATTATCAATTCGCGGAGTATAACTTATAGTGTTATTCCTTTGAAAACCTGCCGAATTTTGTGTAAAATTTTGGGGAAGTTGATTAGATGGTGGCTCGTTATTTACGTGAGGGAATTTTTGTTTTTGTTCCACTCGATCTACTGTTGACATATTTGTATAATTTTGCTTAGAAACTTGTGGGACCTGAGACTGTGGAATCGGAATAGAGTTGTTTTGAGAGCTGTAGTTAACGTTTACGATATTATTTCTTTGATCGACTACATTATTAAATGGTAAAGTGGACTGATTTTGTGAATTTAAATTCGGAATTGGAGCTGTATTATTTGTTGACAGATAATTAGTACGTAAAGTACTAGCTGTGTTTGATCTATGTGGATTCATCGAACTAGCAACTCCGAAAGGTATGTTTACTATTGTTGGGTTTTGTTTATGCAGATCCGCTACACTATCTTGTTTGGTGGAAATTTCATTTGAATTTGGAGGACTCATTAATTGTCCCGTGTTATTATTATTAATTGGCTGAATATAATTATCTCGTAATGTAGCTCTCTTATTCGGATTCATTGACTCAGCTACTCCAAACGGTATTGTTGATTGTTGTACATTTGAATTTTGCGCACCGGAATTTGCTGCGAAATTATTATTTGAGCCAAACTCGCTAACAGGCGAACTTACAAAATTATTGTCTTTACCTTGTGAATTTATGGACAATCCGGCCAAACTAAGATTCTCTATATCGCAGTTTGATTGTAATCTTTCAAGATCTTCTCGTACTTTATTTATTGTGGAACGTTTGTTAGGATCACTATCCCAAGCCATCTGATAAATTGCTACATAAGCAGGTGGTGAACCTTCAATTGGAGCCTCTCTTCTACCTTGAACAACTTCGCGAGCTATATCTAAAATAGCCATATTGTTAAAAGGTGGTTTCCCGCTTGATATTTCCCACAATAAAACGCCTAAACTATATATATCCGACGCCTTGTCCCTTTTATATGTCGAATCTATAAAACATTGTGGTTCGATATAACCAACCATCCCTCCTACAACAGAATGTTCATTATTGTCTAATGATTTTGATAATCCAAAGTCTGTGATCATCATTTTTCCATCATGCACTAATATATTTTTTGAGTGCTATAAGAGAAAAAAGATAAGAATTAATTCTAGACTTTTTATCCAAAGCTAAGTATATAATTTCCATCACTTACTAAATCTCTGTGTACTATGTTACGCTCATGAATGCACTTTAGGCCACTAGCTATTTGACTTGCCATATTTATTCTTGTTTCCCAATTAAGGAATTCGTGATGTTTATTTAAGAAATCTCGAAGGTTTCCTCCGTTAGCATATTGCAACACCATAAAATATCTGTGTGTTGTTGGATCTATTTAAAAAAAATGTGTATAAATAAAATATATAAAAAATAGTGATTTAAATATTTTAATATATTACCTTCACTTACACCATAAAACCTTATTACGTTGTCATGAAAATCAACGGAACGGATTAATTTAAGCTATAAATCCGACGTAGATTATAATAAAATTCTGGTCGAAATTGCCAAATAAATAAATAAATAAATAAATATTACCTCTTTAACAAACTCTTCAAAAGAACCTTCTGTTCCCATAACGGGATTGTTATAAAGGCTTTTTAATGCAACGGTTTTTTCAGCACTTTTCCAATAAGCGCGAGAAACTTCACCAAAAGCTCCTCTTGCCACAATTTCAGCTTGATCAAAAGTAGCGAAAGGAATACTAATGATATGACCAGCTACAATAGCGGCATGTAGCCATTTTCTTTGGTTTTCCGAATGCTCGACCATTATTTATTTGAAAAGGAAGAGAAAATTTGGCAATGGATAAAAAAAAACTGCGTTAACAGTCAAGCAAAATGTGGGGTTATTTAAAATTAGCCCAATTAAATGAATAGCTCAAAAAGTTTGCATACAGTTACATTCTAGTTTTGTGTCGAATGAACCCTTTGTGGCGCAGCACTATAATGCAATTTGTGGGCCATAACGACCACGTGATTGGTGAGAGATCGGCGACTTTTTTTATGAAAACGAATTAACTTATTAACGTGATTAAAAAGTTGGCTATGGATTCCAAGAACGTTAGTTGTTGTGAGATAAAATGAAATAATGTCAACAAGATAATACTGATAAAGAGATATCATGAATTTTACTTATATAATATAAGAAGGAACATAAAATATGTACTTCATTTCAGTAAACTAAAACACATTAGGTAATTCAAGACCATCATCTACATATTTACTAGCTAAATCCCAATAATGTTCACCTTTATGTTTTCTCAAATAGTCCTTAGCAATTTTTTCTGTAGGACAAGTTTTAAACCAAAAACCTTTAAATCCACGGTCTTTAACTTCTCCTTCCCAAATCAACACACATTTATTTTCTTTGGGAGGTTCCGCAGTTGGTTCGTCTTCACCTTGTTCATTTCCTCCTCCATTTCCACCAGCTCCACTTCCTTCTCCCAGTCTCGTAGTATCAGACCAATCAATACGTCTTATCATTAATTTCTTATAATATTTAATTCCTTTTGGTCCTCCTTCAACTATTACTACATTGAAGTTAGGATTGATAATAACTGTTCCCGTAAGACCAAGTTGTTGTGCATTTGTGTCAACCTTAAATTTCATTTTCGGATGTGAAAGATCATTCACTCTAAATTAAAAATTGATAAACTAATGTTAGAATTAAAAAAAAATTAACTGAAAAATTTACTATAGCTTACTTGAAAACACAAACTATAGTGCCTTTTTTGGCATCTTCTTCCAGTTTTTTCCGTCTCTTTTCTTTCCTTTGTTCTTCGGTTAATTTACGTTCTTCATTAGCCTTTAAATGAGTTTCTTGACGTCTTTGCATTTCTTTACGAACTTGAGCCTCAGCCTTGGTTGGATCCTGGATAGCCTCGTTTGTAAGAACTCTCATCAAATTACTCATTTTGACTATACAAAAGAATTCTCTTTTAATTTATTAAAATAATGAAATATTAGCAAGTAAATTAAGTAATTATAATTTTACCTTTAGGTTGATCCGGTGGTAACAAGCCTAAACGAATTTTATCTTGTTTCTCTTTCTGCAATTCTAAACGTCGCTGTTTGCGTAGCTTCTTTTGTTCCTGGTTACGTCATTGCATTATTTATTTTATTAAAAATATATTTAATTTGACTAAGCCTATCGAAGCCTAAACATCGAATATAAATTGAATGGATAATTACCTTCTTGGTCAACATTAATGGTTTCGGCGGGGGAGGACCGTTATCTCCAGGAGGTTTAATTGGAATTGGATGTTGAACAAACCAAGTAACAAGAGAATCATCGTCTTCGATCCTGGCCAAGGCCAAGCCAGCATCAATATCTGCATAGGTTTTATTTGGCAGTAAATGGGCATCCCACCATTCTAATGCAGGTGGAGGATCTCTCTAAAGAAAAAAGAAAGAAATAAGTTATAAAAAAAATTACTACATCATCTATCCCTTCATAATATAAACTTTACCTTGATTGCTTTATCAGATGAATCCAGTTCTGCTTCCATGCCAGCCTTTTTCACACTTTGAGCAATGTCCTCTTTTAATTTTTCCAATTTAGCCTATAAAAAGAAAAAGATTATTCGAGTTCTTGTCAAATCAAACTAGAATTATTTATCATCCTTTAAACACACTTGAGCTCTCATTTGATCTCCTATGGATTCATATTTTCCTCTTTGAATGAATTTAAATTTTTTACGTCCACGACGTTGAGGAGCAATGGAACCGGCTCTTGGATCAAAATATGGATTTTGAGTAATATCATTCAATTCTTCAGACGGGGTTGATGATACTTTAGATTCTTGTTTTGAAGCAGCAGGTGCGGCCCTTTGATTCGCCTAAGGAGTGTTTTTTAGGCGTTAACACAATTTTATTCAGTCATTATGTTTTCTAATATAAAAAGAATTTTTTTTTTTGAAGATGTGCATTTGAAAGAAAGACAAAACATTAAATATTTAATTTTTTATATAACTTACCTTTACAGTAGCAAAATTTGGTTTTGGTATTAGTGCCGCAACTCTTTTTAGATCTAATTTTCCACTTTGATCTAATGAAAGTGCAGGATGAGCTTCTACTTTTAAACCTCCTTTAGCTTTTAAAGAATCATCAGCCGCTTTTGCTAATGAACTAGTTGAAGGCTTAATAATGAATTTATTTAGTATAATATCTAATAAACATCAGCTTCAAATATATAACAAATATACGTACCAAGTAAGGATTTGCTTTAGCCAAATTAACTTTAACTCTTTCTTTGGCTTCAAGAATTTTACGCTGAAGATCAGGATCAATTCCTGACGATGTGAAATTGTTTTGTGTTGAAATAGAAACAGGTGTGGTTATACTGGTAGTAGACGTACTACTAGATAACACGAGTGGTCTAATAGGTAATAAAGGTGGCCTAGGTTGAGATGGTCTCAATGAAGCAGCCATAGCCTCCAATTGTGCTTTCTTTTGCGCAATCATAGCTTTAATCTAATTCCAAGGAAAATTTATAGTTAAAAAATGAAAAAAGTGAGGAAGGAAATCCCGTTAAACAAAGGTACCTGCTCGGGACGAGGCGCTGCATTCGGTATTGAAGAATCGGAAGGAGTTGGTCGGTAACTTGGGACCCCCTTTTAAAAAGTAACATATTTAGAGATAAGATAAGATAAAATAAAAAAGCTAACTTAATACTTACAATTCCAGAGCTGCAACGAGTCAGGATTCGATTCAATAAATAAAAAATTAACCAAAGGAAAACCGAATAAAAAAACTCTTCAAAATTTTACCTTCTAAACTTTTTACTCTCAGGCTCAATAGAAGACGGCTCATCGTCATCTCCTAACACATTCGCAGGTCTAGTACGTTTACGCTCCATTTTCTTCTAAAAAAGATTCCTCCTCAATTTTTTCCCGATATAACAATTAGTAAATTTTCATCTCACGTGATCCGGCGTGTGAAATATATGGCGGGATTTTAGAATTTAATAGTTTAATACTTGCAAAATGCCGCCCGTTTGCAAAAATAAGAATAAAGGTTATAAAAAAAGCGAGAAAGGATCTTTAGATACATTGAGCGTAACAGCACTTAAAAAGAAAATAAGAGATACAGAACGGTTCTTAAAAACAGTTGTGTAGAGTTTTTTGTCACATCGGACTACACTTAAGGTATAATGTTCTACATTAACTAGTTGACTTATTTATTTTCTCGTAGAATGAGAAACTTTCAGCCAAAGGACAAGTAAGCCTGGAAAGACGCTTGAAAGCGTGCAAGTTGTTGCTAGTTGAAAGAATGGCAGAAAATAAGGAGAAAAATATGACTTCAAAATATCGAATGGTTAAACATTTCGGTAATATCGCTTCCAATTTTTTCTTAGAATTAAAATACATTTGACTAATTTTAATCGCTACAATAGATCGAAAAAAAGTTGAGAGAGCAATTAAAAAAGTCCAGAAACAACTAAACGAAACACGAACATTTCGAGAGAAGACAGAACTTGAAAAAAAGTTGTATGAATTACAAATAGATTTTAATTATATTTTGGTAGGTCAACCAAAAAAAAAAGAAATTTTTTTACAACCATTTTTAACTATGAATTTACCGATAGTATTACCCAAAGAATCTCAAGTATTTGGCACTTCATCCAACAAGTGGGGGAGATGATGAAAAAATGATATCGAAAAGAAATGAAATTAGACAGATAATAAAAGGAGCTATGCAAAGTAATGATTTAGAATCTTTAAATAAACGATTTAAGGAGGAAATTAAATTACAAATTGTTGAAAAGATGATGAATAATGAAAGTCTTAAAAAGAAAGAGAACAAATGCCAAGAAAGAGATAAAGGTAAAATTATTAAGCTAAGGATTTTTTTTTTTTATGTGAAATTTGTTATTAATTAGTTTTCTACCGGATTGAAGAAATTATTATGAGTAATTTGAGTAAGACGATTGATGACGATTTTTTTGGATCGGAGGATGATATTGATAAAGAGGAAGAGGAACAACTTTAGATTGTTTACCAATAATAGCGTAAATTAATAAAAGTGAAAAATAAAATAAATTCTAATTATAATGTTTTTCTATGTTACCGAAAGGAGCTTGGTCATAATTATGGCTAAGAAAAAAGCATTTTACATTTATTCTAATATGTATAATTGCTAAATATTTCCTTTCGAAGAAAAATTTATAGCAATCTCTAGTCAACAGTGATAATCGTTTTGCTGATTGATTCGTTCCTTGCTAGACATCTCTTATATATTTATCATCAAATTATCTCTGTTAATGAGAATCTAAGAAATTTGCACATTCTCTAAAAAAAGGATGTCTTTAATAGTTATTTAGTCATACTATCATATCCCAGCAAAAAAAAAAAAAATATTCGATATATGAAAGTGACCAACTTGTCAGTCTAATACTTTCAATCATAACGAACTTGAAGAAGAAATAAATGTGAGGATAAATTAGGTTTAAGCCGTGCCAAAATATTATATTACACAAATTCGATGTAAATTTGAATATAAACCATTATTTGAAATCTCAGATTTAAACAAGGATGTAATCTTTAAAAATATTACATGACAATTTATTAATTAACATAATTCTTCCATTGTCATTTTTTTCATTATAATAAAAAAAAATTGTATTTTAAAAAATTAGGCTAATAAATACATAATTATTAAATCTGGTCTTTTTGGCTTATCTCTTTTTATTGTAGGATTTTCCATCTTATTGTTGAGAAATGAATAATCATTATTCAAGTAATTTGCTAATTTAATTAGAATTTATGATTAAGTATTTAATGTAATTCTTATAAAAATTCAAAATTTTAATAAACCTATCTAGAAATAAAATAAATTATACAGTCAGCTCTTGATATAATGAACTCTCTGGTTTTTCATTTCAAATTCACTATAAGATTATAGCAAAGAATTCAAAGAATTTAATTAATTGAGTTGTTATATCAAGAGATATTTGATATATTTAATTAGTTAAATATTATATGTTGGGAAAATTTCATTATAAAGCAAGTTTATTATCTGTATAAAGAGGATTTTGCTTCAGTTACTTATAAGATAGGTCATTCATGTTAAAAGGTCAAAGTTTGAAATGTTAAAAGCAAAAGAAGTGTAGAACAGAAAATGTTTGATAAACAAATAAATAATATGTAAAATATTATGATAGTTATGATTAGGTGATTTTATAATTAATAAATTTCCATATAAAATTATCAGGTTAAATTATTCTGAATTAAAATTAGTTTTATATTTTAAGTATAACTTTTTATAGGGCATATAAATCTTATAGAATTTAAATATTGAAATTGCCAATGATAATTTTATTGAAGACATTATTGATAAACTACAAATAACCTTAAAGTTTTTTTTAAGTAATATTAAAATTTTAAATATTATTGAAATATGAAAAATAAGTCATATAGATAGTCTTTTATATAAATATAATATAATAATTCTTTTGAATAATAGAACCCACCTTTGTATTTATTATTTGGAAATAATTACAAAAGGCATAATTTACTAACAATTTTGAAGAATATAAATATTATATCAAATTTAGTAAAGTTTCATATTAGCATCATTTAACTAATTTAGATATTAATTTTAAAAATTCTTCAATTTTTACAACAATAGAAACATCTACTGATACTTTAATATTATATTAAATTACATACTAAGATTCTAAATAATACAGATATAACTCACATTTGAGTTTACTTAGAATTTATATTAAAATTTTTCAAAAGTTATGAGCTTTGATTACATATTTGGCTTTATTGATAATGTATTACTCATATCCGCCGATTTGCAGAATTAACAAAATTCGTCTAAATTAAGGAATTTAAAAATAATTTATTGCTGTTTTCTAATTACTGTGATCTAACATTATTTAATAAAAAAAAAAATTTTTTGAGAAAATATGTGAAAATAAAAATTTTATTGCATTTTCAAATAAAGGAGGTTTGATTATAAGCTAAAATTGTAATTTTAAGAAAAAATTTTCAATCTTTAAATAAGTTTGCTTATAAATAACTTTTTAAAAACTGATTTATTACACAAAATTTAAAAAGTTACTTATAAGTAAACTTATTTAAAAATTGAAAATTTTTTCAAATACAATAAAATTTTTATTTTCACATATTTTCTCAAAAATTTTTTTTTTTATTAAATAATGCTAGATCACAGTAATTAGAAAACAGCAATAATAAAAATTAGGTAAATTAAGTTTTGCAAAAATGATTACACTTGTACTACATGATCATATGACAGATATCAAGCAACAAAAAGTTACGTTAAAAAAATTTTTTTCTTTCGTAAACTCCCTATTAAACTCCCCATCAACTTCCTTATCAACTTTTCAACCAGTTTTTACATCAAGTAAGTTGAGAATTTTTGCAAGTATATTAGTAATTATTTTACATTGAACACAACTTGGAACTGTTTTTTTATTTTTTATTTATAGTTTATAAAAAAAATTTATTTAGAAAGCAAAATTATTCAAAAAATCTTTCAATAAAGATATAACTCTAAATATTAATAACAATGATTTAGTGAAATTAAATTATGTATTGATTAGTTGTTTAATTATAATCTATTTGATATTTATTATTAATTACTTTTCAGTTAATTTTTTTTTGTTAAATCATTAAATATTCTGTATTTTTGTAAAGTTTTTCCTTCTTTTTTTAATAAACTAACTTTATAATATTTTTTTCACTTTTTTTCTAGAAACTCCTTCTACTAGTTTCGGATTAAAGAGGTAAATATTTTGGGAGAGGTCTTAAAGGTTTTTTTATATATTTTTAACATTTTTTCTTATGTAGGAATGGGTTTTGATCAATTTTAATCAGTCAATGGAAATTAATTGATGCCGAATAGGATTTATTTAAACAAATAAAAAAATTATTACAGTCAACTCCCTCTATAGTCACTCCCGTTATAGTCACATTCTACTATATAGTCACACCAGTTGAATGTTCAAAATACTTTATTATTAAAATCTATCCTATATAATAATAATCTATCTATAGTCACTATCACACCTATCCTCAAAAATCTTATATTAAAAAGAACCGTTTATAATCACAGTTATATAAAGAATATATTAAATAACTTGGCATCTAATAATCGTACAAAGATGTATCATAGCTTGTTAGAATTGTCTCACCGAGACGAATCGAATGGTGGTAGTTTTATCCTTTCCTTTGTAAGTGTTTACGGCCGACCACCCATTGCTTCTTATGAACTAATCTCGGGTACCTGTGTCCTATCATCTTCAACCCGCAACCATTATACCAAAGACCTTAATTCCTCGTAACAGCACCACTATAGAAGACATCCCCCATCAAGCCATTTTAGGCTGATCTGAAGTCAGTACACGCCGCTTACTCATCCTATACCCATTGCATGATACTGATACTCAATTTATTTAACGACCTTTAGAGAAGCATCTACTTTCATGGAGGAACTTTTGACAGTGCAATCAACCGTCTGATGCCTTGTACCAGCCGTTTCGTCTTAAGTCTGTTCAAGGCCACTACAGCCCGCGATTACCTAGCACTGATAGTACAGTTGTTTACCCCAAGTGGTATACTTTGTAGTGACCACTCGGACAGGAAGTAGCAGGCATCTGTCCAGGGTAGTTTTATCCTTTTCCTATGCAAACAGTCTTATGACTTTATCTTTTATTCATATTTTAAATTTTGAAAACGTGTCATCGCCTGGTAGCCGCTGTCTTGCCTACGTCACCCCCCACCTCGGCCTCACGGCCTCGCAGCACCTACATCCCCTTTTCATGTGGGATCGACTCCCCATATATCTATCCCTATCTGTCCCCATATCTGTCCCATAAATATATAACCAAAAACCAGAAAACAATAGAAAAGGAAGCAAAAAAAGAGAGAATAAGAGGGGAGAGACAGATGGGACAAATGGGACAGATATTTCAGAAATATAGGAAAGGACATCCCCCCAGAAAAAGTTTTATTTTTACCCCCCGAAATGCGTCCCATCGGTCCCGTCTGTCCCAAAAAATCTGTCCCACATTTCTTAGCCTCCAATCGGCTTTTCGAACTGATAACAGGTAGGTCAGCGGGTAGGTTTAAGTCTTCGGTTAGCGGGTTGATTACTTTTATGTAAAGCGAACGCAGTGAGCAAGTAAGCGGGTAATCTGCACTTCTAACATACTCAGGTAAACATATTACTCTGACACGCAAGTATAATCCCTAGAAGGTCTGTAAAGCCACAGAGAGATAACCAGGTAGGACCGGAGGAGCGCAGATCTTTAGAAAAAATACATTCGGCAATTGAAGATTAGGTAACTATAAATTAGTACTCGATTTGATAGAACGAAAAAATGACCACTCAAGCTCAAGTTATCCCCAAATTCGGTGAACAAACAAAAGCCTTCAGTATCGATGAGCTTAAACGGCTTATTATCACTGCAAAAAGTATGAGTGATCTCAATCAAGCCAAGAGGTATCTTTGCAGTTATTTCATTCCCTGTGCAGATCCTCATAGAGTTTTCTGGTGGGACCCGGATAGTAAAAGTTTGAAATACGTTATTGACAAAAATATTGGTAAACTTATCGTCCATCATTGAAGGCTTACGCACGCAACCTGAACAGACTATACGAAAAGACTGAGTTCAACATCTACAAGTGGTTTATGGTCGAGAATACCGATGTATGTAATGCAACCTGTGATTCCCATAAACAGCGAATCTTCAGATCCTTAACCGGCCAACTCTATCTAAATATCTTTCCAGGATTTCTCCATGTCTTGCGTCCGATATCCACCTTTGAGTCTACAATCCACCTCGCGGTTAAATTTATCTTTTCTCACATTCGGGATATCTGGTGTTCAGGCGATTGGAATCTTACTGAGTATATCATTAAGTGGTTGGCCGGTGTATCTGCTGGAAGGAAGATGTACTTTATTCTTTACCTAAAACCCGGACAGGATTGGGGCAAAGGTATTATAACAGATTTCATTCAGCGTAGCGTCCTAGGCACTCAACTCGTTTATAAGACCAGCGATCCTCAGACAATTCTTGGAAGTTTCAATGGGCAATTACAGGGTAAGGTGCTTCTTCTTCTCGAGGAAATGCCCACAGAAAAAAGCCAGTAGAATAATCTGTATCGCTCTTTGAAGGATAAAGTAACGAGTGACATAATGGAAATTCACGAAAAATACAAGACACCAACACATTACAAAAACTTTATGTCCACCATCGTCCTAACCAACGAAAATGCTCTCAGAGTGGAGAATGATGATAGGCGCACAGTGTTCTTGGATGTATCACTATCCCGCAAGGGAGACCTCAACTACTTCAAAAAACTCGGTGACGCTATGAAATACCCAGGCGCTGGTGAGGTGTTCTATGCTTAGCCATCGCGGATTCTTACCCGGACTTCAATGGGAATCCGCCACCCATGACAACATCCAAACAGGAACATATCATCTCGACTCTTCTACCGCTATTCCAATTTATAAAAAACACATACCTCGTAATGAAAAATTATATGACCGACCTACCTGTTCAAGAATTTTATAGGGTATATACTTCATATTGCGAAACTCATTGCATTTCACCACTATCAAAGATAAATGCTTCTAGAATCCTATCAAATGAGTTAAATATAAATAGTGATCGAATGTATATTGATAAGAAGCGCACTCGAGTTTACAGCATATCTAGGGGGGACCTCTACAAGAAATTTCTCGGCAAAAACTGGATCCACGAAACAGACGAGATAGACATAGAAGGAATAGATATAGATACTCCCGAGAAGTCCACGTTTGATCCTAAAGCCTTAGAGAAGTTCTTGGCAAATATATATAATCCAGCTAACAATTCACAAGACGTACAAGAAAAACCCGTTGAAGAAAAACCTGAACCTGTTATCGAAGAGCAACTGGTTTCCAAAAGGGCTCCTCCACCGCTTCCACCCAAGCCTGATCACTTAAAAGAATGTCCACAAGAGTTAAGGGAAGAACAACCGGATCCCGATGAAGATACTAATGAGTCAGATACCGATGAACCTATAGATAGCTTCTCAGATTGTTATCTATCGACGAAGGCCATGAAATAAGAAGCCACCCCCTGAGAACCGATAACTATGACATCTTAGACGACTTATTATCAGACTCGGATTCTACAACCATGGACCCAACTCCTGAACAACAACCTGAGTCTCCCGCAGAATCTTCTGCATCTGTCACTAAGCCTGACCCAGAACCGGCTCCTGAAAAGCAACTTATCCCAGAACCCGACACAGAACCAGAAGTCGACCGGGATCCTGAACCAAAGGAAGGCACTCGAGCGCACTGGGCTTGGCAAGAAAGACACTGATGGGATCGCAAACCGTAGGTTAAAAATTCAAAGGACCAGGTCTTCAATGATCTCTACAATACAGGTAAGGAATTATGGGCCAAGTATCAAGACGCGTCAGATGAATACGACTGGGAAATACTCGCGTTTGAAATAGAGGAATGTCCCACAACGCGTATTGAGGACAAGTACCAGTACTACCTTAGGGAAGTAGTAGACCGCTTCAAGGACTGGATTGAATATAATGGGAACTTACCTAAAACACCTAGCCGTAAAGAACTCGCAGATTTAATAAGAGCATACAAGGAGAATCGTAATGCCGAGATTATTCCCACCCCCTCTGGGTATGAAACTATGAGGGCAGATAAGGGAAAAGCGCGAGAGATCTCCGAGTAATGTCTAAAAACTGATATGGAACGTGAATGGGAGGCCGTCAATGGACTCATAGACGAGTTTGATGATGAGTATTTTGATGAGGTCCGTGATATGATTGACTCCATTTAATAAGATAAGTGACGTGTAATTATCTTATATTTTTTGTCCTAAATTATCCTACACTTATTATAAAGAAAAGCTATATTACAATTGAATACAATTCATAGTATATCAAATGACCCATTCAAAAATCACACGCGCCTTACCAACACGACCTGACATCAAGGAACTCCAGTTTTCTGGTGCCCGCTTTTCCAGAGGAGCAATAGCAAGACTCGGTCAGCGACTCCAATCCCAATATCCAAATTGTAAATTCCAGATTCTACTTCCCTATGAAAACTGGAAACCCGGTCGATAGACATCAGGAAATGAACCGGTAAGTCTCTTTTCACTGTTAGACCATTATGATGAAGCACAACTACCAGACGACGCAGACCCCGATTATTTCGAACGATTTATAATTTATATAAGAGACGCTCCACCGGCCACAGAAGGATGCGATGGGGAGCTAAATGATTGCCTATATGAATGCCTGAAATATATCTACGGCACATTTTCTAAAATATCGAAGTCAATCGAAAAGCCCGAATATATCAAAAAGGTATTAGGTCTCAATCGCGATGCTCCCATCCCAGTTTCATGCATGGACAAGGTCGAACAACTCGCAGGAAGTCTCGCAATTAATATTGTGGGGGACATTACCCGAATCTCTAAGAGTAAGTCCGATAGACGTGTAACACTCATCCTGTCAGAAGGCCATTACTTTCTCGCGTTAAATCCCGGAAGACTCCACCCCAGTAAAATAGATAGAAAGCGTAATTTACCCATTATATACCATGAAGATGGAACCAATAATGTAGTCACAATATATATACAACGGCAAAACAGTTAAATCTTGCACAATTGGGCAGTTTCAAAAAACTAAGAATTCTAAGAGTTCCTTTATCTCTGTTGAGAAAAACTGTAAAACGGGAATATATGAAACTCTTGAAGAAGCATATCAGAGAATCCACGAGGAGCGGGATGTCTTTTTACAGGAGACAAAGAAGTTCGGTTTAGGAATCGACTTATCATACCATAACTGGTCTTACAAAAGAACGGCTCTCTGGTTATTCGAACGATTTAGTGTAGGGATTCCAGCCAATGATCCTCTTGACCCGATAGAAGCAGAGTGGTTAAGTGATGCAATGATGGGAGGATTAATCTAAGCAGATAACGAGTGGAAGGGCTATGGAAGACAGTATGACGCAACAAGTTTATACCCGAGTATCCAACAATCGAACGCGAACTTTCCAATCAGACGGGGTAAATTCCAGACACTTAATGACTTTGTTGACCACAGGGGTTATGCCTTGTATGGATTATTCTGTGCTAAGGTAAGTGGGAATAATATTCTCTTCCGACAGAATAAAAGGGGAATCTATACATTCATCGACTTACAACGAGCAAAAAAACTTGGTCTCAATATACAGTTAATACAGGATGGGAAGCCAAATGCATTGATATATGATAGAGAAGCGAGAATCCCTGGAACTGTAATATTCGGTGAGTATGTACACTTCCTCTTCAAAATTAAAAACCAGGGTGGCGTAGCTGGCCGCGTAGCAAAGCGAGTCCTCAACACATTATGGGGAGCATTATGCCAGAGGAAGCGTAATTACAAGACACTCATCACAGATCAAACAGACCCATTTACATTTCCAGAGGGCCATACACTCGATTCTATCATACCAGTAGGATCTGACCAGTGGCGATTCCAGTTTACAAACCTGGGTAATCCCTTCAAAGGTGAGTATCCCAGGATCGCCCCATTCTTATTAGCACGTGGTCGCAAAATCACATCTGAGGCAATTCAACCATACAAGGATAAAGTACGACGTATCCATACAGACGGATTTATTTTAGAAGAGCAGCCAGATAGCCTCGCGCTTTTCATTTGTTCAGAGAATGCAAATACGACTCTAAAGACTTTCAAGTTTGAAACCGCGGGATACTGCCATGTGAAAAATGCGAACAAGGTTATCTGGACATGATTGCTAAGAACTGGTAGGTTTATTTTTACTGACATACCGTGATGGCATAATTGAATAAACCTATAGAACATGTAATCTTACGAGATACCCAAATGCAAAACACCGACGGATTAGGTAGACAAGACGACAAAAGTTTCCACACGTGGGCTAGGCGCATTCAGATATTATGATACTTGTAGTAGAATAGGTTTTCATAAGCGGCCACCTTATCCAAGGTCTCGTCAAGATGTATATGCTTATATTGTGCACATTAGGAGAATAGTATCACGACTACCAAATAGGTGGTACTGTACCTACTGTAAATCTTTTATTGATCGCGGATGGGGAGCCGATGCTTCCGTAGATCAAGCGGTACGACTACATTTATATAGTTGCCCAAAGCATTTTAATTTCGACTATTATACTCATCATGCTGAAATGATCCAGAAAGCCTTTAGAAGATATATAGAAAGAAGGAACAATAAAGCGGCTAGGATCATCCAGAAAGTCGCTATCCCCTGGTTATATAGACCAGGCTCTCCATTGATACAAAAGGCCGAGCGACGCTTCTACTGCTTTGCAGTATCCCAAGTGTAAACCCCGAGGTTCATATTTATTTTTTCTCATTCGAATGAACAGGTAACTGAAGATTTATATTTTTTACAAAGTACAAAGAATCATGTCAACATATACCGAATTCGCAAGCATTGTTAACAGCAACGACAGCACTAGTGAAGAGGTTATTTACGAGGCATCGCGCATTCAGCCTAATATCGCTTCGACGAAACTGTCCCCAAGATTATCCGCGCATTAAAAGATACTATAGTAATCGCATTAGTATCTGGGTTTAGCAAAACCAGTTACCTCGTCCAGGACCACGTGAAGTATATCAAGCGAATCCAGACGGCAAATTCTCCTGTATCATATGTGAAGTTCGTGGCCAGAAAACTCTTCCAGATAATGCGGCATATACTGCTAATATAGCAAAAATCCGCGAATCATACAAGAATAAACAAGCTCTCCTAGATAAGCTTGAGGCCCTCTTCGAATTGTATTATAATGCGACTAAAGACTCATCAACCAGTCCCCCAAAGCGAGCTATTACTAAAAACGAGGCTGAGAAAACCTTAACAGAACTTCTTGCATAAGCGGCTCCTGTAGTCCTACGATCCTGTACGAATTTAGTCTATATTTTTTATCCATGTGTAATGGGCATACAGTAATTGAAGATAGCTAATGTATAAGTAACATAACATCATGTTGGACCGGTTACCAGTAGAAATAGTCGAACGTATTGTCACAAAGATCCCGGATACTGACCTTATTGCAGCGAGTAAGGTAGATAGAGTGTGGTGGCAGGAAGTTCGTCGAGAGGCATATAAGAGGTGGAAAAATTATGCCACTACGATCGATGCGTACTTGCGAAATCCGAGCCTCTCGTAAAGCATTATATAAAGAGGAAATTGACTGGATAACGTTTGAAGATGTAAACGACCTCTATAAAAGATGGATAAACCGCCTTACCGAGGATTAGCTTTATATTATGGAGAAAATGCTTAGGAATGGGATGGTCGTGGACCCCCAAGAGAGGGAAACTATAGAGCATGCATTAAGTGAACATAGATGAGGCAATCCTTAGGTGGGAGTGGTATGAATGGGCTGACGGAGTAAGCATTTTGTACTTGACTTTCGTAGGAATTACCCTGCAGAGTCATATTTTTTAGATCCGGCTGGCGTTACCGCGTAATCCCGAATTACCTAAAAAGGAAATTTATGTTACACAAGTTTCCAAACGCATTTTTACCAAAATCGATTTTTGTGGAATGGTATTGCCCAAAAAGGAAATGATCTACATACCCGCAGTAGAGGGTGCGGAAAGTAGTGCTCCTAACAGATCGGTTCGAGTCGGATTCGATTAAATCGATCCGATCTGATTTTTATTTTAATAGATCTGATCGATCGAATCGATCGATCTGGTTCAATTTGATCCGAATCTGGTTCGGATCCATTTGAATCTGATTTGAATCTGATCTGAATCTGGTTCGGATCTGGTCCTTGTCCTAAAAAAAGAAAGGGAACATTAATTACGTTCCTCAAGTAAAAAGAAAAAAAACAAAAAAAAGAAACGAACTTACCATAGCATTGTTCTTTTTTTGAATCCTGGTCGTTCAGCTTCGTCTCACGTCCAGGTTTCCTAAAAAAAAAAAGAAAGGGAACGTTAATTACGTTCCCTTAAGAAAATAAAAAAACAAAAAAAAGAAACGAACTTACCATAGTTCGTTCTTTTTTTTGAATACTGGTCATTCAGTTTCGTCTCACGTCCAGGTTTCTAAAAAAAAAAGAAAGGGAACGTTAATTACGTTCCCTTAAGTAAAAACAAAAAAAAAATAAAAAAAAGAAATGAACTTACCATAGTTCGTTTTTTGAATCCCTGGTCGTTCAGCTTCGTCTCACATCCAGGTTTCCTAAAAAAAAAGAAAGGGAACGTTAATTAGTACGTTCCCTTAAGTAAAAATAAAAAAAATAAATAAAAAAAAGAAATGAACTTACCATAGTTCATTTTTTTTTTGAATCCTGGTCGTTCAGCTTCGTCTCACGTTCAGGTTTCCTAAAAAAAGAAAGGGAACGTTAATTAGTACGTTCCCTTAAGTAAAAATAAAAAAAAACAAAAAAAAGAAACGAACTTACCATAGTTCGTTCTTTTTTTGAATCCTGGTCGTTCAGCTTCGTCTCACGTCCAGGTTTCCTAAAAAAAGAAAGGGAACGTTAATTAGTACGTTCTCAAGTAAAAATAAAAAAAAACAAAAAAAAAACGAACTTACCATAGTTCATTCTTTCTTAAATCCCGGTCGTTCCTTCGTCTCACGTCCAGGTTTCCTAAAAAAAAGAAAGGGAACGTTAATTACGTTCCCTTAAATAAAAAATAAAAAATAAAAAAAAGGAACGAACTTACCATAGTTCGTTCATTTTTTTTAAATCCTGGTCATGTCGTTAGGCTTCGTTTGTCCAGGCTTCCTACTAAAAAAGAAGGGAACCGTTAATTACGTTCACTCAAGTAAAAAAAACAAAAAAAAAGAAACGAACTTACCTAGTTCGTTCTTTTAAATCTTGGTCGTCCGGCTTCGTCCGTTCGTCCAGAAAAGTTTTTTAAAAAAAAAAAAATTTTTTTTTTTATTTAAAAAAAAATCTGATCTGAATCTGTTCAGATCGGATCAGATTTTCTTGTGTTATGATCTGATCCGATCCGAAATTAATCAGATCAGATTTTTTTTAAATCTGATCTGATCTATGGATCAGAATTTTGAAAACCGAACCGGATCTGACTCGGATCAAATCTGCGGATCCAGATCAGATCAGATTTTTTTCGGAGCACTAGCGGAAAGTAGTGGCCACTGAACGTACAATACACTTGTAAAATAATCACCAAATATGGACTGTTCCAAATGTGTGACTATAAAGAGAGTTGACTGTATATGTATTAAATTAATAATTTATATTATTTAAAAATTTTTTTATTTTTTATTAACTTTTAATTTATTATATTATAGATATTTTTGTATGCTATGCTTCATATCTCTCATGAACGATACCCTACTATTAAAAATTCAATACCAATTTTCAATTGGATTATGGATAAAATCAAAGATTTTGACAAAGAAGCAAATATTGATGAAATTGTAAAAAAAGCAGCTTGTAATGCAATGGAAAAATTAAAAAAATACTATCAATATACTGATGGAATAATATACATCATTTCTAATAGTATGCTTCAAATTTTTTATTATTTTATATATGGATTTTATATTTTTTTGCTTATATGTTTATATTAATTAATTTTTCTATTTTATATTATTATTTTTAGTTCTTGATCTTTAGTTAAAACTCACATATTATAAGGATCATAATTGGGAATCATGGAAGCATGAGATGATATTAGGAAGTTATATAATATAACATATGCACTAAGAATAAACCAAAATATTCAAGATGAAGATCTTATCACTAATGATAATCTTTTTAGTCATATATATAAAAAATGGTATACATCAAGAAATGAAAGTGAATTGGATTTATATTTGAAAAGTCCAATTGTTTCTGGTAAAGTAGATTTATTACAATGGTGGAGAGTATGCTAATTAAACAATTTTATAACCAAATTTTACAATTTAAATTTATTAAATTTATTCTAATTTCTAATTTCTAATAACAGATAAATGAATCCCAATATCTGCACTTGGCAGCAATGACACGTGATTATCTTGCGATCCCTGGTAATAATATATTGTTTAAAATTTAAACCTTTTATTGTATAAGGTTAATTTAATAATTTTAAATTTATTTTAGCAATTAGCACACCAATCGAAAAAGCTTTTTTAGGTGGTACTAATCTTATAAATCAAAAAAGATGCAGTCTCTCAACTGAAACAATCCGTGCTTGCATGTGCTTAAAATCTTGGTGGAAACCAGAATTGAAATGTAATAAATAATCTATACAAATAAATATATAAATATAAAGGAATATAAAGAAATATAAATATTAATTTTTGACATAAAATAAATAAACATAATTACATAAATAAAATGCGTGAGTTTAACCCAGATTAAACTTGACTCAGTCGAGTCGATTCAAGTTTGAGTTAAAATATTTTTAAATTCAAGTCAAGTCAAATTGGTTAATTTTATAATTTTAACCCAACTTGACTTGACATGATTTTACTGAGTTGAGTACGAGTTACCTTTTAACTCGATTCAACTTGACTCATCCAGAGCTCTAGCTCTTATTTAGCTCTACAAATCTAGCTTTACAAAACAAAATAAAGTTTGTTCAAATTGAATCACTAGAAGCCAAGATATTTGTATTTATATTATAATAATTATTATAACACAATTATCTTGACTTCTAGTGATCCAATTTTAATAAACTTTTTTTTTAATTTATAGCATCCATTTAGTTCTATAAATCTAGCTTTACAAAACAAAAAAAAGTTTGTTCAAATTGAATTACTAGAAGCCAAGATAATTATATAATACTAATTATTATATATAATATTTAATATTTAATAATAATAATTTTTTTAGCCAATTAGATTTCAATCAGATAGAGATGGGGGGCTACTAATTGAGAGAAATCAGCTGATTTCTGGCACGTCTTCCATTAGATACTTACTGAAAACATATCACAGACCTAATATGATGATCTACTAAAATTTTACAATTAAATTTTCAACAGTTATTGATGGGTAGCCGGTTATGTATCAGTTGACAGATGGACCTAAAAAATACTTTATTTGTGAACAATTACTAATAATCCCTTTAAATACTATACTACCTTCTGCCTCTTTACTTAGTTTATTCTAATGGTTATAACCATATGTACACTACTTGGAAAAAAGTAGGCGGACGTCATATTTTATTAATTACTCCAAGATGTACATAATAATTTGGGCTGAAATTTTATCACGTGATAGTTTATGGTATAAATAAACAATGACGTAATTGTTATTTCATTTATAGACAACCATCAAATGTGATCGACAAATTAGGATTTTGTACTACTTCGCACCATGTATGATTTAACGGAAGCTGAACGCAACCAGATTATTGGTCTATTTAAAGGTGGCGCCACCAGACAAAAAATTATTAAAATGCTTGGCTTGTCTAGAACAGCAGTTTACCGAACTATTCAAATCTTTTGTGAAGGAAAAAGTCTTGAAACTCAGCCACGAAGTGGTCATCCTAAACTTTTAAATTGCCAACACCAAAAAACATTAAAAAAAATTGTCAAAACAAATAATCGTCAATCAGCTGAACAAATAAAAAATAATTTTCAAGAGAAAACTGGACTACAAGTTACTACCAAGACTATAAGGAAAAATTTGCATGAACTTAATATTTTTTCACGTATTCCAGCATTCAAACCTCTTCTTAATGATAAACAAAGAGAAAATCGTTTAAACTGGTGTATTGAAAGGAAAGACTGGTCTGTTAGAAAATGGAAGTCAGTTATTTGGAGCGATGAAAGCCGCTTTACTATATTTAAAAATGATGGTCCAGGTCGTGTTTGGAGAACCCCCGAACAAGGTTTAATGTTAAAAACATGGTTCCTTCAATAAAACATGGTGGTGGAGGTGTAATGATGTGGGGTTGTTTCTGAGGAAAGGGGAAAGGGGTTAGGGCCGCTAATAAAAATTAATGGTAAAATGAACCATCGTGACTATATACAAATACTCGAATCACATTTACTTCCATTTATTAATAATAATTATAATGGACGAGGTTATTTATTCCAAGATGATAATGCCCCTGTCCACACCGCTAAAAATGTTAAAAAATGGATAGAAACAAAAAAGGTTAAAATTTTAGAAAATTGGCCGAGTCAGTCACCTGACTTAAATCCTATTGAGCACCTATGGTCAGAGCTGGAAAGGCGCATTAGAAAACGTCCCAATCCTGCAAAAAATGTGAGAGAATTGGAGTGTGCTTTACATGAAGAATGGAATCAAATTCCTAATAATACGTTAATTAATTTAATTGAAAGTATGCCACGCAGGGTTGAGGCGTGTATTAAGAATAATGGATGGCCAACTAAATATTAGTTTTGTATATGGTTTAACTAATAAAATTTAAAATTTTGACCCCACTTATTATGTACGTTTTTGAGTAATTAATAAATATGGTGTCCGCCTACTTTTTTCCAAGTAGTGTATATGTAGTTATATTATCAGATGCAATCCATTTTTTATCATCCATCAGGGATAATCCAACTTTTGACATTTCCACTGTATGGATGCTATGTTTGTCTGATCTGATCGTAAGAAAGGTAACCTTATCCATATGATTAGGATCAAAGAGTATTCTATTATATTGTTCATAGTGGAACTCTTTTTTAACCACTTTTAAAGGTATACCTTTGACTTTGCTAATTCTATATTTTGGATTAGTAATATCATCTTCTACTTTGAGAATGGAATACATTTTAGGACGAAGGCTAATAAATTCTGCAATTATTATGTCATTGCATTCATCTTTAAATAATTCTGAAACTTTCGTATTTTCTGCAATCTTTTCTCTTCTATTGCCTAACGAATTAGAATAATCAATAAAATAATCACTGAAATCAAATTGGTCTGTCATATTTATAAGATCTGTGTTGATCAGTTGATGTTCTCAGTTTAAATTTGCATAAAAAGTGAATCTGTATCAGTATAGCATAATCGTACCTTATCCTTATATTTAGCCTTGAGAGTATCATAGTAAAATTGATACATGCACAGCTTACTAAGATCGAGAACACACATGCCAATATATGAAGGATAGTTAAGATTCATATAGGCCGATTTGTCTTACTTCAATTATGTCACCTGTGGGTTGTCGATTATTATCACATTTATCACCATAGCTAAAGTCTGTTTATTGGTCAAATTTCATGTGCGTAGTGATCAATAAATACGAACTTTAAAAAAATTTCGTTAAAAGAATTCAAAGAAAAAAAATTTTATAATTTTAATCACACAAATTTCATAATAAATAGAATTATTTTATAAACCACTTGAAAACAACAATTATATCTATTTTTATAAAGTAAAATTGTTCAAAATGAATAACAGGAGACCGAGAAATCACGAAAACTATAAATAAATATTATAATATGCTCAAAAATTATTATCCAAGTTTCCTATAATCCAATTTAAATAATTTTTAATATTCTAAGAGGACAAACAAGACTTTTTTTTATAATACTAAAATTATCTAAACTCAGCATGTTTATCTATAGTTATAACTCTTTAAAGATATGGTACATAATCTCATCAAGGTAGTAAATAAAATAACACAGAACGTCCAAAAAAACCTGTAATAAAATAAATAAGAATTAAAATTACAATAATAAAAAAATTTTTTTTAAGGATAAATCTAATTGTAACAGTCTGTTACGCGTCTTATTTGTAACAACCCCAATTTTATCCAATTAAAATTTAAGATCAGATGTAATGTAAACAAAAACAAAAGATCAGTTGTGTAACTAAGACAAAAGAATTTTTTAAAAAATTTCAAGAAACTGCTTATAACTTAAAATTTTGTCTATGAAACTGTCTTAAGTACATTAAGTAAAAGTTTTCCAAATTAAATTTTGCATATAAAAATTTTATTTGTGAAACACATATTAAATTTATTATTAAAAAAAAATAAAAAAAAGATGTTACAAATAAGATATGTAACAGGCTGTTACAAATACATTTTTTCTTTTTTTAAAAGCATTAATTCGTGATACGTGAGTCAACTGCAAAAAATTTATATTCAATTTTGGTGCAAATTTTTGTCGATCATTAATCAATTTTTAGTAGAACACAGTTTTCCATCCTTGAGTAACTATGGTTAACCTTAATTTAAATTTAGTAAAGCGTTTGTAATACATGACATTTAGTGTGAAGTTATTAATAATATATTTTTTAAAAAAATTTTCTTAAAAAATTTTTTATTTTTATTTGACGCTTCACCAGATTCTCGCCTAAAATTACTATACTATAAGTACTTGAAGTGTAAATATACTCTGGTTTTAAGCTTCTTCAAGTACCATTTGGGCACTTTTTTCACGTAACTGTACTGCGTAACGGGTTATCCAGCCTTGTATAGTAGTTACTTTCGGTATGTCTGAACTCTCAATTTCTCCTTCTTGTGCTTTTAAAGTCAATAAATTCCACATATCTTGAGCAGTCATTCGGTAACTCTTGTCAACATTTCCAGCCAAAAAACACTCTTCTAAAACAGCTGAAATACTTTTTTTTATACGTTTTCCTCCACCTTTTTTTCCATATTTTTGAACTTCTTTCATTGCCCAACCACTTGATAATGGAAATTCAGTTATATCTGAAAGTCTACAATGCACAAATATTCAATTTATGTAGACTCTTTGAAAAAAAATGTTACCAGATTTACCTTGTAGTATATTCTTTATGCAACATACTACGATTTCTCAAACATGATTCTAAATATAAAATGAAGTTAAAAAAATTTCATAACAGGTGAAGTATCACAAATAATAATGTAATTACCTTTCTTTTCCAAGGTTTCATGTGTCAATTCTTTATCCAAAATTTCTACTAATTTTTGTCTTTTATTTTGATTTCCATAATCAACTTTTCGATTTTGCAATTCATTTGTTAATTCTTGTAGTGGCAATCTTTTTGGACAAATTCCTAGCATATTGGTATATTATTGGAGATATATGGATATAACAATATAAATGAAGTTTTTACATAATAAGATATTATGTGAAGTAAGTGCGATAAGTGGTATTGGGAAGTCTAATATTTTATTGATGAAAATGACTAATATCCTGAAAAATTTTTAGTAAATTTTTGGCGAAATTTTTGTGCAATTTTATTGTAGTTTGTTGAACCAATATTTGCCACTTTACCTGACGAATGTGGAATTGGTATTTTCCATGGAGATTTGGGCTTTGTTGTTTCAGATACTTGTGGTGATGGTTGATTAATTTCACCCTTCAATAATTTTTGAATATGAGCGGGAGAAAATAATGTCCATTTTCCAACATTTGGCATAGCTCGTGCTTTTATATATCCCGCATCTTCACCTTCAATTGGCCAGGTCCACTCAAACCAATTGGATATACCTGGTATAGTCATAGATTTTCCTTTATTTTCTGTTAATAAATTGTTATTATTAATTAGTGTGAATGTTTCTTCATTATAAAAAATAAAAATAGCGCTCACCTTTAATTTGATTTGGTTCTATATGGGCAACTGAAGTGCCAGCAATATTCTTGATAGCTGATGTGATATCACTACCCTCTTGAATTTCTCCTCCAATTCGAATATATCGTTTTATAGAAAGTGATATCTAATTTTTTATTAGTCACAGTAAGTTTTTATTTATTTTTTTTTTTCAAAAAAAAAAAAAAATGCAAACCTGAGCGTGATGCGAATCTACAGTGGTTTTAGCTTTACTTGCTTCAAGAAATATCCATTTTTTTACTTGAATTCCATACCACTCATACCATTTACTCATAATAATCATAAGTTCTGAATTATGATAATGTGGACCATTATCAGAAATTATACTAATCCACTTTGGTTTAATGTCTAAATTTTCAATTACAGAATGCAACGAACATGCAGAAAACCATGCATCTTGGCGAGCATCTGTAGACCAATGATCTATAGCTTGTATGTTGATTTCAAAACTTTCTTTGGGTTTAGTATACAATAAAACTGTATGTAGTGCCCAACCCTTTTTTCCAAAAAATTCTTGTTTAGTTTCACGTGCAGTTTTGGGCAATATCTTCATTTTATAATCAACAACTAATAGTGCGCTATCTTCATTTAAATCCAGAAGAGCTGCATTAAACTGTGCATTCAAATAAGTCTTTCTAGTTTGATGTGCAAGATAGTAAAGTATACGATTTTGATATTCTTGAATTTCTTCATGGTAAGATAAACCTAAATTATTTTTTAAATCCTGAAAAAATTGGAATATTTTTTGACATTCATTACAAACATGGGTATGAGGGGTATTGCATTCACCAAATGCATATAACAAGCAATGGTTTATGCATGGGTCATGAGATGTTATTCCATGACCAGTTACAACTAAATGTTCTTCATATTCTTTTTTTAAATAGCATTTTAAAAAATGGCAGCGTTGAGAAAAAATATCCTAAAATTCATTATTTAAGATTAGTATATATGTATATTTATGCAAAATTAACGCCATTTAACACATTTATTAATATAATGAATATATCAAAACTTTCATAATAAATTTTATTTTTACCTGTAATTCAACATCATTTATTTTTTCTTTTATTAGATTTATAATTTCTTCAAACGTTTCATACCCATATGTACTACATGTAAAACATAATCCTCCAAGATCTTCTCGGTAAATATATTGACGACCTATCAGTTGAGTGTAAAAGGTTATGCGTTTAATTCCATTTGGAAAATTTTCTTTGAATTTTTCCCACAATAAGTTTTTTGTATTTTTTAAATAAACTACTGGTTGTCCTGTTTTAGCATCTGTTTTATAAGAACTCATAATAACATGAGCTTTATCTTGAAAAAATGAATCAAATTGTTGTTTTTGTTCGGAGGTAATTCTTTTGACTTTTCTGATGGGCTTTTCTATTACTACACAACCAGGACCATTAATTCTTGCATATTTTTTCGCCTCAAAAATTGTACCTTGTGCAATCTACACAATTTATGAAGGTAAATATAATTCCAAAATTTTTTTACGTACATTTAATCATATATACTTACTTTTAATTTTTCCATCAAAATATTATAAGAAAATTTTTCAGCTATAATAGAGAGAATTCTTCTTTTCCCATCATAACCTTTTTTATTAGCTTCTAGTGCTTGATGAAAGCAGTTCCAGAAAATATCCCCATCATTGCGATACTGTCCAGGAAATGGATGCAAAAATTCTAACGTATATAAAAAATGTAAAATTTCACGATCACATGATGGATCTCCAGATCGCGTCCAAAATTCATACTAAAAAATGCAAGTAAGTAAATAATATGTTGTAAAATTCATAATTTATTTTCTCAATAACTTACTGGAGATACATCTCTTGTATAAGGTGTGATGTTGGTACATCCTGCATGATTTAGCATTGTTCGCCACGCACGCATTTCTCTTTCTTTAATTATATAGTTTGGTGGATATAATTTTTTTAAAGAGGTGGTAATTTCAACTACAGTTTTCGTTTCATTATACCATTCAATAAAAAATTCATTCCATTTAATAGAAGCTAATGTAAATTTTCGCAAGTGATAATTCCATAAAGCTTGCATTTTATTAATAAAATGCCATTCATCAGGTGGACATCTTGGTATAAGTTGTGTTTGAATAAATGTATGAATTTGAGGGTGACTGATTCCAAATAAATCAACGCCTCTATGTTCTTGTAATACGCCAACTTTTTGCCACACATCATTAGGACTATTACCAGTATATGTATATCGTAATTCAAAATCTTGATACATTTTTATAATTGAATTTTTTTTATTTATCTCTTGTACAAATAAAGTTCATTTTTTCTTTGCTCCAATTGAATAATAAAAAGATGATCTAAAACCTGGACCCGCATAATATAATTGTTCATCTGAAGATATACCAATTCCATATACAAATAACCAGAATTTTCCAAGACAACAACAAAATGGACGAAAATTAACATCCTTTAAAAGTTTTTCTCCAATTTCTGTTTTATCATGACCCATAATAAGAGAACCAGAAAATCGTGTGTTATTTTTAAAAAGTTGTTGATAAAGTGTAGTTATGGCACCTGAAGGATTATTAAAAACAGCGCTTTTTAGATCTCCTGCTTCACAAATATATCCTGGTTGTTGCAAAGAACCAATATGGCCTTGAATAACAGTAACAAAAAATTGTATATTTTGAAGAATAACTAAAGTTTTCATATTTATACGAATAGGATATAATATTGGAGTTTTAGTTATATTTTTTACGCATCGCGTTTCCCACCAATCTCGAGAAAATGGTCCATAATGTAAGTTTTCGTCTATAAAGCCAAGAGAAACTAAACTAACTTGATATTCTTTTCGTTTACCCATTATTTAACACGTATTTGACTAATAGTTTGAGATGGTATTATTTAAAAAGTGCGAGATTCTCAGATAGTGTGAAATTAATAACAACTATTATCACCGTTGATCTATAATAATGATCGACATTTTTTTGCAGTTGACTCACGTATCACGAATTAATGTTATCTAATAAATATATGAAAACATATTATTTTTGTTTTTTTCTAACGTAATAAGAGTTATTTTTGCCATTTTACCAAATAACCTTTCTATTAAATAATTTTACATTACCACTTACCATTTCCAAAAAAAATAAATTCCTTCCAAAAAAAACCAATTCCAAACCAATTCCCGACAGGCTTTGACATTGAGAAATCAAGTTTTGCAAGTGTGCGAAATCTTTGACAATTGGCTTAAAAGCAAAATCAAAATATACGTCATCATGCATTATTTGATATTATTACTATTTTCACTATTTTTGTATATTGACATGTCGATCAAATTCACATTTATCACTTTTATTTATTAGTGATGTGAGCCAAATCGGCCCATATGTAACTTCTGTTTTGCAACTATGAACTGCCACTAAGTTCTCTGTAAAAATTCTTCGACTCTTAAATGTAGGATCAGAAGTGAGCTTTTTATATTTTTTGGGATGAGGTTGAACCAGAACCCCGCTTACTTATAATAAAGGTCACCGTAGAAAATTGACCTTTTACTAATAGTTTTTACCTTACTTTTTTCTTAAATTCTATTGGTTAATAATTAGCCAAACATATGGGCTGATTTGTTTACCTTTAATTAAAATATTAATTTTATTACATTTTTATTATATAAAATACTATATAATATACAGTAAATTGGGAATAAGTATTAAAAAATTTTTATTTAATGATTCTTAGCACTTACTATATATGTTAAAAATTTATATCTCAACTTAAAACGTAAATATCTCCAGATCTAGTGATCCAATCGGCAAGCTCTTTTTTCGTTCATATAGACCAGAACAAGGGCTTTCCAAAGAGCCTAAATTTATACAAAATAGATCAGTGGATCCCAAGATATTTGCATTTAAGCATGTTAAAAAGTTTATACCTTAACTTTAAACGTAAATATCTCTGGATCTAATTATTCAATTGGCGAGCTCTTTTTTCGCCTATAAAGTCCAGAACAAGGGCTTTCCAACGAGCTTAAAATTATAGAAAACGGATCAGTGAATCTTGATATATTTGCATTTAAAGATGGTAATACAAACTCTGACATAAAATAATTATTTTTATTGTTTGAAAATATCTATTATGATAGGACCCGAACAATATATATAAAGGTAGGTTTTGAGTTTGCTTAACCAACTATACATGAAGTCGAAATTAAAGCCCAAAAGTAGAAATATTTTGACTTGGGAAGGTCAAAAGTTGAAATTAAAGTCGAAATAGTCGAAATTACATCATAGTCATGTGATTTTTATAATTATAATTTAATATAAAATTTTAAACGTGAATAACTTCGTCAATATTGATGCTACAGATATGAAATATATATCATTGGAATCCTCTCGATGAGCTGAATCTAACTGCATAAAGATCAAATTTCGAATCACTGGATGCGGAGATCGTTAACTTTGAATTTTAAAATTATTATTTACTATAAAAATTATAAGACTATTTAATACCAAATTAAACGTGAATAACTCCGTCAATATTAATGCTACAAATATGAAATACATATCATTGGAATCCTCTCGATGAGCTGAATCCAACTGCGTAAAGATCATAAAAATCGAATCACTGGATGCGGAGATCATTAACTTTGAATTTTAAAATTATTATTTACTATAAAAATTATGACTATTTAATACCAAATTTTAAACGTGAATAACTCCGTCAATATTGATGCTACAAATATGAAATACATATCATTGGAATCCTCTCGATGAGCTGAATCCAACCGTGTAAAGATCATAAAAATCGAATTACTGGATGCGGAGTTCGTTAACTTTGAATTTTAATATTATTGTTTACTATAAAATCATATGACTATGACGTAATTTCGACCATTTCAGGCACGTCTGTATTGTGTGCCAGGTTAATGGCACGGCCACAGCGCCACGGCTACAATCACGTGATTTATTAATCAGAAAAATCGTGTCACGCCGATAAACAAATCCTCCATATCGTGCTGGATTTCTTTTCTTTTTTTATAAATTTTAATTTCGAGTTTTTAATAATAATATATAATAATTAATAACATTAAAAATGTGAAAAATTAAATTTATTTGTTAAAAAAATATTTTAATTATAGGATGTATAAACCCTTATAATTGATAAAAATAAATGCTATCGCATATAAATGTGTAATTATTATTATAAAATATAAGTATAAAACGTTGGCTCAGATTATGTTACTTTTTGCCAATTTTCTTTGTTTTTCGACCTGGAATGATCTGATGAAGGTCTGAGTTTTCCAGATTTTCCTTATTATTAGTAATGGAAAATGGTTTTCGCTTACGTTTCGATCCTTTTGTTTTTCATCGTTTTACAGATTCAACTTGCACGCGAATCATAAATCCACTTCTGATATTAACTGCTGGGTCCAACTCACGATTAATATCATAAAGAAAGAACACTAACCACGGGATAGATTTCAATTTTCCTGCTTTATAACGTTCTGCAAATTTGTTTAGTGCAGTATGTAATTGTGCGCATCTATTTGAATATCTTCCTTGATTTCTTCCAAAAAATTGATAAATGTGGTAATATCATCCTTGACATTTTTATTTGATTCACTACAAAATAAAGTATTTAAATAAGAATTTGTAATTTTATACCAAATTATTAAGGAAGAATTTACCTATACTCGATAGTTAAATTGCTATTTGGCGTTGTTATTTCCATTTATAAACCTTCTCGGTCTTGTGGAATAAATTCTGCATGTAATGATGCGTAAAAGGAACTGTCCTCTGCAGTATAACCTAAAGGAAAAAAATTAAAATTAATGTGGAATCACAAAATTTACTTTTTAATTATTTTCTTACCGATTGCAATGTAAGCATAAATTATACAGTTATTAGAAGTCAAAGATGGTATAAAGTTAAACATTGATATATGAAATTTTACTGAAACTGCACCTTGATGATTACAAGGTGCACCGGTTATCCCAATTCGACAAGTACAGGTTCCAATCTCACTATTTACGGTATAGAAATGACTGGAGTTATTCACACTTTCTACAAAGAATTCATTTTCTATGCTATGCTTTTTGATAGAATCCATATTCACAGTATCCCATCCTGGACATAGAAAGTGTTTTGCTATTCGCAAGTATCCTGGACGTCTATGTGTAAAATTTAACAACCGAAGTGAATAGAACCTCTCCATGTTTTGAGTGATGAATTGAAAAACTTATACGCAATTATACGCTTGTATTCTTGCAAATACTATATCTTTTATTATTCTGAAACTTCTTTCAATATAATTATTCATGTTGTTTCCTCAAATATGAAGTTCAGAACAAAATGATAGAGCCCATATATTACGACGCACCCACATGAGTTCAAAGTGTTTATGTAATTGAGGATATTGACTATAAAATCTTTGCTTAAATTCACAGTAATACTTATGCATTTCCAAATCCGAAGGTGCATAAAGAATTTCCTTCATCTTTTACATGATGGGTTCATGATCTGCTTTATTGATATAATGCTTCGAATTGTGCAACTACCTCCAAAACGCTTGCAAGACATAAAAAGTGCAGAGAAGGCGAATACCTTTCAAATTACAATAAAAAATTAATTTATAAAAAAAATCATTAATTTCAATCGTTTAATTTATTGAATAAATAAAATTTGAATAAATAATTAATAAAAAAATATTTGATTAAATAAAATTATAAAAAAAAAATATTAAATTAAATAATTAATAAACCTAATAAAAAAATTGTTATTCTATTGTTCAAAAAAACATTAAATTAAATAATTGATTTAAAATCATTCATTAGTATTAAATAATTAATTTAAAATCATTATTGGTATATATTAACAATAAATCAAAATGGAATTATTACTTTCATGCCAACATAATTCTAACGCATTCCGCTCTGCGCTTGAATCATCTGTGAGGAAAATCTTTGGGCTGAGTTATGCTTCACGTCCATAGAAAGCATGTTGTGAAAGAATTGACTTTAATAGGTTTAATGCTTTCTCTAACGTTATTTCGAGCTCATCAGAAGTAATAAACAATCCAAGAGGAAGGACTCCGACTGCACAACTTGTGTAAAGTAAAGTTATTGATGTGTTTAAAGGTTCAAAAGATGCAGAAGCATCCATATAACAAATTTCACTGGATTGTAAGATCTTTTCGTGAACTCTGCTCATTAAGCTAGTAACCACACATAAGATAAATGCTTTTCCACTACGTGAATCATATTCTTGGAAACAGATTAAAAATATGGTCATAATCCAGGCTACTTGCTCAATTAGCAAGTAACAACAAAAGCTTCTGTTCATCAGCTGCACTAAGATAAAGTTCATCTTCATGTGTGTACATAGCAGATGCTGGAAAGTGACCATCCTTAAATAGCTCCAGGAATCTTTCACAAACCTTTTCATTGACACGTCGAAAACTTAATAACTCTACTGAAATAATTACATGGTTATGTGTGAATTTGATGTTGATTTCCAGGGGATGACTTAATTCAATATGCCAACGTTCCAGTCGAAGGTGTACTTTACTAAAAATGACACTTTTTTTGATATATATTTGTAATGTTTCTGTGGTGTTTCGGTAGTATTTATGTAATTATGATACACTTTTGTAATGGTAAATTATATTTGTATTATATCTGAAATATATTTTGTAATGGTTTATGAATAAGTTATAAATAATAACAAAAATACTACAAAAATAAACTAACTGAAATTAATTTAAAATATGTTCTTTATATTTCGCAATATTTACAATGGTTACGTATTACAATTCAGTAATAATACATTGAAATATATTTGTAATGCTTTGAAATGTATATATATAATTTCAAATTTCAATAGTATTAATTAGTATGTACTATATTTATTTACATTTAACAATTATTATGATAAATTCCAATTCATATGGCCACGAATATTAATATCTTGTGCGATTGTAATTCCACTTTCTGAAATAATATGCAAATCAACAGTCATATGTAAGGTTGCTTGCCGAAACCTAGGGGTTTAGGCAAGATGGCGTTTCGCCGAAAAGCGAAATTCTGCCGAAACTATATTAAAGTTATATTAAAAAACTGGCGAAACTTTGGAGAAAGGCGAAACTGCCGAAACTTATTATAAATGCCGAAACTGCCAAAACTCTGCCGAAACTATAATAAATCTATAGTAAAATTTTGACGAAACTAATCGTAGGATTTTGAAGAGGTTTAGACAAGCAACCTTAGTCATATGATCAAGAGCGTGTAAATCACCCAATATAGCACTTCGCCATTCTGTACGTCGAATTTTTGTAGCATTGTTATATATAGTTAGATCAACATTTTTGCACACAAAGTAACAAACCATAATTAAAATAACTTCCACTAAGTAATTTTTAAGCATTATTAACGAAGATTGATCTTCAAGTAATCGGTCTTTTTTGATTTGCTTCAATTGCGGTTCAAATATGTTGAAAATATCATCTGTATCCACAAAGTTACGAAGGTGAGATGAATTTGGAAGATTGCTCATAGTTACACTACATAAAAATAATAAAATAATCATAATTAGCCTATTAGTATAACACGTTAAAAAAAAAATTATACAAGAAGTCATTTACCTGTAGTGGTCTAAAAAATTAAAGGCCATCTCAGTACATTGGTCATACAATCGTACTCGAACCATTCACACCCCTTTTTCTTTATTTCGCCAGCTTTTAATTCAGTGATACCAAGATGTCTGGCACATTCTCTGCCTAATGATAAAATTAATTCGGGTGTTGGTTTACGTATACAGAGAAAAAGAACCTTTGATTCATTAATAAATAATGTGGCAAGTTGAGTCTATAAAATATATAGTTAGATATAATTTATTTTATACGTTAATTTGAAAAAATTACTTGATAAAATACTACTTACATTATTTGAGATTGTATTATTCATATTAGTATTAGTTACTGTTGGAGTGGTTGTCGAATTAGCAGCCAAGGATCCTGTAGTTGTTGTAATTATACTTGAAGTCATTGCTTGAAACAATGCAGCAAATATTGGCGTAAAATTATTAGATGTAAGGGATGTTATAAGTGCTGCTGAATCTTGGTCTTTTGTAGAAGGAACGGTATCATCTTTAAATGGAACTGCATTTTTAGATAGCTCCGCATTTGTTGAAGAAGATTCTGGTTGAATTGCAATATAAATATCTGCATTGGTATCAATCGTATCATCATCATTTATATCATCATCATTAATTTCTATTGAAGTTTTATGAACCAGAACTTTATCAACCTCTTGATTACATTTCATCATTTTTATAAATTTGATTTACATTAGTTAGATCTTATAAATACAAAAAACAAAATACGGAAAACAATCCTAATAACATACTTTTTTCATTACTAAGCTTTATATACTTATTTGGTAAATTTGAAGTGTTAATATTGTCGTCTAGTTCATTCAGATCTTTTTTTGCTATAAGATGTAAAGTTCTATTAATTAATTTAATTTACTAAATTATTAGATCTTTCGTCTTACTCTTATCTGTAACGCTCAGTACATCATCAGTAATAACAATTGAAGGTATAGTAAAAGTTGTTGATGGTTCATTAGTAGGTTGAGGCGTATTTCTAGTTGCAGTACGTTTGGTATTTTTACGAGGACGAGGCATTTTTTAAATTAATTAAAAAAATTTTAAATGAAAAAAAAGTATAATTTAAATTTTTATCGTCTTACCGATTATTAATTGAGACTATTTAAACTCAATTAAACTAATTAAACTATTACAGGTTAGTCATCATCTTACTAATTATTATCGAAATTATTATACTATGATGTAACTATATAACCAATATAGTGAAATCATAAATAAAAATTTGCAATTTTAAGGAATGAATTAATCCGAAAAAAAAAATACCTTTCAAACTTTTAAATCATGTTTTTAAGGCAAGTTAGAGCTGATCAACAACAACAAACATCTGATTTTCGTTTATGAAAACCCAAACGTACATGAGTAAAAAGTCCAAATATATTCAGTCATGTTTTATCAAGTGATACAACTTCCCCTTTCACAAATATAAATATTAACTCGCAAATACATGAAAAAAATAAAACTCTATTACAACCTGAAGACACTCTACACGAAAAAAATAGAACCCTATTACAACCCGAAGACACTCCTATTAATGAAAATGATGATCTTTATAGTATTTTTGATAATAATGGCAATTTTTTTAACGATCTTAACGATAGTGATGATTTTTATAATAATTCTGGGGATGACCAAGAAACAAATAGAGAATTTAACGAAAAGGTGTATGATGGAAATAAAAAACAAAATCACTACTCTAGAAATGAAGCAGGACC
Organism: Rhizophagus irregularis; assembly: GCF_026210795.1. Taxonomy (NCBI): domain Eukaryota; kingdom Fungi; phylum Glomeromycota; class Glomeromycetes; order Glomerales; family Glomeraceae; genus Rhizophagus; species Rhizophagus irregularis. Next base: position 1,785,170 of record NC_089444.1, on the reverse strand, counting down.
ATATTTTCCAAATTACACTATGCTCTTATTATTTTTGTGGATTACAAAGCATCAAATAGGTAATATACAACTGATTTTCTCAAATCAACATGAATTATTTTTGATATTTTGTTACTGATATGAAATTTCTAATCATAATTTTTTTTATCAGGTTTAGAAGCTTATAGGGATTTTGCAAATATTATTAAACATCCCAAATTCAATCCAAAAGATGTTCCAATATCACTTGCAACTATTAAGAAATACTGAGATGGCTTACCACTTCTTCCATTTAAAGGTCATACTGTCAGCCTTAATAATCGCAACACACCATCTACATCCAAATCTACAGATCAAGCTTTAATTTTTCCTTTGAAAGATATTCTTCATCGTATATTAGCAAACCCACAATTACGTGAACACATGTATTTTGGTCCAGGGTAAGGTTGCTTGCCGAAACCTAGGGGTTTAGGCAAGATGGCGTTTCGCCCAAAAGCGAAATTCTGCCGAAACTATATTAAAGTTATATTAAAAAACTGGCGAAACTTTGGAGAAAGGCGAAACTGCTGAAACTTATTATAAATGCCGAAACTGCCGAAACTCTACCGAAACTATAATAAATCTATAGTAAAATTTTGACGAAACTAATCATAGGATTTTGAAGAGGTTTAGACAAGCAACCTTAGTCCAGGGATATATTGTGAAAACAAATGTGAAATATGGCACGGAGAACTCTGGCACAAATCACCATTATTTGGTGAAATAAGCATCAGATTGAACAATGGTAAATATTGTGTAATTAACATAAAAATTTATTGCAATTGTAATATTATATTAATTAATTTCTATTAGTTGTTTATGGTCTCAGTGATTTTATCATATATTATGACGTACGTACAAGTGAAACATATTATGGTAGAATTATATCTATATTACATATTGATGATTCTCAAGACATGTGTATTAAAATTGAGTGTATTTTTGAATTTGATTCATTACCTTCAATACTAAAATCTAAACATAGAAAAGTTGCTTCTCAAGATGGATGTCTATGGATGACAGACGATACACTTATTATCAAACCTGCAAATATTATATCAAAGGTAGATATCTGGTTAACTGATATTAGTGAACCTAGTAATTTTTCACATTTTATAACTGAAATTGTGTATTATATTAATGGGTGGTGGATTACACGATCAATTGATTTACGACATCACCATCCTGTTGAATATATAACTATTCAAAACCCACCTTCTAATTTACCTACATATAGATTTTTTTTAGATATTTACATTGACAAGTTTGGTCCATTTCGTAATGCTTACCATGCCATTGGTGGTATTTATTTACAAATTGGTAACATGAAACAAATTTTACGGCAAAAACTTAAAAACCATTTTCTTTATGGTTTTATTCCTTACGCAGCTGCAAGTGACGAAGTGCTTCAACCAATTATTAAGGATATTCAAGAACTTGAGCGTGGATACGAATTAGAAATTAATAATCAACGCGTATGGGTCACTGGTGGATTAGGTGTTATTACTAGTGATTTACCAGAAGGTAATGAACAAGCAGGAGTAAAGAATCATAATGCATATTATGGATGTCGTAACTGTATGATTCACCATAATAATTTACATGATATTTCTTTTGATATTGCAAAATATGGACGGTATCATCACAAGACCACATTACAATTTGCTGAAGTAAGAAATACACAAACTCAAACTGAACGAGATTTTCTTACTATGGAATATGGTATTCAAGAAAATCCTTCTGTCTTTGATAACGTTATGCGTGATCGGCATTTTCAGTGTCCACATGATGCATTTCACTGCATAGGTGGCATAGTTAAAGAAATGCTCCAAGCAACTTTTGAAATATTAACTGCAGTGGGAGAGGAAGAATTTTTGAAAACTTGGCGTAACTTTGAATTTCCTTCAACTTGGTCTCGCCAACAAAATCCAATCACCCATTTAGGCTCGTACTTTTTTTCTGACTATCTTCGTTTAAGCATGATTATGCCATTTCTTATTAATCGAGCAATAACTAATGTTACATTGTTAAACAAGCCGTTTACTGAACATTTAATTAAAGTATACAATATTACAAAAAATCAGGTGATAGATCGGTTGCTAAACTTATGGGTTTCTTTTTCCAAAATGGTATATTTGGTATTTCACAAAGAATTTTCTGAAAATTGTTACAATAATTTGCAACAAAGTTTAATGCAATGGGCTATACAAGTTGCAAAGGTAAGATATATATATATTAATGAAATATATATATAGTGCGTAATTTTATAAATATTTAATTTATTGATGATTATTTATTTAATTTTAGATTTTTCCTAATATTACCCGACTACCAAATTTTCATATTCAATGTCATTTTATTATGCATGCAAAAAATTTTGCAACACTAGTAAACACGGCTGTTCCCACAAAGGAAATGATGCACAGATTATATAAAGGCATCGTTCCTCATTCAAATAAAAAGGATATTGAACTAGACTTTGTACATCGGGATAACTGCTTACAAACCCTGCGATTTTTATTAGATGGAGGCACTGATGAAAGGTATAATTCAATAAAACAATTTGATTTTAATATGTTATCAAAAGATTATTGTATACACCTACTTCTTAATTTATGGTATATTTCGCCGCAAATGATTGATTTGGAATATGAAAAGGATACAAATATTTCACAAATAACATGTATGGATGAAAGTTATATCAATATGAGAGTTCAAGGAAGATATAAAAAGAATGATTTACGAGCTGCTGGCTTAGAAGGTATTCTTAATGATAATTTATTTTCTGAACTTGAATGCGCATATCAAGAAGAACTTAATTGTATTAAACATATTGCATCACGAAAGGTAAAATACTTTAAAAGTATTAGTTATTCTATAATTGAGAATAACAATCAAATTGACGTGAATCTTCGTGTTGGTGATATTATTAATGTTCTGGAAGATATATCGACTGATACAATTAATGATGGTGAAAATGAAGCAACAACAATAGTTTCTTATGCGCGAATTCAGGCAATTTTTCTTCATACTAAAGATCAATTAGAAATTCCTTTTTTAATATTAGATTGGTTTATTTCATTAAATACTAATGATTCAAAATTGGATTGTTCACGTTATAGACTTCAACGATCAGCTGATCACACATGGCGTCAAATTTATGTAGTTAAATGGGTGGATCATCAACCAAATGTGCATTTTGTACATCAATGTCGAAAATCAGGTTGTGATAATGGAAGGCATGATGAAAATAATGTGTATTACGTACGTAATGTTTTCTATTATACTGCAATATAATTAATTATATATTATAGTAATATTTCAATGTATTGTGTAAAGGATTGTGTAATTATTCAAATTAATTAAAAATCTATTGTGCAATTAATTACTAAAATAATAAATATTTATTTCAAAATCTATTTAAAATGTATGACAAAAATATAAAAAAATAATTTCAAAAATGCTGAGATGAAATTATAAGCCTAGATAACATGGTTGTAATATATAACAAAATGTTCTTGTAGAGTTTTTGTAAGGCTTACAGAAATATTACAAATATATATCAAAAAAAGTGTCATTTTTAGTAAAGTATGGTCGAAGTACAATTTGTATTTCGTAACTGAGATGATTGTTGGCATTTTATTTCTCGACTACCTTATTTTTTTTTAACCTTATCACTATGAATACAATGCCTCATCTTGCGAAAAAGTACATGTTTTTCTTTGAACTCATAACGTTTAATTTCCAGCATTGTTATTTTTGATTTAGATTCAAATGCCATAAACCATTCACTTGCTTTTTCTTTATTATCAATATTTACAAAGACATCAAGCTCAAATTGTGGAATAATAAAGTTTTCTGTGGTTCGATATGATGGAAGTTCATTGAAATTTTCAATTATTGCAGTTTTCAGAAAAGTGTATTTTGGTAATTTTAGAGTAACACTAAACACGTGCGAAACTCGAAACTTGAAATCATGTGTAATATTAAAATTTATCCAATCATTTACTTGGTCTTGTTACATGCAAATTATTATATGAATTATAAATCGAGTTCGTGACTTTCGCGAACGTGTAAAACTTTGAAGATGAAAAAAACTTTAATATTACTACTAAAGAATGGAAATACGAGATAGGAACTTGTTTTGTGTGTCGAAAATGCCTTTATTGTGGTGTTAATTTGGCTGAAGGAAGTGTGTGCAATTGTGAAAAGACTCTTAAACCTACAAATAGCAGTAAAACTAAAAAGTTACAAGTTGGTCATGTCAGAAATGGAGTTTATAAACATAATGAAAGTCATCCTATATTGGTTGCTTTATTATAATTTAATAATGATATACATAAATATCAATATGATTTATCAAAAAAATTTAATTTTACTTTATGTGCGAAGTGTAACAGCTAAGGTTGCTTGTCTAAACCTCTTCAAAATCCTACGATTAGTTTCGTCAAAATTTTACTATAGATTTATTATAGTTTCGGCAGAGTTTCGGCAGTTTCAGCATTTATAATAAGTTTCGGCAGTTTCGCCTTTCTCCAGAGTTTCGCCAGTTTTTTAATATAACTTTAATATAGTTTTGGCAGAATTTCGCTCTTTGGCGAAACGCCATCTTGCCTAAACCCCTAGGTTTCGGCAAGCAACCTTAGTAACAGCCAACTTTTAAGAGATCAAAATACTTATAATAAAAATAATCTAATTTCAATTGATGAGAAAGAAAACCAAACTGTAAAGACGCCTATAAAGCCACTCAATCCTTCTAAACTAAATAATGTACTTAATTCTAATTCTGATATTCCTTTCCATTTCAAACTAGTAATTAAAACACCTGATTTGACTAAACCAGCAAAAGCAATTATCTTAGAAAAAATACCAGCTTACTTTGAATTTGATGATTTAGTATTGCAAAAAGTTTGCAAAACAGTTGGTTTAGTGGTTCGTACTAAATATGAATTGTCTTATAAAGCAGAAAAAGGAACAGGAGCTGGTACAATTTTAGAAGAAGAAGAGGACTTTGAAGAATTTATAAGGGAGTACCATAGATTGACTATTTCTGATAAGACTTTATTGATTACAGCAACTGTTAAACAAAAAGAAAAGGCAAAAAGAAAAAAGGTATTATAGTTTTTTTTAAAGGATACTATTAATTTATTATAATTAATTATTTGTGTTTTTATTAGAAGAGTTTAGAGATATCAGATGGTAATGAATCTGTGAGCGAAGATGATGAATTGGAACTAACTGCCAAGTAAAAAAATAAAAAAAAAATCGCGTTCCTAAAGAAGATAATTTAAATGATATTGATTTCAAAAAGGAAGAAATCCATAAAAAACTTAAGGAAATGCATGAATGCAATATCCATAAAACAGGATATTGTTATATCAAAGATGACAGACATTTACTGCTCACAACATTACATTTGTCTATGTGGACAGATGAAATTGTATGTATAATATATATAAATTTTAATTTTTTTATTTCATTAATATAACTTAACATGTTATTTATTTGTAGTATAAAAATCATTGTAACTACGAAACTCCGTCACTGCATCCTAATTTTGGAATGGCGAACTCATTAAAAGTTTCAACAAGATCATCATCACCAACAAATAATAATATATCTGATAATAATGCAAATTATTACCAACAACAATACGTATCTCCACCAAATTCTCATTCTTATTATTTGGGATGGCCACCTTATCCACCACCATATCCACCATCACATTTATTTTCGTATCTATCATCACAAGCATTGTCATATTTGCCATCATCATCACATATACAATTTGCTTCAACTTTAGATGTAGCATCACAAACTTCACAATCTACACCTTCATTATCTTATAAAATTACAGAACCATCTATAAAAGATTTTTTAGAACTTCTTGACAAAAAGTTTGGAGAAGCAAGATATACAATTTATTTACAAAAATTTGAAGAGGAGGAAATTACAGTATCACAACTTGCAGAAATTAATCCTGAAGTTTTATTAAATGAATTTGGAATAGAAATAATTGGTCGTAGATTAAACTTAATTAAAGAAGCAAAAAATTTTCTCTGATTTTTTTGTATAAAAAATAATTTTTTTTTGTTATTGATTTACGTTACAATATTTCTATTATGTTACACCGCTTTATTTGAGTTATGTAATTGCTAATAATAAATGATAGTTTTGTATTACAAAGTTTTTTGCGTTTTATTTAAAATTTTAAAATAAACTATAAAATAAACTCTATAATGTAACAAAAAAATCTAAGATTAATACAAATAAATTGATTTGTTAAAATAACCTTTTGCCATATCAGGTGTTACCTGAGATAATGCTAATAAAAGTGGATATTTTGGATCATTACAATTTTTACAAATGTTCTATTTTTTTTTAACCATGATTTAACTCCAGAAAATGCCATTTCAATCGGATTATAATCTGGAGAATATGGAGGCAAATAAAGTACTTCACATCCCATTTGTTCAATTGATTCTACTAATTTTTCATCATGGTGAATTTTTGCGTTATCCATGACAATAACACTATTTTTATTCGGATATTCATTCATCTGCGGTAACTAAAAAATATAAATACAACTAGGGAAACGGGAACCGTTGTAAGTCCGGAGCAATAAGTCGTTTCGTCACCCAAAAGCTGCCTAAAATCTGCAACTAAAAAAACAAACAAAATATTAGCAGACGTTACATTTTGTTAAAAATAAAAAAAAAAGACAAAGAAAAAATATTTAAACACATACCGTAATGCATCTAGGGAGAACCGGATTTCCAACCTTACCGAAATTCATGTCCATAGATATTTGAAGAAACTGTCTAAAAAAAAGTAATAAAATGAATTGTTACTAGTAAAAGTTTCGTTATTTTGTTAAAACAAATAACAAAGTAAAAAAAATATCTTACCTAAATCTAATGCGTCCAGATGACTCTAAAAAAAGTGAAGATGAATGAAATATTAGCAAACATATTGCTAAAAGAATTGATTTAAGTAAAAAGAATACTTCACTTACCAAAATATATGTCCAAGAGACTCAAAGAATCATCTACAAAAGAAAAAAAGAAAGAACTATTAGTAACATTTCATTAAAAGAAAAATAAAAAAAAAAGTCTGAAAGGGCCAAGTTTACACCAAAATTTATTCATAAAAAACTATTTTTCCTTGGCGCTGCTGGTAACTTTCAGTATTTTGTTTTAAACATCAACCATCTAAAAAAAGAGAAAAATTGAATGTTAACAATGCTTTGTTGGAATAAATAAATTCGAAAAAATACATTTGCAGATGTTCTCACCAAGTTTCTATGTATCCAAAGGGCTAAGAAACAATGCCTAAAAAAGAAAAAAATGTTAAAAACTGGTCATCAAGATAAAAAAATTAAAGAAAAAAAAAATGAAAACCTGAAATATCACGCTCAAGGAAACTAAACACCAGAAAAAGTGAGAGAAGTAAGGGGAAGGGTAAGACGAAGGAAATAGGAAAGTACTTTTTTTTTCATGTGACTTATTTGTTTGATTATTGTTCTTATCAGATGTGATACGCGGAGTAACGCGACGTGACAAAATTTTTTCAAATACAGGGTCTTTTTTTTTATATAATGAACATGATACATTTTGCTTTATCAAGTAATCAAGGACATTGCATATAATGTTACTAAAAATAAAAAGTATAAAGGGAAATAAGCAGGGGCATTATGTTTCAAAAAGGAAATTGTGGTGATGACGTAGGTGGAAGGAAGGAAAAATTACATGGGTTAAACCGGTACTACAAATTTATCTAGTTCCGTACAATAAATAGTCCTTCGCTACGCTCCAGACAATCATATGTTTAATAAACAAATGAAAAGGAAAAAAGAATTAAATAAATGAAAAAAAAAACATACAACTTGCGTAAGAATAAATGTTTGAAATCATTCTTTATTGCAACTTCCTTCTATAATATCAGCAGCTATAAATCCATCTAATGTTAATGCTGGTAGGATAGTATATCTTTTCCTTCTTACAAAAACCACATGTTTTTCAACTCTCATATTTTTTAAACCATATCCATAAGCCCTAGATAAACTTCTCTCATCTTTTGATGTTTCATCAATAAAAACAAATTGTTCTGGCCTAAATTCACTTCCTATTTTATACATAAAAACACTTCGCAAAAGTTCACTTCTCTCTTTGGCAGCTTTTTGTAACTAAAATAAAAAAATTTAGTTATAATTTTTCAGTAACTAAATGATTAATGATTAAAAATCTACCTTTTTTCTCGTTATTCCAAGATGATTGAGCGCTCTCTATAGAGTTGGTATAGATACAAGCTTGCCGGTTAATCTTTCCATTTCAGAAGCCAACTCATCAAGGTACCAATCTTTTTTATCTTTTACAAGAGTAAATAATATCTGTAATATTAAATTTTAGTGAATGACAATTTTTAAAATAATTAAATGGAATAAATTAAATACTAAGGGTGCAAACTTATCCTATCCTTAGGGTTACGTCATTACATCATACGTCATGGCAGATGCGTCAAGGTGATGTTTGACATAATACTTGACGTTTAACGTAACATATGACATTTGATGTAACATGTGATGTTTGACGTAACTTATTACTTGATGTAGGACCCCGCTTACTTCTAATAAAGGTCTCCGGGCAAAATTTCAGATTTACTAGTAATTTTACCAACCTTTCTTATCTCATAATTTTACCATATATATATAATGACCTTTTAAAATTATATTAAATTTTACCTTAGATTTTCAGAGACCTAAATTTTTTTAAATATTAAATAAACAAAATATTTTATAATCATTACAATAAATTTTAAAAATTTTTTATTTTTACTAAGTTTAATTCTTATTCTTTAAAGATAAATAACTTTTATTAGTAAAAAAAGTACTTTGAATTACAAAAATACTATAAAAAAAATCTTAAAGACACACATCTTTAACTTTACTTCAAAACTATTATTCACTTACTTTCTTTAAAAAAATCTAATTAATTTTTTTTTAAAAAAAATAAATTCGTAATTGGTATTATTATGAAAAAATGCTCGTACCCCATAAGTATTAATCCAACTGCTATGAAAATATTTATCTAAATATTTTCGACCTTGCCGAACAACTTTACTTAAGCATGAAAAAGTGATTTCATTTGACCAAAGTGCCCAAATTACGCCCTATAATCACTGATCGGAAAAATAAAAAAAATTAAAAGTGCGAAAATTGCTCGTATTCTGTAAATATTAAACTGATTCTTATGAAAATTAATATTCAGGTAGTTTCGATCTCGCCGAACAATATTACTTAAGCTTAAAAAGGTGATTCATTTGACTAAAATGCCCAAATTACGCTCCAAATTTAATAAACAAAAAACGTAAATTTTAAGTTAATTGGTGATCCGCAAGTCAAGTAGCGAAAATGATAATAAAATTTGACGGAAATTTATTAATTAAAAGCCGCATTTTCGAATGTGGTGTTGTTCATGAATTTCTCTAGCCAAATGTTTAAATAACGCCATTTTTCTTTAATGAAATAGTTTTCCACAGTTTTCCCACCAATCTCATGCAAAAAAAATCATAATGTAATATTGGAAAAAAGTCCAATTTCTAAGAGATCTGAGATTCGAAAGACAAAAACTAGTTTTACCATACCATATCACTTGTATAATGAGTGTGAAAAAGTCTTGAATTTGTCGAGTTAGAAGTTATTACAGCATAGTTTACTAATAAAATAAATCAAAAATAAAGCAATATGCATGAAAGTTTAGTGAAATATAAAAAAATTTCCATAATTTGTACTTTTAAAACCTTAGTTTACCTAATAATATAGTAAATGCCGCGTGCTTCCAAGGTAAATTTCGTCAAAAAAAAGTTTTACACTTTGTAGCTTTGAAAAATAAAAGTGTGACATTTACTTTATTGTTTGTGTTATTTTTAGTAAACTATGCTTATAGTTTTTGTTACATCAGAAATCATTAAAGTCGGCGTATTATGACAAATTAGTATATGATTTGCGTCAAATTTTATATGTAATTTCTCTAGTTGACTCGCAGATCGTCAATTAATATTAAAATAAAAAAATGCTCGTATGCAATAAATATTACTCCAACTGCTATAAAAATTCAAATATAAGTAGTTCGACCTTACTAAACAACTTTCTTAGATAGTAAAATATGATTTGATTTAACTAAAGTACTGAAATTAAATTCTGAAGTTGCTAATTGCTGTACGAATTTTTATATTTTAAAAGCTAATTTTTGTAATAATTTTCAAAAAGATAGTGCTAATGCAAATAAAATTAAAAATATAAAATGGTTTTTACAAGTATAAAGAAGAGAATAAATTTTTTATTTTGAGAAAAAATTATAAAACGTATATTACCAAATATTGTAATAATTGTTGTACAATATTTCAAATTAGTATATATAAGGTAAATATTAAATTTTATATACAATTTTACCTTATTATTTACCGAAACATTTGTAAACTTATATTTGATTTTACCTTATAAAACCGGAAACCTATTTTAACTTTACCTTACATATCCGGAGACCTTTATTTGTCATATATATAATTTTACCTTTATCTATTAAGAGACCTAAAATTTTTTTTTAATATAAATTTTACCTTATATTTTTGGCACCTATTAGAAGTAAGCGGGGTCCTATTGTGACTATATAGGATAGATTTTAATAATAAAGTGTTTTGAACATTCAACTGGTGTGACTATATAGTAGAATGTGACTATAACGGGAGTAACTATAGAGGGAGTTGACTGTATTTACTTAGTGCTATTTTCTGAAAACTTTGAAAAATATCCACAAGTAGGAAGATATTAGCTTTAAGATAAATATTGTGATAATTCCTCATGATATTACATCTGGTTTTTTCCCAAACATATTGCGCATACTCATACTCACTATCCAAAATATGTATATTGTTAAGTTTACTGTAAAATGCATTTTTGGGTGGTAAATTAGGACCCCAAACAATATATATATAGGTCAGATGAAAAAGCAACTTATTTTATGACATATACTTATTAATATATAATTTTTTTTATAAAATATGTATATAAAAAAAAACTAAAAAAACAAAAATTTTTGAAATAATGCATGGATAAAGCTATTATTACTTTTTTGTAATATTACAACTTATAAATGTTTCTTATTAATATTTTCGTATAACTGTTCTGTGACTTCAAAGCGTAATTTAGGACTTTAGTCAAAGGAAACATTTAAAATCTTCTTAAGTAAAGTTGTTCAGCAGGATCGAAACTACTTACATATAAATTTTTATCATGATTGAATAGATATTTATGGATTTATTCATGTTTTTCATAACGCTACCAATACGTGGAATTTTTATTTTTAAAATTTACTGTAAAATTTATCAAAAAAAATATTTTTAAAAAATTTTCTAAGTAAAAATGAAATAACTTTTATTGATTATTACAAAAATTATAGTGTAAAATTATAAAAAAACAGAAACCCACTTATTTTTCCCTTTCCACTTACTCGTTGCTCTCATTTTTAATATATATTTTTTAAATGTTACACAGACACGTATATCAGTGTTAGCACTTGGCCGTTTGGCCGGGGTTGGCCATTTGGCCGTTTGGCCAGTTTGGCCGGCCAAACTGGCCAAAAAAATCTTTGGCCGCGGCCAAATGCCAATACAGCCTTAATAAAGTATTAGTATTTTGTTTTTTGGCCGAAAATTTGGAAAACGGCCGTTGGCCATCGGCGTTTTGCCATTTTGGTCGGCCAAATCGGCCAAAAAAATTCTTGGCCGCGGCCAAATGCCAACACTGACGTATATGATTTATAATTTTAATATTACGCAGATGTGTATTTGTTTTATCAAAAACACATTACACAAGCACTTCTAAAAATATTTCCTGTATTACGTTTTAACTTAATCTTTATATTAAAAATAGTAACTTTTTTTTACACAAATATGTTTATAACTTTGTTTACATATTTTATTAGATTTTTTTTAATGTGAAAAATGTAAAATATATATTATATTATATATATATTAAAAAAATCTATCCTGCTACACAAATATATATCTGATGTCTATTAATAATTTAATATTTTGCTATGCAAATTATATCTGACTATTTTAAAATTATGTTATCAAATAAGCAATAATAAATCTCATATAGGAAAAAATTTTTATATGTTGGCTAAGCAAACTCAAAATTTACATTTATATATATTGTTCGGGTCCTGGTAAATTAGCTTTATCAAATTTTGACCAACTATCCATATACTCATAGAGATAAACATTTTTCTTGATAAATATCTCTAATATTTTCACAGGGATATGATTTTTTGTAATCTTAAATTTTTCAGGATACACAAAACATCTATTTTTATCAATTCATCAAAGATGATTAGGATCAGCACAATCTTGTACTTTGCAATTTTTTCACAAACCAAAATTGGATGCTAATTTATCAAGATCTGATTTTATGAATTGCATACTGTCGATAAATTAGAGTAATCCTAACTTAAATGCCATATATTTTTCCATATTATATGAAATTGTTTTGATTTCATCCTTGCATTCCATTGCACCTATTCTTTGTATAATCATGTAGCTATCAGGACCCTGCTTACTTATAAGATAGGTCACCATTAGGCCTAAGATAAAAATCATATATAAAATTCTTTGCAGATCCTACTATAAAAGAAAATTTTATGTTACATTGTTATGATTTTTTTCCTTTTTAGCTAATTAACCAATAGAATTTAAAAAAAAAGTAAGGTAAAAACTATTAGTAAAACAACAATTTTCTACAGTAACCTTTATTATAAGTAAGCGGGTTCTATGACTATTATAACCTGATAAGTTGTGAAAGATGACAGGAATGTGCATTTCTCCTACTTTTATTTGAAGCTAAAGATTGTATGCACTGTGTGCCGCTTCTCGATATTTATCTGTTATATGGCAGTGATCTCTCACTTTTTCTTCAAGCCTTTCAAATTCTTTTTCACATACCCAGCAATGTTCAGCATTATTATAGATTTCTTCTTCTTCTGGCAATAAAGGAATTATTGGTTTAGATTGCTTATATTCCTCATAAATGGCCATAACTTCCTGAGTTATCTCAATTATAAATCTTTGTGCAGTGTTTAGTCTTACATAAATTTTCTCTGAATATAATTGCCCATCATAATAAACTTTTATATATGCAAATGAACATGGAATATACTCTTGAATTTTCTTAGTTTTAAGTATTGCTTCAAAATCTGCAACAAAGTAATATGGAACTTGCATGCGTCACTTCCAATTTTTAAACTGATAAACATCCTCACCTTTCTTTAAATTTGGCATGCAATTTGCCTGTGGACTATGCTTAATTCCTCAGCATATTGCCATATGCTTTTCATGAATTTCTTGATTATGGTGAAGTGCAAGATACACTATCAGCAGATAAGTGTTGCATATTCATTTCTTGTTCGTTTATTTACTAAACAACTCATATTCTTTATCCAGCAGTAATGTTGCTTTTTTCCATTACTAATGAGAAGTAAATCGATCATTCGCCTACCTGCAGCTATATCATAGTCAGTAACATAAATAGGGTTGAGCTTACCTTGCCATTCACTTATACAGAGAGCTATGGATGGATTCTGTCACTCAAATTTTTGAAGGATTATCTCATCTGCCTGAACTGGAAATTCAATACCTTTAAAGTTCAACATATCTACATACTGACGATATTGGACAATATATTCTGCACTTTATTCTATTAGATGAAGTGTACTTAAAATTGCCCATTTAAATCTATATTTTTAGGATTCACAACTTCTTTCTTTGCAGCTAAATCAGTGGGAAGATCGATATGGCCTGCACTTTCTAAAGGTTGGAATTGTGTAATTTTTATGAAGATACTTTTCATCTGATCAAAGGACCAGTCTGACTTATAATTTTGATATTGATCTATTTTTTCTACTATCCATATTACTGCAAAATTAAATGAATCATCAATATTTATTGCTGAAAGTATTGGTATATTGCAAGTTTTAAATAGTACTCCATATCTAAGAACACAATCATCACCGGGAGTTAATGAAAGGGCTTCATCAAACAATCCTTGCTGATAATCTGTAATATGTTTTAATGTACCAAAGATACCTGTGAATCTTTATAGGTCCTAATTTTTGATACTCATCTCAAATGATTTGTGTGATAACATTTCTATTACTATTAAGTAATTCAATTAGATTATATTTACATGGAATTCCTACTGCAATATCTGCTATAAAGTTTGAATCTGTGATTTCTCCACCTATTCTTACATGATCATGATAGTGAAATTCTATCTCATAATGTAGATTAGAATCTATATCACTAAGTCTTTTAAATTCTGCTTGGAAATTTCTTATTTCTTGAATTTTCACTCTGTACTCTGCAAGCCTGGTATTTAATCATGAATATGGAATTTCTTGTGGTTGCATTCCTTTGAGTATTGCCAAAACTTCACGAACTGTTTGCCTTTCTTAAACTGATCTTGCTTGTCGAGTTGTCATCCTTTTTATATAGGAAAAGGTTTTATTCAATTTATATTTTTGAAATGGAGCAGAAAAAATTCAGATTTTTCATAACCTGTTACTATTCCATGACCTTCAGGTTTTATTTTTGTTAGCTATGAGTATGTGTAGCTCTTTGATTAACTATAAGTATACAAGGGTCTTAATTATTCTGTAACTTGGGTTTTGTTTGCTATAAGTGTGCTTACAAAGCTGTATTTTCTTATGTGTCAGAGGTATAGATTGCCGTTCAGCCTCACATGCCCTTTGTTCAGCCTTTGGTCTCATGGGCATGTTATGCAATCTACTTGCTGACAGGGCTGAAAATTAGCTGAATTGGCTTTTTAAGTCTGAGCTATATTTACTTATATATCAGAGGTGTGGATTGCTTTATTCAGCCTTCAGTTTCACTAGCACATAATAAAATGCAATTTACTTGCTGACAGAATTGTAAACTAGTTGAATTGGCTTTCTGAATGGATTGAGTAGTAATAATCATAGTTTAAAATAGATGCTAAATCTGAATTTGAGAGCATTTTAGCCTCTTTTTATTTTTATATACTTGGTACCGTTAGAATAATTCAAAATTGTTTTAGATTACCTTTTATTTTCATGGCTGAATTTGACTTTGAAGGCTACTAAGCAATATACCTGTATCCTAATAAATCACTTTTTGAAGTGATTCTAGCATGCCTTTTTCTTATTTTTCTTATTACATGTCAAAATGACGCTATAAGGCTATAAACCTTACATACTTTTTTACTATCCTAACTGCTATAAGCTGCTAACTAAGTACATGAAGCGGTATGCCTAATTTTGGTAGCAGGGTTGGCTTACTGAGCAGATTGAAGGGTAGAAAGCAAAGATTAGATTTTATAGTTAAAAACAGCTTTGTGGATGGTTTTTAGAGCATTTTGGCTCTATAGCTGAATGGGTTTAAATGGCTGATTAGTGGGTTATATGGAAAACTTAATGGTGAAACTGTATGGGCTGTAGAACTGCTGTAGAAGTCAAAATATCGGGTACTCCAGAACTGGCAAATTCACATTACTGTTATCTGAGAATTTGGGTTGTATCATTATTTTTAATGGAGATATGATTATTTAGGTAACAGGTCAACTTTTTCTTCGAAAAAGTAGTTTTGTTTCATAATGCTTAGTTTTTATATATATTTGTTATCTTATTTCAAGTTTATGTATGTAAGTAAGCATAATTATATTAAGACAAGATCACATTTATAATAAATTAATAATAAAAAAAAAAATAATATAAAATAATATAATAGAAATTAATGAATCTAAGAGTCTATTCTTATTGAATGCAGTCCAGTGATCTTGGTAAGTGCAGTCCAATAAAAATGACATGTGACAAATAAATAGACCAGTTTAAACCTTTCCTAATATGGTAATATTTGGATTATGCATGTTCATGCATATTATTTGTCACTAATGCAAAAATTACCTTCTTGGCCCTCCTCGTGTTACTTTCTTGACCCAATCAAAATATGCATGATTATGTATGACAAAAATATTTTTTTCTTGACCTGAAATGTGATAAAAAATTATGTGATAAGTAGCACAGTATTAGTGATAACTGCGTTACATAAATAATATGTGTTACATTTTATTATATGACGCGACTCTTGACTTTTTCTTTTTACACAATTTTATATAATACAATGAATAATAGCAACTTTGAAAATTTTATTGAATATAATACTGCTGAAAATTCTGTTAATGTTCCATTTGGTCGGACTGCAGAATATTATCTAAAAAATCATCCTTTGCTTAAAAATATTCGTTTAAAAAGTCAAAGTCAAAAGAAAACTCCTGAATTAGTTAAAGAAGGAATTATCACAATTGAACGTGTTGAAGGAGCTGTTGATTTTATTGAATGGCGAACAAAGACTGGTCAAACAAAATCAACTAACCGGATTGATGATATAGTTAAATTAACAGAAAAGGGAGAGGAACTAGTTAAACAAATTGAAGCAGGAGTAAAAAAAGATAAACTATGCTGGTCTTGGGTAATGTATTGTGCTGAAGATGGTAATTCTTGTCAATATGAATGTGGTGGAATTGGTAAATGCATAGAAGGTTGTCAAAATGAAGCATTACCAAATAATCTAAAAAACTATAATGATATGCATTTGTGCAAAGTACGCATCATTTCAGAAGTATATTTATCTAAAATTGATCGTCCATGTCCTCTTAAAATAAAAGTTTTAAATAGCCATTTACCATCCAATGTTCTTACAACACATACACCACAAATTAACCGGTTGAGTTTAACTAGGCAAGTACGTGATAATATTATAATAAACCGTAGAGCAGACCATAAAACAACAAAAAATATTAAAGCAAAAATGTTGGCTTCTTACAATGGTGCTAACGAAGAAGATTTGCGAGAAGCATTACGTAATCAAAAGGAATTATGTGAGGATAAAAAATTGTATAGGTTTTTGGTGCGTGATGATAGACAAACTAAAGAAAATGCAGGACCATTGACAATCTTGCACTATTTAGTTAACGAAATACTTAAACCAAAGGGAAATGTTCTTTATTATCAACAACCCAATTTATCATCATCAGAAACGAGTTCAGAACGTTTTTATCAATTAACATTATCAAATCAATTATGGTTAAAAAATGCTCAAAGGTATGGAAAATACTGTATTGGAGTTGATAGCAAGTATGACTTAAATAGTGATCACGCACCAGTACTTGCAGTTGTAACCGAAAATGATGCTGGATTTGGTACACCATTAGTATTTGGTAAGAAAAAAAATTGAAATTTTACTTTAAATTTGTGGATAATTTATTTATGTATTTATTTAGGATTATCTAATAAAGAAAATAACTGGACAACTAGTATTGCGTTGAAATTATTGAAAAATAATATATTATGCAATGATTCAAATTGTGAACATAAATGGTATTATGAAGATTTGCCAAATGAAAAAGGTTTTCAAAGGATTACAGAATGTGCCAAAAATCACAATTGGATTCTGTTGGTAATGATAGATAAACATCGACCAACTAAAATAGCCACCGAAAATGTGGTAGACCGCACAATTTTGTGTTGGTTTCATATCATGCAGACATTCGGTGAAAACCTGAATAATTGGAAAGTACCATGGCCATTAAGGTATACACGTTTTTATTCTAAGAATTTATGTTATAATTTATTTATATTTATAAATTTATTTTTATAGATACGAATAGCATTGGCATTTAAAATAGTTGGTAGAAGTAGATCTATAGAGTTAGCTAAAGAATTAGGACCATTATATTCAGAATTTATTAATTCGCTGGATATTACACAGGAATTAAAAAACAGGACCCCGGATATCTCCAAAACAGGTCATAAGTCACACTTTCGGCAGATTGGCCCATTTTTCAGGGGCTCAAAAAATCGTTTTTTGTAAATATCTCGGCATCCAGTGGTCCAATTTTGATGAACTTTTTTTTAAATTGTAGAGCTAAATGAGGGCTACAAAATAAAAAAAAGTTCATTAAAATTGAATTACTGGATGCTGAGATATTTACAAAAAACGATTTTTTGAGTTTCAGCAAAAAGGGGTGTTTTTGGCCAAAAGTCCATTATGACCTTTATATTAGATATCCGGGGTCCTTAAAAAACAAATTAGTTAAAGATCTCTATAACAATTGGATTTGTAACGAATGGATTTTAAGTTTTATAGATGCTGGAAGAATTCTTGAAAATCCAAGTATAATGCATATCATGACAACAAATAATTACACGGAAAGACTAAATCGTACAATTGAGTCTCAATATAGTGGTACAAGAACAGTTGTCAATTTTATTGAACGATTGTATGGCATTCAATTACTTCGAGAAAATTTAACAGATAAATGCGGCAATTTAAGGTTTGAAGCTGGACTTGCAACAATATTTGATATGCAAACAATTGAACAGGTATTGTCATCACTACATTTTATATTTATTTATTTATTTATTATAAAAATAGTTCTTTTTTAATAGGAATCACAAGCTACGCATATCGCATCAGATAAATTGCGCAGAATAAATCATGGAAGATTATTATTTCTGTTGGATTACGTTAAATGCACTGGTATTGATGATTATTTTTATGTAAAAAAGGGAAATAATCCATTTGCATTAGAATCTCCATATAACAATGAATTAATTTGGCTGGATAAGTATAATTTAAACTTGCTTATTCTGTTGCATAACAAGCTAATGGAACAGCACTTAAACAAGATCCCAAATTATTTGGAACATTCCGAATATTATTTAATCAATATAAAAACAGGAGAATGTACATGTTTTGATTATGTATGGAATGGTCCATTCAGAGATGTCTGCAAACACTGTCATGCAGTGTCAATTTTTAAAGAATCAATTGGAGTTTCGGATCTATTATTGTTTAAGCAAGAAGTTAAAAAGGAGTTGGTACAATATTTTAAAAATAAGCAAAGAGTATTACCCGCAGAATCAAAAAATCTAGTGATATATAATGGTAATGTTGAAGCTGCTTATTCAGAAATAATTGATTTATATAAAACTCATGGTAGTATTTTAAAAAGAATTTAAGCTTAGTAGTTCTAATGAATTAATCTAGCTAATTTTATTTAGGTATATCGATATTTAAATCATACTCCCGACCAAATGAGAATAATAAAGATCCGTTCCAGCCTGTAAAACTTGATTATCATAAAGGTAATAATGGGGCACCTCTGAAATCATCAGCAAACCCAAGAAAACCAAGTAGGATTCTTAAAACTACTGAACGAAATATTTCACCTTCTGAACAAACAAGAAGCACAAAAAGAATTTGAAAAAATATTCGGGATGCAAAGGTATTATAAATTTATTAAAGTAATTAATTACAAATACGGTTCTTTCTAACGATACTTAATTTAGGAAAACATTAAAAATATCAAAAATCCATATGAACCTTTAACTGCATTACCACTTCAAGACACTCAATCAACAATCATGCAATCTTATTCGCGAAATGACTATATTCAGCCTCACAGGTCGAACAGATGTCATTGTCGCAAAATTTGCCTGGAATTTTTCTGGCAAATTGAGAATTATCCTGGTAAATTGGGGTAAATTGTGTTACAATTTTGGGATAATGGAGGTCTTACAATTTGGCAAATTTTGTCAAAATGGCGGAATTCCTACAGAATTCCTAATTCAAATGTTGAGAAATTTTTCAGTAAATTATCATTAAATTGTGGGAAATTTTAGGCAAATCTTTAGTAATGATATGCAAAAAGTGCAAATTGTGGTGAATTTAGTTAAATTTTTAGTAATTTTATGCAAATGTAATGTAAATTGTGGTGAATTTTAGGCAAATTTTTAGTAATTTTATGCAAATGTAATGCAAATTGTGGTGAATTTAGTTAAATTTTTAGTAATGATATGTAAACGAAGTGCAAATTGTGGTGAATTTAGTTAAATTTTTAGTAATTTTATGTAAACGTAATGCAAATTGTGGTGAATTTAGTCAAATTTTTAGTAATGTTATGTAAACGTAATGCAAATTGTGGTGAATTTAGTTAAATTTTTAGTAATTTTATGTAAACGTAATGCAAATTGTGGTAAATTGTAGTGTATTTTTAGTAATGTTATATAAATTGTTGAAAATTTAGGTGAATTTTTCAGCAATGTTGTGCAAACGTAATACAAATTGTGGAAAATTGTGGTGAATTTTGCATTTTTTCGGTAAATGTTGGCTAAACTTTTGATAATTTAGTGAAATTTAGGATAATTTTAGACAATTGAGTGAAAATGTTTTACTGATTTTGGACAATTGAGTGTAAACAGTATAAACACAACATTTTCGGAGACAATTTAGTGAAATTTTGCAATAATTTCGGACAATTGAGTGAAATTTAGTAATAATTTTAAACAATTTAGTGTAAACGTTATAACAATTTAAAACATTGATTTAATAATTTTACATAATTTATTACAATATTATTTATTAACAAATGCACAATTATTATTTAACGATGAGAATCTATATTAATCTATATTCATCAGATATCCAATGATCCATGGGTAATCCACACCTCTAATTCATTCATGTATTTAATGTCCGATGCCAAAGTAAAAGCTGGTGAAAACCTACAAGAAGGAAGAAAAGAAACGTCAGTTAACGTTTCTTAAAAAAAATAATAATTAATTAAGTTTCGCAACACAATGTTGCGAAACTCACCGGTTCGTTTTGATTTCCATTATCCAAACGTCCGGAACCTACAAAAAGTAAAAAAGAAATGTTAGGTAATGTTTCTTTTAAAAAAAAAAGAATAAAAATTAAGTTTCGCAACACAATGTTGCGAAACTTACCAGTTCGTTTCAATTTCCATTATCTAAATGTCTGGAACCTACAAAAAGTAAAAAAGAAACGTTAGTTAACATTTCTTTTAATAAAAAAAAACAAAAATTAAGTTTCGCAATGTAACATTGCGAAACTTACCAGTCGTTTCATTCATTCCAACGTCCGGAATCTACAAAAAATAAAAAAGAAACGTTAATATAAACGTTTCTTTTAATAAAAAAAACAAAAATTAAGTTTCGCAATGTAACATTGTGAAACTTACCGGTCGTTTCCATCATTCTAACGTCCGGAACCTACAAAAAGTAAAAAAGAAACATTAATATAAACGTTTCTTTTAATAAAAAAATAAAAATTAAGTTTCGCAATGTAACATTACGAAACTTACTGGTCGTTTCATTCATTTCAACGTCCGGAACCTACAAAAAGTAAAAAAGAAATGTTAATATAAACGTTTCTTTTAATAAAAAAAATAAAAATTAAGTTTCGCAATGTAACATTGCGAAACTTACCAGTCGTTTCCATCATCCTGACGTCCGGAACCTACAAAAAGTAAAAGAAAGAAACATTAGTTAACGTTTCTTAAAAAAAAATAAATAAAAATAAAGTTTCGCAACACAATGTTGCGAAACTCACCGGTTCGTTTCGAACTCTATCATCCAAACGTCCGGTGTTCCTACAAAAAGAAAAAGGAAACTTAGAAACGTTTCCTTACAAAAAAAATTTTAAAAATATTTTTTTTAAAAAAGTTTCGAAGCGAAAAACGCTTCGAAACTTACCCTTTCGGTTCTTTACTTCCCGAAGTCGAATACCGAAAACCTACACAAAAGAAAATAAAGGATCGTTAAAAACGTTCCTTATAAAAGTAAAAAAAAAATTTAAAGTTTCGAAGCGAAACGCTTCGAAACTTTACCATCATTTCATTTCCTCGTTTCAGTAAAAGCATCAAAAATCCTACAAAAAAGAAGAAAGGAAACGTTAGAAACGTTTCCTAAAATAAATTAAAAAAAAAATCAATAAGTTTCGCTTTGAAACTTACTGATTCCACTTCCAAAATCGAATACCGAAAGACCTATACAAAAAAAATAGGAAACGTTAGAAACGTTTCCTTACAAAAAGAATTAAAAAAAGATTTTTTTAAAAAGTTTCATAATGAAATGAAACTTACCTAACGTTCCGAACACTCCGATCCTACAAAAAGGATAAAGGAAATGTTTTCTAAACGTTTCCTAATAAAAAATTAAAAAAAAAATTGAGTTTCGAAGTGAAAGTGTTTCACTTCGAAACTTACCATATCGAAGCAAATGCTTCAAAACTTCATGGTTTACCGAACTTGAAGACAAACCATACTCCTCTTCGAAGGTTTTCCTTCACCTCGCCTACTAAACATAAGAATTCCACGCATCGACCTAAGAATGAATAGACCATATCTTGGGACCCTTCTCAATAATGCGAATTTTACGGCAAAACTCATTTTCCGAAATTGAATACGTTAAATATCTACAAAAAAACAAGTATAGGAGTCAGTTCCTAAAAGATATTAAAAACACAATTTTTAAAAAGTTTTGAAGCATTTCACTTCGAAACTTACCATTATTTTTCTGAAAGACAATTCCGGGAAGGGAAAAGGGAAGGGGAAGGGGAGAACGAAAGAGAAAGGGGAAAACGAAATGGGAAGGGAGAACGAAGGAGAAAAGGGAGAATGAAAGAGAAAAAGGGAAAATGAAATAGGAAGGGGAGAACGAAAGAGAAAAGGGAAGGGAACGAAATGGGAATGGGAAAAGGCGAAAGAAATTGAAAGATCGTGAGAAAAAATTAAGCTTTTACTAAAAAAAACTTAATTTTTTTTCGCTATACCGCAGCAGGCGCAGCTTCAGCTGCGCCTGCTGCGGTAATTATTAGTAATATCACATGATACACGTAATATATATTTTTATATAAATAGGGGCATTTTCCCCGAAAAAATTTTTTTTTTTTATTATAATTTTTTTGATAGATGTATATATATATCTATCTAATAATTTTACAAAAAGCCCCTCCTCTGTAAACAGGTAGAAGCCATAAAGTACCTATAGGGGGAGAGCCATTGCTGCTCCCTCCGCCTGTTTATAGTGACAAAAAGAGGGAGTCTTCAGTAGTAAGGTTTCGTATAAATTAAATAACACATCGTGTTGATACATTGTTAATATTAACAATGTGAATTTAATGTTAAATAATGCGTTAGAATATAAATATTATAAATTTAATAATGTCCGTAATTTTACAAATAAATAAAAATTATCCTAACAATTTTAATGTAATTAAGTGTAATGCTACATTATCCTGTGTAATTGTAGTATTTTTTTTGTGTTTTTTAGTGCAATTCCACGTTTTTTAGTGCAATTCTGCGTTTTTAATGCAATTCTGCGTTTTTTAGTGCAATTTCACATTTTTTAGTGCAATTCCGTGTTTTTTAGTGCAATTCCGCATTTTTTAGCATAATGTTACATAACACGAAATTTTTTAAAAAATATGATAATTGTGGTACTTTTTAGTGTAATGCTGTGTAATTGTGATATTTTTTAGTGCAATGCCGCATAATTTAGTATAGTGCTACATTTTTTAGTATAATTTAATGTAATGTGGAATTTTCCAAAAAATGTGATAATTGTGATGCTTTTTAGTGTAATTTGGTGAAATGCTACATTTTCCAGTGTAATGCCATATTATTGAGCATTTTCAAAAAAAAAATGTAACATTTTAACATTCTGACGAAAGTGAAACATTTGACCAAAAAACATAAAATTTGCTAAAAATATGCAACATTTGACAAAAAATATAGAATTTTCATAAAAAAATGCACCATTTGCTAGGAAATCAGAATATTTGACAAAATTTGATTTTAATTGACAATGTTATAACAATTTTATGAAATGTTGTTACAATGATATCGCATTGGAGATAAAATGTGGCATTTTCATAAAAATGCGCCAGTTTGCAAGAAAATTGAAACATTTGACAAAAAAAAAGCAAAATTTGATTTTAATGACAATGTTATAACAATGTTACGAAATGTTACGAAATGTTACATTTGAGATATAATGTAGCATTTTCCCAAATTTTCATAAAATTTGCTAAATCGGACAATGTTGTAATAATGCTATTCCAAAAAATTGCTCAGCGTAATGCAGCATTTTCCACAATTTCCCACCATTTTCCAGAAAAATGTGGAATTTGCATTTTTTGAATTTTGGACAATGGTGCCCCTTCGACCTGTGCCTTTACCATCCGTTTTACAATCAATACAAACTTCCATTGATTCTTCTTATGATATATTATCTCCTACAAATTTACCAATTTCATTTCCTAAGCACCGTACCGTACTATTCAAATTCTACTACGGTACCATCAAACAATTGTCCACCTGATCAAAACCCATATTCTCTTTCACCTACATACCTTTTTAATTCTAGCTCATTTGCTACATCTCATAATAGTAGTATAACTGCGTCCAGTACTTTGAATTTCTCAAGTTCCGATAATGTATGCTAAGAAAATAAAAGACTTTACTATTACGTTTAAAGAATACTATGTTACTCCGTTGTCTACGACAACGGTTAATATGTATTAAAATGGCATAATTCCGGCCAGAATTAAAAGATCTGCAAAGAATTTCTTTTTTGGAAATTTGAGCAACACAATTTTTTTAATTTCTCTGAAAAGTAACAGAAGATAAAATTTCCTTTTTTGGAAATTCGCGTAACTGTCAATTTCCTTTTATGGAATTCTGTGTAACTCAAAATTTCAGTTTTTTGCCAGAAATAAAATTTCCTTTTTGATCTTGTGTAACATTGGCGACAAATAGGAGTAGGGTTACACAATTCAAATGACTTTATTTATATGGTTAATCTAAACATAACGCCCACGTGATTGCAGTGTTTTTTAATATATAGAAGATTAGAGCCTTTAAATTTTTATAAAATTAATAAAGTCTGTTAAATAGGTTTTTTCCAATATACAACAAAAATAAAAAAAAATAAAAAAAAAATTTTTAAAATATCGGAAATGTCTATTAATTATCACTAATACTGTGCTACTTATTACATAATTTTTTATCACATTTCAGGTCAAGAAAAAAATATTTTTGTCATACATAATTATGCATATTTTGATTGGATCAAGAAAGTAACATGAGGAGGGTCAAGAAGGTAATTTTTGTGTCACTAATAGTCTGCTTCTCATCTATGTGAAAAACACTAGACTGAACTCAATAAGATAACACCATGAGTCTAATCAAGAAAATGATAATATAGTTTCATTACAAAAAAAATTGATTGAACAAATTACCAGTTCTCATGTAACTAAAGTTAGAGGGGTTCTATCAAAAAAAAGATTAAGAAGCACAATGGAAATATCAAAAAGGAGAGCTCCAATGCAAGAAATTGCAGATGAAAGTAACATTCAGCCTATAAAACAACAGTGTAAATGCTTATTGTATGGTAAATTTGGTCATTATCAGAAAAAATGTCCAGGGATATCATGATAATAGGTATGTTTTTTTTATTATTATCAAATAGAGTTTTATGGTTTCAATTACTTTAATTGAAATTGAATAATGGAATTTATAATGGAAAATTAGGTTAGTTTCACAATACTATAATAATTGATGTGTAACGAAAATTTTATGAGGTGAAAAAACTATATAAAGGACTTGTGTTTGCTGGAGGATGGTTGGAAAAATATCTTTTTTTTGTGATTTTTCATATAATTTGGGTATAAATTTAAAACTTCATCAATATTAATTATATTACAATTTAATATTTATTAAATTATACACATTAGGGTAGTGACATTTATTACGTAATATTTTAGGGGTGGGAGGGTATTTAAAGGTCATATAACATATAAGTGTAATGTAAGATTTTTCATATTACATGGGGGTGGGGGAGTATAGGCTTATAGTAAATGGATATTACGTAATAAATGTCACTACCCTTATTATTAAGTTATATTTCATTTATTATTGCATAAAATTGCAGAAAAATTATTTATTAAAATTTATTTAAACAAAAAAACTAAAAATTTATCGAATCACATGACTGGTACTGGCGAGCGTAATGTTATATTCGAAACATTTTTTTCGATATTTTAATAAAAACGTTGCGAAAACGTTTTTTTCATAATATTATATTAAATGCAACATTTTTTTTCGATATTTTAATAAAAATGGTTGCGAAAACATTTTTTCCATAATATTATAAAAAAAGTAAAAAACGCAATCAGTGATGATTGATAGACAGATCTTATCCATATAAGTTAAGCTGCCACAGATGTGCGGCCGTTGTTTACGCGAAATTATCACGTCAAACCCACTCTTTCAAATGGAGTTTACTGATTTATTCAAGCAATCCTTGTATCTCTGTCGGTTCTCTCCAAACGCAAAGTACTTAGCAACAGCTTCAAAATGTCACCTTGTTATACGTGAAGCATCTTCCTTTCAAATAGTGTTAATGATAACTTGGTCTGATAATATTCAGAAGGTTTTATGGTCTCCCGATTCAGAATTAATATTAGTAGCAAGTTATAAAACTGGAAAAGTTACTATATACCAAGTAAATGATAAAAAATGGAGTGCCGATATTGAAGAAGGAACGTCGGGATTAACAAACGTAAAATGGAGCTTGGACGCCAGAACGTTGTTATGCTTTTCTGATTTTCAGGTATTGCGACAACGACTACAATTAATTAAGATCTTTAATTTTTTATATTTAACTATATTTAAATATATAGTTGCGAGTAACGATATGGTCATTAACAACTAAAGAAGTTTGCTACATACAATATCCTAAATATTATGAAAAAGGTAAATTAATCATTATTCAGTATGTCTTATATTCTTGTCGGTAAAATTTATAAACCATGTGCCGCTTTGCTGAGAATTTCTTTTAATGATTTTTCAAAGGTTT
Source organism: Rhizophagus irregularis (assembly GCF_026210795.1). Taxonomy (NCBI): domain Eukaryota; kingdom Fungi; phylum Glomeromycota; class Glomeromycetes; order Glomerales; family Glomeraceae; genus Rhizophagus; species Rhizophagus irregularis. The sequence goes on along the minus strand of NC_089444.1, from coordinate 1,758,339 downwards.
ATTCTATTTACTACACGAGTGTTACTCACATTATTTTTGTTACTCAAGGTTACGATTTTCGAAAAGATGGACGTTACTTTGTTTTAGCTGAACGCCGGGATGGTAAAGATTATTTAGGTGTCTATGATTGTGATAATTCATTTAAAATGATGAAGGTGAGTTTTTTCATAAACTATTGACGCGTATTATTGATAAATTACAAAGTATATATCGATTTTGTAGCATTTCAAAGTGGATACAATCGATTTGGAAAATTTGGCATGGTCTCCTGATGGACGGTATATAGCAGTATGGGACAACTGTATTCAATACAAAGTTCTAATATATACACCTGATGGACGATGCCAACAATCTTACTCAGCATATGACAACGGATTGGGTGTAAAATCTGTTGCATGGGCACCTTCTAGTCAGTTTTTAGCAATTGGAAGTTATGATCAAAAAATTCGATTTCTTAATCACTACACTTGGACACCAATCATTGAATTCACACACGCTGTACAACTTAATAATCGAGATTTGGTAAAAAGGTTTTTTCTTAAATGTAATTAAATAACAAAATTAATTCATATGTAATTGCTTTAAATTTAGGCAATATGGAAAGAAGAGTTAGATAGTCTGAAAGAATCCGGAAGAATAATCGCTCGTTGTAGGTCAAATCGTCATAAATATTATATATAATTTTGACTGACATCTAAATCATATTTTTATAATTGAATAGTTGTAATCTTAGAGCAACCGCTCCAAGAGTTACAATCAATTCGACCTGATCCGGACAAACCAAATCCAAAAATTGGTGTTGGTGTCTGTAAGTTCAATGCTAGTGGCAGTTTAATAGCTTCACGTAATGGTAAGTTTTCTACTTAGAACTTAAATATTTTTTATTGGCTAAAACGTTCTTGTTATAATCAACAGATAATATGCCTAATTGTCTCTGGATTTGGGATATTTCACTAATGAAGCCTATAGTTTTGATTATACAAATATCTCCAATACGACATTTCTATTGGAGTCCTATAAATGCGGAACAATTGGTAATATGCTGTGGTAATGAAAATATATATTTTTGGTCAGGTCAAAAATCTGGTGCTGAAATAATTGAAGTACCTGCCGGTAAGTGGTCTAAGAATTTATTTATACATCATACTATGAATATAAAAACTTATTTAATTTTATTTTGATATTTGTATAGTTAATTTTAAAGTTAATAATATTAGATGGAATCCCGATGGCAATTCTTTAGTCTTAATGGACAAAGAGCTATTTACTATGGCATTTATTGTTAAAAATACATCATTATTATAAATTCATATAAAACTGGTTTATCCCATGTACCATCTATGTAACTATTGAATTATACTACCCTGCTTATTTCTTTTTACATTTTTTTTGTAATTTGTACCACATTTTTGGAGTAGTAAATGTAGTTTACTATTTTTATTATCACAACTTAGAAAATATATGCACTCCTTGAAAACAAGAATCCTGTCACTTACTATGACGTTGTATAAAACTAAAAACGATAAGCAAATTTATAAATTAGATTTACTTGCCCCCCCCCCGGGTTAAATAAATCATCATCCTAAAAATTTGATATTTTGCCAAGTCTGAAATCTTTAATTTTCAAAAAAAAAAAAAATTATTTGTGCTATTATTTGGTTTACTTTATATAGATTTTAATTATTTGGACTAGTTTTCTTCCAATTTTGATAATGAATGTTTTGCTTGTTTTTGATTGTGACCATAATTTAGGAAATTTGGGCAAAATTATATAATTATATAAATTTTACTTAGGTTAATCTTGGGTTAAAATATTTATTTATTTATTTTAAATGTATATAAAATTTATTTATATTTGTTTACCTTAATTTTCAACAATTTAAATTTGAGTATTGCTAAATATTACTGCAGGTAATTGTCATACCAGAATTAGAGTAGAATTTCACTTTAGGTAAAATTAAAAATGTTATGAAACTCCAACTATTAATATTTGCTAATACTAGTAAAGTAAAATCACCTGTGATGAGAATTAGCAATGTCTATTAAGTAATTTATCAATTTTTTTATTTTTTATTTTTATTTTTGCGATGCATTTTAATACAAAATTATTAAATTACAAATTAATAGAAAGTATATATTAAAGAAACAACTACCAATATAGAATTTAATATTATTATTTTGTAAATTACTTGGTAGGTATCTATGTATGAAATGTAAAAATCTTAACATATAACATCCTACTTTTTATGCTAAAAAAACTGCAAAACTCATTATACCATAATTTTCATGATATTTTCCTGTAAAATTAAAGAAATAAAATGTAAAAACATCTTAAATTATTCAAATCACTAGTAAACTTTAATTAGCAATTTGCATTTATATAATCAGATTTATATATATATCATAATATAGCTGAAATTAATTCCATTATATTAAAGTAATTTTGAAATAATTGTATGTAAAGTATTTTCTATCAGATATTAGCAATATGAATTATAATAAAATAATACACCCTACATATACATGACTACAATTTTTAATATTAGTATTAATTCTATAATTTAAAATATAAAACTATAAAGTAAGTAAAATATAAAAAAAATTAAAGAAAAAGAAAAAAGTTCTAAAAAAATAAATCTATAAAAGATACAGTGTGATATAAAAAAAACTGAAATTAAAAAATTGATCATAACACCATGACGATCTCATCAAATTATATGTGAAATAACTTATTTGAAAGATGGAAATCCATAGATTTTATCAATAATAAATTAATATAGAATTTATTTCAGTAATTTTTCTATAATTAAGCTTATAATTATATTTTTTTTATTTAAAAATTTTTTATAACTATTTTAGAGTAAATTTATATTTTTTTGCATAAAATGCTTTATATTGTTAAAGAATTTTTTTTTTATTCGCATTTTTTCCATTTATCTTAATAAAATACAAGAAATTTCTAGTGAATTTGCATCTATTTTTTAATTTATGAATTTCATGCTAAATTTTTCTTTAAAATCAACGTTTGTAATTAATTTTCTCAAAAAGTAAAAAAGCATTAGAATTCTAAATGATGTCAAAATATAGCCCCAATATTTAAGTTTATTTTATAATTTAAATAATAAAAATTGGTTTTGTTTTAAGTAAATTACATGCATTTTTGTAATTTAAACCATTTACAGTCTAACCTTGATATACCGATATTCGATATACCGATATACTATTAAAAACTTGATATACCAATAAAATTTTATTTTCCTACTATATGTGAGGACATATAAATATCGGTATAATTTTGATTAGAGCTTTCCTTGAACGGATAAAATCCTAGGATTTATCCGGATTATCCTATTATCCAAATTTATATCCGGTTAATTTTATACAGATATCCGGATTTAAGAAATTATGAATGAATAATTCTATAGATTATCCAGATTATCTGGATTATCCTGAAAAATGATTAATATGTATAATCTGATTGACTGATTTGATAGTCATGCACAAATCGGCAATCATATATAAATATTTGTTATTTTGTACTACTTTTAAAAAAACGTTTTTTTTTTTATTCAAAGAATTTATAGAACAAAGAATATTTTAAAGTTTAATCTAAATATGTCAACTGAAAGAACTTTAGAAACACATGTACAATCTGAAGATAACTATTGTTACCGAATAATGACGGTAATTAAGGGACGAATGGCGGATGACTTATATCGTATAACTACACGAATACCAACAAAATTCTTACTCAATACTACCTATCCAAGGTACTTCCGGTATTGTTCGTTAAGAATCGTCAAGGTAAACACTATAAATACGATAAATGAAAATACGCAATGGTTATAACAACAACTGTTATATGACTGTTAGAAACAACGTGTAATATTGACCAAATATAACGATTTTATTAAACAGGTGTAAATTCGGATCTTTACAACAAAGTGATAAAAAGTGACAGAAAGGGATAGGAAATATATCTTAAAGATATTTAACGACAAAATAACTACAGAAAAATAGCTATATGGTAACTACTCTATCAAAGAGTTAGCGGAAGGTGTATTTATATCTTATTTTATCTAACCGTCATCTCTTTTTCCTGTCATCGAAGGCAAAATCTAATCTATAGATGTCTATTGATGGGTTATTGATTTCGTAATATATCAATACAATTACAATACGATTATAAGCCATTTTTAATAAAGTACAAATGATAATTTTAGACGGTTAATTACTATTGAGCTAATTTCCCTACAATAACTTCTAATAAAATCTTATATATAAACAATACAAATAAAGAAAATAAATAATATAAATAAATTATCTAAATAAAATAAAATAACTATAAAAACGATATATAAGTAAATCTATCAAACAAAATCAATATCTTTAATATAGTTAACCGATATACACAAATCATATATCGGCGTAAATCGTCTCATAACACCGGAAATCGACATGTACACAAATGTACCGAATTTCATCGGATCACCATATAATATCGGAAATCACATGCGCAAAAATTCGCATAACACTATATTGATATAATTGATATAGAAAATCATACGCCCGTAACATCACCTTTAGATAATACTAATATAGAAGAATATACAAAAAATGCGTTTGATAAACTTCTTAATAAAGAAGAACATGATTTAGATTTTCAAACTAAAAATAAGGGAGGATCAAAACTTCGCAGTTGGGTATATAATTGGGGTGAGCGAAAAAATCATCCATCAAATCCAAATAAATTTATTTTTGAATGTAATCAAAAATTAGATAACGGTGAAAACTGTACTTCAAAAATTGAAACTTCCGGTCCTACTGGTAATATTATTAGCCACCTTAATCGAAAACACAAAATTTATGAACATTCTAAACCTTCAGCAACTATTACACCATCTTTAAAACAAGTAAAAATTGATCGTTATACTATTTCATCAGATTCACATCCACAAATGACACCAGATCGGCAAAAATATTTGGAAACTCTTCTTTTTGAATGGCTCATTCTGGATTTTCAACCTCTTTATCTTTTAAAATCTCCTTCTTTTCGTCGATTTATTAATGCTTTTTAAGTGAAAATTTTGAACTTCCAAGTGATAAAGAATTTCGAAAAAGAATATTTGAAGCGTATGAATTTTCAAAAAATAAGCTTAAGCAGTATATCCATGAAAATGCAGCTTCAGTTTCACTTACTTGTGACCTTTGGACTTCACGTAGTAAGCAGGGCTTTCGGTGCACATGTCACTTTATTACACCCGATTTTGAAATGAGAGAAATTACTTTAGCTATTCAATATATGCCCTATCCACATACCGGAGAAGCTATTCAACATGCGTTAGAAAATTATTACTCAATGGGAATTGCAAAATAAGGTTTTTTTTTGTACTACAGATAACACATCTAACATGAAAAAGTGTCTTAATCAAATAGTTTGGTTACATAGATTATCATGCACTGCACACACAATCCAATTGGTAGTTGGGAAGGGATTACTTACTGCTGAAATTCTAATTGCACGTGCAAAAAGATTAATTAATTTTTTTACTTCACCAAAGCAAAATAAGCGTCTTTTAAATGCGCAAAAAAAAATTTCAGACGATGTTGAAGAAGGGAGTGATTTACATGGAATTTTTTATAGGCAATAACCGATGTTGAAACACGTTGGTCAAATACATATATAGCATGGGAAAGGTTAATTGCTTTAAAACCTTATATTGATATTGTTATTTCATCATTAAATGCATGCAAAGACAATAATGCTAAAGAGGACGTGAAAAGGTTAAATAAAGTTAACCTTACTAATGATGAATGGGAAATTATAAGAGATTTGCTTGAAATTTTGGGTCCCTTTGCTGAGTTAACAGAAAGATTGGAAGGGACGAAATATGCTACAATGAGTTACATATATCCAGGTATCATTAAACTCAAAACTATGTTTAGTCTAACAATAAACTCTAATTTAGATTTGGAAACAAATGATGATGCGTTTGAAAATCATCAATTTGAAGAAGTTGATGAAGATGATGAACCTGATGCCAGACGAAAAATCAAAATAAATACTCCTACTAATACCTTCGGGCTTTTGGATGATATTAAATCAAATCTTTATAAGGCACTTGAAAATTATTTTGAGGTAATTGAAAAGGAAGCACTTATTGCGGCACTTTTGGATCCACGTAAAAAAAAACAGCATTTGCAAACAATGAACAAAAGGTATTAGCAAAAGCTAATCTCCACGAAATTTATGAATTAGCAAAGAATTTTAATATTCAACTAGAGGAATGTGAGCCAAAACCAAAAAAAAGAAAAACTTCAACACGAGTTTATAAAAGAAGCTTGTTCTCAGATGATGAATCTCATGATCTTCAGACTGAAGATAATGAAGTTGAACGATATTTAGTAATGGCACAAATCAAAAACGATCAAGATCCTTTAAAATGGTGGGACGTAAATAAGAGTCAATTTCCGGTCTTAGCACAATTGGCACGAAAGTATTTATCTATCCAAGCAACATTGGGGGCAAGCGAAAGGGTCTTTAGCGATGCTGGATTGATAATGTCCTCAAAAAGGACAAGTATAAAGGCGGATTTATTTGAAGCTTTAATTTTTTTGAAAAGAAACGGCAATTTAGTTGGAGTAGGTGAAATGTTTAATAATAATAATAATAATAATATGTGACAATTTTACTAGAGTTTATTTCACTATATGTACTCGTATTAATTAATTAGAATTTATATTTGCTCCACCACTCCTTACATGTTTGCTTTTGCCGAATTATTTTACTAAATAAAGAATTATTGTGATCGTTCTATAAATGAAAAATAAATTTTTTATTATTTTATTACAATGATAAATTATTAATAAAGCACCTCGAAAATAAATTACAAGTTCAGAACGCAACCCTATACATGAAATTTCTATCTAATATGCATGATTATTTGTTTTCAAAATACTCTTGAACTCGTTATTTCTTCATCGCCGGCTCCTTCTTAACATCTACCCTATCCTTCAATAACCCAACAATAACTTCTATTACTCGCTTCATATTTTTACACAATTCTTTTTCATCCTCCGAATTCTCTTTCAAAGCAGACTCGGTAAATCGGATATTAAGAGAATTTTTACTTGTACAATATATTCCGTCTGAAGCGTAAAGGATGAAATACCAATCTGTAGCTATTGTAACGATTCCATAGATATAATCAAAGTCATCTCCGAATGCATCACCCGCGATTCTGAGCAAAGCTAATGACTACTTGATATAATATCCCTTCCGTGATGCAAATAAGTTCCTCAAGGGCCTTGATTGTATAATAGACTCGACCGGTATTTTCTTCACCAACAATTTCTAACTGGGGAGCCAAAGTAATTTCTTTTTTTGTTATTCTCTTGACAATATATAGCGAAGACCTGATACTTCATGGGAAATATTTCAAGATATCTTACTCAATTTGTACGAAGTTGTAAGTGTAAAAATGAAATTCAATTGGTTTGGTATATTATCAATTTATTTTTTCAACTCAATTTAATTATAGGGATTAGTAAAAAAACGGCAAACTCATGATGAAAGATACATGTATCAAGCTGAAGAATGACCGAAATATATTCGCACCACATGGCTTTATTGCTATCGGCAAGAATAGTCCCCATATTTCCCAACCTGCATTTTATTTCCCTTATACATTGTTTCAATTCCTCATCATCGTCTTCGAGTGTATATGTTTCTAGAAAGTGGAACATTAAAATTAGCTCATCAACTCACGTAATAGTTTGTAAATAATAAACTGAGAAGATAGGACTCACTTGGTGGAAATTGACGGATTGCACCTATCCCATTACCATCAATCCCATACTTTGCTAATACCTCTTTTAAGTCTTTCTGAGTCTTATACGAGGAAAATGAGCGCTTCTTTTTCCTTACACTCCTTAATGAAGTCTGCAAGCCTCGATGCAGGTCCCAGTTTCATTTTATGTCGCTCAAGTTTTTCTTCGGTTAACTTGAGAAAGTCACGCCCATTAACTTTTTCTTCGCGAATAACTTTCAAGTCATCAAGCTCCAAGTCCTCTTCTCTCTGTAAAAATTCGATAAGAGCATCTGTTTTATATTTTTTGATTTCGTCTGCTAACGTGAGTGACACATTTCCAGTTTGAAGGCTTCTGACAATCTGACAACGAAAAAAAAATAAAAAAATGGTGTTATGTACTTACGTAATTACGTTCCGATTATATCCTAGGATAATTCGGATTATTCTAGGATGATTACTCGGATTACCCGTTATCCTAATTTGACAGGATATCCGGATCTTCAAATTTCCCAATGGGTTATCCTAAATTATTCATAGGATAATCCGGTGGAAAGCTCTAACTTTGATATAACGATATTTTCTAAAAATTTCATATATGTCCCAACATATCATTATATAAAAGTTTGACTGTATTAGCATTTTTACTATATACCGAAATTGTAATAATTTGAAGAATAAAATTCCCATCATTCTACCATAAATGTTTCTTTACTGCAGATTTTTTGATATTTATTTTTTGGCATTATTCTTAACAATAATTGAGTATTTTAAATTAAATCTAATCCACCAATATTTTATAAATTTAATTTAATTTTCTGTTATATTTTTTACTTTGAAGTAAATAATTGTTGCCAATTTTTTTAAAAGATAATGTAAGTATTTATAACTTCAAAAGATATCAAAATATAGCCTTGGGTCTCAGGTTTACTATACAATTTACACAATGTAAGTTGCGTTTATTTTGAGTGTATAACATGTATTTTTATCACGTGAATAATTTTCCAGTTTTTTTTGTAACACACTGTATATTAAAAATCAGTTAATTGATTCAGTTAGCTTTTATTATAACTAAAGTTGCTAGAAAAACTAAAGGGTTTTAGACTTTTAGCAAATTGGTAAAATGTTAAAATAGTAAAACTTTATTAAAACTATATGAAAGTTTTATTAAAAAGTCTGAAAAAAAATGAAACTTAATGATAAAACTATAATAAAGTTATAGTAAAATCTTAAAGAAACTAATTGTAAAATTTTCAAAAGATTTAGACAAGTAACTTTAGTTATAACAAATTTTAATATAACAATATTTTAATATATTAAAATTTTCTTTATTTTTATTTTTATATAAATGATATAAATATTTTATTTATGAAATAATGTTTTTTTAAAAAATTTTTAATTGTATAATAAATGCCATTTTACAGTTTATAAAAAACTTTAAATCTTGCTAATATATTAAAATTTTCTTTATTTTATTTTTATATAAATGGTATAAATATTTTGTTTATAAAATAATAAAAATTTTTAATTGTATAATAAATGCCATTTTACAGTCTATAAAAAACTTTAAATCTTGCATTATTTTATTATTAAAATATTTATATTTAGTATTAAGATATACTATTTGTATAGGATTTAATTCATAATTATATATATCTATTAATGTTGTACACTTAGGGTACTGTCAGATATTACCTAATATTACTTTAATATAAAAGCTTACTCCCTCTTCTAGGTAAGATATGTTATATGATGCATATCACCTAAACTCATCAAATAAAATTAGTGATTTTAAAAAGCTAACTACTTGTTAAAATTATATGATAATTAAAAATGTAAACTGATAAAATTACACTTTGAGTTCTTCTCTTTCAAATTATCAGATTACTTTTCCTTTATCTAACATATTTCAAAAGTTATTAAAGTTTAAAGTTAGCATATTTTTATATATCTCTATATTAATTTATATATAAATGAGAAAATTTTGGAATTATTCTATCATGTGATATTGATTATAACCAATTATATTGATTTATTTGTTATAATAAATTGTGATCGAAATTTTAATTACTAAATAAAGTTAGACTATTGCCTCATTTAGAAGTAATAAATCCTAATTTAGTAATGATCATCATAAAATAAAATTTGGACTATTGATTAGCTTTAAAGGTTTATATGAGAACCCGCCTACTACTAAGCCATATTGCATGCCACCGTAAAAATTTCACTTTCATATAAAACCTTACCTTAGAATTTGCTTAAATTCTATTGGTTAATTAACTAAAAAGGAAAAAAATCATAACAATGTAACATAAAATTTCCTTTTATAGTAGGATTTTCAAAGAGTTTTATATGTAAACTTTACCTTGTGCTACAGTAACCTATCTTAAGTGAAGTAGACAGATCCCGATACGCACCTAAAGTTGTTCTGCTAAACCTCTTCAAAATCCTACGATTAGTTTCGTCAAAATTTTACTATAGATTTATTATAGTTTCGGCAGAGTTTCGGCAGTTTCGGCATTTATAATAAGTTTCGGCAGTTTCGCCATTCTCCAAAGTTTCGCCAGTTTTTTAATATAACTTTAATATAGTTTCAGCAGAATTTTGCTTTTCGGCGAAACGCCATCTTGCCTAAACCCTTAGGTTTCGGCAAGCAACCTTATATGCACCATATATATAATTCCTTATATAGTATTATATGTAACCTAAGATCTATAATTACCCCTCCTTCCCCTAAAATATTAGGTAATATCTGACAGTACTCTTATTCTATTTTCTATTTTTGGGTTACAATATCATTTACAATTATTTTTATTAAAATTACATAAATTATAATATAAATTTTAATTAATAATTTTATAGACTTTATAATAAGAATACTTACCAAAAATATTTTTTTAAAATTTTAGTTTAGTCAAATTCAATTCAAAACTATTTTTTATAATAAACTTAATTGCCTAAACTGTTTTTATATTTATTTGAAACTAATTATAATTTAGAAAAGTTTCAGATTTACCAATTTTTTCATTAAAAATAAAGTTTTTGAGTTTCAGATTTTTGAATTTTATTATTAAATGAGTTTTGGGCAGAAACATTACTTTATAATTATCACTAAAAAAATAATAAAATGATTTGTATCATTTAGTAATAGAATAATTGAAAAATCTGATATTTAAAATTTTTTTAAATAGTAATTATTTAAAAATATATCAACTGATGTTTAGTTATTAAAACTATTTAAATTTTATTATTAGTAAATTTATATAATGCTAAAATAATAATTATATGATTTTCTAAGTTGATTTTATATTATATAATCTGAAATTCTGAAATTCTGCAATAAAAAACTGGAATTTTTATATAAAGTTAGAGTTCCGAATGGGTCAGGTTAGGTCAGGTTAATTGATCAACCTGACCTGAAATTTTTTTTCAGGTCAGGTCAGGTTAGGTTATATCAGGTTGTCTGTTTGACCTGACCTGACCTGAAACCTGAAAAATTTCAGGACTATTTTTATTAAAGTATTGAAAAAAAACAGTACAAACCTTTTTTTTTTAATATAATATTATGAAAAAAAACGTTTTTGCAACGTTTTTTATTAAAATATTGAAAAAAAATATTGCAAAAGGTTTTTTTTTAATATAACATTATGAAAAAAATGTTTTCGCAACGTTATTATTGAAATATCAAAAAAAAAAACGTCACGAAACATTTTTTTAATATAATATTATGAAAAAAACGTTTTCGCAAAGTTTTTTCTCGAAATATTGCGATTCAACATTTTTATATTAAAATCATATAAAAAAGTGAATCCCAATACTGCAATTCACTTTTTTTATATAGAATTAATATAAAAAAAGTGAGTTGCGATATCGCAACTCACTTTTATTATATAAAATCAATATAAAAAAGTGAATCGCAATATTTCAACTCACTTTTATTATATAAAATCAATATAAAAAAGTGAATCGCAATATCGCAACTCACTTTTATTATATAGAATCAATATAAAAAAGTGAATCGCAATATCGCAACTCACTTTTATTATATAGAATCAATATAAAAAAGTGAATCGCAATACCACAACTAACTTTTTTTATATAGAATCTATATAAAAAAGTGAATCGCAATACCGCAACTCACTTTTTTTATATAGAATCTATATAAAAAAGTGAATCGCAATACCGCAACTCACTTTTTTTATATAGAATCTATATAAAAAAGTGAATCGCAATACTGCAACTCACTTTTATTATATAAAATCAATATAAAAAAGTGAATCGCAATACTGCAACTCACTTTTATTATATAGTAGAATCAATAGTTTCAGGTCAACAGGTCAATCAGGTCAGGTCAATCTTCATACCTGACCTGAATTTCAGGTCAGGTCAGGTCAGGTTACCTGAATTTGGCTGACCTGTTCGGAGCTCTATATAAAGTACTAATAAAAATGCAGTTTTTAAAATTTTTTATTACAAATAAGATAAAATATAAGAAAAAATAAATTTTAATAATAAAAATGCAGCTATTATTTTATAAAAATCATATTAATAAATTTTTTTTTTCATTTATTTCAGATTATAATAATTTAGGTTAGTATTATTATAATGCATAGTATTGGCCTAAATTATTATAAGTTCTGATCAACATATTTTATTTTAAATTTAGGCTAATCATATGAAAATCATGCAATTTCAAATGTTTATAACTTTTTATATAAATTTTCTTTTAAAAATCTGATCAGTAATTTGATAAAGCTTATTTTAAAAAATAAAATTAGTTTATTTTTTTTAAAATTGTATATTTTTTAAAAAGTTAAAGAATTTTAAATATTATATTTTTATTGTTGAGTATAGATTTTTGGCATTATAAAAAATTAATAAAATCATCAATATTGATTAAAATTCAAATTTCATCAGTAGTAAAAATTAAATAAATTCTTAATTAAAATAAATAATAAATAACAAAAAAAATTTATAAAAATAAATATATTCTTTAGTGATTTTATTATTTAAATAATCCTTAAGTGTAATGTGTAATAATACTTTTATTGTTAGTCTGTCACTTAATAGTACAAAATTAATTTGTAGATCTGGCGCAGATTTTATATGAATTACATTAATTGGCATATTTTGATATTGATTTTATCTCACAAGGTCATGTTTAAATGTAATGATGACTTTCCGATCAATAACATTAAACATGAATAAGTCACAAAAAAAAAAATTTTTTATTGTTAGATATAAAATTTAACAAGTTCACCTTAAAGGAAGTCCCCATTTCACTTTATATTTTAGTTAAATTGAGATTTTTTATACATGAATTTTGCAAATTTTATGAGGTTTTTTTTTTACACTATTGAAAAATAGTATATATTATTTTTTTTACCAAATTAACAAAATAACAAAAAAAAAATATTTTTTTTTATTTTTCTTTTTAGTTTTTTTTTTGGCACACCTTGATTCTACCGGGTTTGGAAAACATATCCAGGTAATGTAATACCTTTTTCTAGTAAAATTTTAAAGTATTTATATTGTTATGACGTGTTTTTAAGATAATGCAAATACCATTCCAGAGCAATAGTATTTAATATATGAAAATCTGTCAAAATTAATTATAGATTGCTGATCATTTTATACTGTTAAGTAGCGGACTGGCAATTAATTATTTTACAAGTTTTAAATACCCTTTATTAATAGTAAAATTTTGCAAAATTTGCAAGATAATTTAAGGTATTGTAGCTTATAATATATATACTAAATTTGCTAAAAACTTAAATTAAACTTTAAGGCTAAATTTGGACTAATTTGCCAAAACTAAAATGTAATTTATATATATATTTTTCAAAATTCTAAAACTATAATTTTTCTAATTTTTATTATACAATTCACAAAATTTAAAAATTGCATAACTTTATTATTAATATTGTTTTGATAAGTATAAATTTACTAATTTACTACAATCAAATTATTTTAATAAACTAAATTAAATCCAATAAGCTAAAAATCATAAATTTTAATTACTGGATTATAAGGTATTATAGAATAAATTCTTAAAGGTATACAGTCAACTCCCTCTATAATCACTCCCGTTATAGTCACATTCTACTATATAGTCACACCAGTTGAATGTTCAAAACACTTTATTATTAAAATCTATCCTATATAGTCACAATCTATCTATAGTACTATCACACCTATCCTCAAAAATCTTATATTAAAAAAAATCGTTTATAATCACAGTTATATAAAGAATATATTAAATAACTTGGCATCTAATAATCGTACAAAGATGTATCATACATTGTTAGAATCGTCTCACTGAGACGAATCGAATGGCGGTAGTTTTATCCTTTTCTCTAGTTGTTTACGGCCTGACCACCCATTCATCTTATGGCATAATCTCGGCTATGTCCTATCATCTTCACCTAACAACCATTATACCGCATTAACCTCGTAACAGCACCATTATAAGACATCCCCCATCGGGCCATTTTAGGCTGATCTGAAGCTAGTACACGCCGCCTACTCATCTTATACCCATTGCATGATACCGATACTCAATTTATTTAACGACCTTTAGAGAGATCTACTTTCATGCATGGACTTTCGACAGGTAACATCAACCATCTAAGACCCTTCCATACCACCATTTTAGGTACTAAGCTCACTCAAAGCGCCACTACAGCCCGCGATTACCTAGCACCGATAGTACAGTTGTTTTACCCCAAAGCTGTATATCTTTCAGTAGCTGACCACTTGACATAAGGGCATAGCAGGCATCTGTCCAGATCACCCCATGCCGGGTATCAACCACCAGGATCACTAACCTGTCCCTGCGGAAAGTAAGGTAATCGAACCCCATAGCTATGCTACCTGTCTCCGCGCACGAACACCTGGCTGGGCTCGAAGACCTAACCGTGCGTCTAACTACCACTAAGACATTGCACCCCTCAGCTTTACCATCTGTGACGACCATCTAGCCATTACTGACCCCAAGCGGTATCGTGAGCGACCACCCGACATGGAAGCCCCTCCCGGCGTATAGTAGCCGACCTCGACAGGATCTGCGCACATGCCACGACCTCATAGAACGTTAAGACACTCGATCCCTACGAAATGCGCGGCCTAACTGTACACACTAATTCACCATGATGCAGTCCAACTAACAATCCCTGTACCTTCACGCTATTCTTCGTAACGTCCGCAAGTAAAATTCTTTTTATTTCCGTGGTCATGGGAATCGAACCTGCGACCTCACCACACTCAAGGCTTAATTTGAGGTCTCACGACTAACCACCGAGATAGGTGACCAACCCTCTAGTTTTATCCTTTTCCTTTGCAAGTGTTTACGGCCGACCACCCATCGCTCTTACGACTAATCTGGGTCTGCGTCCTATCATCTTCAATGGGCAACCATTATACCGAGTACTTAATTCCTCGTAACAGCACCATTATAGAAGACATCCCCCATCGGGCCATTTTAGGCTGATCTGAAGTTTTGCAGTACACGCCGCCTACTCATCCTATACTCATTGTACGATACTGATACTCAATTTATTTAACGACCTTTAGAGAGCATCTACTTTCATGGAGGACTTTCGACAGGTAACATCAACCATCTAATACCCTTCCATACCACCATTTTAGGTACTAAGTCTCACTCAAAGGCCACTACAGCCTGCGATTACCTAGCACCGATAGTACAGTTGATTTACCCCTCCTAAAAGCAGTATACTCTCAGAGCGACCACTCAAACAGGAAGTAGCAGGCATCTGTCCAGGATCACCCCTTATGGTGGGTATCAACCACCAGGGATCACCAACTAGGACCCAAGGAGTAGGAAATCGAACCCCATAGCCATGCTACCTGTTTTGTGCACGAACACCTTGGTTGGTCTAAGGTCATGAGGTCTAACTACAGCACATTGCACCCTTAGCTTTACCATCTAGACGACCATCTAGCCATTACTGACCCTAAGCGGTATCGTAGAGTGACCACCTGGACAGGAAGTCCCCCCAAGGTATAGTAGTGACCTCAAGGACAAAACTGCGCACATGCCAATGGCCTCATAGGGAACGTTAGAAAAACACCATGACCCTTAGTTGAAATGTGCGGCCTAACCGTACACACTAATTCACCATGATGCAGTCCAACTACACTAATCCCTGTACCTTCACGCTATTGGTTGTAGCGATCGCAGTAAAATTCTTTTTATTTCTGTGGTCATGAGAATCGAAGCCATGCAAGACCTCCACCATGTTGTGTTTTGGAACAATAGAAGGGTGTCACCCGTGATGCCAATGACCTTGAGATAGGGTGCACCAACCCTAATTTTATCCTTTTCCTTTGCTATTGTTTACGGCCAGACCACCCATTGCCTCTTATGAGACTAATCTCGGGTCTGTGTCCTATCATCTTCAATAGGCAACCATTAAACCGAATACTTAATTCCTCAGGTAACAGCACCATGTAGAAGACATCCCCCATCGAGCCATTTTAGGCAGTTTTATCCTTTTCCTGTGCAAACAGTCTTATGACTTTATCTTTTATTTATACTTTGGACTTCGAAAAGTAATCGAACAATATTACAAAAATAAGAAAATAAACTAATAAAAAATAAAAAGAGTAGCTTCACGACTCATACAAGTAAAGAAATCTAAACTAAAATAAAATTAAAGCAAAGAAAAACTGAACTATTACAGAATCGCATACCCCAACTTTACCCGAAGTTTTATCCTTTTCCAATCACTGGCTGATGAGTTATTCAACAAAATGTTAAACATCGGCATTATAATATTTCTTGATTTACGTTTACTGCACCATTTAACATTTTGCTAGATTTCTCGGTACCTAGTGATTGTAAAAACACGATTTATAGCTCGTTGGAATCGCTTCATCGAGACGAATCGAATGGTGGTAAGCTCATCTCTCTGTGATCAATATTGACGGAGTTATTACTTAAAAACCATTTAATATTTTTTAATTTCGGAAATTGATCTAGTGATTGGATTTCGATGTATCTTATACCATTAGATTCGTCTCATCAAGACGAATTGAATGGTAGTAAAATCGTCTTTCTAAGTTCAATATTGACAGAGTTATTACACAAAAACTATTAATATTTTTTTAATTTCGGAAATTAATCTAGTGATTGGATTTCGACATATTTTATACCATTAGAACCGTCTCATCAAGACGAATCGAATGGCGGTAAGATCATCTCTCTACGATTAATATTGGCGAAGTTACGATACAATAAAGTTTTAAGTATAATTCTGGCTAAAATTATGTTAATTTTTGGCCGGAATTATGATATACAAATATAAGAAATTTTTTATATAGTCACATCTCTTTATAATCACCAAATATGGACTGTCCCAAATGTGTGACTATAAAGAGAGTTGACTGTATTTGTATTGATCTTAAAAGTACAAATTTGTCTTAATAAGACAATTTTAATGAATCTAAGATCATAAAATCCAATTACTAGATATTGAAATATTTTAAGATACAATTTTAAATTTAAAAAAATTAGTGAACTTTGTAAACCTTATATTGAGCATATAATCTCATATAATATTAAATATTTTACATTTTTTATAAATACTTTGATAAAGTAGTTGAAAGTATAATATTATAAAATGTAAATAACCTGCATATCTTATAGAATTAAAGCAGTTATTGTGACAAATAAAAATGAATGAATTTTTATTTTTATTCGAATTAATAATTAAAGTTGTAATGAATGTATTTAGCTTGATTTTTTATTTTCATTTTAGTAATATATATGTAAGTTTTTTCACTTTGAAAAGTGTCCGTATAATTTAATCGCCCCTGTAATTTAAAAGACATTTGGGTTCTTTGCTAGGAAAATGAGGTTCTGAAATTTTTTTATAAAAATTGAGATTTTTGTTTTATATGAATATATAATACATAAACTTTATGTAATTAAATTTTGTAACATATTATTTTATTACCGGAACGAGCAATTTGATTTTCAATTTTTGTGTAACGATTAGTACCAAAATCTAAAAATAGATTCAGAAATGATCGGCATACTAATAAAATTTACATTAAACGATTTTAAAAAATTTAAATCGTTATTTTAGCCACAGTAGCTGCAGTTATTTTATAGATTTGGTTGGATTGATCGAATCTGATCATCTATTTTTTTTTTAATATTTTGAAACTTTTTTTTATATTTTCAGTCTTTTTGGACTGAATTTTGGCCTTGAACTTTAAAATAGTAAGTGAATTATTTTTTTTTTTGTTTTTTTTTACTCCGGAAAAGATAATATTAACGTTTCTTTTCTTCTTTCTCTTTAGGGACGACCTTCTTGGACTAGATTTTGGCCTTGGACTTTGAAATGGTAAACGAATTATTTTTGTTTTGTTTTTTTTTTACTTCAGGAATGATATTAACGTTCTTTTTCTTCTTCCTCTTTAGGGACGACCTTCTTGGAATGGATTTTAGCCTTGCAAATGAAATGGTGAGTAAATTATTTTTTTTTTGTTTTTTTTACTCTAGGAACGATAATATTAACGCTTTTTTTCTTCTTCCTCTTTAGGGACGACCTTCTTGGAATGGATGTTGGCCTTGCTTGGACTTGAAATGGTAAGCAAATTATTTTTTTTATTTTTTTTTTACTCCAGGAACGATATTAACGTTCTTTTTCTTCTTCCTCTTTAGGGACGACCTTCTTGGACTGGATTTTAGCCTTAGACTTTGAAATGGTAAGTAAATTCTTTTTTTTGTTTTTTTCTCTAGGAATGATATTAATATTCCTTTTCTTCTTTCTTTTTAGAAATAGTCTTGAAGATCTTGAGTAAATTGTAATAGGGGTGTTTATTCAAAATTAACTTTAAGAAACGTTATTAACGTTTCTTT
Organism: Rhizophagus irregularis; assembly: GCF_026210795.1. Lineage (NCBI taxonomy): Eukaryota > Fungi > Glomeromycota > Glomeromycetes > Glomerales > Glomeraceae > Rhizophagus > Rhizophagus irregularis. Next base: position 1,739,643 of record NC_089444.1, on the reverse strand, counting down.
TATACTACAGCAATAATTTTATTTCATACTTGAATTATTTATAATCATTTTAAAGTTTAATAAATTAAATTTTTATTTTTTTATTTTTTAAATTATAATTATTTTGGTTTTGCACAATACTCATCTTTGTAAGGTTCATCAACGTATTGTCAAATTTTTGAATATAAGTAATTTTGTCGTTCTTCTGTTAAAGATACAGTAGTAATTAAATCGGGTTTACTATTTTTATTAAAATTATCACTTTTTAATAATTTATAACATAATTCTACACCACCGGATTCTTTTGATACATATATTTTACCAATATCTTCAGAGCTAAAACGAAAATGATGGAATTGTGTTATATTAGGGAGAGGTACAAAATGATTCTTAAAAAATGCACTAAAATCGTACCAATTCCAATTTATTCCGTTATCATATAAAATTGCTTCATTACCGTTTGATGAATTATTTATAATGTTTTTAACATCATTAATAGTATTAACTTTATGCTTCCAATATACTTTTTTAATATGACCAAAAAATGAGTCACATATGAATTTTGTATGACCAGGAATCATAAAATTAACCGTAATATCTTCATACCAATTAAGCATAACCAACTAGGACCAAAACCAAAGCGATAAATTGTTTTTATTCTGCCCAGTGCAGTTATCACAAGTAATTTGTAAATGTTTTTTTCCATTCTGAGCAAATTTTTGAAGTGAATTGTATACCATATTTATCGTTGTATTAGCACTTTTAGAAGTACCTTTTGGAAGTTCATTCTCTCCAATTACAAAATTTAATTGATGATTTTGCCCTCCTTCAGTTTTACAAACTCCAAAAAGATGCACAGAAGAAGCTGATTTAAAGTAAATGGAACCAACTTGTTGTGGTGAATATGGTATAAAAACATTTTGCGCCCAGTCATAGCATACATGTGCAATAGTTAAATCATTCTTACTTTTCTCAATATTATCATTATAATGCTGATGTTCAAGTTTTGCTAATTTTGATGATTCTCATATTGAATTTGAACTTTTTCATGTTCATCTGCATCAGATTTTGCTACTTTTATTTTAGCCTTAAATCCCTCACAAATTTCACAAAGATTACTTGCTGGTGCTTGAAATTTAAGATATGGCATCATTTCAATCCAAAGTCTCTGAAAAGTATAATAAGAAATTATTTGGTTTGATTCATCATATTCAGTATAATAATAATCTTTGTATTCTTTATAAACAGAAGTATATGTTCTATCAGTAGGAAGATAAATAAATGTATTGGAATCATTTCTATGTCGTAATGGAGAAGGTAAACCATGAATACAGCTATATTGAACTAAAAATTGTTTTAATGGAAATGTAATCTCAGAATTAAGGAAGACTCTATTGTCAGTCATAGGTATACGTCCTATATTTTCATGAATACGCTCACTTAATCCTTCTGTATGTAAATGATTTTGTAAAGTACCAAGTAAATAATCATTAATTCCACATAATTTTAAAAATGCTGGTTTACATAAAGGCAAAGAAGCATTATAACCAGGGTTATGAATTGTACTAGTACAGTACTAGTACAGTATAGTACAGTACTAAGTACTGTACTTGTACTTGAAAATTTAGTACAAATATAATTTTAGTACATACTATTAATAAATTTTATTGGTTAATTTTATAAATATAAACAATATTGATCATATGATATCTACCTAAAATGGTTAAATTATATCCTAAAAAGTAATAATTGTATTAGTACAGTATACTTAGTACTTGTACGAAATTTTTGCTAGTACAGTACGTACTAGAATTTTGCTAGTACAGGTGTACTACCTAGGGTGTCCAGGATGGGTTGTCGTGATGGTCTAAAAATCGCGTGTGATTTTCACGATTTTATCGCGAAAATCGCGATTATAATTTTGGCCGAAATTAACATAATTTCGACCAGAATTAACATTAAAAAACTTACAATTTTTATTTTTATTATTTTATTTACAATTTTTCGTCTTTACAAAAATTTCATCTATAAACTATTCCCTAACTAGCAAATTAATATCAATATTACCATTCAGATTAAAATAAAGAAAATTAAGCATTTTAATGCTTTCTTCTTTAAGTGCCACTCTTCTATCCGATAATATACTTTTGTAACTAGAAAAACTACGTTCAATATCTACACCAGATACTGGTAACCATATATATCTCAAAGCTAATGAACTAAGTTCTGGTAATAAATGTGATTTACCTCGCCAATATACATCTAAATTTTCAAATTCTTCAACAGATTCATTTAATCCACAGTAAATACCCCATTCTTGTATTAAAATATCCATAGGAAATTGAAATTCTTCAATAATTCTATAGTCTCCCATATTATGATGTGCCGTATTGGACTGAATAAATCTTGGATCAAAGCATTGTATCGCTCTAAATAATGGTAAAGCTGGATGATTAGATATATGTTTTTCACACTTTTCATAAGCCAACACAAACGCCTTAGAAAATAATGAGATAAATGGTTCTCTATCATAATTTCTTTCATTAAAAATTTGTTCTATTTCATTTGAAACTGGAGGATTCCTTCTTATGATGAAAGAAAAGCTTGAAGGTTTATTATTCGTGAATAAACAAAGGGAGATATACTTTGTTTCGTATTTTAAAGAATTCCAAATCATTAAACAATCGAATAAAATTCAATAAATGATAAGTATAATAAAATTAATGAAGTTATAGCTAATAATTTATTTTCTTACCTGCCACAATTGTATGTAATAAAAAATATAAAAATTTCAACGTATGAAACATGATCATGATGTTCACAAAAAGTCTGAAGATACGGATAGCTTTTGAATCATGATTGATAGAATATTCTGTATTAATAAATGTAATTACATGAGGATATATAGGTTTGATCCAATATAAAAATGAAAACCAGGAGTTCCACCGTGTTTTCACAGGTAATGGAGCTAAAGTAGGAGATTCAACATTATTTCGCAGTAAATGCTCCTTCCAACGAATTTTTCTTTGTGAATTATAAACAAAAATTGCTTTGAAATTAGAAACCAATCTGTCAACTAATTCAAATTTTTGAAAATCAATCCAAGTTTCACCAATTAGATTAAGGATGTGTGCCAGGCAACAATTGTGTTTCATTTTTGGTAAAAAAGGAGATAAATGGGAATATGCCAATTTCATATATGAAGCATTGTCAGATATAAAAAAAATAACATTTTGATAGGGAATATTATATAGATGAATTGTATCTATAACAAATTGAGAAATCATTGAGGCATTAACATTAGGTATAAAATTTGTTCTAGCTAATTTAGTTTGGTTATCAAAACTAAATAAAATATTAACAGCGTGACGACCACAACGGTCAGTAGTCTCATCAATTGTTAAGCAAATACTTTTATTAACTATAACTGTCTTCAATTTTTGAAATTCTATTTCATACGATAATGGAAGATATTTTTCACGAAGCTGATTTGCTCCAGTAATTAAGCCTCCTATAAAAATAAAAATGCAAATGGAAATAATTATATAAGTAAATTATTGTAATAAAGTAAAGTTAGTTTAATTTAAAATATAAAATTCATACCGTTTTTACAATATTTTAGTAAAAATGGTTTTAATTTTTCAATCTTCTCTAAAGGAATATCTGCAGATGTGAAAGCAGCCACTACATCAGTATTAACTCTTTCTATTTCACTTATTGTATTTTCAAATGATGGTATAGTTCTTTGAATTGGCGAATTAATATCGGTAGTTTTATTCTTAAGGTGTTTTACTGTACGAAGATGTTTATCTACAGTATCTTTTCTTTTATGCTTCAACTCCTGTATTGCAAAATCGACACCACAGCACATTGCCTTGTACAATATAATTCTCTCGATACTCTGCACTTTGTGACAAACGTACATGTGGAGCAACCATTTTTATAGAAAAAAAAATTAGAACAAAAATGGTTAGGATTAGAAATTTTTTCGGCTAAAAAAAAAGATTTTATTGATCGTCCAATTGAAATCAATAAAGATTATCCAATTAAATTAAAAAGTCGTGAAAATCGCAAATTTTTGTTAAAAATCGTGACCGTGATAAAATCGCAAAAAAATTGCCAAAATCGTGATAAAATCGTGATCAACCCATCCTGGACACCCTAGTACTACCACAACCCTGATTATAACAATATCTATATCTTTATGTATTTGAATTAGTATTATCTGATTTTTTATTAGTTATTTCAAATACCATAAGTTGAGCTTTGATAACTAACTCTAATTCTTTTTTATCTAAACTTTTTAATTCAATATATCGTTCAAAAAAATGTTTAAATCCAACTTTTTCATAACAAGTTCGCAAATCCTTTTGCTTTTTAGAATGACGACATGTGCAATTTTGTTGTTCAAAAAATTGGGTTAAGTCAGGACCCCGCTTACTTCTAATAAAGGTCTCCGGGCAAAATTTCAGATTTACTAGTAATTTTACCAACCTTTCTTATCTCATAATTTTACCATATATATATAGTGACCTTTTAAAATTATATTAAATTTTACCTTAGATTTTCAGAGACCTAAATTTTTTTAAATATTAAATAAACAAAATATTTTATAATCATTACAATAAATTTTAAAAATTTTTTATTTTTACTAAGTTTAATTCTTATTCTTTAAAGATAAATAACTTTTATTAGTAAAAAAAGTACTTTGAATTACAAAAATACTATAAAAAAAATCTTAAAGACACACATCTTTAACTTTACTTCAAAACTATTATTCACTTACTTTCTTTAAAAAAATCTAATTAATTTTTTTTTAAAAAAAATAAATTCGTAATTGGTATTATTATGAAAAAATGCTCGTACCCCATAAGTATTAATCCAACTGCTATGAAAATATTTATCTAAATATTTTCGACCTTGCCGAACAACTTTACTTAAGCATGAAAAAGTGATTTCATTTGACCAAAGTGCCCAAATTACGCCCTATAATCACTGATCGGGAAAATAAAAAAAAATTAAAAGTGCGAAAATTGCTCGTATTCCGTAAATATTAAACTGATTCTTATGAAAATTAATATTCAGGTAGTTTCGATCTCGCCGAACAATATTACTTAAGCTTAAAAAGGTGATTTCATTTGACTAAAATGCCCAAATTACGCTCCGAATTTAATAAACAAAAAACGTAAATTTTAAGTTAATATTAAAATAAAAAAATGCTCGTATGCAATAAATATTACTCCAACTGCTATAAAAATTCAAATATAAGTAGTTCGACCTTACTAAACAACTTTCTTAGATAGTAAAATATGATTTGATTTAACCAAAGTACTGAAATTAAATTCTGAAGTTGCTAATTGCTGTACGAATTTTTATATTTTAAAAGCTAATTTTTGTAATAATTTTCAAAAAGATAGTGCTAATGCAAATAAAATTAAAAATATAAAATGGTTTTTACAAGTATAAAGAAGAGAATAAATTTTTTATTTTGAGAAAAAATTATAAAACGTATATTACCAAATATTGTAATAATTGTTGTACAATATTTCAAATTAGTATATATAAGGTAAATATTAAATTTTATATACAATTTTACCTTATTATTTACCGAAACATTTGTAAACTTATATTTGATTTTACCTTATAAAACCGGAAACCTATTTTAACTTTACCTTACATATCCGGAGACCTTTATTTGTCATATATATAATTTTACCTTTATCTATTAAGAGACCTAAAATTTTTTTTTAATATAAATTTTACCTTATATTTTCGGAGACCTCTATTAGAAGTAAGCGGGGTCCTGTTAAGTCATGTACAATATTTAATACTAGTTCATTATCTTCATATTCATCTAAACCTAACTGAACTAAATTATAAAATGGTCTTAACGTCATTATTGTTTTTTTTTAAAAAAAAAAATTATTAAAAAAAAGGGGGCAAATTATGGTTATAAATATGAGGTGCAAAAAGAATACTATTTTAGTTATAAAACATCATTCTGCATATTTATTTTATTTTTTAAAAATTTTTTAACGCTAAATTTATTTTGCCAAGAATTTTTTGTACAATGATGTGATATTGCATTTTCTGATTGGTTAATAAATTAAATATACAAATTTTGTGTAACTTGTGTAACAATATCTCAGAAGGTCATTTTCCTAACAAAATTCGTATCAGGTAAAAAATAGTGTCATGTGATTTGATAATAACAATTCCGTTTTGGCCTACACTAGTGGATATTATAATTCGGGCCAAATTTATAACTCCGGCCAAAATTTTTTTTGCAGATCATTTCCTTTTATGTAGAAAATGTTACACAAATTTCCAAAAAGGTTAATTTTATTTTCAGGAAATTATTTTTTGTGGAACGGGTATCGCCAAAAATGGAAATGATCTACATAGCGATCATTATCACGTGATGTAGATAAATTTAGAAACAAATTTTATTGGTCTTAATTTTTGATAGAATTTTCAATTACCATTTACTTAAAATCTAAAATCTAGTCTCAGAAGGTCATTTTCCTAGCAAAAAACCCATTTATTCTTAACCGTAAATTACAATTTTACAAAACGGACAACGGATCCAAACTCTAATATAAACCTGGTAATTTTATTTCTTTTTTTTTATTATTATTGTTTAATAATGAATAAATTTGAAATTCATGAATAGTTTTATTTATAATATAAAGCAGAGAATTAAAGAATTTTAAAAGCTGTTTAAAAAAAAAAAGAGTTAATTCCTTTAATTCTAATAACAAATAAAAACGGAAACGAAAGATTTAACTAATAAAGTTGCACTTTGTGATACCAAAAGCAATTAATCTACAAAGTACATTTTTTTTTAATAATTAACAATGATGTTTTATAAACCATTATATTCAATTTGCTATATAAAGCGTCGTTGTAATATTTGGGTTTGCCGTTGATAACGATCGGTCTGACAATATATTTATTGTATTTTTAATTTTGTAAGCGGGTCATGCATTATTTATTCATTTATGAATTTATTCATGCTATAAATATAGTTTAAATCAGAATTCGGGTCTATACCGGAAAGAAAGTGTGGGGTTACGTATTGACGATTAGTTTATAAAATTGGTAACAATTTAAATCTCATGAGATCATTCTAATCATACTAAATTTGGTTTAGTAAATGATTTCCTTTCACCCCACCAATTTCTCTGTTAATCAATGAGGAAAAAATTTTAAAAAATTGAAATTTGTTTCAAAATGTTTTAATTTTATTAATTATGCAGCATAAAAAAAAAATCAATTATATATTCTATACAAATAAATATACATATATATTTATATATATATTGTTCTATGCAACTTTAGCTTTTGCGTGAAGTATTGAATAAGAAAAATGTGGGGAAAATGTGGAAAGGAGGTGGAAAAATGGAGAAATAAAATATATTAATTAATAAATAAAATTATTTGTCTATATTGAGAGAGAGAGAAAGGTAAATAAATGATAATAATAATAAAGATACAAAGAAATCAATTCCGTGTAAATAACAGATGCCAAAATTAAAATTTGTATAACTTTGCTGTACATGCCCCACATCTCTCTCTTTGTTATTTTATGAGGATATGAAAACTTCTATTTTTGGTATTATTAATTTTCTAAATGATTCTTCCGCAGGAGGTATTTCCTCCCAATCCATTTTCCATTCAATTGGCATGACACCCCCAATTGGTTCAAGAACATATTTTGCTAAATCTCTCGCACACCTTAATCTTTCGGCCCATTTTAAATTTGAATTTAGTGCACGCTTAGCCAATCTTCCTCCAAATGAATCCCAACTTTCCCAACCTTCAATACAACGTTTCAATTTTTCAGGCCAACGACGACATAAGCGTTCTTGAATGCGCGCCAGTCGTTCTACTAGTTTTACCAATAGGAAATGTGCTGTAGCTTCATCACGTACAAAGTCACTATCTTCCAAATCACGTAATAAATCTGCGATTTCATAACGTGGTCGCCAATTGTCCTTTGGTTCAAGGGCTGGTGGTCCTGCCTCCCAGCGAAGTTTAGCCAATTTTTGTAATTGTGGAATTATATTATTTGGGTCATAAATAATACGGCCAAATGTATAACATCGCAAAATAATACCGGATGAATCATATGTCAAGATGTGGAAAACATGTTCTGGTGGGTGAATAAACATTTCAACCTTTTAATCGAATAAATGTAATGAATTAAAATTATCATTTAAAATAAATAATATTATATAAAATAATATAAATATATATTTTTTATCATAATTACCTCCAATCCATCGATAAAGATATTCCGCCGACATTTTCTTTGAGATTTAATAAAAACGTCAACGTCTACGTCACTATGGTATATGAATTGAGTGTCAAAGAAAAAAATCGAGAATCGGTATTAGAATATGAATTTTAAAAGAGGTAATTCAAAAGGTAAAATATAAAAAAAAAAAATTTAAACATTACCTATGTGGACAAGCATTCCCGTAAATTCTGGAGCCGTAGGCAAATAACCCAAGTAAGTCGTCACCAAATTCCTGAGTAAGTTTTACAAGTATCTTTGCATAAATACAATCGTTCGTTTTAGTAGGTGGTTTTCCATTTCCTGTTGTAGAAGAAAGTGAAGAAGTAGTAGTTTTTGTTGGTAAGTTTAAGAATCGCATGAGGGGCACAAGATATTTTGAAGACGGATTTTTAAAAGGATTATCAAAAATTGGAGACATAAGACTGAAAAAAAAAATTTATGGGAAAAATTGAAAAAAGGAGAATTTAAAGATAAAATCAAAGGATACTACAAAGTGGAATTTGTGGGGATAATTTGTATAAGAAAGTGGGGAAGGGGGAGGGAACTGCAAAGAAATTTGAGAGAAGATTTGCGGGACAATATAAAGTATAGCAATAAGACCGTGAAAATATCGTGAAAGTTTTTAAAATTAGGGAATTTACGTCAAACCAAGAAAGTTTCAATCATGCTAGATTAAGAAATTGGTGGTCTATAATCACGCCACCATTCTTCCTAAAAGGTATCTAAATTTGTAAATCTCTCGTTGTCCCATGACTTTGGGATATATTGATCTTGTATCTTCTGTATAATAAAGTAAAGGCGTTCAGTGCATCTCATTATGCACAATTCAAATTTTCGGAAACAATAAAAACTGTTTAATTCTCAATTTTTCTGTAGTTACCTGTGCTATTCCAGTATTCACTCCTGTCTTGTCTGAATTTTCCTTTGTTTCTCTAATGTATGATATACAATATCAATGCAGAAGCGGAATTAAACAGATAATCGGTAGATTATCCGCAGGTGTTTTTTACACAGTATAAAAAGTCCTTGTTTTCAGGAATATAATTATAGTTTTAAATTTATTACCAAAAATAATAATTTATAGATAGATTATTTTTAAACTAATCCACACATTATATATATATATGTATATCGAATTTTTAAAATGTACGTTTAATTTTTACTGCGCATTTTTTACTTGCAATTATCATTTCATTATTTAATATATATTATTATAACTAATATTTTATTAATTTATATTATATTAAATTTACATTAATTATCTAGTATTTTGCCTTATTAGATAGGTAAAAAACGCGTCTTGTACAAAGGATTTACACAAGCATACATAATACACTGGAAATAAAGGACCAAGATACACTCCTACCTAGCACAAGGCCAGCCCAGATGCAACCCACCCTGATATAAAAAATAAAACAAAGAAAAACCTGTCCTAAAAATTATCATTAAAATTAACATCTAAAACCTACAAAAAGGAATAAGATGTTGGTATAATGGAAGAAGTGTAATTTTGGCCCGCCAATTTTGTTTTAATATTATTATTTAGTTTCTTAAATATTAAAAGTAAAATCGGGATATAATAATTAATATAATAAATTATTACTGTATAATATAATTAATATATAATTTTTTTTATTTTTTTTTAACTTTACCCTACGTAAACATAAAATTTTTCTGTGGATGTACCCAGTGAGTTAATTAATATATAATTAAAAATTACTTTTATATAAAAATAAATAAATAAAGAGTATATTAGTGTTTAATATACTAATAAAATATTATTTATATAATAAAATCTGATTCTGAACAAACCAAATGTTAAACATTTGGATCCCATTTTCCGTAAAATGAACAAAAATAAATTCTTTAATTTTGTATTTGATCATTGTACAAAAAGTTATGAATTTTTAAAATAAAATTTTGATAACAAATTAGTTTATTACAAGAAAATAATGTGATAAAAAAATAAAATAAAATAAAATATTACAAAAATCATTAAAAATATTACTGTATTTTTGTAAAATAAAATATTTTTATTAATTGTTTAATACTTTTTTTAATTAAAGAATATCTTCAGTAAAATACCGTAGTATATAAAATATATAATAAGTTTTCTAATAAGCTAATAAAAAAGAATTTTTCAATAATATTTATATTACTAAAAATTGCAAGAAAAATAAATAATAAATTAATATTTTATTTATAATTTTAAATTTTTCTTAAAAAATATTTGCTTTAATTGAAAACTCTTAAATATCTCTAAAATAAGTTACAAGTTACACTTTTAGGTCTAAAAGTTTTATTTAAATATAGTTTGAAATATCCAATATAGGAAGGAATACTAGCAACCCAGCATGATCTTATATTGAAATATAAATTTCTTATAAATACTTATATATAATTTCATTCATTTGAAAAATAAAAGTTATATAATAATTAGCTTAACCAGAAGGAATTTTAATAGATTAAAAAATGAAAATACATTCTTTAATATCAGTCTAAATAGTGTCTAAATATGATTTTTATACTTATTAATTAAAGAAAAACTATAAATTTAATTTTAAAAAATTCAAAAATGATTTTTTATATATACTTTTCAGTAGAAAATATTCAACCAAAAATATACATTATTTTTAAATTTAAGATATAAAAAGCTATTTATTAAAAAAATTGAATCAGCAGTTATTGAGAAATTATTAACTATCTTAGCAGCACTAACAAAAATTTTACAATAAAGCTGGCATTACAGTATTATATACGAACATGTGAAATAAACAGTAACAAATAATGAGTGACAAATAAGATTTTATTTACTCAAAAAAAAACTAAGTTCTTCAGATAAATATACAGTTAGACCTCTATAATTGCACTCTTCATAATTGCATTTACTATGTATACCTTCTCTAAATCCACTCTTTGGTTCAGTTTCAATCTCTAATTATTTTACCTCTATAAATGCATATCCTCTTTAAATGCACTATTTTGAAAATTATGCATATAGTCCCAAGGGATGTGTAATTATGGAAGTCTGACTGTAAATAGTGAAAATCTGGTAGGATGTGCTGCTTGTGATGATTAAAAAAGTATGTCACATAATCATAAAATTTTTGTTGGTACCACTGGGCTAGTTGAAATTATTATAAATTTTTGCAAATTTTATATGTATAAAGCCATTATTTTTACTAAATCTTAACAATTTTCAAAGGCAGATTTCTTAACAAAAAATACAAGGTATTTTTTAGTCAAAAAATCTAGTTAAAAATAAAATTTTTCACATTTTTTAAATATTGAGTATTGCTAAACATCACTACTGGTAATTAAAGTAGAATTTTGGGCAGAATTAAAATGTCATAAACTCTGCTCATTGATGCTGGTGCAAAGATTTAGCAATACCCTTAAATATTTATACAGACTATTTAAGTAAAAAAAACACTTTTAAATAGTTTTTAATGTTTCATACTTTAAAATAAATGTAAAATTTTATTAAAAAATTCTATTTTCTTAATTATTTTTTAATTTTTAGGGTGGTCGAATACTTTTGACCGGGAAGTGTGTGTTGAATTTTAATTTCATTTTTCCAAACAAATGGCACAATAAAATTAATAAGCTTAAATTAGTATAATTATAAAAGTAACATCTGGGTTACTTTATTATTATACTATCTGTTACAAGACGTACAATAGTAAGACATAATGTTTGATTTACAATTTAAAAGGGAAAATTTAAATTAGCCAAAACAAGAAGGATTGCTATATGGCATAATTAGTTATCATTAAATAGTTTCGACTTTTTGAATTCTCAAGCTAGCTTCAATAGTTTCAGCTTCAGAAATTTCCCGAAGAAGAGCATTGCACTCATTTAACTCTTGGATACCTTCTTTGATGTTCGTACATAATACGTACATGGAGAAAGCGACATCATGTATCTGGTTTCAAAGACACGGTATAAATTAATTACAAAATTCCCTTAAATAAAGAACAAATAATTCTTACCAGTGGTGACTCCATGTCCCATTTACGTAAAACGTCTTCGGCTACTAATGAACACGTGATAATTTCATCCTTCAATTGACCTGTAGAAATAAAAATTGAACTAGACTTTAGAAAACAATAAATAAGGAATTCATTTTCGAGCAAGGATACCTAATTCTCCAGTTATTATATTGGCAATTGGCATTGTCGTCGTAGTACTTGCTAAAGACGATGCGAATGAAATATAATGTTTCTTAAAAATCTCAAAATGTTCGTTGATTTGTAATAATATGTTTTGCTAAATTGTCGTATAAAGTGAATAAAATTAATTTTTTTTAATTATTATTAAATAATTTTAAAACTGAAATACCTGGAGTTTTAAAGTCGTATTTAAAAATATGATTTCTTTTTCTAATGTAAATTTCCTACTTGTCTTTGACAATTCTTCTTGTTTCTCGACAAGCAATTCCCATGCATCCAATAATTGTGCCTAATATAATTTATTAACATTATTTCACTCTCAAACAAAAATTGGTTCAAAATGAGCTTTACCTCTGCAGTTCGTTTTTGACACTCAAACGCGCGTTCTGCTTTAGCATTTATGAAACACCATTGCGTCAAACGCGCATTAAGCATTACAATTTCATCATCTAAATTGTGATTCTAATTAAAAAGTTAATTATCAGTGACAGAAATGTTTTGATTTAAAACAATTTCGTTACTCACTTCAGCTGGAATATAGGTATCTTGTAAGGCCTTCTTTTATTCGAAAAATTATCAGACTTTAAATTTATTTAAAAATTGCAAACCTTAAAATTTCTTTTTTAATCTCACCTGACTTACTGCTTCTATGTATAAAGATGAATTAGTACATATTTTTATCTGAAGTAATAGAAATCTCATATATCATAATAAATACCGTGATTTTTGCTCAAATTCGTTTGAGTAGGTGCAAATTTTAACGATTCAGCCTTATGCTTCTGAACAGTTAATCGAGACATGCCCAATTGTTTCTGTACAACTTTGATGGGTTTGATGTTGAATCTTTTACCTCCTACGAATGCATCAGATGCAGCAGTCTTTTTACCGTCCTGATTCTTATTTGGCACTGCAGTCTTATCATTAGAGTTATTTGAAACGGATTGCATATAACGCGACTGAACTTCACGAGCTATAAAAGATATTTCTGATTAATGCATTCGAAAACAAACTTCAATAAAAATAAAATACTACTTTTTTTCTTATGTTTTTGTTCAGTATTAGTAGACGTCGTAGTGGAAACTGAGAGTGTAGGAGGAAACCTTCCAGATTCTTGCTCTATAGGTGTATTATCATTGCTAGGTCTTTAACAATTACCGATAGTGTCATTAATCTCACTACAGAACATAAAACGTAGAAAAAATCAAATTATCTCTTAACTCGATAAATCTCACGTGTTTCGCGTCGGAGTTTTGCGAATTTGACATTTTTCCTGGAAGGCGTATCTTCGCGTTAAATATTCAAATATCGGTGCTTTATATATACGTATTGATTATCCCTTAAACGTACAGTGGGGGTGTACGATATTAACGTACGAACTGGCTCGAGTTTAGGAGTTATGCACTTGCACGTGATAGCGTTAACGTTAACTCCGGCCAGTTCGTACGTTAATATCGACATAAAATTCCGAATATAAGCACACCAGAAAGTAAGTATCCCTACCAGAATTATGACAAATTTGGCCTACATTATGATGTGTTTGGCTGGAATTACGTGCAAAAATGGGGGGACTTATATTCGGAATGAGGCTTCTTAACAGGGTTCTTTAATACTAGAATTTTTTATTTTTATTTTTATTAATGGGTTCCAGTTAGAAACCTAACATGGTCTTTAATACTAGAATTAACGTTAATTCAATTGTATGTAAATGCATAACTTCCAAATTTGGACCAGTATGTACATTAATATCATACATATGATATGTATTGTGTAAGTTAAAAATGATTGTTAATATCTACTTTTACTTTACTTAGTTTAAACAGGACTTTGCTTACTTATAATAAAAGTCACTGTAGAAAATTGGCTCTTTACTAATAATTTTTACCTTACTTTTTTCTTAAATTCTATTAGTTAATTAGTTAAAAAGGAAAAAAATTATAACAATGTAACATAAAATTTCCTTTTATAGTAGAATCTGTAAAGAATTTTATATATGATTTTTACCTTAAGTCTGAAGATGACTTATAAGTTAAACCTGACATAACTGCGAAAGAATTATTTTCTGAAACTATTAAAATGAAACTTAAATTAAAGAGTCTTAGTACAGTAAACTGTGATAATTTTAAAAATTATCTACATGCATGTGTTACGTGAATATTAGATAAAACTACTATATTAGATTTAAAACTGATGATCAGTTTCAGTAATTAACAATACCGATACTGATCAATTCAGTTCACTGGTAGTCTTAGTTTTTACTTGGCAAATGCGAGAACGTCGAGCGCCTTAAGTAAAATGATAGGAATTTTATTGTTCAAATTATTAAGGGCGTGCCAGAAATCAGCTGATTTCTCTCAATTAATAGCCTTAACCCCCACCCCACCTGATTGAAATCTGATTGGCTAAAAAAATTATTACTATTAAATATTAAATATTATATATAATAATTAGTATTATATAATTATTTTGGCTTCTAGTAATTCAATTTGAACAAACTTTTTTTTTGTTTTGTAAAGCTAGACTTTAAAGCTAAATGAGTGCTATAAATTAAAAAAAAGTTTATTAAAATTAGATCACTAGAAGTTAAAATAATTGCATTATAATAATTATTATTATAATATAAATTATAAATACAATTATCTTGGCTTCTAGTGATTCAATTTGAACAAACTTCTTTTGGTTTATAAAGCTATATTTGTAGAATTGAATGAGAGCTATAAAACAAAAAAAAGTTTATTAAAATTGGATCACTAGAAGTCAAGATAATTGCATTATAATAATTATTATAATGTAAATACAATTATCTTGGCTTCTAGTGATTCAATTTGAACAAACTTTTTTTTGTTTTGTAAAGCTATATTTGTAGAATTGAATGAGAGCTATAAACAAAAAAAAGTTTGTTAAAATTGGATCACTAGAAGTCAAGATAATTGCATTATAATAATTATTATAATGTAAATACAATTATCTTGGTTTCTATTAATTCAATTTAAACAAACTTTTTTTTGTTTTGTAAATCTAGATTTGTAGAGCTAAATGAGAGCTATAAGTTAAAAAAATGTTATTAAAATTAAATCACTAGAGGTCAAGTTAAAATTGCATTATAGTAATTATATATAAAAATAATTAAATTACTTATATTTATATTTAGATACACTATCCTCCCAAAAGTATCCAGCCAAGCTCAACTTGATTTTCTCAAGATTGAACTTATAAACTATAATTTTTTTTAAAAAAATGATTCCCCTGGTTCTGACGATTAAAATGGATGTATTTTTATTGTGTTATGATGCTTGTACCAGATTTGGCAATAAAACAAATAATAACGCCTCAATTTTGCCAATGCCGATCTTTGCTTTTTTTTGTTACTGCGCCATTTGGCTACTTTTAAAATGGGAAAAACTCGTGAATTGAGTGAATTTGAGCGTGGACAAATTATTGGCCTTTGGAAAGGAGGAAGAACTTATGAAGCTATCAGTCGTGTCCTAAAATTTCCAAAAAGTATCATTACAGACACAATTGTTCAATACAAAAATTTTAATACTGGATTAACAGCTAAAAGAACTGGAAGACTATGTTCCATGGATAATAATGATCATTATAAACTTTTGAAAATTATTAAAAAGAGTAATAAACTTTCTCTTGATGAAATTAAGCAGAAATTTCATAGTTCACAAGATAAAAAGGTTTCAACTAAAACTATTCGTAAAAACCTTCATCAAATGCAAATTTATTCACGGGTTGCTGCACCAAAACCACTTCTTACAGAATCTCAACGTGAAAACCGATTATCATGGTGCATAGAGTGACAAAGTTGGTCTGTGCAACAATGGAAAACTATCATCTGGAGTGACGAATCCAGATTTACTTTTTTTCAAAATGATGGTCCTAGCCGTGTTTGACGAAAAAATAGAACCCGATACAATATTGAAAATTTAACTCTACAGTTAAACATGGTGGTGGTGGTGTTATGGTGTGGGGATGTTTTTCAGGGAAAGGACTGGGGCCATTGGTAAAAGTAGATGGTAAAATGAATAGATTAGATTATATTGATATTTTAAACAAACATTTATTGCCATTCATTCGATCAAAACATTACAGACAACGCTATGCATTTTAGAATGATAATGCTCCAGTTCATACTGCAAGAGATGTTAAAAATTGGATTGCATAGAAAAAGATTAAGGTTCTTCCAGATTGGCCTTCCCAATCTTCGGACCTTAATCCTATTGAAAATTTGTGGCATGAACTTGAACGAAGACTTCGAAAATGATCTGTACATCCAAAGAATTTTCATGAACTTGAAGAAGCATTGCAAGAAACTTATATTAATTTAATTGAGAGCATGCTACGCCGAATTGAAGCATGCATTAAAAACAATGGATGGCCAACTAAATATTAATTATTATTAATAAAATATAATCTTTATTGGTTGACCGGATACTTTTGGGAGGTTAGTGTATATACAGTAAATGTCACATGATATATAAACGATCTGAAGTTTCTAGGGGTGTGGGGGGGTCCAACTGGTTGGTTACACAATATAATATACAATAAGTCTAATAAATCAAAACTGTCCTCCATATAAATTCATATACGTTATTAGTAAATTACGATGATCGGTGAACAAAATACCCCTGCAATTAAAAAAACCAGCCACCCAATTATGTCATCCTTGAAACGTGATCATCTTTACATCTGTTTTGTCGCGTCCAAATCTTTAAATAATGTTTGGACGCCTCAGAAGAAAAAAACAACGTCGGCGGTTTTATTTTAGTATTTATGATGAATAAATCAATATTTAGAAGTCTAAAACAAGTAAAACAAGTTTATTTATTACAAGAAAACGTTATTTATATAGACTTTTAATTTATAATAACTTTTAAACCTTTTTTTTTAAAAAAAAACTGAAAAAAATATTGTCTATAGTAAATGTACAATAAATAGTTGTATGCAGTTTTCACTAATAACAGAGAATGTATTTAATAAAATTTTAATATAAAAGTGATATTTATTGTTAAAAACATATTTTTCATTGTTTTTTAAAAAAATTTTTTTAATACATATTTCGAAATAATAGTTTTTCTAATAAGCTATATTAAAACTTTGACCTGAGAAACCCAATAACGCTCTAATAGTCATGAAAATTTGCCAATATATGACTCTTACCAACACTAATCTACTCTCGAACATCGGCTTTTAGAAACGTTGTGCGTCAAAAGTTTTAGGCTTGGAATGTTGTCTTGGATATATTAAAATAATAAAATTCAGGGGTGACGGTAGTGGGACAGTTTGGTAATACGAAATTATATTGTGTAACCAACCAGTTGGACCCCCCCACACCCCTAGGAAGTTTGACTTTCCCTACCCCCTTTCAAATCAGCTGATTTCTGGTATGCCCCTTATATTCAGCATATACATGCTATCTAAATTATTTTGAGCTGCCATAATTATAAGTAAAATTCCAAATTCAATTATGGCATCCCAAATTATTTTAGCACTTTACATAGTAAATTATATATAAACTAAATGAATTATGGCATTCCAAATTATATATAATTATGGCATCCTAAAATAATTTGGGCAGCATGTATAATTCAGCAGCTATTAAAATCTTCTGCTTTTCTTTAAGATTAGTTTTTAAATTTTCGATTCTTTCACTCACATCAAGTTGATTTCATTCTTCCTCATCTATATCATCAAGAATGTCTTCAAAATCATCTGGTATTAGTTTATTATTCATGAAAGTTGATATTTTTATGGTTCCTTTTGCAGCTTTTGTAAAGGAGTCACTTGGTCTATATTTATCAAAATATGTTGATTTTTTTATTTTTCTAGTAAGATATGGTCTGTATTTTTTTTTTCCAAGTGAGTGTTATCTAACCAGGTTAACTCAAGAGATTTATCTTCAAAAGCTTCTTTTTCATTTAATAAACTAAACTCTTCATTCCATTCACTGTCATTTTCATCATTCTATTCATCACCTAATTTATCATATCCATCAGATAGCCTTAGTCATTTTGTAAACTTCCCATTATTGTCTTGTATCTGCTTTTTTCCTCTAGTTTTTCTCTTAGATGGACAAGTCATTGTTGTTATGTGAAGAAATTAATCAAAAAAAATGCCATTTTCATATGAAATTCATGTAACATTTATCCTAATCACCTTTTCCAGTTTCCATATAGATTATATGATTTATTCTTAAACTTTCAGATTTAATAAAATTAAATTTTTATATTAATTCTTAAAAAGTAAACTGATAGAAATGTTCAGCATATGCTATTCTATTAATTTATCAGTTTAAATTTGTATTTTATTGTTTAATTTTTAACTTATAAAATTTTAAAGTCACATGATATTTTTGTGGTTTATAGGTGATGTACTTTGCTGATTATACATCAATCATATATATTATAAATTAATGATTAAACAGACTGCATTTTTTTAATAATAAAATTTTAATTATAATAATTTTTTAATAATAAATTTTTTAATTATATAATAAACATACTTAAAATATTTTTATACTAAAAGTTTATAACAATTTATTAATTTTTAATACATTTGATTTATTAATTGAAAAAAACAAACTTATTCTATCCAAAATACTAACTTTTTTGATAGGAATAATAAGAAAAAAGACTTACAATAATAAAGAAAAGGAAATATATAAATGAAAAAGGGAAAAAAGAATGAGGGCAAATGAAAAAAATAGGAAGAGTGAAAGGAAATAAAAGAAATGAAAAGGAAGTAAAGGGGAACGAAATGTAGCAAAGGGAGAGTAAAAGAAATAAAAGAAACGAAAAAGATCAAATGGGAATGAAAAAAAATGAAAAAAACAAAGGGGCAAAGGGGAATAGAAAAAATGAAAGGAATAAAGGATAGTATAAAAAAATGAAAAAAATGAAGTGGGAATGAAAAAAAAATGAAAATAACAAAGGATAGGTAAAGAAATAAAAAAGATGAAGTAGAAATGGAAAAAAAATAAAAATAATAAAGAGTAATGTAAAGGAACAAAAAAGATGAAGTAAAAATGGAATAAAAATGAAAAGAATAAAGAGTAGTATAAAGAAATGAAAAGGGAATGAAAAAAATAAAAGGGGGTTAGCTTTAGTAGATTATTAGGAAGTATTATTAAGGTGAGGATTAGAATTAGGGTAAGTGGATTAGGGTTAGTTAGGATTAGGTAAGTGACTCAGGGTAAGTGGGTTAGAGTTAAGGTAAGAAAATTAAGAATATAGTAAACATTACTTTAGGATAAGTGAAAGTAAAATAATTATTACCAAAATTAATACCAACCAGCAAACCCAGGGCAACGCCCGGGCCTATGGGCTAGTAAGTATTATATAATGAATTTATTTTAAGTTATGGCTTTTGAAACATTTATGATTTAGTCATTTTAGTGGAAATTAAATTGTTATGTATCTAAACTAAATAAAATATAACAGATAAGCTGTGACGTTAATTACTGATAATTAAAAAATTATTTTAAAGAGACATATAGGTTGTTTACTAGAATTAACAATATTTATATAACTATGATCGCTTTTTTATTATTTTACACATCCTGTAAGGATGTTAGTAGATAAGACAAAACAATTCATCTTCTACCAATCACTAAAAAAAAGTAGAAAACAATAATCTGTCTAACATTTTTTATAGGAATTCGCCCTTTTTATTTCATTTGTATTCATTTTTTTTTATAACATGTATTTTAGAGGAGTTTGATTACAAACTATCCAATTTCTTTCCAATAAAAAAAAAATGCAATTTTTTCTTTTATATGTACAGTTGGTTATGTTTTATTAATTTCGTGTTTCATACGTTATATTGTAAGAGTAAATTTATTCATCGCACGTGCGATGCATCGCCACTTTCCTTTTTTGTAAATTATTTATGTTGATCAACCTGCTTATACATCGCCACCCCCCTTAAAATGGCAATGATAAACATAAAAATTTGCATCGCACGTGCGATAAATAAATTATTTCATATTGTAATATGGTAAAAATAAAACTTTAATATATAAGCTCTTCAGGAATGTAAAAATGAAGTAGTGTGGTTTAAAAAAATAATTTATTTGAGAATACATGTGAGTACACGTGAGTACATGAGTACATGATATTCAATTCACATACTCGTACTCACAGCTGCATATATAATCCTTCTAGTATGCATATGTGATATCGTGATATATCATATGATCATTAGTACTAACGCGTTTTTATACGTGGTATATACTATATCGTTAACGATGAAAAATTAAAGGCCCAAGCGTTCGCAAACTAATTATATTATATATTACATATACATCATGTGACATATTCGGAAAAAAAAACCTAGGCGACGGTTAGCAATTCCCAATTTGGTATATATAAAAATATATATAAAATCATATTTTACCACTTTATAATATCAATACAATGTTATTGTGTGAGACTAATTAATTCTGGCCGGAATTAGGATGGTATCGAATAAATAAGTATGAATGTACTATCACGAAATTTATAAAATTAATTATAGAAGGTTTTGATTTAAGAAAAAAGTTCGTTATGGACCAAAATTGATTGTTATATCAAGTTATGACTAGGGTTGAATTGGTCCGGTCCAGTCCAATCCGGTAGCCAGGACTGGACTGGACCAGATCGGTCTTTTGATCAGTCCTTAAAATTTTTTAAATTACCTTATTTATAATAGCGGTATTATTGGGTTGGATCAACGAGATAATGAAATGCAGGTCGTATTTTTTTATATGGTAGGTTCGTTATATTAAGAAATTCGTTAAATCAAAATTCGTTAAAGCGAGTGCCGAGTGGACTGTAATCTATAATTGGCTCATAAGAGAAACACAATCAACCCAGATTAAGAATAGTTTGGGAAAGCAAAGTCATCCAATTAGCTAATGTGAATTTGAGATTCGCCAAAAATAAGATTCTTTTAAGCGAACAATTACTTTCTCTACGTTACATTATATGTTTACATGTTACATTAGAAATACGAAATGTTTTTTTTTCTTAATAATGAAAATAATTTAGTGAACATGTGAGTTTCGATTTTCTTGTAATCATGCGATGTTTATTCAAGATCTTTAGTTTTATTCGTACATTTGTCACACGTAAATAAGCACATTTGTTATAAATTTAAACTGTTTAAAATGCGCCACAATGTTTGTAATGATTACCCTGAAATCATCAATATACCTTAAATAATATACTTTTTTTCACTCGGTAATAAAAAAAAACTGTCAAGACATCTGCGTATACGAATAATATAAGAAAAATAGGTTTTTTCCAAGGTCCTGTATTGTCCTATATTCATCAAAGAATTAAATAAAAATACAAAAATGTCTCAATATTCTCATATGCAAGATAACGCTGGATCTTTGTATGCACAATATCCTACTCCAGACAATACTCTATCAAGTAGCTCTCCATCACAACCAAGGACCCCAGGTACTCTTCAAAGTTCGCAATCAAATACTACTCAACTACTGGACTCTTTTCTATCCGACGTTCCTCAAGGGGCATATTCTGAGTGCTCTACGCTAGATAATTCATCAGCGATCCCAACAATAATACAAGACTCAAGCGATTTAGCTCCACATACACCTGAGAGCATTCTTTATTCATCTGCACTAGATGTCTCTTTGGGAGATGAACGTACTGATCTAAACGTACGTAAGCAACGAGGACAACCACCTATACTCCGAAGGAGCCCAAGAATTTCGAGTAATCAAACACCACAAACTTCCGAACAACAATCTGACTCAGCATCTTTGGAATCTCAGGACAGTTCAAATAATTGTGAGTTAATAAATAAAAGTCCTGCGGCATTAGCTTTTGAAGTTTTAGATGAATCTACTGATTTGTTACTATCAGAGCAAGAAAAGAACACGTTAAATTCGAGGAATTTAGACAATTCTAGAACGGAACAAGAATTTTCTACTTCATTAGTTGATACAGAAAATCGAGATATTAATGAACTTAGAGATTTAATAACGACATCGAATATGATACTTGATAGTGTACATCATAGTTCTGTTTCATATAAGAACCATGAGGTAGACAATGAAATGGAGGATATCGAATATACACAAACCACTGGGACTTTTAAGCAACCTCACGAAGTTTCTCAGTCAGAACTTGAACGAGAGCATGAGAATGAAAACGAATATCCGGAAAGCGTTGATTTCGTTATTGCTAACGAGGTATTTTTAAGATTTAATAGAATAGTATAATGTTAAAACGCATAGACTAATGTTAATATACAATAAAATTTTATTTTATTTATTATTAATAATTTTTAAAATATAGATTAGTGATACATTATTTAGACAAAGTGAACATTACAACAATATGGCGTCCAAATTTTCTAATTTAAAATTTATTAAGGTAGAACCTGAAAGTGAAGAAGAAATCGAGCAATTCGCTAATCCAATTGCTCCCGGAGTACGGCGTAGTACGCGTAAAAGGTTTTTTAAAAAATTATAATAATGATATTATTTATTTATAAATTAACTAATTATGATTTTATAACCATAATAAACAAACTTCCATGGTATTTAATTTATAGAACCACGGTTAGTTATAGTTATCCTCGTTATTCTTATGGTAGTAGTAAAAGATCAAAAACACGTAAAAAACGTCGTTCACTTCGTAAAGGAACTTTATCTGTTACCGAAAATGAAGCTGATGTAGATTCTGAAGTTGTTAATGTTGATAATGAAAAGAACGAAGAGACTGATGAGCCTGTGCATAATCTTCCTGTTCAAAGTGATGAAGAACAGGAAACTAGTGAAGATTCTCATGGTATTCAAAATGTGGGTGATGGCGGAAACATTGATGAAAATATTCTTGATAATTATTTACAAGATAATTTATACCTCAAGCATGATCTTCGTTCTCGAAAGATTATGCTTGCATTACCAGGAGTAGTAGATAATAGTGAAGAAACAGAAAAGGAACCTGTTTCTACTGCTTTTTCCAAAAAAATTACAAGACCTAAACAACTAGCTAAAAAAACTATTTTGAAAAATACTTCCAAGAAATCTGTAAAGACAATACCAAAACGTAGAACATCTCGCAGATCAACTTCTCGTAAAAAAAATGAAGATCGCGAATGGCATCCAGATGAAGCTGATAATGAGTTAGGTGATGATAGTGAAACAGTAATGGCAAATTCAAGAGGTCGTGGTATCACTTCAAAAGCTCGGTTGTCTTCAAAAACATCCACTACTCCAAAAAAGTCGAAGAAAGTTGAGAGCATTGATGCAATCTCAGAAGTTAGTACTAAAAGGAGGTTATCAGGTAAAAAAGCGCCAAAAATTTCCAAAACCTCTAAAATTACAAGGAAGGAGAAAAAACCTGCGCAGGATAATAGAGGTCGAGGAAAAAGTAGAAGTGAAATTACTCGCGGCTCTAGGCCGAAGAATCATGATACTTCATATAAATATTCCGGTGGAGAGGAAACCGAATCTGAGATTGAAATCTCGGAAGTTGTTGACACGGTGGATAATAATTCGGAGAATCAGATTGTAGAAGAATTATCCAATGCTGAAATAGAACACAATATTGCTGTTGTCGAAGAATCAGTTTCAACACCTACACGTCCAAAAAGGATCCGAAAAAGTAAAAGTTCAGTTAGTGAACCACTTACTCATACGCCTAAATCTTCTAGGTCTACTAGGTCTACTAGAAGTCATGACGTTAATAAAAGAGATGACAGAAAAGTTGCTAATACGGAAGTCGATGACGATATTATAAGTAACACTCACGAACAATCAGATGATGTTCCGGAAGTACAAGTTGACCTTACTCCTTCAGCACAACCAAAAAAGACGCCGAGAAGCACTAGGGTTAAGAAACGAAGTGCTCGTGTTGGTGGTAACACTGCCACTGGTCAACCCATAGATCCTAGTATTATCGAAGTATCTGCAGGAAACCGAACGACTCTTGAAAATGCTGTTCGTGCATTATCGGAAAAAAATTTCGAAGTAGTTACTAATCTTCAATCTGAAGATGTATATAGAGAAAAATTTTACGATTTTGGTAAAAATAACAGAGAGTAAGTGAAAAAATTAATTACCTAAAATTGTTGTTTGTGACAAATTTTAATTCTACATTTAAGATCAAGTAGCGAACCTTCGGGTGACACTCAACGAAGGAACAGCATTGAAAGCAGCAGT
This sequence comes from Rhizophagus irregularis, assembly GCF_026210795.1. Classification (NCBI taxonomy): domain Eukaryota; kingdom Fungi; phylum Glomeromycota; class Glomeromycetes; order Glomerales; family Glomeraceae; genus Rhizophagus; species Rhizophagus irregularis. The sequence continues at coordinate 1,715,009 of NC_089444.1, read as the reverse complement.
TCCAGGGATAGTAAGTCATACTCGAATCTTCGGAATGGATCCAAACGTAAACGAAGTGAATCAAATGCAACTACTATACCAAAGGTAAAGTTAATAAGTGATTAAAAATTAGTTGTGAAATCGGTTGTTAAAAATTGTACTTGAAATTAATCGTTATATTAATTTTTTGAAGGGTAAAAAGAAAGATAATAATAAAGAGGAAGGAGAGACTGAAGATAAGGTTTCCAAACGTCATCGTGTGGAAGGAAATGCATCTTCAGGTTCTGGTACAACACCATCATCTCAAAATATGAACATCTCTCAAACATCTCCAAACAATAGTAGTAGTATATTAAAAAGATTATTGGGAGGTTGGTTTTATGACTAATAAAACTGATGGAAACGAAAACATAAGTCTCCTACTCGCAGTAGAAGCTGGTGGTAACGAACATTTAGTACAAGACGAAAAGATTTTGATTTTGTAACTTATCTAGTTTATTTTATATTTTCTTGTCTTTTATTATTATCCAAAATATGTACTTCAAAAATGTAAAAAAAACCATGTGCATTATTATTTATATATATATATTATAAGAAAATATACTTATCAAACTTATATATATTATATATTAGATACTCCATTTTGTATATTTCTTTAAATATGTTGATTGATTCACACGTCAATACTTTATTTTTTTTATTTAGAGTTTTTAAAAACAATAAGGTATATATCTTATATATCTCTAAGAAAAAAGAATAAAATATATTACAATTTTTTTGAAAGAAAAGAAATTTAAGTGTATAAATTTGTTCTCTTTAATAAATGTATAAATTCATTTTCATCAACTTCACCATCACCATTGAGATCAGCTTCTTCGATCATTTCTCTTAAATGATCATCACTTATATCTTCACTTAACTCTTTAGCAATTCGCTTTAAGTTTTTAAAAGTAATTTTTCCAGTATCATCATCATCAAATAATTGAAATACTTTTAGAAACTCGTCATTTAAATTTCTTTCAGACTTTTAAATTCAAAAAAAAAATTTTAGTTCTCATCAAAAATTCAAAGAATTTTTTTTTTTTTATAAAAAATAATAATAATAATAATAATTACCATCTTAACAGCCATTATTTTATTGAAACTATCAAAATCAATAGTATCAACATTATCATCGCTTTCAGAGGTAGACTTATTATTGATTTCCGACAATAATTTTTTTATTTCATCTTTTTTAGGAGGTTCAAAACCAAGAGCTCTTATTGCTACTTTAAGTTCTTTTATATCTATAATACCTTTACCTTCCGTGTCAAATAAATCAAAAGCTTCACGTATTTCTTGTTGTTGTTCTATTGTTAAACCTGAGTTTGTTTTTTGTTTCTTTTTACGTGTCGAAGTTGGTTTTTGAGAATTTGTTACTTTAGATGCCTTAGTTGAAGATGATCGTTGCTTTGTAGATCTTTGACTTGGTGAAGACTAATAATATATCCAACCAAGTAGGTACATAATTAAAAAAAATATTTTATTATATATACAAAAAAAAAAAAAATTAAATCGAAATGAATATATATTGAAAAAAACGCGTAAAAAATAAAAATACAGACCATGATTTAGGGTTTGATTATTTTTAGTTCGTGAACAAAAAAGAAAAAGAAATTTCCTTATAAAGAAAAATTTAATATAAAATTAGTAACGCATGTAAATCATGTGAGTTTTTTTTTCAAAAAATTTTTTAATAAAGAGAAAAATAATTCCTCTCGCCCATTATGACATCTCACTTCAACTTGCCAACTTTCGATAATATTTCCGTTCTACAAAATCAACTTAATCAACAACAAAAATTTCAACAGCAACAACAACAACAACAACAACGTTATAATCAAGTTGTAGAAGCTAATACATTCGCTAATTCTACTACCCCTTTTCTTACTACGAATTCTAGTAACAAGAATAGTATAATTATGGCTAACGAAGAAATGGATACAAAAAGTGAACAAATTTTAAATGAAAAGGTAAAAATAGGAAATTTTTTTATAACATAATAATTACTAGTAACTGAATAATTAATTGCCCTTTTTTTCCTTTTTATAAATAATGTAAAAAATTTATTATTATTTGTATTAGTGGGATCTTTGCTTATCTAATATGTTGATAAAATCCGGGATTGGGTTAAGCGTAGGGATTGTAGCATCTGCTTTATTATTTAAAAGTACGTGGTTTTTTTATTGATTTTAATTTTAATATTATATATTAAAATCATATATTAAAAAAATTAATTTTTTCTTTTCAAAATGACGTCTTTTCATTTAAATAGAAAAATCTTGGCCAATTGCAATGTCAACAGGTTTTGGTATTGGGGTAGCTTATGCAGAATGTCAAAGATCTTTTAATCCAACTGCTATACCCGGTATAAAAATAATTAAACCGTCTTCATCTAATTAGCACCTTTTTGGATCAAAAAATATATGTAATATATGCGTGTAAGAAAGAATTCTCAATAAATTTTTATACTATTTTTTAAAAAAAATTTATTTATTATATGTAAAAATTATTTATTACTTTAATAATATTAATAAATTCAATAACTAATACAAAATATGTAAAATATATTTACAGTAAAAGATTACACTTAAAATTTTCGGATTTTTGCAAATACTCAATCATCGCTTACTAATTTTACATCTTTAGATGAATTATCTTGATGAAGAAGATAATCAAATTCAATATCGTTATTTATTTGTGTTGAAGTTGTGGTCTCGGAATTTTTATTATCAGTTAAGGGGGAAGTATCAGGAGAATTAGCTCTACTTGATTCGTTTGAGGATGGCACGACAAATACAGGCGTTGATATCTCTGGAGATATCGATCGTGCATTTTGTCTTTAAGAAAGGAGATATTTTGAATTAGAAAATTATTTCATTAAAAACTTTGTCATATAAAAACTACTTACGGAGTTGCGCTTGTTGGGTTAAGAAGAGTATTATCCCCATCACCTCCACCACTGACATGGCCATCACGAACATTATTATCACGGACATCATGATCACCTTCACCTCCACCAATTGCACCACCATCATTATTGCTATGTATAGGAGATTCAAGCGAATCTTCTAATCCATCAACATCTTGATTCCATAATGGTAACCACCATCCACCTCTACTACCCTCATCTGCTTTAACGAAACCACGCAAATTCGATAAATAAGAAAATTTACTTTCCAAATTTGAAAAATATCTTGAAGATGGTATTATACATGATAGATATCCAAAGGAATCTATAAGAAGATCCCAAATTAATTAGATATGTTTTTTAGAAGAAAAAGAAGAAAAGTATTACATTGCAATATAAAGTGACTCACAAAAATATCCCGTAAATAAGCCACACAAATGACTAGCAAACCAATTAGGTGGAAATAAAATTTCCATCAACAATAACAATACAATAGGATAAAAGTGTGCTGGAACTCTAAAAAATCCAAGTATGCTAATATCGAAAAAAAGTTCATTTCAACACTCAAAATAAAATTCGAAAATCTTTTGAGAATTAATTAGTAAGATAGAAACATACTCCCTTTCACGTCCAGCTAATTCTCTACTCTCCCAAACAACAACACCAAACATCCAAACACTTAAACCACCAATATTGACATCTTTATAATCAAAAATCAGTGAACCTAATAAATATAAGGAACCTGAAAGTATTGTAAATATAGTCATTAATATATAAAAATATTCTAATGTACCAATCGTATGTTCTATTGCTGTACTTAAAGGTAAAAATGCAAGTAAATTAAAAAGTATATTTCCAAGTGAATCAGATGGATAAGGAAACGTAACTAAACGCCACACTATAATAAACATTTATTTACTGTTAGTTATTTAAAGGGGGTATAAGAAATTTTCGAGTTTTACGCGTTAAATATAAAATTACCTTGTCCACTAAAGAATGAAACGGGTGAAAGTGATAGCAAATTGTAAATAGTATCCGAAAATAATGCTTTGTACACATACTCAAACACATAAAATAAAATTGATATACACGTGATGGTCGTAGTTAATAGCGGTAAAGATGTAATGTATGATTTAAAGCTAGAAGTAACAGTCGAAAAAGAAGGTATATTTCTTCGAACTTCTGTCATACTTAATTCAAAAAACTTTTATAATTAAAAAAAAAATTTAAAAACTGAAAAAACACGAACTTATTTTTAACGGTAGTTAAAAATAACTAATTTTCAGTTTGACCCGTTCGTTGTATCCGAGCCAATAAAAATCGTCGAACTAAAAAATGGTGTTGGACCCCAGAAACTACATGTACAATAATACCCCCCCTTAATTCTGGTGACTTAAGCTTAATTCTGGTCAAAATTATACTGTGCCTCCTCACTTAAATGATTTAATACCCGGCATCTCACGAAATACTATATAATATGCTTTGGTGACAGCATTCAACTTTACATAATCGTTTGTTTCATCTGCTATTACAACCAGGGCTAGCAGATTTCCTATAAGGCCTTGTCATTTGAAGTTTCGGAGAGTGTATATTGTACGGTAACTTTTGGAAATTTTTAATATAGTCTGTGCACCGGTATAAGTTTCCGGGTACTTGTTAAACCAAATAACAAAAGTTTTGAACACTGCCACAGTTAATCTGATTTTGGAAATAATTATTTCCCTCCCTCAATATTAGACCAAATGTTATCATCAGATAAAGACTTAGCTCAGGATTCAATATTGCAACAAAAAACTGAAAATTCTTTAAATATTCAACCAAAAAAATTTATTAGAATAGTTCAATCGAGTAAAATCAAGAAATATGTTGAAATTGCTTTATCAATTTTTCAGGTAGCTCATATAATAATCCATTACAATGAAAAGTGAAAAATTTTAAATTATATTCCTATTAAATCTAGGATAAGTCAAGTTTTACGCCCGAAAATGTTGTTGTATTCTCAGGAAAAGGTCCAGCTATTAATAAAACTATTACCATAGTAGAAATAATTAAACGAAAATTAAATGGTTCTTTACATCAATATACTCAAATCGGACGGGATTCCTTAACACAAGATGAAGAAAAAAAAGATGACGACGAGATGATTCTTGATCACGAAGATCATAAAGAACATGATATGCAAGTACAAAAGATTTTGTAATACGAGGTCAAAATTCGCTCATATGATTTATAAAATTACAGATCACGTGATGGACCGCCAGCACCTGTTATAACCATTTATCTTTGTTCTCATATGATTCCACATTTGGAAGAGACATTAGGGTAAGATTATTTGCCATTTCGCATAAAATCCATAAAATCAATAAATTTAGTTGATCCCACATTCTCGTCTTTTTTTTAGAGATAGCCTTCCGATGAATAAACCAAGTAGTTGAATTTTATTTATTTAGCGACAAACATTGTTTAAAATATCAAAAGAAATTTAAAATTTACGACGCACATAAATTATCATGTAAAAATTACTATTAATAAAATAATTTACTAATTATATAAATGCACTTTGCACTTGATTAGTATCTAAGTTATTATATATACATAAATTAAGGAAATCTGACAACATATCTAGTGCTGGCCTGGCCAAGCAGGCGAAGTACTGTTGTCAAATTCTCCATAAAATTTATTGGAGTTAATTACCCTATGTTGGGTTCCGCCAATAGTTGCGGAACAATCCGGGCATCTTGATATTTGGGTGGCACCACCACAGTTCCCAATATAATACGGATGTTTATTTGGGCACACGAACCATCTACCTCCGACCATGCTGTTGAAATCGGTAGTTCGTGTTTCTTCGTTCATGGCATTAATAATCTGTCTCCTTTCCTCTTCTGAGAGTGAATTGCGGGCTATTTCTTGCTTATGTTTGATTATATTCCAAAGATTAATTTCACTCTTTAAATAATTGCTATATCTCATAGCGGTGAAGATTGGTTCTTGACAGCTGGGACATTGCCAGAGTTTTACGGCGGTGTGATCGCCTAATTGAAGTGAAAAATTCATAAATATAATTAATATTATAAAAATAATAAACAAATTAAAAGTATATATTACCATTTTTAGCTTGGTTATTAAAGTATGTATCAAGGCCTGTTGCTGTAAACACGCAATTACATTCAGGAAGAACATAAAGATCCTCATTTTCTTCCATTTCGGAAAATGTTAAAAGAGTAATCTTACATTGTAGGCTTGGATTACACTTTAAACAGGGAGGGCACTTTTCGCCACAATAACCATTACATTGATGACTATGAAAGATTTAAAATTAAACAATAATGATTAATTAAAAAAGAGGAAAATAAAATTAAATAACTAAATATTTACCCGCATCTAAAAAATATTTGGCATCGCTTATCGCATGGAATTCGGTCACATACTTCAAAACATTTCCTATTGCATTTATAATGTGGACATTTCCACGGGCAAGGCTCACGACAGCTTGTGCATTTCTCACAACAAGTTTTTGGACACACACGTCCATGCAAGCACTTAATCCGACATCGCTTGATGCAAAAAGAAGTATGACGGTTAGGTTCGTTACAACCATTCGCGCACTGATGTCCGCAGATTAAGACTTTCGTACATTCGCTCAAACAATCGGACCTTTCATGATTGTGTTCTATTCCACATTGGCGTTGACAACGATGCCCGCAGGGAAAAGGCTTGCCACAGGTTTCTTGGCACACAGGATACCTTGTGCTGCACGGAAACATGGAACTATGCCCACATTCAAAAGTAACCATTCTCCTTTCACTGCATTCCACATTCATTCTATCCATATTAAATTTTCTACGACATGACATGATTTTTACGTGACCACATGATAATTTGATTCTAACTTCCTCCTCACATGGTGGACACTTTCCTAATTTTTCACAATCGTTACATTTATTAGGACATCTGTGCGAACATCCTTCGGGTCTAGATTGAGCGCATGGGCGATGACAAATATAATTTACTTCATTTGAGTGTTGGATAGGATGACATTTTCTAGAGCATGCATGTCCACACTTCAATAAATCGTCACATGGTTTCTAACAAAAAAAAAAAATATTATTATTAATATATGTAATAAAATGGATAAGATATATCCCCTTACGTATTATATTTGTCCGTTGTCATAATGAAAAATATTGGTAAAAATACTTACCGAACACCCGCCATATGGTACTTTTGTTTCAAAATCTTCTAATGTTGAAACTTCTATTCTTTGTTTATTATGAGTATCGCAGGAAAGAATCAAGCTTTTTCCGTACGCATTTTCTATTTAAATGAAGAAAAATCAATATAATTATTAGTATCAAACAAATAGTTCTTTAGTTATTAATTTATTAATTACTTTTTTCTGTCAGCTTAACAATCGGTGCCCATATTTCGCTTTTACGAAGCATATCGTCATTACCGAAAATATAAAGTGCATGAAGTGCCCTTGACAAAGCGATTATTGCTCGCTTTTTATTATTCAATGTTTTTAAAGCTTCTTCATGCCAATTCTTGCTTACTGACACCAATGAAAGCAGAACAATCTCATTCTCCTCACTACTATAATTATCGATCAATTCAACCCTAATCTTTCCGGCTTGATTCCTCTCCTTATCAAATCGTCCGTATTTGCTATTCCTTGATAAGTCTTTCTTTAGTTCTGGTTTTAACAAATTCAGAATTAAAAGTTTTTGCCCCAGATAAGGCGTCAGAATAGTTATCTTCGCTGGATCATATCCCTGCTGATACAAATAGAAAGCAAATCTTATAATAAATTCTGCCTCGAAAGTGTTTGTTTTTTTGAAAGACGTCCATTTTTCATCGTCAGAATTATTATGTGTCATAAAGAACACATTAGAGGGAACACCCTTAATCTTGGGAATATTATTTGTCTCTATATTTTCTGTCCCATCTTCATCATAAAATGTACGAACAAGTTCATGGACAGCTGGATGCATGCGAGATTGTTGTTTTAAACAGACGGATTTTCCATCACATTGGATCCACCTATCAAATAATGATACATCCAATCCGTGTTTTTGAGCTGTACAACTCTTAACATCAGGCTTTGAATACTTAGTATCACCGAACATTATTAAATGTTCGAGTCGGTCTGTGGAGATTAAATACATTAACTGAGATTCCAAAATCTCGGATGCTTCGTCCACAATGCAAATTCTTGGTTTTATGGTAGTGAGTAGTTCTCTATATTCCGTAGCATAATTTACGGTCATTCCTATTACTGGTACAAAACTACACACTTCGGTCCATCGCGCAATTAGCGTCGATTTGGCATTTTCTGCATCTGATATTGCACTTTTTTGGATGTCACGAATTTTCGGATCGCAAAAATTTTTATGGCGCTGACAGAACCTATCATATAAACTTTTGCGTTCATCTACCTTCATATCCCAAATGTTCTTTCCATTATTACGCCAAAACCCTAACGCCACATTGGCGAACTCCGTCTTGTGTTTATAAAAATTAGAATTAGAAAAAAAACTGTTATAGCCATCTTCAGATTTGAATATAACACGATCATCAATTTGATGATTCAAAATCTCTTTGTCAGAGTCAGTTGGAAAAGAGATTTCATCGTCATTGCATCCATTGCTTTTCATCCAATCGTTTTCGAATAAATATGATTTGGAAAGTTCATCAAAAAGCGATGGTGAAATATGATAAGGTCGTATATACATCTCTTTTGTAAATAAAAAATTAGGATTGCTAAATACAAAATTCGGATATTTATTGACCATAACTATACCTTGATTAGAACCTTGTGTAACATTGGACCAAGGATTTGCAGGTAAGGTTGTATCAGTTCGTTGTATGCTATGTCGAAAACTCGGAAAGGCCGGAAAGTCTTCAGTTAAACCCTTTTGTTTATTCGATGGATAGAGTTTATCTACAGTTACCATCGGTATACCCGATAACCAAAGTTCTAAGCAATGTATAAGCATTGCTTTTTCGTGCTCAAATCCAAAAGCCCTAGATTGTGTCCTCGGGTTCACAGGACTCAGTTGTTCGCGGAATCCTTTGGGACATGTTTCTAAGAAATAATGTAATGATAAACCAATTTTCCTTAATTTCCATAATTCCATTAATTCTTTTTGTTTACTAATAATTTCGCCACTAATATTATACCATCCCCTGCGTAAAGATGTTTTTTTCGAATTTTCTTCAACCACATCCTGAATTTGCCTAGCACTAAGAGCAGGATTTTTGCATTTTGACAAGGATCCACAACGGATGAGTTCCGGAAAGGAAGGAAGCAGTTGTTCCAAAATACTATCCAAAGCATATGAACTACGAGTAAGAATAAGAATTGGTTCATGACAGTGGCTCTGTTCAAGGGCTTGATTAAGGAGTTCTACAGCTTTTGAAGCAACCCTCGCTTTTGACGTAATAATTGGTGCCATGATCACGGCAACTTTATTCGAAATTATATGTCGTAAAGCAACGACACCAGAACGTTCCATATTGTATGCTGTGCCATTTTTAATCGAATAATGCGGCCACTGAGCTAGATCCCTAGCAATGGTTTTATTTTTTTGATCGACCAAAATTGAAGTTATGTTAAAGGAAACGTTCTCAAGATAACCGGGGATAAGTTTATTTTCTGTATCCTTAACGATAGGAACGTTAAGGCTGCATGTGAACAGTTCTCGATACAATGGAATAAATCTTTGGATTCCTGATTCTTTGAGCCATTCCATTACTGGCCTTATTGTAGCATAGTTCCTGGTCGATTCCAACATGACATACTTTCCATCAATATCGAGCTTCTCGAATTCTGACGAGGAGAAATTTAAACCTACAAAACTTTCCCGTAATTTCCAACATGGATCTTTATTATAACTCGGTCTGATGACATCATCAAGGTTGAAATATCCGACCATCGCCCAGGTCATACTTGATATATCGATAGATAGATCGGTCTTGACCTTAAACAATAGTACATAGGTACCGTATATAAGGTGTTCACCTTTAATCCAATCAACAGGTCGACTTGGTTTAAATCCAACTCTAACGTACGGAGTAAAGTTTTTATCAATGTAAGTGTCGACAACTTGAACATCTTGGTAGTAAACATAATTATAAAAGGGTGAATTCATTGGTATATCATAGTCTTTGCAATTATCAGCAAAAAACGATACGCTAGCCCTCTGCAGGTCCTCTACAACTTCAGTTCTCAGTAAATCGTAATGAATTTGACGATATATTTCTTCATGTTCAGGCGACCAGGAGCGATTAGCCAAATGTGGTGTTAATGTGGGCCTAATCATCATTTCTCGTAAGTTAAAAATTTCTTCAGGAAGAGGCTCTATTGGCTTCTCAGTACGGTTTTCACTGTGATGAATTATCCAATCGGGTTTTTTTTGCTTTTCCTTCTTCTGATCATCATTTTTTGGAGAATCTAAGACATTCTGTTCATTCTTCTGAAGATCACCGTCTTTTTTTTGATGACCTAAGACCTTCTTCTGTTCATTCTTCAGTTCGATGTCCTTTTTTTGATAATCTAAGGCCTTCTTCTGTTCAATGTCCTTACTCTGTTCAACGGCCTTTTTCTGATCATTTTGGCCGATAACATTCCAATCAACAGCTATGCTCTTCTTGGGTCGGTACCTTTTAATATTAATAAGCATTGCGGTAACATCATCCGATTCTTTCTCAAGAAAGGTACTTTTAACCCTCATATATACTTCGTCGATATCATTGTGTTGAATATTTAGATCTGCACGAGGAAAATATCGAATAATAAAGTCGATCAGTCTAATAATCGGTATAAGGTCACTACCGAAAATAACACCTTTCATATAAAAGAATATCTTTTCGAAAAAACCGGCTTGCGCGATAATAAGATCAATTAATTCTTTCGTTTCGGCGCTATTTTGTTTGAGAACGAGAGGAGAAGATAGAATTTTTAAAAGATTTTGTATAGCTTGTTTATCAAATGATGAGATTTTTGGAAGTAAAAAATGAGCTCTAGAAAGAGTGTGATAAAGCCAACTATCGGGAGGGGAGCGGGATATGTTATCAACCAAATCTCGAACAGCTTCTTCGTCTTTTGCTCGTAATGATGTTAAAATCGAAAATTCTTCTACTTTTGAAACTTCTACTTTTGAAATTTCTACTTCTGAAATTTCTATAGTCGAAACTGTCGAAATTACAGTCGAATAATTTCCCGCATCATCATTAGGAGGATTTCTAGCGAGTTTTCTCCTCTCACTCTTCTCGTTCCTTCAATTTAATAAATTTTAAATTAATAATAAAAAAACCAGAAACTAAAATCAGATTCTACTTACGAAATAAAAGAAGATATTAATTTTGATGCGTATCTGAAATCTGTTTTTTTAATTGAGGATGATTTAGGTGGGGGTAATTTAGGTGAATTTAACTGATTGTCTATGAACGAGGAAGACTGATTATCTGTAAATGAGAAAGACTGATAGCCTATAAATGAGGAAGATTGATTGTATGTTAATTCAGGATTGCAAGGCGTCACATTTGAAAAATCTCGTTCCTCGGGCCATTCCTCGTGCTTTTCCTCGGGCCATTCAGGTTCTATACGATTTTTATTGTTAGAATTGCTATATTCCACTGAAGCCTCCCTTAGTTTATCTCCATTAAGTCTCAAATACTCATCAGGATTCACGTCTTGCTTGCTGGCCAAATCGAGTGGGACATCCGTGGAATCACTCCAAAGTGTTTTTGCTATTTTACAGAGATTATCAAAGGATTGTGCGGATGACCTAGAATCATTCTCAAAAATTCTGTCAGTAGGCAAGTGTTGTTCGATATCTGGGGAGACCGGGACAATTGGATATGGTGGGGGAAAACTTTTTCCCTTGTAATCATCCTCTCCATTATTAGGAAATTTTTCTTCGTAACATTGATCCTGGGAAGCTTTAGACTTTCCTTTATTATTATTCCGAGAAACTTTTTTGTTGTTAACTTCATTCTCCGAAAAAAAGTATGGCGGCGGCGATTGAGTTCGAATCGTGACGGAATTCGAAGGGATAGGTTCAGATATTACCCAGTCAACCTCATCATCATCGGTACTGGGGACCCTGGATGCTTCTTTCGAAGGATTTAATTTTAAGAAAGGTGGGTCTCTGACAGCCGCTTTGTATTTTCTCTCTTCGATAGACTCACCACAATTTTCCATTTGAGGTTCACCCCAACCGCCTAAAAAATCATCGGGATCTTGGAACGACGAAGGACGAGGATTTTCTCGTTCCTCACGAGCGGAAGATCCGGTATGAGAGTTGCGAGATCTGCTGCTTTGAGAATTTCTGTTATAAGGACTACAAGCAGCACGAGCATTAGATCGATTGTTAAGATTACGATTATCTTGGCTATCGCAATTGTTACTGGGACGAGGTGAGCTGTTCAGATAACCTTGGTCAGTTGAAGAATAACCGCGACTTTGTCCATTATGGCCGCGACGAGGAGGAGAACTTCTATTGTGACGGGGTGAATTATTATAATTATCTCCAAAGTTATTCGAATTATTAGAGTAACGACTTTCGTGGTTGGGTTTATTATAGTGCTCGTGATTTCTTCCGGACATTATTATTCAATTTAGTTATGTTGAGTAGAATAAGAATAACTTTTTTTTTTTTTAAAGGTGAAAAGCTTGCTTGTATTGACTATCAGGTAAAGAATTTTTCAAATAATGAAGAGAAGTTTATAATGCGAAGTAATTTTAGAATAAATGTATATAAAATTTTGATAGAATAAAGCGTTAGTACGTGTTTGCGTTGAAAGATAATCCTTTTTTTTCCTTTTTTTTCCTCAAAGAATTTTTTTCACTTTATATAATTGATTTTTTCGGGATCTTTTTGCAAAAAATCTAATAAAAACGGCTGTGTTATTTGAAAAAGAGGAATAAAAAAAAATGAGTATTAATTTCTTGCAATAATTACACAAAGTATATATATAAATTTTCGAATATATATCTAATATGTTGTGTACAGTAAAAAAAAATTATATATATATAAAAAAATATATATACATATTTATATATATTTATATTTATAACCATCAGATCAGAATGAATGAGGTTTTTTTTACCATACTAGTGGCTTTCCAAAAAGTTCCCGCTAATCCCGTATATATTATTTCATATTATGTAAAAAAATAGAAGCTAATTAGAATAAAGATTCTTGAAGAGATTATTTTCTGCCTGCGGGAAGCTCTTTTTTTTTTTTTTTTTTTGAAAAAAAAACTATTTTCTGCCTGAAGATAATAAATAAAGATCCACCGGAAGATAACTAAATTAAGATCACATTTGCCGTTTAGCATAAACTACATGTGCAAGAAAAAACTTTGTTAGTATAGTGTCAAACAGTAAATCCTGTTATCAATGTGGATTCGTGAAACAAATTATTTTTAGTTTAAATTTAGTTTAAAAATTGTTTTAAAATCTTGATATTATTTTTTATATATTATCAAAGTTTTTCCGACTTTTTTTTGTGTGGAATTTGACTTAGCCAAAGTTGTCGGAAGAACTTGCCTTTTTTGGAAACAACTACATTATAACTTTTAAGTTCATTTTAATCTATTTTTAACATTGTTTCTTTGTCAAAAACCTGTATCTTTCGCCTTATGAAAGAAAGGATGTAACAATAAAACTTGTATGCTGGGAAAATTGAACAAATGGATTTTTTTAATAAATTTTGTGGTATACTAAGCTTTATTATTAGCCACGGTTTATAATCTATGTAAAGGATGTTATGTGAAGCCAATCGAAATTCATCGGGATCGCACTAAAATACAAACCAAAATACAAACCGCTTATAATAATTAAATGTTATTTCACAGCCCTTAACTTTGAATGTATCATTTCACAGGAGTAACTTCGTAAATAAAGATATTTATTCAATTAGGTGAATAATAGACATTCAAATCAAGTTTACGTTCGGCGATCTTATTCTATTTGGCATATAACGAACGGATCATTTGTGCTTTAAGTCTCATGTGACACTAATTTTATGAACTTCCATAAATTTATAACAATTACTTGTACATATCGTACATGTAATTTTATAGCACGTGTCATACGTGTCAAGCACAGTAAGCACAGTCACGTGTCAGTAATTTTATTCATCACAGCATCGCGTCGCGTAAGTATATCAGATATTACGTAACTGATCAATCTGTGTGACAATAAGTTTCTCATATATATATCGATATCCTCTGCTAAAGAAAAATCATTGAAAGGACTACATATACTGTTTTCTTTCTAGTTCACCGACTACAAATCTAAAGAGGAGAAAGATACAATAAAGAAAATGTGGGTATTATCCCTTCGCTATTTGTGATGACGTTGAGAGGTTTGTGTAATTTAACGTATGCATGCTATTTAGCGTCATTTTGTACTTAACTTTTCTGTTTACTGCTAAGGCGGAACAATAAATATGTTTATTCAGACCTCTGGCCTGAAATCTAAGGAGGGTCTTACGATTTATGTTGTAGATTGTAATGAAATCATGGTCACGGCCGGGCTTGAAACTTTTAATATGCAAGGAACAATAATCGTTAATCATCTTCCGAAAAACCTCAGCCTTAATTTAAAACTTCCAAAAAGGTATGTTACAAAAGACATTAAAATATGACCGATCCTATTGACTATGATCTTACAAGAGTCATTGTTTGAATAGAATTGATGTCAAGGTAGAAGTACTTTTCGGAGTGACCCAAATCTTTCTCAAAAGTCTCTGAAATTTTTTTGGAATGGTAAAAGGCAAAAAAGTTGTTTAAAGTAACTGAATTTCATTCAGTGGTAAAGGTAAAAATAAACGAATAACAGTTGGAGTGGTAAAAGGTAAAAAAAAAAACAAACGCTGAAAAATAAGCAAAAACAAGCAAAATAGCTGAATTTCTCAAAACCTTTTCAATCCAAATTAATGGTTGAATGATAGAAAGATATTATATATTTGTATCATGATTTTCAATAATTGTAGTAATATATCACAATAATAATTAATAAGTGTTGCCTGGGTTCTACTTATTTGCAACTAGTGTGCAGTCTGTTATTCTTTTCGTGCTTAAAATTAAATTCCTCGCGCCTTAACATGCATGTCACGCATTATGGCGATGAAAATTAACAAAGTACTTGTGTTTTTTTAACGGAATGATATCCCAAATTCTGCCTTTTTTTAATTAAATTATTAAAGTGTAAATATAAATTATGCGTACTATTGCACTGTTCTGTTCAGGTATTTCAGAAACAAATTTGCTCAAAAAAACTGGCAGTGATTAACACTTTTCTTTCCCGAAAAAATTTATTTTGGCCCACATTACGGCGTTATACACTATCACGTGAGATAGCCGGTGATAAATATCATGTGACGAATAAGAGATATAAACAGTGATTCCTTGTGATGAATATGTAATTTTCGTTACGGTGCAACTAACAAAATCCCTTGAATTATCTCAATTCTCTAAGATAAATTACTTTATTCGCAGTCATTACTTTAACTTAAACTAAGACTCTGTATATGTTATTAATAAAAAAAGGAGAGTAATAATGAAGAAATTTTGATCCGGCACAAAACCTCGAACTATGTATAGCTCAAATGAAATAATAAATAATAAAATATATATATATATATATATTATTGTTTGCAATGATTTATATTATTTTTGAAGAAAGAAAAAATAAACAGCTTCAAAAGATCACATTAATAAACAATTAATTGTGGAATGTAAACTTTGAAATAATAATAATAAAAAAAAAATAATACAAGAAAATATAAACTAGTATGTTAAAAGGCAAATATAATAGCAAAATTGTATATATATTTTTTTTATAAGAAATGTCTATATTATACATTCTCTTCGGGTGTGGTACGCATAACGGTTTCCATCCTCTTAACTCTTATAAAGTCTGATACACTCCGAATTACAATGAACCAGCCCAAAAACATGAGAATATAACTAATTATTATGAAAAATGTGTTATTAACATGGAGATTAAGTAAATGTTATTTAAATATATATAAAAAACAAACCTTAACCATGCGCTACGAGCCATCACTTCTTTGTCATTTATATTTTCATCATAATAATAATCATCATCTTGTAATGCTCTACCGCGAAGGTAGAAACCATACTGCACCAATGTAATACCCAAGCCAGCTCGGGAGCCATTCTGATGAATAATAAAAATATCAGTATAATGGAATTAAATAAGATCCTTCGAATAAAAAATAAGAATTTGTTACCTTGGCGGCATGATTGGTATGTAAAAGATAAGTCAATAAGAATCCAACAAATTGGAAGCTCATGGAAACTATAAAAAAATGTCAATTAAATTAAAAAATTTTATTTAATTTTTTTTTTGTAAATTATGCACATACCGAGCATATTCCAAACAAAACTGAAAAAGTTTCCTACGGGTAAACCTTCAACAAGAATTTCATCCCCGCTTAAACCTGGAGCAATGATAGTTGTTTCCCAGTATGGTGGTGCTGCATCAGCTGCAGCTGTCTCATATGGCTGAAAAAAAAATCAAGAATATCAGTAAATGAAAACATGATTGCATTCTGACAGATCTTGACTTACTGGTGGATTCTCATCTTCTTTATCTGCCTCTGTATCAGGTTTTGCGGACAAGTTAGAGAATACGCCATCAGTTACTACAGGTAAAGTAGCTTGTTGGGTAGCATTGGGTTTTCTTTTTATTTTGTTCAGTATAGATAATCTGGTTCCACCATTATCATTTTCATAATGATTATCATTATCAGTCGTTGATGTGGTCTCCACACTTTCAGTTACCATTGGTGTAGACTCTGTTTCTATTATTTCATCGCTATCAACGTTGTTATTTGTAGAGGGAATAGGACTTGGTGAACGGGATGTGGAAGCTTCAACGGTTGAAGGAGGTACCTGAAGCTCCACGACCTGAACATCGTCTTCAGAGTTAGGAACCTAATTGAAATATTTAGTTTATTACTAGAGTCTTATCAAGTTTAAATAACTTCATTGGTATGAACTTACTCGCGAATATTTGCTCATTTTCTAATATTGTATTATTAATATTGATATTAGATAGTTTATAGAAATATAAAGCTAGATTCTAGAATGTCTCTGTTTTATAGAAACGATTTAACATGAAATTATATAAGCTGGTTTTAAGAGAATTAAAAAAAAACAAGAAATAAAAAAAAATAATAAATAATGACCTTGGATAAATAAATAAATTATATATATATATATGCAAACCTAACTAATTGGAAGAGGTTTTGGTCAAAAGAATTTCAAAGCGGCTTGTTGCCAAGTCGGAAATATGATAATTTTAATAGTACTACTAAAACTGGGCTTTGCTTTTAGAATAGTCCATTGCATTCTTATAGTCCAATCATATGCTCATCTTTAATTAATATATGTCACACTCGTCTATAAATCTATAAATATACGCTTGTCCTAGTGATTATCATCATAGAATGATACCTTTATAAAATAAGGAACCCAAATATTTATATGATATTTATTTATTAGTACATCAAAACGATGAAACTTAAAATTGCACATTTACCATCTATAATAGAAAATCTATCATTTTTGATTGGTCATTATGATCCAGCACTCATTGATCCTTTACTTCGTTGATTCTCAAACATGGTTTATTTTAATAAATTAAGCATTATGTTTCCAATTCATGTAATAATCTTTTAGCAATCATGATTGTACGACCAATGGAAAACTTAGTGTTACACGTACTCAAATAAACCACCTAAAAGATTAGCAAAGTACATGCCTTGCCTTAGAAGTTAAATTATTTTGAAAATTTTGTATGTTTAAAGTTTTAAATATTAATATTAATAATAAGTATGAATAAAAAGGTTTTTTCTATTTTCAAAAATAATTTTTCTTTTATATACTAACTCTTTTTTTTTTAAGTTTGAATTTATAAATAACCATTATCTAAAATACTTTTTAATTAATAATTATATCGAATAAATACTGTATACGTCCGAAATTAAGCATCCTTTTTGACAGTAATGCTGGCCGGGAACAGCATAATGTAGGCCAAAATTTTCATAATTCTGGCCGGGGTGCTTATTTTCGGGATGCTAATTATGGGCGTCCTTAACTTACAGTGGATGTACAATTTTAACATACAAACTGGCCCGAGTTTAGGAGTTATGCACTTGCACAGTTGCACGTGATAGCGTTAATGTTAATTCCGGCCAAATTTATAGAAATTAATACCAGTGTAATGTATATTTTACTATGTATTAATTATAAAGGGGCAAAGAAAAGTATCAGTACATATTACATTATAAAACTATATATAATATCAATACAACGAGTTTTTTTGAAATGAAATCTAAAAAATTTATCAATATAAGCAATTATTAATACACAGGTAATCTTGATAAATCAGATCAGTTGGTTCCAATAAAAATATCCGATATATCAAGACATCTGATATATCAAAAAAATCTCGCCAAACTGGATTTATATAAAAATATATGAAAAATCTGAAATACCAAGAAATCACGTGATTTTTTGTTCAAAATTTTCAAAATTTTATTCAAAAAATGAATATAATTTTATTATTATAAAAGAACTATTTATCATACATTAAAATCAAAATATTCATTTAGTTTACTTTGCCTTTTTTCATTTATATTATCAAAAAAGATCCTTTTTTTCAATTTAATTAAATTTTTCATTTCTAAATTACCAATTTCTAAATCTTTTTGTTGAATATATTTAATTACATTTTCAATGCTATTTAACGCAACTATTGTAGAGATTTCATCTTGCTCCTCTTCCTCTTCAATTTCCCTTTCATTTGTTCCCTTTATAACGTCAACAATTTCTTGTAATGATAATTTCTCTTCAGCAGATACTCTATTATCAATATTAATATAGTCATTCACAGCTAAAGGATTTACAAATCCTAACTCATCAATTAATGATTGTAATTCATGTCCAATATTATCTTCTTCATAATTGGAATTGTCTGAACATTCAGAATCTCCCATATTATTATTGGGAAGGATTTCAGCTTTAGCCCAACTGTTAAGAATTGTTTTTTTAGATACTTTTTTCCAGGCATCAGCAATTAAATTGATTGAATCAAAAATATCAATTGGGGGTGGAATGGGGTCTCTCTCTTCATAAAAATCATAAGCTTGAATACGATTTTGACATAGCAATTTGCAATATTGTGCTTTTAAACTATAAATAATGCCTTGATCTAATGGTTGAAGAAATGATGTTGTATTTGGTGGTAAAAAATGAACCTTAACATTTGAAAGACTATTGATATTCTCAGATTTATAACATCTAGCATTATCTATTAGTAAAATAATATGCCGATTTTCTCTAAGCATTTTGGAATTTAATCTTTCAAGATAATGTTTGAAAATACTTCTTTATATCCAAGCTTTAGAGTTCCAATTAAGGTTGCTTGTCTAAACCTCTTCAAAATCCTACGATTAGTTTCGTCAAAATTTTACTATAGATTTATTATAGTTTTGGCAGAGTTTTGGCAGTTTCGGCATTTATAATAAGTTTCAGCAGTTTCGCCTTTCTCCAAAATTTCACCTGTTTTTTAATATAACTTTAATATAGTTTCAGCAGAATTTCGCTTTTTGGCGAAATGCCATCTTGCCTAAACCCCTGCTTTAGGCTTTCGGCAAGCAACTGGATTCTAATAATACCAAACACTTTTTTCAATTCCCTTTAATGCACGTAGTGTTTCATATTTATGAATAAAAACTAAAGGCAATTTTTTATCACAAAAAGTATTACAAGTTGCCAAAATACTAATACGTTTTTTAGGACGTTTTTTACCAAGTACAGGATTGTGTGCTATTGTTTTGGATGGTTCTAAACGCCAAAAAGAGCAGTTTCATCACAGTTTCAGATATCTTTCAATTCATATGCTTGAAGAATTTCTCGTAATTCAGCTCTCATTTGTGGAAGTTCATCAATATGAGTACTGTCAGCTTCTCCTTTTTTTTTATATGTATGCAAATTATTTCTCTGTTTAAAGTTGCTTAACCATCCTGCAGATGCTGAAAAGTTAGTGATATCAAGCAAGTTAGCACACTCTACTGCTTTTTGTTGGATAATAGGCCCATTTATAGTTAAATTTCTTGAAATTTGTTGATCAACCCAAATGCTCATTACTTCTTCTAGTTATGGATAAACACTAGATTTTTCACGAAAATTATTTGCATTTGGTAAAGTGGTATCAATGGAAGCCAATGTTCTGATCTTTTTAAAATATCAGAAACTGTGCTAGTGGAAATTCCATATTGTGCTGCTAATTGAATACCACTAAGTTTTTGATCTCTTCGTTTTTCATAGAGTTCTTTCTTTTGAGCTAATGTTAAAGTTTTCTTTTTTTTATTATTCGTATCTTTGTTTTCTCTTATGCTAAAGTATAGTTTGAAAAAAAAACAGTGAGAAAAATTGTTTGCCTAATTAATAAATGATTGACATAATTATTTCAGACTCCGAAAAAATTAATACATCATATCAAGATTTTTTAACTATAGTTGATCTAGAATAAAATCCGATTTATGAAATATTGAGATTTTACTAATAAAGTCTGATATATCAAGACTGTTTTAATATAGATGATTTGGTTCCAGAAGAAAAATCTGAAATAGTGCCAAATCCGATTTATCAAGGATCTGATTTATCGAGATTGCCTGTGTATATAGAATATTGGTACATAGAAGTCTAACTGTACTGTAAAATCTTGAATTTAAGCACTCCCTTTTTGCAGTCATGTGATAGACAAAATTGGTAATGGTGCTTAATTTTGATTTTACTATTAATTTTTTTAATTAACGTACGTATCAACGTACATCTTACCCTTATTTCTTTCAAAAATTCTTCACGTGTTTTAACAATATTTCTAGTAGAAATGACGCATAAAAAAGTGGGTGTAAAACAACGTACATCATATTCACTTGAAGAAAAATTAATAGTAGTTAAGTATACCCAAGAAAATGGAAGAAATGCTGCAGCAAAGCATTTTAATTTAGACGCACCTATGGTAGGAAGATGGATAAGACAAAGTTCTAAATAGGAAGAGGAAAATAAAAAGAAAAAACGTTCTGGAACTCCAGGAAGAAAAGCCTTTTATCCTGAAGCAGAAAAGATTTTATACAGTTGGATAATAGAACAGCGAAAAAAAAGGTTTGCTGTTAATTATATCTCCATAAAATTACAAATGTGTAAAATTCTTAAAGAATCTTCAATTCAAGCAATATATTCAGCGGGAGAGTACGAATTTCAAGGGAATCTTTCTTGGATTAATTTTTTTATGAAACGATTTGGATTGTCATTAAGGAAAAGAACCAAAATTTCTCAAAAATTGCCTGAGGATTTAGAAGAAAAATTAAATGAATTTAGACGATATATTATAAGACTGAGAACACTATATAATTTTGATTTGAATAGTATTTTTAATATGGATGAAACTCCTGTGTGATTTGACATGGCAGGAAATATAACTGTTAATAATAAGGGTGATAAAACAGTGCATATTCGTACTACTGGAAATGATAAAAATCATTTTACCATAGTTCTAACTTGTTCTGCAGGTAAGAAGTTTTATTTTTTTATTTTTTTATATTTACTTTAATTATTTTATATATCAAATTAATAAGTTCATTGTATTTATTTATAGATGGAACAAAATATCCACTAATATATATTTTTAAAGGTAAATAACTTCCAAGAGGTGAAGTTATTCCAAAAGGTGTTATTTGTTAGTTTCAAGATAAAGGTTGGATGACTTCAGACTTAATGAAGAATTATATTAATTTTTTATTTAAAATTCGGATGTCTGAAAATTTGTCAAAAGAACCTGCTGTGATGTTGTATGATTCTTTTCGTGGTCACTTAGAAGAAAGTGTTAAAGTTAAATTTAAACAACATAATTTTCAATTAGCCATTATTCCTGAAGAATTAACTAGTGTATGTTAACCATTAGACGTATTAATAAACAAACCTTTTAAAGATAATTTACGAAAAGAATGGCACGAATGGATGTGTAAAGGTGGTTCAGATGTAACTGAAGAGGGTAACTTAAAAAAAGCAAGGATAAGTGAAATATGTGGATGGGTCAAACGATCTTGGAATGCCATTTCAGATCAAATTATTTTTAATTCATTTAAAAAATGTTCTATTTCAAATTTATTGGATGGGTCAGAGGATAATATGGTCTATGAAGAAATTGATAGATTAATCGCTGAGTATGAAAAAGAAAATTTAGAAGAGTTAGGTGATGATGTTAAAATTGTCTGCAATTAAATAACCAAATAAAAAATTTTCTTACATTCATTTCGATATTGTCAATGAGTTTATTGTCATAGTTCGGCATAATTTCATCACACTCAATTTGAAAAATCCAAAGCTGTTCTTAATACAAAAGAAAATATTAAAAAAAATTCAAACTTAAATTAAACAAAAAACAAGTATCTAATTTACCTTTCAGTCCATTTAAGTTCCAAGAAGTTGGTGCCACTGGTGTCCTTAAAAAAAAAGAAAAGAAATGTTAAAGCTTAGAACATTTCTTATTTACATTTCTTAATCTATACCCTTTTCCTTTTTAATTTACCTTAATATTAATTAAATCCGTTCGTTAAAGTTGTCAGGTATTCCACAATAAGAAAAATATTTTTTTCAGATTAACTTAAAGGGGAATTGTAAAAAAGTGTCTTTAAAAAAGGCTGAAATAAATGTTTTTAACTTAAAAAAGGATGAAATAAATTAAAAATGTTTTGTGCTTATATAGTTATTTTATTATTATTTGCAAAAAATTTTATCAATTAATGCTGGTGTATAAAAGAGTTTTGCTGAAACCCTGCTACACTACGACCCATCCTTGTGTGGGTATAAACTTGGGTCGTCTTCCCAGTGTGGTATATAGGGGGTAGGGGGGATGAACATCCGATTACTTCTAAATAATTAGAGTAGCTTGGTTGGTTATCTGTTGCTCAATGGTAGGAGTATATTACTGCAACTGGTGTTGTAATGCTCCCTCCACGTAGCTTTGCGAGCCGGCTATGCTGATGTCTCCTAAAACATAAAAAAAATAAAAATAAAAAAAAATAAAAAAAAATAAAGGAGTTTTGCTATGCCAAATAATTTTTTAAAAAAATTATTAAAAAAAAATAAAATTTTGATATATCATATTACGCAATTTTGTACCGTAAAATTTATATTTGGGGGTGCTTAAATTTAGAGGTATTAGATTTTAGTTTATACAGACATTACAGCAAAAGTGACAGAGATGCTTAAATTCAGTAGGTGCTTAAATTCAAGATTTTACGGTATTTGTATAGAAAAAGAAATAATAAGTTAAAGTTATTACAAATATACAGAATGTATATAAGCAAGTTACTAAAACTAATTAATACAAAATAAACTACTTGTTATCCTATTTTATTAGAATCCTATGTACTGTATATGCAGTTAGGCAGTTATATATATAGCTATACAGGTATAGTTTAGTAAGACCCACTTACTTATAAAATAGGTCACCTCCAGGCCTATATATAAAATTCTTTGAGATCCTACTATAAAAGGAAATTTTATGTTACATTATTATGATTTTTTTTCTTTTTAGCTAATTAATCAATAGAATTTAAGAAAAAAGTAAGGTAAAAACTATTAGTGAAGGGCCAATTTTTTACAGTGACCTTTATTATAAATAAGCGGAATCCTAGTTTAGTATAAAACATAACTTTTTCTTAGTTATCAGATCCTATAGTCTAAGTTAAACAAACTACAAAACTAACTCCAATATAGACTATATTATATTATGAAAATATTAAAAATAAAAAAAGTAATGTATAAAATCAAATCCCTATATGATTCCTGCAGGATTCCTTTATCTACTATCAGCAAAATAGAATATAAATAGTTATATTCAACACTTTTCATTTTAAGCCTTATCTACTAATAAATATGCTTGGTCAAAAACAAATACTGTATAAGAGTTAGCATATTCTAAAATAGAAACTTATAAGCTTAAGGAAATAGAGTTCTTTTGATATCTTTAATTAGTGCTGTGATAATCCATCTGATTTCAAATAGATATATCAGATTCAACTAAATACACTTTTAAGCAATCTAATATTTTCAATTTTAATAATTCCTTTCCAGCCCAGATGATTAACATTTCAGTATCCCAGTCCTCTTAAAAGAAAACCAAAAGTAAAGATGCTGAAATTCTAGGAAAAAAAAAAACTAAAGAACAAAAAAGAAAGTCATAACTTTAGAAAACCTTTAAAGAAAAAACTGAGTAAAAAAGGTAATAAATACTAAGCCTTTGACTACCACTTCAAATACCTTAAATATTAACTGATAAAAAAAAAAGCCTATTTTCTAAGTAGCTACCTCTACTTCAAGTTGTACTTCAGAAAAAAACTTTTGCAATACTTTCAAAAATAAAGAAATTAATGGAAAAACTTCATACTAATGCAGAATTCAAAATCCAACTACCCAGTATATAACTATTACAACTTTTAAAAACCTGGTGGGAAGAAAAGCTTCGCAAAAGTAAAATTATCTTTGATGAAAACCACTCTATAGTCCACTAAAACTTCAAGTTAAAGGTTCATTCAAATTTTGAAAGAATGACTGAGAAGTCCAAAAAAATAATAAAAGCACTTTACAATCACTCAAGTAAGAAAAACTAAAGTTTTTCTTTCAGCAACTTCTGCTGAAAAAATGGCTTTACATTTTAGTGATTTAAAATTTTGTAATTTATTGATACAAATCTACCTAAAATATAATGTATAGTTATTATACAAATATGATTTCAATATTACAAATTTTATCACTACTAAAATAATATTAAATATTAGTTAAATACAGTCAACTCTCTTTATAGTCACACATTTAGGACAGTCCATATTTGGTGATTATTTTACAAGTGTATTGTACGTTTAGTGGCCACTACTTTCTGCACCCTCTACTGAAGGTTATGAAGGTAGGTCGTTCATTGCATCATCCTTTAGGCCATGATATAACCATCCCCGCCGCCTTTAACAGGGACAATTCAACACCACAACTGAAACGCAAGGACATATCCCAGGGACCCGAAGGTCTTCGAATCTGCTGAACACCACCCTACTCGTCCTTTAATCCGTTGCATGATACTGTAATGGTTACTATTATAAACTCCTCACCACTATTACTGTCACAGAGGACTTTTATCAGATAACCTTCAAACATCTAGACCCTTCTATACCACCATATTAGGTATCAGGTCTCACTCAAAGGCCACTACAGCCTGCGATTACTCACCACCGATAGTACAGTTGTAATCCCCAAGTGGTATACTTTTGTAGTGACCACCTGGACAGTAAGCTTGTAGATGTTACCCAGGATCATCCCACTATGGTGGGTATCAACCATCAGAATCACCAACCAGGACCCATCAGAGAAGGGAATCGAACCCAATCACCAAGCCTATCTGTTCTGTTCATTGAACATTATGGTTGGCTCCAAGATCTATTAAGAAGTCAACTATCATTAAGACATTGCACCCATGATTTTACCATCTATGGAACCATCTAGCTAAGGTTGCTTGCCAAAACCTTTCCAAAATCCTGCGATAAATTTCGGCAAGATTTTACTATATGTTTACTATAGTTTCGGCAGGGTTTTGGCAGTTTCGGCAAATGGGGGTTTCGGCATTTCGGTAAAGTTTCGGCAGGATTTTTAATATAATTTAATATAGTTTCGGCATTTTCCATATAAGTTTCGGCAGTTATTAAGAAGGTTTCGGCAAGCAACCTTACATCTAGCACAGCGAACTGTACCCCCAGTAGTATCGTAGAGTGACTACCAGGACAGAACACCACCTCTAAGGTATACTATGCAGTGACCTCAAAAACAGGACTCTGAATATACCAATGACCACTTAGGGAACGTGGAAAGGACATCAAGGCTCTTTGTTGAAATATGCGGCCTAACCGTACATACTAATACACCAAGATGCAATCCAATCCAACTAATCCCTATACCTTCACGCTATTGGTGGTAGCGTCCGCAGTAAAATTCGTTTAATTTCCATGATCGGCGGAATTGAACCTGCGACCTCACCATACTCAGGCTTAATGCCTCTCAGCTTCACCTACCGTGAAAGCGCGATCAACCCTTTATATTTAGCGATTATTTTACAAGTGTATTGTATGCTTTAGTGACCACTACTTTCCGCACTCTCTACTGAAGGCATGGAGGTAGGTCGTTCATTGCATCATCCTCACTGGGCATGATGTAACCATTCCCGCCGCCTTTAACAAGACAATTCAACACCACAACCGAAACGCAAGGACATATCCCAGGAACCTGAAGGCCTTCAAATCTGCTGAACACCACCCTACTCGTCCTTAAATCCATTGCATGATACTGTAATGGTTACTATTATAAACCTCTCACCACTACTACTGTCACGGAGGACTTTCGTCAGATAACCTTCAAATATCTAGACCCCTTCCATACCACCATATTAGGTAACAGGTTTCACTCAAAGGCCACTACAGCCCGCGATTACCCACCACCGATAGTACAGTTGTAATCCTTAAGTGATATACTTTTGTAGTAACCAATATTTGGTGATTATTTTACAAGTGTATTGTACATATACTTCTCCGCTAATTGATTACATCGTATTTCGGCGAACGGACTAATTCACTATTTATTATAAAATTACTATGAATTAATTATGTCTGTCAAAATAAATTTAATTAGTATTTTGTTATTTTGACGAAAAGTATAATTGTACATTTAGTGGCCACTACTTTCCACACCCTCTATCAGTTATGGATTAGGTCATTCATTGCATCATCCTCACTAGGCCACGATGTAACCATCCCCGCCGCCTTTAACAGGATAATTCAACACCAATAACCGAAACGCAAAGCACATATCCTCATTCGGCGGCCTTCAAATCCTGCCTGAATACCAATATTTGGTAATTATTTTACAAGTGTATTGTATGTTTAGTGGCCACTACTTTCCGCCCCCTCTTATTAAAAGTTTAGAAGTAGGTCGTTCAATGCATCATCCTCACTAAGCCATGATGTAACCATCCCGCCGCCTTTAACAAAGACAATTCAACACCACAACCGAAACGCAAGGACATTCCCCAGGGTTCCTGAAGGTTCTTTGAAACTGCTGAACACCATCCTACTCGTCCTAACTCCGCTGCATGATACTGTAATGGCTACTATTATAAACCCTTCACTACTACTACTGTCACAGAGGACTTTCGTGAGATAACCTTCAAACATCTAGACCCCTTCCATACCACCATATTAGGTACTAGGTCTCACTCAAAGGCCACTACAGCCTGCGATTACCCACCACTGATAGTACAGTTGTAATCCCTAAGTGGTATACTTTGTAGTGACCACCTGACAGATAAAACTTGAAAATAGTACCCAGGATCATCCCTTATGGTAGGTATCAACCACCAGGAATCACCAACCAGGGCCCATCAGAGAAGGGAATTGAACTCAATCACCAAGCTATCTGTTCTGTTCAGGAATATCACAGTTGGTCTAAGACCTATTAGAAGGTCAACTACCATTAAGACATTGCACCCATGATTTTACCATTTATGGGACCATCTAGCACAGCAAACCGTACCTCCAGCAGTATCAGAGCCGACCACCAGACAGACACCAATCTAAGTATACTATGCGAGCGACCTCAAAGACAGGACTCCGAACATACCAATGACCTCTTAGGAAACGTTAGAAGGACACCATGACCTTAGTTGAAATGTGCGGCCTAACCGTCATTATCTTAATTCACCTGTGATGCGGTTAATTCACACTCAATCCTGTACCTTCACGCTATTGGTTATAGCGTCCGCAGTAAAATTCTTTTTATTTCTATGGTCGTAGGAATCAAACTTGCGACCTCACCATCTCAGGGCTTAATAAAGTGCTTAGTAGTAACACTTTAAGATAGGGTAACCAACCCCATATTTGGTGATTATGAGTAAACAGTCTTTTGACTTTATTTTTTATTTAATTTTTAAACGAAAAGTATAATAATCAAATCGAACAATATTACAAATAACAAATATAGAAAATAAACATAAAAAATAAAAAACTAGCTTCACGATTCATACAAGTAAAGAAATCTAAACAAAATAAAATTAAGTAAAGAAAAACTAAACTATTACAGAAACGCATACCCCAACTTTACCCGAAGGCCAGTGTAAGTCAACTATCCAGCATGTCTTAAGATCCAATTCGTTACCAAAAAGAAATCCTAAGTAGAGGCTGAACTGTTAAACGGCGCCAAAAATCCAAGTGCGAAATCCAAGATCTCCCACGGATTATATAAGAGGAAACCCAAGAAACCCAGGAATCCAAGGAAACTGTCGCCAGGGAAGGTGTCAAAAAATCAGGAGAAATTTGAGAGGAAGAGTAAGAAATAGGAGAAGGTCCAATAACGGACGATTTCATTTTATTAGTGATGCCTTGAGCTGATTCCCAATGATGAAAGAAGACAGAACGGCACAACCAGATTTGAACATAAAGATCAAAGTGAAAGTCATGTAAAGGTGTATCTAAAATAGACCATATAACGGATGATGAAAAGTAAAGTCCAAGAAATCCTGTAAGGGATATCGGTATAAGTCCACGTGCAAGTCGCAGGCAAGAAGACGAAGGAAAATCACATTCCCAACAATCAAGAGCCGTAAATTCCGCAACGAAAGAGTCCGGTAAAGGTATCAAAGGAGTCGCAGAAAGAAATTTCTCAAGACACACAGTTCTGAGTTCCAGCAGAAGTGTTTTGAAGGTATTAAAAGGACTAAATTCAGGTAAAATATACGGACAAGTCCATAAGTGGTTTAAAGTCTCAGGAGAGAAGTTGCATTGAGGACAGGGCCAACTCGGGTCGTAGATATGAGGCTTTTGTTTCTGAAGAGTTGTGAGTGTCGGAAGCATATCTAGTAAAATCTTGATACGGAAAGCACAAAACTTGGAACGGCCATTCCGATGGGAGACAAATTGCTTATTATTATTAAGACAAAATTTGGTACAAGCCCAATCGATTTCAGAAGTAGAAAAAATAGAATTAAATCTTGGTAATACAGCAAGAGTTAAAAGGCTCTTAGCATCAAAGATATCTCTAATAAATTTCTGGATATTCATATCTACAGGTAAAGAATTAAATTGTAAAATGCAAGGAGCCAGCAATTCCGATAACGGACGAGAAGGAAGATGCGAGTCAATATGAGCAGCTTTAGCTAATGCATCTACATGATTATTCAAAGAATCGTCAGCGTGAGCAGGAACCTTGATAAAAGTAACTTCCAGATTCTTTTGTGAAGTAATAGCCCGTGCCAAAGACCATAAAAGGTAGTTGGATTCTTTAAGCATTCTAGGAATAAAGGGAACATCCACATACGTAAACCATAAGGAAATTAATTGTGCACAATCAGTAGCGACAGTAATCTTGGAATTCCGAGGGAGGGAGTCCAGTCCATGTAATAAAGCAAAGATTTCAGAACGCAAGGCAGAAGAAAAAAGAGAAGAAATAATATTATAGTGAGATTCAAGAATAAATCCATCAGAATCGATAGCAGTCCATGCATACGCCATCGAATGTAACGAATGACTTGAAATAGGAAGGAAAGAGCCATCGATATATAGTGTAGACACCGAGAAAGGAAGTTGGATATCGGACATCCTAGACACTTGATTATTCATAGGAAGTGATCGAACTGGAGCAAAAAGGTGAAATAATAATAGAGATTTGGCATAGCCTAACGAAGCGGAAAGTAAGACCGAACGAGTGTCCGCATGTATATAGGTACGAGGCTTCGTAGGTAACGAATAAGATTTGATAAAGGCACATAAGAGAAGCATTTTTCAGAGGGACATCGTTTAATCAATGTCTTAGAGGTAGAGGATCGCGGAATAGCAGAGGCACAACCTTGACATGCAGTAAATTCAGATAATAAGTCATCAACAAATGACGCAATCCAATGTGAAATAAGAGCTTCATTGCGTGGAGCAGGATAGGTAATGATCACACGGCCAACAAGAAAAGAGTTAGTATTGCGATTAAAAGAAATAGCTAATTGGGGATTAAACAAATAATTTCGACTAATATCTATAGAAAGTATAGAAGCTACAGTATGGGAATTAGGTATTTTAAATTGTGGTAAAACAAAAAAGGAAGAAGAGTTAAAAGCAACAACAAAATTAAATAAATAAGTAAACTAAGCAGGCACAGATCCTTTGTTCAAAACTCGTTTAAAAAAGCGCAAATCTTTCCAAGAAAGAAGTCTGGAGCCACACGGAGTAACCAATTAGGTGAGGAAACGAGTACCAAAGTTATTGCGAACCTTTTTCATGGAAGTAAATAATTCTTTAGGTAAAATAGACCGAAGTGGAATCGCCGGACGTAGATCCTTTCTCAGAGGTCGGAACAATAAAAACCACGTGATATTTAATCGAGAAGAGAACAATAAAGAATTAAATAAAGAATGTGTATGAAGAGAAAAGGTGTGGGACCGTAGTTCTAAATCAATAGTAGAAGGACAGGCATCACAATCTAGGAAGCGCTTGGAGATAAGTAATTATATAATTGGCAAAAGTTTTATATAAAGGGTGAGAAAAAATTCTTTGCCATGAAGCCACATGAGATGATAAAAATCGACCAAATGCTTGCTGGATTGAAAATGGCAACAATGTAAAAAGCGCGGAAAGAGGAGTCGTTGAAGCAAAACTAGCCTTCTGTCGAATGAGAGAAAGCATTGGGGAAACCATACATTTAATGGTGGATTCAGCAAATAACGTGGTTTGTAGGCGAAATTCTAGCCTTGGAAGAAGGACAATATTATAAAGATAAGCCATATGTTGTGCCAAAAGTTTTTTAGGGCTAAGTAGAGCAGCCATGTCTTTGACCATAGAAGTGCATTGATCATGAACAAAACGAGAAAGAGGCCGAAAGGCAAAACCAAACTCCTAAAAAACGGAAAGACTTGGATAAAGCTAATGCCTTTAAAGTAAGGGAACAAATTGGGATTAAAGGAGATGGGAAAAGATCAAACACTATAGTTTGAGAAAATTGTTCAGAAGAGAGAAGGATATATTTAGCTGAATTAGCTTGAGTATTATTTAAAGTATAAAATTCAGCAGTAATGAAAAGGCGATCTTCAATTCCTCGTTTAGATGAAGCAATCAAAGTAGAATCATCCATAAACGTAATATGTGAAACAGGAAAATTATGTTGTTCATATTCAATCGGAGAATAATCCAATAATGCAGAGGATTTTAAAATAAAAGGATCACAAGCTTCTCGATTAAGTGTTGTAAGCAAAGGATCAAGATAGATCACCCATAATAATGGAGAAATAATTTCACCCTGGTCAATACCAATTCTAACTCACATCCAGAAGTATCACCATGATGAGTAATAATTTTATTATTGCGTCTTGTAAAAAAAGATTAATAATAAATTTAATTAACAAAGGCGGGATATGTAGATGGAATTTAAAGCCAATTTAAGCATGTTTAAATCTATCGAATCGAAAGGCCTTTGAAATGTCTTGAGAAACAATCCATACTTCTTGGTCGTCAGATTTGTCAAAGCGTCGTTGATGAATAATAGAATCAAGCATCTTGATAGAAATATCAGTAGAACCACCAGGTAATCCAGCAAAATTACCATCTTGGAGCACATGATTATCAGCAAGGATTTTTGAAAGACGAGTTGTAACGACCTTAACCACACATTTTCGTACAGTTTCTAATACAGTGATAGGTCGTGTATTCTTCAATGAGCGTCAAATTCATGAGGCTTCGGAATGGGATAAACAAGCGCTTCACGCCAATCAGCAGGGGATATCACCGTGAGTAAGGCAGGCATTAGCTAGAACAAGGGACAAATTGAAAGCTTCTCCAGTTAAATGTTTGAGCATCTCATAAGAGATCTTAGAAGGACCAGAGGCTTTGTTATTAGGCATAAACTGGATAGTGTTCTTCCATTCTTCTTCCAGAATAGGAGACATGACCGAGGTGTATAAAGATGGGTCAATGTCAGAAATAGGAGTATATGCTCTTTGCCAGCGTGGAGGAAATACATCAATAGAAGAATGTTGAACCAATGGAGGAGTAACAACCGATTGGAAGTGTTTAATAGCAGCTTGTTTAATATCTAAAGGATCAGTAAGTAATGTGGGTTTGGAGTCAATTACAACCAAAACTCTATCAAGAACGATAGAGCGATGTTCCACTGACAGGGCTGAAGAAATAAAAGAACCCGGCGACGTAGAGAAATGTTCGTCTCTAGGGCAGTATAATATTCAATAGAATCCACGCGATGTTGATGATATTATGTGGAAAGTATAAGCAGAAACCTATGGCTTTTTGTGAACGCAAAAATTTGACAAAAGCAGGAAGCGGTGTTGTAATATTTGGTGATTATGAGCAAACAGTCTTATGACTTTATCTTTTATTATTAAATTTAAAAAAAAAGTACAATAAACAGATCGAACAATATTACAAATATCAAATATAGAAAATAAACATAAAAAATAAAAAGAACTAGCTTCACGATTCATACAAGTAAAGAAATCTAAACAAAATAAAATTAAGTAAAGAAAAACTAAACTATTACAGAAACGCATACCCCATCTTTACCCAAAGGAAACCAGTGTGAGATCAACTATCCAGCATGTCCTAAGATCCAATCCGTTACCAAAAAGAAATCCTAAGTAGAGGCTGAACTGTTAAGCGGCGCCAAAAATCCAAATGCGAAATCCAAGATCCCCCACGGATTATAGAAGAGGAAACCCAAGAAACCCAGGAATCCAAGGAAGCTGTCGCCAAAGAAGGTGTCGAAGAGTCAAGAGGAATGTTAGAGGAAGGTCGAAGAATAGAAGAAGGCCCAAGAGCTGACGATTTCATTTTTTTTGTAATGCCTTGAGCTAATTTCCAATGATGAAAGAAAATGGATCGGCACAACCAGATTTGAACATAAAGGTCAAAATGAAAGTCGTGCAAAGGTGTATCTAAGATAGACCATATGGTAGGTGAAGAAAAATAAATTCCAAGAAATTCTGTCAAAGATATCGGTATAAGCCTCTTCATGAGTGCAGCAGGAATAACGGAAGGGTCCATAATCCCAACAATTAAGAAAGCTATAAATTCAGCAGCAAAAGAGTCCGGTAAAGGGATTAACACAGGTCGAACAGATGTCATTGTCGCAAAATTTGCCTGGAATTTTTCTGGCAAATTGAGAATTATCCTGGTAAATTGGGGTAAATTGTGTTACAATTTTGGGATAATGGAGGACTTACAATTTGGCAAATTTTGTCAAAATGGCGGAATTCCTACAGAATTCCTAATTCAAATGTTGAGAAATTTTTCAGTAAATTATCATTAATTGTGGGAAATTTTAGGTAAATTTTTAGTAATTTTATGTAAATTGTAGTGAATTTAGTCAAATTTTTAGTAATTTTATGTAAACGTAATGTGAATTTAGTCAAATTTTTAGTAATTTTATGTAAACGTAATGCAAATTGTAGTGAATTTAGTCAAATTTTTAGTAATTTTATGTAAACGTATTGTAAATTGTGTAAATTTTAGGCAAATTTTTAGTAATTTTATGTAAACGTAATGCAAATTGTAGTGAATTTAGTCAAATTTTTAGTAATTTTATGTAAACGTAATGCAAATTGTGGTGAATTTAGTCAAATTTTTAGTAATTTTATGTAAACGTATTGTAAATTGTGTAAATTTTAGGCAAATTTTTAGTAATTTTATGTAAACGTAATGCAAATTGTAGTGAATTTAGTCAAATTTTTAGTAATTTTATGTAAACGTAATGCAAATTGTAGTGAATTTAGTCAAATTTTTAGTAATTTTATGCAAACGTAATGCAAATTGTGGTAAATTGTAGTGTATTTTTAGTAATGTTATATAAATTGTTGAAAATTTAGGTGAATTTTTCAGCAATGTTGTGCAAACGTAATACAAATTGTGGAAAATTGTGGTGAATTTTGCATTTTTTCGGTAAATGTTAGCTAAACTTTTGATAATTTAGTGAAATTTAGGATAATTTTGGACAATTGAGTGAAAAATGTTTTACTGATTTTGTACAATTGAGTGTAAACAGTATAAACGCAACATTTTCGGAGACAATTTAGTGAAATTTTGCAATAATTTCGGACAATTGAGTGAAATTTTGCAATAATTTCGGACAATTGAGTGAAATTTAGTAATAATTTTAAACAATTTAGTGCAAATACCGACTGACAATTTAAAACACTGGTTTAATAATTTTACATAATTTATTACAATATTATTTATTAACAAATGCACAATTATTATTTAACATACGAATCTATATTAATCTATATTCATCAGATATCCAATGATCCATGGGTAATCCGCACATCTAATTCATTCAGCGTATCTCCGATGCCAAAGTGTGTTCGCTGAAAACGAAAAAAAAACCTACAAAAAGAAAGTAAAGAAACGTTAGTTAACGTTTCTTAAAAAAAAATTAATAAAAATTAAGTTTCACAACCAATGTTGCGAAACTCACCGGTTCGTTTTGATTTCTATTATCCAAACGTCCAGAACCTACAAAAAGTAAAAAAGAAACGTTAGGTAATATTTCTTTTAAAAAAAAGAATAAAAATTAAGTTTCGTAACACAATGTTGCGAAACTTACCGGTCGTTTCATTCATTCTAACATTCGGAACCTACAAAAAGTAAAAAAGAAACGTTAGTTAACGTTTCTTTTAATAAAAAAAAACAAAAATTAAGTTTCGCAATGTAACATTGCGAAACTTACCGGTCGTTCATTCATTCTAACATCCGGAACCTACAAAAGTAAAAAAGAAACGTTAATATAAACGTTTCTTTTAAAAAAAAAGAGTAAAAATTAAGTTTCGCAACACAATGTTGCGAAACTTACCAGTCGTTTCATTCATTCTAACATCCGGAACCTACAAAAGTAAAAAAAACGTTAGGTAATGTTTCTTTTAAAAAAAGAACAAAAATTAAGTTTCGCAATGTAACATTGCGAAACTTACCAGTCGTTTCATTCATTCTAACATCCGGAACCTACAAAAGGTAAAAAAGAAACGTTAATATAAACGTTTCTTTTAAAAAAAAAAGAGTAAAAATTAAG
Organism: Rhizophagus irregularis; assembly: GCF_026210795.1. Lineage (NCBI taxonomy): Eukaryota > Fungi > Glomeromycota > Glomeromycetes > Glomerales > Glomeraceae > Rhizophagus > Rhizophagus irregularis. The sequence goes on along the minus strand of NC_089444.1, from coordinate 1,679,872 downwards.
TTTCGCAACACAATGTTGCGAAACTTGACAATCGTTTCATTCATTCTAACATCCGGAACCTACAAAAGTAAAAAAAAATGTTAGATAATGTTTCTTTTAAAAAAAAGAACATTAAGTTTCGCAATGTAACGTTAACGAAACTTACTCGTTTCAAAAAATTAAGTTTCGTCTTACCATTCATTCATTCTAACATCCGAACCTACAAAAGTAAAAAAGAACGTTAGTTAACGTTTCTTTTAATAAAAAAACAAAAATTAAGTTTCGCAATGTAACATTGCGAAACTTACCGGTCGTTTCATTCATTCTAACATCCGGAACCTACAAAAAGTAAAAAAGAAACGTTAGTTAACGTTTCTTTTAATAAAAAAACAAAAATTAAGTTTCGCAATGTAACATTGCGAAACTTACCTCGTTTCATTCATTCTAACATCCGGAACCTACAAAAGTAAAAAGAAACGTTAATTAACGTTTTAATAAAAAAACAAAATTAAGTTTCGCTAATGTAACATTGCGAAACTTACCGGTCGTTTATTCATTCTAACGCTGAACCTACAAAAGTAAAAAAGAAACGTTAATATAAACGTTTCTTTAAAAAAAAAAAGAGTAAAATTAAGTTTCGCAACACAACGTTGCGAAACTTACCGTTCGTTTCAAGTTCATTATCCAAACGTCCGAATCTACAAAAATTAAAAGAAAGAAACGTTTAGTATCGTTTCTTTAAAAAAAATAATTAAAAAATAAGTTTCAGCAATACAATATTGCGAAACTCACCGGTTCGTTTCGATTTCTATTATCCAAATGTCCGGAACCTACAAAAAGTAAAAGAAACGTACGTTAGTATCGTTTCTTTAAAAAAAACATAATTAAAATTAAGTTTCGCAACAATTGTTGCGAAACTTACCAGTTCGTTTCGAGTTTCAAACGTCCGGAACCTACAAAAAAAGAAAGAAACGTTAGTTAACGTTTCTTTTAATAAAAAAAATCAATAAATTAAGTTTCGCAACGATTCGTTGCAAAACTCACCGGCTCGTTTCATCCAAACGTCCGGAACCTACAAAAAGAAGGAAAGAAACGTTAGTTAACGTTTCTTTTAATAAAAAAAAAATTTAACAAAAAAAGAAAATATTACCTTTCTTCCAAAGTCCGGGTCGTAATTTCGTCCGGCGTTCCTACAAAAGAAGAAAGGAAACGTTAGAAACGTTTCCTAAAAGAAATTAAAAAAAAAGTAAGTTTCGAACACGAAACTTACCATTTCACTTTCCGAAGTTGAAGACCTACACAAAAGAAAAATAGGAAACGTTAGAAACGTTTCCTTACAAAAAAGAATTAAAAAAAATTTTTTTTAAAAAAAGTTTCGAAGCGAACGCTTCGAAACTTACCATTTTCGTTTCCTCGTTTCCTAAGTCAAAAATACCGAAAGACCAAAAAAAAAAATAAAGGATCGTTAAAAACGATCCTTATAAAAGCAAAAAAAAAAAAATTTATTTTTAAAGTTTCGAAGCGAAACGCTTCGAAACTTACCATAATTTCAGTAGTCAAAACATCGAAAATCCTACAAAAAAGAAAGAAAGGAAACGTTAGAAACGTTTCCTTACAACAAAGAATTAAAAAAAAAATTTAAATTTAAAAAAGTTTCGAAGCGTTTCGCTTTGAAACTTACCATTGTTTTTCTGAAAGACGGTTCTGGGAAGGGGAAAGGGAATGGGGAAGGAGTGGGAGGAAAAAGGGAAGGGGAAGGGCGGAGGAAGAGGAAGGGGAGAAGAGGAGAGAAGAGGGAAGAGGAAGGTGAGAGAAAGAGGGAAGGGGAAGGCGAGAGAAAAAAGAGGGGAAGGGGAAGGAAAGAAAGAGGGAAGGGTAAGGTGAGAGAAAGAGGAAAGGGGAAGGTGAAAGAAAGAGGGAAGGGGAAGGGCGAAAGAAAGAAGAGGTAAAGGCCGTGAGAAAAAAAAAATTAAGCTTTTGCTAAAAAAGCTTAATTTTTTTTTTTCGTTATACCGCAGCTTCAGCTGCGGTAATTATTAAGTAATATCACGTGATGCACGTGATATATAATTTTATATAAATAGGGGCTTTCCCCCGCCCCGGAATTTTTTTTTTTATTTTAATAATTTTAAATAGATGTATATATATGCTTATATATACATATATATATATCTATTAACTAATACTTTACGAAAAGCCCCTCCTCTGTAAACAGGTAGAGGCCATAAAGTACCTATAGGGGGAGAGCCATTGCTGCTCCCTCCGCCTGTTTATAGTGATAAAAAGAGGGAGTCTTCAGTAGTAAGGTTTAGTACTAAATTAAACATCACAACACATCGTGTTGATACATTGTTTATATTAACAATGTGATTTAATGTTAAATAATTCATTTAGAATATAAATATTATAAATTTAATAATGTTCGTAATTTACAAATAAATAAAAATAAAAATTAACAATTTTAATGTAATTAAGTGTAATGCTACGTTATCCAGTGTAATTGTAGTATTTTTTTTGTGTTTTTTAGCGCAATTCCACGTTTTTTAGTGCAATTCCGCATTTTTTAGTGCAATTCCACATTTTCTAGCATAATGTTACATTTTCCAGTATAACGCGAAATTTTCTAAAAAATATAATAATTGTGGTACTTTTTAGTGTAATGCTACATTGTCTAGTGTAATTGTGGTATTTTTTAGTGCAATGCCGCATAATTTAGTATAGTGCTACATTTTTTAGTATAATTTAATTTAATGTGAAATTTTCCAAAAAATGTGATAATTGTGATGCTTTTTAGTGTAATTTGGTGAAATGCTACATTTTCCAGTGTAATGCCATATTATTGAGCATTTTCAAAAAAAAAATGTAACATTTTAACATTCTGACAAAAGTGAAACATTTGACCAAAAAAACATAAAATTTGCTGAAAATATGCAACATTTGACAAAAAATATAGAATTTTCATAAAAAAATGCACCATTTGCTAGGAAATCGGAATATTTGACAAAATTTGATTTTAATTGACAATGTTATAACAATTTTATGAAATGTTGTTACAATGATATCACATTGGAGATAAAATGTGGCATTTTCATAAAAATGCACCATTTGCAAGAAAATTGGAACATTTGACAAAAAAAAAGCAAAATTTAATTTTGATTGACAATGTTATAACAATTTTATGAAATGTTATTACATTTGAGGCAAAATGTGGAATTTTCATAAAAATGCACCATTTGCAAGAAAATTGGAACATTTGACAAAAAAAAAGCAAAATTTGATTTAATTGACAATGTTATAACAATGTTACGAAACGTTACATTTGAGATATAATGTAGCATTTTCCCAAATTTTCATAAAATTTATAAAATTTGCTAAATCGGACAATGTTGTAACAATGCTATTCCAAAAAATTGCTCAGCGTAATGCAGCATTTTCCACAATTTCCCACCATTTTCCAGGAAAATGGGGGAATTTGCATTTTTTGAAGTTTGGACAATGGTGCTCCTTCGACCTGTGTAAAGATGACGCGGAAAGGAAATTATCAAGATAAGTAGTCCGAAGAGCCAATAGTAATGTTTTAAAAGTTTGTAAAGGGCTAAATTCCGGTAAAATATAAGGACAAGTCCACAAGTGGTCTAAAGTCTCAGGAAAGGAATTACATTGAGGACAAAGCCAACTTGGATTATAAAGATGAGGCTTTCGCCTCTGAAGAGTTGTAAGCGTTGGAAGCATATCTAAAAGTAGCTTGATACGGAAACCACAAAAGCTCGGAACGGCCATTCCGATGAGACAAAAATGCTTATTGTTATTGAGACAAAATTTAGTGCAAGCCCAATCAATATCAGAAATTGAAGAATAGGAATTAAATCTTGGTAATACAGCAAGAGTTAAAAGACTTTTGGCGTCAAAAATATCTCTAATAAATTGCCGGATATTCATATCCACAGGTAAGGAATTAAATTGTAAAATGCAAGGAGCCATCAATTCCGATGGTGGACAAGAAGAAAGATGTGAGTCAGTATGAGCGGCTTTGGCTAATGCATTCACATGATTATTCAAAGGGTCGTCAGCATGAGCAGGAACCTTGATCAAGGTAACATCCAGATTCTTTTGCAACATAATAGTGCGTATGGAGGACCACAAAAGGTGGTTGGATTCTTTAAGCATTCTGGGAATAAAAGGAGTATCCACATATAAAGACCATAAAGAAAGTAATTGAGCACAATCAGTGGCGACAGTAATTTTTGAATTCCGAGGAAGGGAGTCCAATCCATGCAACAAAGCAAAAACTTCTGAACGTAAAGCAGAAGGAAAAATGGAAGAAATGATATTATAATGGGATTCCAAAATAAATCCATCAGGATCTATAGCAGTCCATGCATAAGCCATCGAGGATGCCGGATGACTAGGAGGAGAAAGGAAGGAACCATCAATATAAAGGGTAAACACCGAAGAAGGAAGTTGGATATCAGAAATCCTAAGCACTAGTTCATTCGTAGGAGGTAAGCGAACCGGAAAGATGAAATAGTAAAAGAGATTTGGCATAGCCTAACGAGGCAGAAAGTGAAACCGAACGAGTATCCGCATGTATATAAGTACGAGGTTTCGTAGGATAACGGATCAAACTTGATAACGGAACATAAGAGAAACGTCCTTCAGGAGGGACGTCGTTTAATCAAAGAAGTCTTAGTAGGTAGAGGATCGCGGAATAGCAGAGGCACAACCTTGGCATGCAGTAAATTCAGAAAGTAAATCATCAACCGATGACGCAATCCAATGTGAAATAAGAGCTTCATTACGTGGAGCAGGATAGGTAGTAATCACACGGCCAACGAGGAAAGAGTTAGTATTGCGATTAAAAGAAATAGCCCATTGAGGGTTAAACCAATAATTTCGACTAATATTTATAAAAGAAATAGAAGCTACGGTATGAGAACTAGGAATTCTAAATTGTTGTAAAATAAAAAAAGAAGGTGAATTAGGAATAACAATAAGATTGAACAAATAATTAAACCAAGCAGGCACAGATTTTTTGTTCGATACTTCGTTTTTAAGAAAAGCGTAAATCTTTCCATGGAGAGAAGTCGAGAGCCACACGGTGTAATCAATTGAGCAAGAAAATGAGTGCAGAAATTTTTCCGAACATTTTTCATGGAAGTAAATAAATCTTTTGGTAAAATAGACCGGAGTGGAATCGCCAAACGTAAATCTTTCCTCGGAGGTCGGAACAGTAAAGACCACGTGATATTTAAACGAGAAGAGAACAATAAAGAATTAAATAAAGAATGTGTTCGCAAAGAAAAGGTGTGGGACCATGGTTCCAGGTCAATAGTAGAAGGGCAGACATCACAGTCCAAAAAACCTTGGAGATAAGTAATCATATAATTAGCAAAGAGCTTATATGAAGGGTGAGAAAAAATTTTCTGCCATGAAGCCACATGAGATGATAGAAATCGACCAAACGCTTGTTGAATAGAGAAAGGCAACAGTGTAAAGAGTGTGGAAAGAGGAGTGACTGAGGCCAAACCAGCCTTCTGACGAATAAGAGAAAGCATTGGAGAAACCATGCGATTAATGGTGGATTCTGCAAATAATGTGATTTGTAGGCGAAATTCTAGCCTCAAGTAAGTAGGACAACGTTATAAAGATAAGCTATATGTTGGGCTAAAAGTTTTTTAGGACTGAGTAGAGCGGCCATGTCTTTGACCATGGAAACAGTTTGGTTATGAACGAAACGAGAAGAAGCCGAAAGGTTAAACCAAACACCTAAAAACCGAAAAGATGTAGATAAGGCTAACGCCTTTAAAGTAAGGGTATGAATCGTATTTAAAGAAGATGGGAATAGATCAAATACAATAGTTTGAGAAAATTGTTCAGAAGAAAGAAGGATATATTTTGCTGAATTTGCTTGAGTATTATTTAAAGTGTAAAATTCAGCAGTAATGGAAAGGCGATCTTCAATTCGCTTGTTTAGATGAAGCAATCAAAGTAGAGTCATCCATAAATGTAATATGTGAAACAGGAAGATTATGTTGTTCATATTCAATTGGAGAATAATCCAATAATGCAGAAGATTTCAAAATAAAGGGATCACAAGCTTCTCGATTAAGTGTGGTAAGTAATGGATCCAAGTATATAACCCATAATAGTGGAGAGATGATTTCACCTTGGTCAATACCAATTCTAACTCTATATCCAGAAGTATCACCATGATGTGTAATAATTTTATTATTACGCCTTGTAAAAAGGTTAATGATAAATTTGATCAATAAAGACGGAATATGCAGACGGATTAAAGCCAGTCTAAGCATGTTCAAATCAATTGAGTCAAAGGCCTTAGAAATGTCCTGAGAAACAACCCATAGTTCTTGGTCATCGCTTTTATCAAAGCGTCGTTGATGAATAATAGCATCAAGCATCTTAATAGGAATGTCGGTGGAGCCGCCTGGTAATCCGGCAAAATTACCACCTTAGAGCACTTGATTGTTGGCTAGGATTTTTGATAGTCGAGTTGTAACGACCTTAACCACACATTTTCGTACTGTTTCCAATAGAGTGATAGGTCGTGTATTCTTCAATTGGGCATCAAATTCATGAGGCTTTGGAATGGGATAAACAAGCGCTTCACGCCAATCGGCAGGAATATCTCCATGAATGAGACAAGCATTGGCTAATACAAGGGACAAATTGAAAGTTTCTCCAGTTAAATGTTTGAGCATCTCATAAGAGATCTTGGAAGGACCAGAGGCTTTATTATTAGGCATAGAATTGAGAGTGTTTTTCCATTCATCGGCCAGAATAGGAGACCTACCCGAGTTATATAAGGACGAATCAATATCTGGAAGAGGAGTATAAGCTCGTTGCCATCGTGGAGCAAATGAATCCGTAGAAGAATACTGGTCCAAAGGAGGAGTGACAACCGATTGGAAGTGTTTAATAGCAGCTTGTTTGATATCTGAAGGATCAGTAAGTAATGTGGGTTTGGAGTCAATAACAACCAAAACTCTATCAAGGACAATAGAACGATGTTCCACTGATAGGGCTGAAGAAATAAAAGAGCCCGGGGATGTAGAGAAATGTTCATCTCTAAGAGCAGTATAATATTCAATGGAATCTACACGATGCTGATGAAATTGTGTGGAAAGATAAGCTGAGACCAAAGCTTTTTGTGAACGTAAAAATTTGACAAAAGTAGGAAGCGGTGTTGTACTATAAGAAGGTATTGTATAATCTGTTAAAAGAGACTTAAGGAGGATTAATTGGGTTGGTAAAGAATTAATCATTTGTAAAATTTGAGCAGGACGACCAGGCCTAGATGTGGTCAATTTAAACAATAATCTATCCAAGAATTTGTTGACAGCAATAAGCATGGTAAGTTCAGGAAGATATTTATGGTGATGAGTATTGGATACATGTTGGAATGGTAGAGAATCAATGGCACCACCAAGAATAGAACGTTTAAGAGCGTGCCAAAGTTTGTCCAATGAAAGAGCTGAAAGTGAAGATACTGAAGGGTGGTGTGTGGTCAAGTATAACTCAAGACGTGAGTTTACTTCATTGGAAAATTTGTCCCAAGTGTCATCTTTCAAATTTTTGTAAAGAAAGATGGTGCGTTGTTCGCTTTTCTGCTTTAATCGAGCTTTGGATAAAATAGCGAAACATGAGCTAAAATCAAAGGCCGTTATAAGTACACGATGATCAGTAAATTGATTATCATTCAGCTTAGGACAAGTTGCAACTTGAGAGAAAAGACCGGGAGCAGGAAATCCAGGGGATGACCAGATATAATCAAGTCTTCGAAGAACCATTTTGATGATAAAAGGTAGGACTAGGACCTGAAATTGAGGAAATATGGGATTGGTGATCCGTAAAATATCGAGAAGAGAGTGATCGTAAAATTTTCAAATGATGTTGAGGAAGATGTGAATGTGAAATTTCATCTGCATTAAAATCACCAAGGATAACTACGTGATAGTTATTGGAACGGGCTTTATCAAGCCATAAATTAAGTTGAACAAGAATAGCATCACGTTCTTTATAATGAATAGAATGATAAGGAGGAATATAAATAGAGATAATAGAAATTTTTGTCTGATGAAAAAAAAGATCTAATTTTAAAAGACGACCTTTCCAGGGATCAATCTTCTGAACATGTTTGTGTAAAGGATGGCGAAGTAAAAGACCAACACCATCATGTGGTCGCGAATTAGAGGGGGGAAGGAGCCCAATAAGATTTAAAATTATATTGGGAATGTTCATTTTGATAAATAAATTTAGCACTAGAAGAAGTAAGACGAGTATCATTTAAAGATAAAACGCCAAAAGAAGAATGAAGGAAATAATTTAACAAATGCAGTTGTCGTACAGGGGAACATAATCCATTAACATTGATTTGTCCAAAGTTAATAAGAGGGAAAGAAAAAGGAGGAGAAGGGGGATTATTAGGACTATTAAAATTAGGTATCGCACTATCAGGGGGGTGAAATCCCTGTGAGACACCCGATACAAGTTGGTGTTCAATCATTAGAAGGGGAGGGTTTTGAAGGAGAGAAGGAGTCAATTTTTTCCATAATCGAACCAAGTTGGGCAGAAAGATTCTTTTGTGTAGTAGTAACATTAAAAATTTCTGATTGCAAACGGGAAGTGTTAGCGTCAGGGGTGATATTATTAGGTCGGGAAATAGGTAAGGGGACATGTCATTTTGATAGGATGGAGCTAGGATCCAAAGCTGAGAAGGAAGCATCAGGAGAAACGTCCATAAGAGAAGAGGAAGTATGGGGAGGAAGATTGAAACCAGAATTCGTGTCATGGGTTGGAGCATCATCCCATCCATTATCATAAGAATAATTTTGATTTTCATGATCATCACGAGGCGGATACAAATCAGAGTCAGCAGGGGTTATCGAAGTTCTATCGTTGATTCTGCTCAGATAGCTATATTCATGGACGTGATAGTATCATTCATCCAAGAGACAGTTTCCTCGAGAGTATGGAGGGTGTTAGCGATCTCTTTAATCTGCGCCTTTAGTTCATCAATAATATGTTGAGGAAGCGTAGGGGCGGGATTGTCGAATGAAGAAGTAGGTGTTGTAGAAATAATAGGATGAGGTCTGTGCGGAGGTTGAGTAGGTCTGGAAGAATTTCCATTGTTCCTGGGATTATTATTATTATTGTTAGTCTGGTTACTACTTCGAGGAGTATTGGGACGAGAAGTGTTAGACTTATTATTGCTGTTGTTAGAGCGGGATGAAGAGGAATTATTATTGCGAGATCGAGAATTGGAACGCGATCTTGAACGGGAATTAGAATTGTCACGTGATTGTTGTGAATCCTGACGGCCACGTCTAGGGCCAGCATTGAAGCAAGAGTAAAGTTTGTTAAGGCGATCGTCCACTTTTCGTGTGGGGCGAGGGCTACATACGAAGGAGAGCAACCCGAACGTCCAGCAGACGTGACGTAAAGTGTGAGCTTCGTAGAGGAGAGTGCCAAGTTAAACCTTTGCCGCGGAAAGCCACGGTCATTTCTTTGGCAGCTTCAAGAGATTCAAACGAAGAGAAATTCAAATATACATAGGGTTTAGGCTTGTAAGAACTGATAGACAAGGGGACATTAAGGGCGCACGGTTGAGAGTAGCAATTTCTAACAGATCAGCTTCTTTAATATTCTTCGGAATGCCGGCAAGAATAGCAACATGTTCTCTGCGGCTATCGCGTTGGGATTTCGAAAAGGATGCCGGGCAGACACGTAAAGAATTACCAAGGCAAATAATCGCCCAAATATCATTAAATTGGGTAATTGCATCCGTGGAAGAAAACTGGATATGTCCATTATAGTAATGGTTTCTAGGGGTAAGTTTGCACTTGATTACGGTACCATATCGGGAAAATGCCTGACAGACTTGAGTCTCAGTAAGAAAAAGTGGGATGTCGGTAACAAAATATTTGGTGATTATGAAGAGATGTGACTATATAAAAAATTTCTTATATTAGTATATCATAATTCCGGCCAAAAATTAACATAATTCCGGCCAAAAATTAACATAATTTTGGCCAAAATTATACTCAAAACTTTATTGTATCATAACTCCGTCAATATTAATTGTAGAGAGATGATCTTACCACCATTCGATTTGTCTTGATGAGACGGTTCTAATGGTATAAAATACATCGAAATCCAATCACTAGATTAATTTCCGAAATTAAAAAAATATTAATGGTTTTTGTGTAAGAACTCTGCCAATATTGATCCTAGAGAGACAATCTTACTACCATTCGATTCGTCTTGATGCGACGAATCTAATGGTATAAAATACATCGAAACCCAATCATTAGATCAATTTCTGAAATTAAAAAATATTAAATAGTTTTTAAGTAGTAACTCCGTCAATATTGATCACAGAGAGATGAGCTTACCACCATTCGATTCGTCATGATGAGGCGATTCCAACGAGCTATTAATCGTCTTTTTACAATCACTAGGTACCGAGAAATTTGGCAAAATGTTAAATGGCGCAGTAAATGTAAATCAAGAAATATAATAATGCCGATGCTTACCATTTTGTTGAATAACTCATCAGCCAGTGATCGTAAAAGGATAAAAATACCACCATTCGATTCATCTCAGTGAGACGATTCTAACAAGCTATAGTACATCTTTGTACGATTATTAGATGCCAAGTTATTTAATATATTCTTTATATAACTGTGATTATAAATGGTTCTTTTTAATATAAGATTTTTGAGGATAGGTGTGATAGTGACTATAGATAGATTGTGACTATATAGGATAGATTTTAATAATAAAGTGTTTTGAACATTCAACTGGTGTGACTATATAGTAGAATGTGACTATAATGGGAGTGACTATAGAGGGAGTTGACTGTATAATAATAAATGTATACTAGAAAATATTTAACAAACTATCTGAAAAGTTTACTATATAAGTAAATAAAATAATATTGAATTTGACTTAAATAAGTATCAACATTTTTATTATTTGTAATAAATTTCATTTAAAAGATATATAAACTTTTTACATATTATAATAATAATGATAATCTAAAGACTTTAAAACTAATCTGACACCTTTCAAATTAGTTAATTTTGACAGGTCTCTGCTTACTTATAAGATAGATTATCAAAAACTTAAAATAAAATTTATAATTAAGAATTTTTAAAAATCCTACTATATATATGTAGATAAATTACATTTAAAAAAGGAAATATTATATTAAATTGTTATAATTTTTTTTTTTAGATTAATTAACCAATAGGATCACTAGTAAAATTACTAGTAAATTTAAAATTTTTCCTAAAGACTTTATTAGGAATAAGCAGAATCTTATTTTAATTCTAATTATTATATTATTATTTAAATCTTTTACAAAAAGCCTTAGTATCGTAATATTTAATCATCAAATTTAATATTTTATTTAAAAGTAATATATTATGAGATATTAGCTTAAAGAATTTATTTGAACAATTTTCTTTACCAGAAATATGTAAATCTTTAATATTTCATAAATTCAGTTAAAATTGATATATCTTATTTAATAAAAATTTATTAGTAATTAAAAGAGATCTGATAATATGCTGACTATTTAGCAATTTAAAATCTTTTATTTTAATAACTGAGTTTATAATATTTTCAATTTATTTATCAAATATTAATCAATACATAAGTTTAAATTTTTTTTTTTTTTTTTTTTTCTGCAGTGCATTTGCAGTTTTATTAAAGTAAAAAAATAAAGAAAATATATACTAAGTAAAATTCCCTAATAATTACTCTAATATAATAATTAAACTACAAACTATTTGTCATACCAATAGTACCACATATATACACTATCAAGTGATTTTTTGACTTCGTAGGTAGACTTTGTTTAGTAATGTAAGTTTAAATTTTCTAAAAGTATGAAATTAATAAATTATAGGACCCCAGATATCTAATATAAAGGTCATAATAAACTTTTGGCCAAAAACACCCCTTTTTGCTGAAACTCAAAAAATGATTTTTTGAGCCCCTGAAAAATGGGCCAATCTGCCGAAAGTGTGACTTTATCAAGGGGAAGATCTAGGAAGTATTAGTATTAGCAATTTTTCTTTTTAAATTTTCGTTTAGTTTTAATTTCTTTCTAAGAGACTATATAGCTTTGTTTTTAGTTAGTTTTTATTTTATTTTCTTTTTCTTATATTGTAAATTTGTAAAGTTCAATAAATAATTGATAAAGATAAAGGCTACTATGCCATGTTTGCCCGAAAGTGTGACTTCTTCTACTTTAGTTGGAATATATCAAAAGGGAAGATCTAGGAAGTGTTAGTATTAGTGATTTTTCTTTTGAATTTTCTTTTAATTTTAATTTCTTTCTAGGAGACTATATAGCTTTGTTTTTAGTTAGTTTTTATTTTATTTTATTTTTTTCTTAAAATGTAAATTTGTAAAGTTCGATAATTAATTAATAAAGATAAAGGCTGCTATGCCATGTTTGCCTAAAAGTGTGACTTAGTGATCATCGTACTTTCTCTCCCGTTAGGTTGTGCCCATTTTTTCCCAAAAAGACATGGATGAAAAATATGAGGATTTTTTGCCTTGAGTAATAGTAAAAGGACTTTTCGACGTTATATAAAGTTATTACCAAGGTCTTTAGTTTCGCCCGAATTCCTTACGGCTTATATTGAGTTAGGACTGTTATCATGAGTCTTGGAGTTACCAATAATAATGTAAGATGGCAGTTCTATACAAACGTTCCTCTGGGCTTTCTGAAAGGTTGAAAAGTAGTGCGTCTTGGTTCCTACGCCTTTAAAGTCTAACTGGCCAAGTGGTTCACAGGCCAGACCATTATTTCTTGAAAGGAGCTTCTGACCAACGTATTTCTTGCTAGTTAATGTTGTTAATGGGAGAGTTCATTTAGTCTTCTAAAATAAGGAGATAGAGTTGAGGTGTATGTTTGATGTTTTTTACTCAGGTTTTTCTCATTGCACTTTGAGTTTTCCTGAGGTTTATATTTTTATTTTTTGCTTTTTGTTTTTCTTGGTCACTTTTTTTCGGTGTAATCTTATTTTTTTTGGGTGGTGGGGGATACTGGAAAATTTGATCGTCATGGTGACTTGGTGTTACAATTTTAAAAATCAATGATCACTCAGGTGATAAGGAGGGTGACAGGTTGGGTACCGCAGTTTTTGTAGTATGCCGATCATGGTGGTCACATGTTGGACTATCATTGGATTGACTTATCTAGATAGATCTTAGGCCGAAGGATCGTTCGCAATGAGATGGATGTCCTCCATTTGGGATCATTCGCAATGAGGTGGGTGTCCCTTCAGGGATTGCACGACACTAAAAAGTTCCCCATCGGCTGGACTGCATGACACTAAAAAGTTCCTAGAGGCTTTTGTGAAGTAGGTTTGTTATCCATAGTATGTAGTTAAATAGGGAAATTGAATTTTGTTCCTTTTTGATAGGTGGGTGTCCCTTCAGGGATTGCACGACACTAAAAAGTTCCCCATCGGCTGGATTGCATGACACTAAAAAGTTCCCAGAGGCTTTTGTGAAGTAGGTTTGTTATCCATAGTATGTAATTAAATAGGGCCGGGTTTGAGATATAATTCGGGGGAGTAGCTGTAGTAATTTATATAGAGAGGGTGTTGGGTTTATAATCTTACGTTTTCTTTTTATATATTATCAGTATAGTTGTTTCCAAAATTCAATTGGCAAATCCAAAATCCGAAATTACGAGATCTTAATTAATTACATAATTATGTAATTAATTACATGTTACGAAATTAATTACGTAATCTGAAATTCCGAAATTTGCATAATAGTGCGAAATTGCGAATATCTCGGGATCTAGTGATCAGATTTCGATGATATTACTACCATTCGATTCGTCGCATCGAGACGAATCTAATGATGTGTTTCATTTCTATAGCACCGATATTAATGGAGTAAAATTACTATAAACATTTAATGAATTTTGGTGTCGGAACACGATCTAGTGATTAGATTTGAATGAATTTACCACCATTCAATTCGTCATGACGAGACGATTCTAATGGCAGTAAAATCATCTTTCTAGCATTGAAATTGGCGGAGCTATTATGCTATAAATATTTAAAAGTTATTGGTATCGGAGCGCGATCTAGTGATTGGATTTAAATGATCTTACTACCATTAGAATCGTCTTATCGAGACGAATCAAATGGTAGTAAGATCATCCAAAACGGATCACTGGGTGACGAGTTATTATTTGTTAAAGTTTTTATATATAAATCGGCCAAAATTAAGGCTAATTCTGGCCAAATATTTTCGTAATACGAAATTAATTACGGAATACGGAATTACATAATTATGTATTTCCGTAATACTAAAATAATTTCGGACACAAGTATAATTATCAGAAGATCATTTGTTCTTGTATTAGTTAGTTCTACACTTTGTTGTGGTTCTTTCTTGAATACCTGGTATTCTCTAAAGTTACTTACAGCAAAAATTAATAAAATTCAAGCACAAGCTTTGTTAAACCAAAAGTGTGACTTATGACCTGTTTTGGAAATATCCGGGATCCTTAAATTATAAATTAATATTAAAATTATTAAAATTTTCAATATAAATTATTTAGTTTTAAGTTAACTTTTATATTTAATATTATATAAAATATTTTTTAAATTTTAGAGTAATTAGTTTGTATTTTTTTTATTAATTAAATTATTTTAAAAGCTTTTTATTTGTAGAATATAGATTATTACTTAAAACTTTTTATGTTTTTTCTTTTAAAAATTTAATTTTATTGGAAACTATTATATAAAGAATTTTTTAAAGATATTATTCAATTATTTTAATAATATACTAAAAAGCTAAAAGACTTCAGTTTAATTTTTTTATTCTAAAAAAAAATAATTATTTAATTTATTTTTTTTTTATTTTTTACAAATAATCTATTCTATTATTATATAATATGTAAAATATAAAGAAATATATATACAATATTTACTAGTTATAGAGTTTGAATTTGAGTCAGGATAAGTCAATTTAAGTAAAACGAGTCAAGAAATTTTTTGACTCATCAAAGAGTAGTATTTAAATTTAGAACTCAAGTTGAGACTTAAGTTAACTTGAGTTAAAGTTAAAGTGCAAACTAAAAAACTATCAGTTTACTATTTATAATTTTATCCAGACTATTATAATCATAATGTCAATAGGAATTACAAATAAGGTTTAGCCAGCACTATCAATCATATGATTTTGGTTGACTTGAATCAAAAAATTTTTGACTTAAATGCAAGTTTAACTTAAGTTAATTTGAGTTATAAATATAAATCTAAACTCTAACCAGTTATCTATTTTATTGATAATAACTAATTAAACATAATTTGTTAGTAGAATGTGTAGATTTATATTGCTTTATATTACTTAGTAAAAGAGAATTTCAAATAATATATAAATAGGTTAGTTGTAAAAGTTGCTTATTGATTATATAAAATTTTCAAAAGTTACTTATTTCAGAGGTATTTTTTCAAATTGTTTTATTTTACATATTCCTTTTTTTTAAATAATCTACTGATTGAATTTAATGAATTTTATATCATTGGATTCATTTCAATAAGAGGAATCTAATGATAGTAAAATTGCATTTCTAGCACTAATATTAGCTAAGTTATTATAAATTAAAAATTTAATTATATATATTTATTGAGTTAGATAAGAGATATTCAGAATTTTAGGCATAAAATTTTATCAGTATAAAAAATATAATATCAATTTTTTTTTTTTTTTTTTAATACTTTATTATAGATGCGATCATGTCCTATTATAATCACGCTTACTTACATATATAAACTTACAAAACATAAGATAAACAAATACATATAAGAATTAAGCATTATGAAACAAGACTACTTTTCATAAAGAACAAGTCGACCTGTCACCTAAACGATTACATCATTGTTAAAAACCATGATGCGACCTCAAATTCAAAGGTGACTGTCATGATCTACCTAAAAATTTGTCCAATGACCGCCTCGATGGAATGCCAAATCATTCCATTTATTCCAATTACTTTCTAACATCTTACAGCCAACATCTTTAACACCCACTTCAGTGCGAAAAAATATAATATCAATATTTTATAATAAATGTTAATTTTATCATTTATAAATATACAACTGATATTTTACTTTATTTTTTTTTGTTTTTTTAGTCTTATTATAAAATGTTATTATCTTTTTACAATTTATGCTTTTTTAATAGGTTATTTTCATTAGCCTGATTTATTTTTCTTTATACTCCTTTTTGAGAATTGAGAATTCCATTTTTATATTGAAGATTTTAATTGGTATTCTTTATCTCCAAAATTATGTTATTATTATATAGTAATTCAGATATTTTTTCTTTTAAAATTATTTAAAAGGTAGTTAAAAACTACATTTATAATTTACAAGAAAGTGTTAAAAAATCACCACACGGTAATCACCACCGCACCAGCATTAGCGGGCGAAGCTTCATGACATTTTTAATTCTGCCCAAATTCTATCCTAATTCTGGTAAGATGACAATCATCAGCGGTGATATTTAGCAATATACTCGTGAATAGTAAATAAAATTTCAGTCGCTGGGGAAAGATGCATATAAATATAAATATATTACAATTTTATATCTTGTATATATCAAATCGCAAAATCTTTAGTTTTTTTTATATTATACCATTTAAAAATTATGTTAAATAATTATTCGATTTTATAAATAAAGATAGATGATTTTTTTATTGTAAAAAAATTGTAATTATTTAAAATTTAGTACATCATCCTTCATCCAGTAATCAGGATTATTATTCCATATAACTTTCTGTTGCAAAATAACAAATTACTTACTTATTCCTCATCCCCTTGTTTTAATCTTCTCAGTTCTTCTTGGATACTCTCTAATTTACTTAATTTCTCCTCTTCTTCTAATTTTAATGCTTCACCATGTGCTTGTTTTTCTTTAATTCTTTCCATTTGTCTAATTTTCTTTTCAAGAACTTTAATTTTCTTTGTAGTATTTTCTAATTGTTCTATGGTTATAGAAGCAGTAGGAGCAGTAGGAAACTCATTGCTTTCATTAACTGACATTTCAGATATTTTACTTTGTAATTGACCTAATGAGTCTTCTTCAACTACTCGTTCATGCTCATTGTTGATACTTTCAAGATTATTCTCATTATTTCGCTCTTCTTTTTTTTTAAGTTTTCGTTTTTCATTCTTTATTTGAGTTTTTGTTTTAGGTAATTGAGGTTTTGGTGGTGGTGGTGGTTTTGTTTCTTCTACCCATGGATTTTTATACCGAGCTACGTCTTCTTGAGGTACAAAACCTGGCCGTACCCGTCGTTCTTTTCGCACTGTACCATCTGCTCGTCTCGTTGCTGGTATAACACGTTCATTATTATCGATGGTAACGATTCCTGAAGGTGTAGGGTTACTAATTGCTTTGGAAGAAGACATTGTCGTTAAATTTCGAAGGGAAAATTTCAGGGTTTTATAACAAAATCAAAATAATCGAAGATGTGGCATGTTAAGATCTAAAAAACTAAATATATCATGTACCGTGCTGATGCAACGGAAATTATGCAAGTTTATTTCTTTATATGAACTAATAATATTCTTCGAAAAATAATTTATAAATCAACTCAATATATTAGATGAAATTACTTAGGGATCAGCCTACCCTCACGTTTTTTATAGGTAATTTTTTTTTTAGTTTTTGAGTTTTCCTTTTAGGTGATAGATCACAAAATATATTATTCTAAGGAAATTAGTAAATGCATAATGTCGATCTTTTTTTTCACTAATTGATTTGCTTGATATGCGCACCGACTATTAAGACTGCTTGGGTGAAAACAAAGGTAGAATAATTGTCATCGGTATCCATAAAAAATGGATACTTTGAAAGATGTCCCAGAGTTCTTTGAAACACAACTTGATGAGTCTTTGGTTGCCAGGACTGAAAGTTTAGGTACTTGCAAAAAACTTTATGTTAAACATCTTTTAATAGTGGCTTTGTTTTAAAAAAAATTGAACATTTGATTTTTTCTTACATTGCTTCTAAAAATAGAATTCCATTATTTTTGTAGCTTCTTTTCGTGAACTTGGTCCCCCTGACCTATGTCATATTACTAAGGCTAATGCAAAACCTGGTGTAAAAGAGGTGAGTCGTGTTTTTAATTTAGACACCAATGTTGAAGTTGTTTATCAATCAGTTTTGTAACTGGTTAATTGTTTGCATCGTTTAATATGTGATATTTATAAATTCATCCTACTTAATCATAATTTATTATTTCATTAGGTTGGTTCATACCACTATGTTTCTGGAGTTGATGCTTCTTCTTCTGCCACTTTAGCAGCATATCTTAATTCATTGACATACGCTTTGGTAATTATTGTGTTAATTGATCAGTAATCACGAAAACCAAATTGTAAACAACTAACTAATCTTCTTAATTCTTCTTCAGGAAGAAACCCATGCTTGGTTTACTAAATCGTCTGCTTGGAGAATACGTTCTGGAGTGTACTGGTATGTTTCGATTTTTTTTTTCATTTTTATTTCAATTATCAATAATTTTTGTATGTATTCTTTTTATTCTAGTTGTTTTAATGCATTTTCACGAGTGGATGTACGTGTTGAAGTCAAGATCCCTGGTGGCGTGGAAAGTTATGTAATGGATTTACGTGGTGAAAAGTACGTTACGATGTTAACCTAGCCAACCATGCTGTTTATATATTCCAATATATTTTTTTTTTTTCAATTGTGATATAGACATGAAGCAACTCCTGATATTTGGCAAGAAACCTATATTTCTGCTCTTTTACGTTCCATACTTTATTCAGACGATGTCAATTACCGATTGGCTGGTTTTCGAAAATTGGATCCTATCCCTAATATTGAAGCTGAAGCTCATTTTTTGGAGGCGGCAGAACAACTTTTTTTTAAAGGTAGAAACTATGAAGGGTGTCATTATCAAATTTTATTTTACGACTACGTAAATGATGGAAAAAAATTTATCTTTTATTAGGATGGCAACTTGGTTCTGATCCTGAAATACAAGTAGCCACCGTTGTCAGCAATCATTTAACTGCTGGAATTATGAAATACTTTAGTGAAAATTTTAGATATGAGCGAGCAGTAAATTTATTTGAAAAATATATCCTTTAAAATAAGAACGCGTTGTAAAATAATCTATGTTCTAAATAACAATACATATCCTTAATTCCTTTTTACTGTATCTTAGAGATCCTGAAGTAGCATCATTATTGGCTCAGGCATATATTGGAATGGGTAGATATAATTCGAAATATATTAATCTGATAAAAACCATTTAGCTTATATGTGTTTATTTTAGATGAAGAAATCAAATCTGTTAACATTTTGTATGGTGCATTGAAACAAAACTCGATGAGTTACGCACTTTTGCATGTTCAGGCGGATTTCCTGTTGAGCAAGGTTTGTATTATTTATATTTTAATATGAATCAAAATTAAAACTATCTAATAGCGTGATATTCGCGTTTTAGGGTAGAACGGATTATGCACTCAAACTTGCAAAACAAGCAGTAAATTGTGCACCTTCGGAATTCGTTACCTGGGCAAAATTAACGGAAGTTTACATTGAAATTGGAGATTATGAATCTGTAATATATTACATACATACACATATATACTATTTGCATAATTATTCGATATTAAATGAAATTTACTTTTTGATTTTTAAAGGCTTTGTTGACATTGAATTCTTGCCCAATGTTTACTTACAATGAGAGAGATATGCATCGCATGCCATCACCAGCAAAGACACATTTACCAATCAAACAAGATATTGTTAATGCAGGACTTCTTGAAGAAGATAATGGTCGTGATAATGAAGTAATGAATTAAAGTATAAAATATTAAATTGCTACGAAGAAAATTAATTTGGATCATTTTTAACATTTCTTCCTTTTATTTTAATGAAGGCGGATGTTGCACTTTTACGTCTTCCTGCACCATCTCTTCGCGGTACATTTGCTAAGGCATATTCATTGTTGACAAAGTTGGTAGCGAAAATAGGATGGGATGAGCTTTTAAAGTGTCGATCATCTGTTTTTGTGATGGAGGAAGAATATCGTATGCAGAAAGCTGCAGAAGAAGAGAGGAAGAGCCAAAAAATAGTCAATACTTCACCACCTCAAGAAAAAGAAATCAAGAGTGAGGAAGCTGCCAACGCGAAAACTAATGGAGTAAATGATTTATCACAGTCTGTACAGACTATCTCTATTTCTGATGATTTAGATGGCGATGGTTCGGAGAATACGAAGGAAAAGGGATCGGAAAATGCTGATGAAAAAGCTGTATCAAACCATGAAGTGACCAATGGTCGAGACGAGAACGATAACGATGAAAAGAAAAACTCTAATTTGAAAATTGCAGATGGACGTTCACTTAATTCTGAAAATATGGAGGAAGTTGATTTAGATGACAATCCAAATAATAAATCTAAAACTACTTCAGTAATAGAGTTCAAAGGCCCTGAATTAGAAAAGCCTTTACAAGCAGCTAACGAGGACAAGAGCGATAATCAAAGTATACATAATGATGATCAATCTAAGGTGTTAAACATGTACTCAATATGTTGTTATAGTTGCAATAATTAAAATGTTGCTAATACCTAAACCTATCTCTGATCATATTTAGGACACATCAAAGAAAGACTATTCCTTTTCATTCAATAACAAAAGATTGTGCGAAAGGTTTGTAGTAGATTGGGATGGTTGAAAATTTTGATCATTATGTTTAAATTAAATATTAATAACATATTTTAGGTGGCTTGATAATCTTTTTATGGTATTATATGAGGTAAGATTTCACAACTTTGTTTGTCAAATTTAAAGAAATACTGAAAAATAAATATTATTCAATAGGATTTAAGAGTATATACTGTTTGGCGTTCTGAAGTTTCTCATTATAAGGCTCATCACATGTCTTATCGTAAAACTGGTACAGAATGGGAAATTTTGGGAGATTTAGCTGCACGATTGCATCACAAGGTAAGATTTATTCTACATTGTGCAATAAAGTATCTTAAGAGTTTAATATAACCCGAATTTTTTAATGTTATAATTTTACAGGATGATGCAAAAGAGGCATATCAACGTTGTCTTGAACATAAATTCTCTGCGAAGGCATGGTTAAGATTATTGGAATTTTATGCAGATGAAGGAGATGTGCAACGCGCTTTGCAAGCTGTGGTTAAATTAACAGTTTATTACGAGCGATGGTATCATGAGATAGTTGTAAGTAAATTTGAAAATTTAAACGATCTAAAGCGTCTTATTAATCATCTTATTCATTTCTTTATGCTTTTAATCAGTATCCAACCGCTATTGCTTATAATATTAATAAGTTAATTCGATCCGAAGGTTTATCTAAAGTACAAAATACCTTAAAGCCAATGAATTTGTCACCTCCGGTAAACAAATTGGTATCGAGGCATCTGGATTTTGCTAAAACTTTTAAAATCCATGGATCAGATTTTTAGGTATTGAATAAAAAAATTTTTTTAAATATATTTTTTTAATTGTTTACACTATAGTAATTTTCCTTTATGATCATGTTATTTTATGGTCAATTTTTATTCTAAGATTTATTTATTTTTTTTTTAGTATTTTAATTATAGAATAAAAATAAAAAGCTATCATAGTGTATTATTTATTATATGTACTAAATATACTTTTGTTAAATTTGAAAATTAATATTTGTTTGCTATAATAAATAATAGGTTTGTAATAAATTAATAATAATTAATGAGATATTATTGTAAATAATGACAAAATGGCTAATTTATATACATTTAGTCATTATTTATTTTTTTTTTTTACAATCTTTGCAATTTTATAGGATTAATATAGTGACAAAATAATAAATAATGTAAAAAGAAATATATTAAATATATAATAATGTGTTCATGCTAAGAATTCAAAAGCCACTTCTTTTTGCCATACACCTATAGTCTTCACTAGATATAAAGCAGGTCCCAGTAAACATAAAGCAAGCGGTATAGAAAATATTACAGCAAAAATGGTTACAATAAAAGTAATAATACTCAAGAAAAATTTAATCATCAAGAAGTATATAAAACATCTCCGAGTATATGCATCCGTGATATAGCTTAATGACGAACTAAAACATCCTTGAGACTGTAAAGGAGAAAATGTCGAATCTAAGGAAAATACTGGAGGATATACTTGAAATCCTAATTCACGAAATAAGCGCGGCTGTCCGCCGCATAATTGTTGAGTAATAAGTTCAATTCGGCCAAGCATTCTTTAAAAAAGTTGTGTTAATAAATTTTTATTTGAGAAAAATCAAAAGATTATCCTTTTAGAAATTTGCATGCTTACCTGTAAGATACGGCAGTAATCAAGCAAACAATATATCCTAATGGTGGTAATATTAGAGTAGTAAAGCACACAATGCTCGTTACTATTATCCATATAAAACAAAATAATCCGAATGGTAAAGAAAATAAAATTAAATATATTAGACAGCCCCACGCGGATATTTCACAAGGTGCCGTACAACAACAGTCATCTTCACTTTCAATAATTTGTCGTGTCGTAGCGTGATGTGAAGTAGAATAAACGCGTTCTATAGGCCCTCTTGAGCGACTATGATAAGGGGGAAAGGTGTGAGCCTCATTGATAGGAGAGCGCATAGGAAGATATGTCGTAGGAAGTAAAGGAGTTCGAACATTAGTATGTGAAAATTGTGTAAAAGGTAATTGTAAGTGTAAATTTGGTGGCGTCATGTGATGTGGTATAGAAGAAGGAAAAGAATATTCGTTGGGAAAAGGAAAGTGAGATCTTATATTTGGGTGAGGTGGTTGTGTAAAATGTGGCGACGGTGAAAAAGCTTCAAGTGTTGAAGAATTAAGGTCACGAATATGTTCATTTGTGGATTGTTCGTTGTTATTATGAATATCCGTCGATGATTCTGTAGGAAATTCTGAATATGGAGGCGGCGGTTCGGCGGGCTCTATCTCATCGTCCATCATATATTCTGAAGTTGTTCTACCTCTACCAAGCATATTTGACATCGTAAAAGATTTTTTTTTTTACTGCTATTCTGATAGTTGAAGTTCTATTCAACTATATATAATTTTGGTACAAAAATCCATGAATTATCCATGTATTTTTTAACCGCCGATATAATGCACGTGGCAATATATAAACTAAAAACATTTTGCTTTTTTAGATTCGTTAGTGGAACAGTTTTAGTGAAAAGATTTATGATAATAAATGGAAGTCAACAAAGACGAAGCACTTAGGAGCTTGGAAATTGCACGAAGCAAATTAGCTTCAGGAAATATAGCTGTAGCAATTAAGTTTGCTCAAAAATCTATTAATTTATATCCGACGCCTGAAGCTCAAGATTTTCTTAAAAGAGTTGAGAATAATAAAACTACAACACAAACAACTGGGAAAGAAAATGATCACCATAGAAAAGCTTCACCTACACCGCCCTCACCGTCAAGCTCTTCTAGAGAACATAAACAAGGAAGACAAACTAAAGAATATACTAAAGAACAAGTTGATGCTGTCAAACGAATAAGAGCTTGTGGAGTACATGATTTTTATGCTATACTTGGTATAAGTAAAGATGCTAGCGATTTGGAAGTCAAAAAATCTTATCGAAAGGTTCTTTTTCTAATTTGAAATTTATTGAAGTAAACATTCATTATAAAAGATTTTTAACCTTGTAATTTTTATCTTTGAACAACAATAGTTAGCGTTACAGATGCATCCGGATAAGAATGGTGCTCCGGGAGCAGATGAAGCTTTCAAGTGTTAGTTTCCACCGAATTGTTTTTTTTTTATTTTTTGTTTATCTCTAGTATTTTTTATTAGTGGCCTTTTCCTTTTTCTTAAAAAATTTTTTTTTTAATTTAGTGGTTAGTAAAGCATTCCAAGTTTTAAGTGATCCACAAAAGCGTGCAGCCTTTGACGAAAATGGGATTGATCCGGATTCACGTAATACTGGAATGCCATCAGGGTTTGGAGGTGCACGATTTAACGCAAATGGAGCGGTTTTTGCTGATGATATTTCACCTGAAGAAATATTTAATATGTTTTTCAATACAGACAGTGGTATATAAAAATTTATTTCTTATCCTACATTCACAAAGAAATAATAATAATAATAATAATAATAATAAAGAATACTAAATGTAAATTTCCCATAATTATTTAGGATTTCATTCAGCGACATTTGTTGGACCAGGATTTAGAGCACGTAGATTTCAAAGAGCATCGCCTAATGGAGACGGTGTACAAGAACAACAATCATCGGCATTTCTTACATTTCTTCAACTATTACCACTTATTTTACTTTTCTTATTTTCATTATCATCGAATTGGCTGACACCAATTCCGGAACCAATACCACCATATTCACTTCAACAAACCAGCCACCATACGCATACAAAATATACAAATTTATTAAATGTTCAATATTTTGTAGATCCAAAATCATTTTCATCATTCGAGCAAAATCCAAGAAAATTACAGAGAGTTGAAGATAATGTTGAAGTTACATATGTTAAGTCGTTAACATCACAATGCAATAATGAGGCAATTTATAGACATCGAAAAATAAATGAAGCAAGTGGTTGGGTATTTCGTGATGAAGAAAAGTTAAAAGAGGCTCAGCAAATAAAAATGCCTAATTGTGAGAAATTAATGGAACTAAGTAAAACTAAAAGATATAATGAAGTACGGAGGATGATGAGATCATAAAGAAAAAGTATGATAATTAATAATATGGTAATTATAATATTTATATTTCTTTTTATTATAAAGTTATTTCATATCAAAAAGAAATTTTCTCGTTATATATTATTTGAATATAGGAAAGAAGCTCTTTTTGCAATTAATATTTGAAATAAGATTCTAATTTACTATAAGAGATTATTGTTGTTTAATATCTAGACAAGAACAAAATTCTTATAAATTATTATATTTTAATTTTTCTTTTTTTTCTTTTTTTTTTTTTAAAAAAAAAATGTAATTGTAGAGTTTTATAATAATAAAAACCTAACAATAAAATAGAATGTATTTATTTCAAAAATTGTATTCAACACCTAGTTATGCAAGATTGTAGCTGATTGTACTAGTACAAAAATTTAATTTATGCCACATTATTTGTTATTTTATCAGTTCTTGCTTCTAAACTGTAATTTATGTACATTTTCTTCAGAAAAGAGTGATACAAATTTATTGCATTCTTTATAAAAGCTAAACTTTAACACTATTATTAATTAGTAGTAAAACTTTGTATCTATTTTTATTATTTTACTTGTTTTAAATATGAAAAAGAATACTTAATAGGTAAGATCTAAAAAACCAAAATATAGATACAAAAAACCACATATTAAATTCGTATGTCACACATAAAAGAGGACTCTTAAATACCAGCTTAATCCACAATGTTTTGCTTTTTATCTTCCGGTATTCCCAATTGTAATTCCTTATTGATTTCTTCGATTCTAGCTTTATTAGATTCTACATCTTTTAGTTTAGCTTCCAGAGCCGCAACTTCATTATCTAAGGACATACGTTCTTCTTTTGTACCAATTGTTTCAAATTTCCATGACCCTTCATCTCCACTAAGAAGTAAAAGATGCGTATGATATTTGAATAAAGACGGTCGATGAGATATAGTAATAAGAGCTGTAAAATTATTTAGGGAATTATTAAAATTCTTTTCAACAAATAATAATATATGTATTACTAAATTAAACAATATTTACTGATATTAATATCTTTTGCATGTTGATACATTAGTCCTTCAACATCGGAGCTGACAGCACTTGTACCTATTTCACAATAATTGTTATTTGATAGTTTAACTTAAATAAAACTGCAATATATACCGTACACTTACATTCATCAAGAATTGCAAATTTAGGATTATGATAAAAAAGTCTGGCCATGCCAATCTGATTAAATAGGATAAAGGAATTTTTGTAAAATT
This sequence comes from Rhizophagus irregularis, assembly GCF_026210795.1. Taxonomy (NCBI): domain Eukaryota; kingdom Fungi; phylum Glomeromycota; class Glomeromycetes; order Glomerales; family Glomeraceae; genus Rhizophagus; species Rhizophagus irregularis. The sequence goes on along the minus strand of NC_089444.1, from coordinate 1,653,860 downwards.
TATTAAGTAAAAAAATAAAAAATAAAAAATAAATTAATATTTACTCTCTGCTTTTCGCCGCCAGAGAAAACGTCTTTCCATTCTTTTTTTGTTTCCCATCCGCCTTCACGTTTTGGAATATTATCCAAATGGACAATGCGTAATATATCCATTAACTCTTCATCTGTTCGATTATTACGGATCATATCAGCGTGAGAATGTGGATAAATTACTCTATAAAAAAGACTTGATAAGTAATAATATAATTTGAAAAGTAGTTCACAATTAATAAATAAAATCATTGTACATACTGATCACGAAGAGTACCTATACTAAGATACGGCCGTTGAGGAATATAGAATATAGAACTTACATCTGGACGTGAAAATACACCACCTATATATTTTGAATGGTAATCATGAGCATAATAATACCGAAATTTCCTGTTAAAAACATGAACAAAATAAAATAAACTTACGAAAAACGGGCCATAATCTAGCAATGACTCTTGCAACACTTGATTTTCCGACTCCATTAGGTCCAGTAATCAATAAATGTTCACCTGGATTTATTACTACATCCAATCCTTTTATTAATTCATCACCACCTCTCTTATTTCCCGGATTTGGTGCGACAATGGGAACTCCCTCGAATTTTATACCATCGTAACCATATATAACCTTTCCACGAATATCGCCAAGTGAATAGAATTCTTGATCTTCTGGGAAAGATAGTGGGCGAGGGGTAGCAACATACTCGCTTGCGTATAAAGCATGAAGGACTGAAAGCAAGTTATAAACTCGGGAAGTATAACCTGCGAGTTCTGCAAGTTCTTTATATGAATACATCATACGACCACCAGCATCTGCAAGTGTCATCATAAGTCTAACATGAAAATAAAAGAATGATTAACAATATGTTAAATATCAGCAAAAAAGTATCGTTATTGTTACCTCTTATTCGTAATAAAACCCTTTGTACGATCTCTTTCTTTTCCATGATTTTCAGTACCACTTTGCATTTCATTTTTTCCACCTTGTCCACCATAAGCTGGGAAGAATACTGGCACGGAACATCCTAAAAGTCCAATAGCACTCCAACAATACTTAATAACAAAATCTTCAAACATATTATATGCAATACGTTTTTTTAAGATGGAATTTATATGCTTAACTAATCTAAGATATGTACGTTCCAAAATAGAATGTTCTAAGTCGGCTCCATGGTAAAAAGCAATTTCTTCGGCATTTGTAATTAAACGAGTATGTGCCGAACGAAAATCTCCTTCCAATTTTGCTTCAATAGCTGCTAACTTTCCAAAAGATGGTGTAACCTTTCTTAAAATCCATGCTGTTAATAAATAATTTCCAAATAATCCCAGCATTCCATACAAACCAATACTTTTTGCTAATTGATAATTAAAAATTATCGTATCCAATACTGGTTTGCCCAGATTTGAATACAATGAAGCAAGCCCATCACAAAAGCGAGCAATATCAGTTGTGATAAACCTAATAAAAAAATACCGTCAATTTATTTACATTTTAAACCACTTAAGAAAATAAAAACAAAACTTAAACTTAACTGGTCAACACCTTCGATCCTATTATCAAGGTTGATAGCTTTATAACAAGTATTTTGATCATTTATGTAAAGATCATGTACATATCTTGTCAATCGCGTTCGAAAAGCGATAGATAATTTTGACTGGAAAAATCGAATCTTATTTATTTATAATATCAAATGTAAAAATAATGATTAACAATAATAATAACGATAAAAGAAAAAAAGTATTAATTAAAAATGACTTTACCATACTGTTGGTGTAAGTTGCGGGGATAGCAATGAGAAACCAATATGCTATTCCTTTAAGGAATTCTTTACCATTTGCTGCAACCTGTATAAATTAAGCAACTATATCGAGATCGATCCCTAAATTTTGAAAACGAAATATTCATTAATACTTACCAAGTCTCTAACAATTCGTCCATCCAATCTTGCTACTACTATACTTAACCATGTTCTTAAAACTAAAAACACGGAATGTAATAACAAGATAAAAACCTCTTTTGACCGAACTTTTGGAAGTATTATTTTAATAATAGCAGCTAGTTGTCTAAAAAATAACTTGTTTACACCAACCCTCTGAATACCAGTAGTAGGGGGAGGAAAAAGTTTTTTATGTTTCTTAAAAGTTTCTGGTGGAGTCGGACGAACAGTAACTTTTGCGGTACGATTTTTATAAGGGACAGTTAGGGTATATTTTTTATTTCCAGGAACGGGGCCATCATATAAATCAGCCCTGCTACTAGCAGCTCGTGTCAAAGAAGGTCTTGTTTGAGCTCTCTCCGCTTGTTTCTTATAAATATAATTCGTAATGTATGCAGCGATTGATATGAAAGCAATCGAAACTATTGCTTTAGACTTATTTAGTGTCTGCCGTGAGTTACCTATATTGGAGGTCGGGTTCAAAACTGCTTGTATGGCCGGAGGTAATTCACTAACTGGTTTCGAAAAAGCTACCATATCGACCTAATATAATAAGACCGAATTTGCTCAAAAGACCCTCCGTTAATAAAAAAAGATGCGGTCTTTTGGTTTTTTTATGTTAGCTAAATGCGACGATTGATTGTTCCACATGGTTGGCTGAAAACATCTATTAGATTATGATAAATCTTTAATATTATTACTATCATTGTTGCATAAAATTATCTGGATTCAAAAATTAATTATAGAACGAAATAGAGATCCAGTATATTACTTAAAAAACTACAAGTGTAACTTTTTTTAATTATATCAGAAGCTGATGGGAAAAAAAATTTTTGGTCCGGATTCAATCGTATAATCCCGTTCGGATTACGGAACACGAACGGGTGATCTGAATTATATAGTTACCTGCAACGATACTGATACTTCGGTATGCATTGGAATTGGCAAATAGACCAGATGATAATTTTTAACAAGTTGTAAAAGACATGAAAAAAAATGTTGACCAGCAAAATACATCTTGCCTAATTGGTAAGGGATGAAGGAAATGGCAGTAAAAATGACTTAGTTTATAAAGTTTACATTTCCAAGAACCATGATTGGCTTCCAAAGATGTACAGCACTTTATTTCACGATTTAAAAAATTGTAATCAGATTGGTACACATTTAATTATGTTTGAAGTACGCAAATATTTTAAAACGTTTTAATTATTTGATTTGCTAAATAAAGAAAAACAAAAGTTTCAAAAAGAAAGGATCATCCTTCAACTTCTCTCTGCTATTAATTTCTTACAAAAGTTGCTTAATGCCGGCCCTAACCACTCCCTAACCTGACATTTCTAAATTTGTACTCTTTACAACTTCTAGTCAAGCTAAAACAAATTTAATCATAAAGTTATACTTACCAAATTCCTTTGGGCATTATTCTCAGTGAATATAGAAAGTGAAATTTATAGAAAATTGAAAAGTGAATAATTTAATGAATTATCTTTTGCAGAAAACGAATGCCCGATTTAAAATTTTTAAAGATTGTGAAGATTTGTCTATTAAAAAAGAAACAAAGATTTCTTTGAAGATATGAGTTTCGTATTTATCACCTGATATATGAGAAGCAGCTCGGTGCATTGGATTAAAATAGGATTAATAAGAATTCTAAATAGCAAAATTCGTTTACTTTAAATATTTATATCATAGGCATACAAGTAAATAAGTACAAATTGTAATATTTGTTTATTTATATATTAAAATTCTATACCTTTAATATTACAACCATTAGTTGGTGTGAAATATAATTTTGAAATTAGTATCCAAACACAAAAATAAGGAAAGAAACAAATAGATAAAAATTAATATTAAGAAAAAAAATTCAAAACACAAAAGAGAAAAAATTATATTATTTTTCTCCGTTAAAATGAAATTAATAGTGAAAATTTATAAACCCGCGTAATGTGTAATTTTAGTTCAATGTTTACCGAAAATATATATTAGATTAGACTATGAAGCATTTTGGAATGAATGATGAGATTTTATTATGTCATTTATTGCTCTAATGCTATGCTTTATATATATAATTAAATTAACTGTATGCACGAGGATGAGGACGGAGAATATTTATAAAATTTATTCTGCCAACAATTAAGGAGGAGTGAAGATAAGGTTTTAAGAATTAATTGTAAAGTAACCTAAGAACTTAGCTAAGATCCACTTCTGTGTATCTTTCCGTATATCCTCCCATAGAACTTGATCGTTTATTATTTTTATTTGCTTTATTAGAGGCACGATTCATATCCACACAATGACGGGGGAAAACACCTTTTATTCCACCACGTGTTTCGTTAATACCCTGTACCCATCCATCGTCATATTCAACCAATATTGTGACTGTGTCTCCTGGTTGTATATCCAATTCATCAGCCAAAGTTGGTGAATATGTTGCAATGACTTTATATGAGCCTAATGGTTTGGCTTCCTCTTCCAATACCTCATATGCGGAATTTTGTTGTTCCCAGGCTTTAGCTGAGCTGGACACGATACTTTTTGTCATTTCATTGTTTTTCCTTCGCTGACTAAAGGCAAACAGACCTCCCACCAAAACGAATACTCCACCAACAGCAGCAAGACCACCAATGGCTGATGATGAAAGAGGACCAGTATTAACTGTTGGAGTACTACCAGCTTGGGCTTGAGCTGCAGCTTGGTCTGGGTCATCTTTGTCATCTTTGGGTAATGTATTATCTGTCGTATCTTTAAAATTAAAGGAACGAGATGATAAATAATTTGGCTTATTGAAAAAAAACCCCATTTTTTTTTTTTACAAACTCTTACCGTCAGCTTCTTTGCTATCGTTTTTTTGTGGTGATTTAGCTGGAATTTTTGGAGTACTTGGATCTTTTGGAGGTTGATTTTTTGGATCTTTTGGAGGAGTTTGATCTTTAGGATTTGGACCTTTGGTATTTGGATCTTTAGGAGGATTTAGATCTTTAGGAGGATTTAGATCTTTAGGAGGATTTGGATCTTTAGCTTTTGGAAGATCTTGTTCCTTAGCTTTTGGAGGATCTTGATTTTTTGGGTCTTTTGGGTCTTTTGGAGCTGGATTTTTAACATCTTTTGGATCATCTTTTGGATCTGGACCTTTGATATCTTTAGGAACTGGTTCGGCTCTTTCCTGAAGGCCTCTGTATACAAAACGACCAGCACCATACCGACGTACTACCTGACCACCATGTAATAAACCATGTGACTTACTATCTACCCCAATCGCCTCTACACGGTGATATGATTCTGAAAGAAGGGACGTAGAAACAAATATGAATGCTAAAAGTGGTATGATACGCATCTTTATGTATTATGGACAAAAAACCTTTCTATAAAATGATAAATATAAGAATTGTTGAATAATTACAATATGTAAATAGAAATATTTAAAACGGATAAGTAGACAAAAACAAAACAATATAATATATGTGTAAATAATAGTCAATTATGACAATTCGTATTGTTTATAAAATGTAATAGACCTTTTAAGAAATATGAAACAAATAAATCCTTTTCTAATCGTTCAAACTTACCCTTTATATACACTGGTTAAACTCTATGTTTTAAAAATAGTTTTACTCTAAAAGAAAAAAAGAAAAAAAGAAATAAATTGGATTGGCATTAAGCCTTAAAGGGGAGAATGAAAGAGAGTGTTAATGGAATAAAGGAAAGAAGCTTTGCTGTTGGTTAGCGCAGCTTTATTAGTGGCGATTGCACACTTTGTTTTTAGGGGGAGGGGAAAGAAAATTATTTTACTCAAGGATTTGTTTCCGAGTCCTTTGCATTTATTGATCATATTATAATTGGTAGGACACTAGTTTATTTTTGGTTGTGCTTATATTAGTGCAGCGGAAACACGAGTTAATTGGATTAATGTTCTGCACATTGAACAACAAAATTAGAAAAATTTATCCTCATTTTGCAGGGAACCCAAGGATTTCATGATTACGCAAAATAAATTATAATTTAATTTGTGATAGAATATCAAACGTAATTTTACTTTTGTCCTAAGTGAAAAATGTAAATAGGAAAGGACATAAATTACACGCATGGATGACACAAAACAAATTTAAATATTTAAAAGTAACTAAATATGTGCAATGACAAATTCGTAAAAGAAGGAAGAAAGGGTAAAAAAAACTATCATTTTAATATGGGCGTTTTTAATTATGTAACTTTATTAGGAGAACTAAAAACACTATTCCTTTATAAGGAAAATAAATTTTTTACCAACAAGTTAAAAAAATCGGGCACTATTTATAAAAATACAATTAACAATTTTAAAGTGATATGGCTTATGTAGTCGTACATTCTATTCTATACAAGGACAATGCCAAATTATTTTTAATCCCTCTTTCTATTGTAAAAGTAATAAGTGTTTTATAAAAAAATAGTGATAAAAAAGGAATCGTTTTTGACGTTTTGAAAAGTTTTTCAGAGTTTGACAATAACCTCTAATTTTATATTTACTAACTAAATTTTATATACTATTCATTGTAAAATTACCAAATTAGATTAATAGAAAATAGTATAATATTTATCTGTTATTTATTCGTTTATTCGTTACATAATTATATATAAGTTATTTTTAAATTTTCACGTTATCAGTTTTCTTACCAGCCACACAATTTTGTTACTTAATTTCAGCCGAATGTGATGCAAAAATATAATTTTGGCCATAATTAAAGGAAAACATATCATCATGCGATGATTGCGTGATTTTTTCTACAATCAAATTGTCTAGTATTCTAATATGTCAGTTACTTTGTTTACAATGAACGCTATTACCCGAGGTGCATGACTCTCATGACTTTCGCATTCAGTTTTTTTTTTAATGACATGTGACATAACAAGTGAATCAAGTGACCCAACAAAAAAGCACGATTAACAAAATATTAAAAATCACGTTGCCAATTTTTAACGTGAGAAAATCTGTATTTAATAGTGGCTTAAATTTTTTCATTCATTAGTTGTTAACAACCTTCCTTAGTTTTTAAGTAGAGAGAAACAAGTTTAAGAAAATTTTTTTATCCTTATTTTTAACTTTATTATAATGTCGTTAATATCAAAGTTGCCCCTTCGACGATTGTCGACCAATTTTCAATACGCTGGTCGTAATATTTTTCATCGCCCAGTAGTAATGTTATATTCGTCCTCATCCTCATCCTCGTCTTCGTCTTCGTCTTCGTCTTCGAGTACGAAGAAAAACAATACCACTCCTACTACACCACAGAAACAAGAATTACCTTTTGTTTATGTCAATCATATCCATCCAAAAGAGCTATTTCAAAGCACGTTCTTTGCAGAGCATAGACCATTGTTAAGCTTTGGTAGTGAGCAAATGCAACAAAATGAAAAAAACAAACAAGCTTTGGAAGAAGAAGGTAAATCAGCATAATTTATTATTAATAAATTCGCGAATTCATCGTGTTTACTTTCTGATCTACTTTTTTTATTGTCATTTTATTTATGTCAAAATTTTTTTTTTTTTTTTTACTTTTATTATTTTTTATCAGATTACGAAGAAGAAAATTCCGGATCAAGCGTTAACACACCGACACCGTTTAACCCTATTTCATTTTATTTAAATTTATACCCATTTCATTCCAATCAATCAACAATTTCAATGTCTTCTGATACAGATTTAAAATCTATAGTTAATTGGTTGTCTGAAATAGAATTTAAGGCAAAAAAGGAACAATTAGAGGAAGAATTATCAAATAAACAAAAATCAACAATTAAAGAATCATTAGAAGTAGATAGTGTAAAACAACAAGGACAATCAATAAATTCCGAAGCAGAAAATGAAGAAATACGTTTATCAAATATTCTTCAAAAGCGAAAATTGAAAATGAAAAAACATAAACTCAAGAAATTAAGAAAGAGAAATAGAGCATTAAGAAAGAGACTTGGAAAGATTTAATTAAAATATGTATAAACATTTTATTTTTTTTTTCTCTTGTTAATAATATAGAAATTTTATTTTAATTTTAATATTTTTGTTATTGTTTATATTCAATTGATTAGTTAAAAACTAATATTTGTTATTTGTTGTAATTATAACTATTAAAGCAATCAAAAAAGATCTTTTTGATTATTAATAAAAACTTCTTAATATCACGTGATTATACATTAACCAGGTTTATACAATTTGTGATTGAATTGTCTATAACTAGTTAACTAATTAAACTTTTTTGAGTATGAAACGTAAGAATTGATTGAATAAATTAATCAACCTTAAAAGGATGATATTTTAATGAATACTCATTTTAATGAATACTCTGTATGACGTATTGTTTTAAAAAGATTCAATGAACTCGGCTCGGGTCATTTGCATAAATCAATGATCATCACAAACAAGAGAGGAAACTGATGAAAGTGTCGCGTTTCTTTACAATAAAAGTGAATTGTTGTGGGCGTAACATATTACATATACAGTAAAATAAATAGTATTTTATATTACTATAAGTTTACATGTTTAGTAAACAATTTATTTTCCCGCCCATTTTTTATATTAAAGGATAATGATCAATGGCTCATTCATTATTTTCCAAAAATGTTTTATTTTCTCTAAATAAAACATAAACAAATGATTTTCCCTTATAACCGTTAAAATATGGATATTTTGTCATAACCATATGAACACATCATGTAATCAAGAGGATGATTGAAGATATAAAGCAAACAAAACCAATATGTCGCACAAAAATTTAATCAGCGATCAAAAAAACTATGTCAATCAAATTTCCCACAATTGATACTACTGAATCACGTGTTAAAATGAAAATTTTATTTCATTTATGATCTTGTGACTTTCATAACCTAGTTAGGTGTTTTATCTTAAGGGTTAATAAATAAATTTTTGTTTGATGCGAGCTACTGTAAAATGTTAACATAATGAAAATTTCAAATCTTTATTCATTGTTATATTTTTCTATCTAGAATTATAAATTATTATTATTACCATTATCATCATTATCACTCTGATTTTGTGGAAATCTCCAAATTCCACTTTTTCCACCAGTTTTTTCCATAACTTTCAAATCTCCAATTATCATTCCCTTTCCCACAGATTTACACATATCAAAAATTGTCAACGCTGTTACACTAACGGCTGTAAGAGCCTCCATTTCAACACCTGTCTTACCTTCACATTCAACTTTTGAAATGATTTTTACAGAATAATTATCTTTCTCATCTAACTCTAAATCTACACTAACATGTGATAACAAAATAGGATGGCATAATGGTATAATATTTCCTGTTTGTTTTGCTGCCATTATACCAGCAATTTGTGCTGTAGTCAGAACATCTCCTTTTTTCATTGTATTGGTACGAACAAGTTCAAATGCTTGTCGCCCAATATGAACTTTTCCAAATGCTGTTGCTGTACGATAAGTTGAATGTTTTGTTGAAATATTAACCATTGAAGCACGTCCACTATCAGGATCAATATGAGTGAAAGAAGGTGAATCATGTTTTGATTTAGAATTTAAATCGATATTATTGAATAAAGATAATTGCGAATTTTGTGGAATAGGTTTAGTAGAATATGATGAACGAAGGGAAAGGAGTGATTGGTTTATAATATTTTGATGATAAAAAGAAGGGAGAAAGTTGCGGAAGGAACGTGGAAAATGTGATTTAGAATGATTAAATAATGACATGTTGTTGGATACAACCTTATTATATAAAAAGGTATTCTTCGCTGATGAAGCTAACGTCATGTAATTATTATTATTATCTATTAATAAATCTAAAATAATTTAAAACAAGAAAAAAAGGACAACAAACTGTTTATTATTCGGTATATAAATTATTCAATAAATGAAATAAAAAAAAAGAATAATAATAAAATAAAATAAAATAAAAATAATGAAAGACGCGTTAAAAATACTAACCTGTATGTATTTTGTTAAACTAAATTGAAATTTATATTTATCCACCAATAAGAATCATTGGCCGATTTTTTGTTCCAGCCAATTCAAACATACCTGCATGTTGCTTCCTTTTATTTTTAACAGCTGCACCTATAATATCTAACAATTGATGGTCGGGAACATTTTCGCGCAATAAATCACGTAAATTGACTTCAGCATTGCCAAATAGACAGACTTTTAAATTACCATCGGCGGTAATTCTAAGTCTATTGCATGTTCCACAAAAATGATCAGACATTGAAGTTATAAAACCAAATTGTCCAGTAAAACCTGGTATGTAATACGTCTATAAACAATAATTGGATTTTATTAGCAATTTGGTCTAATGAAGTAGAAAAAAAAAATGCATTACATACCTTTGAAGTATTATGTAAATCATCCGATAACTTTCGAACGTCATTATATCTTGTTCTAATATCATTTAACAATTCCCTATACGAAACAAGCTTATTTTTATTCCATTTATTTCCTTATAAAAAATAAAATAAAATTGCTGTAAATATCATGCATGTGACTCAAAAGAGAACAAACAAATTTAAATTTTTTTACCATCAAAAGGCATATATTCGATAAATCTCACTTCAATAGGTTTATTACGTGTCAATTCGATAAAATCCGGCACTTCTTGATCATTCACACCACGCATTACTACACAATTGATTTTTAAAGGACGAAGTCCTAATGCAATTCCTTGTTCAATCGTCTCCAACACTTTCTCGAGACCTAAATCGAATTCGAGCGGATTAAATACTTTCTCATAAAAAATTATAACAAATATAAAATTCGTGTACCTTTACGTCTTGAGATCAATTCGAATTTATACGGGTTCAAAGTATCGAGGCTTATATTCAGTAAATTCAGTCCATTTTCAACTAATTTTGGTAATTTGCGTTTCAACGCAATACCATTTGATGTCATAGCAATAGTTTGTAGGCCTTGTGGTTTCAATTTACTTAATTCGCCTGTAAAATATGAAATTAAATATCAGCATCAAATTTCTCAAATCGATTGATTTTTTCTGTTCTTGCGATGAAAAGTTAAAATCTAAATACCAATTAATTCAACAATATCCTTTCTTATAGTTGGTTCACCTCCAGTTAACCTAATCTTATTGACACCTTGAGAAACGAATAGTTGCGCAATTCTAATGATCTCCTCAGTTGATAATAACTTATGATAAGGAGTTAAGTCGATACCTTCGGCTGGCATACAATAAGTACCTATAACAATTGATGCTATTACTTTTAAATTCAAGCAATATAATTCATAAGTTTCGAACTTACACCTCAAATTACATCGTTCTGTTATCGATATGCGAAGATAAGTATGTTGTCGATCAAATCGATCTGTTAGGAAATTGCTAAAAGGTCTTTCTTTGTCGATTGTTGATATTTTTTCCTTAATTCAAATGATCAATTGAAGAATTAAACACAATCCAGATAATACTCAACAAATTTGATTATAAATACCTTTACGCGATGTTTAAGATCATGTCGTATATCAATTGTATCTATCGCTTGAACCTGTTTTGAGTTTGATGTTGATGAAATTCCCCTAATAATATATGGAATCACATTTTTAACATTTTTAAATGAAGCTCTAGTCAGAATGCTGCAACTCATCATAATTTATTAATGACAGAAAAGAATGGAAGTCTAGAAGGATGGATTTATATGTTATCAGCTTTATTTGGTAAGATAAGATTATCATCCACATTCTGCCGATCAAGATGATTATTGATTAGATAACGGGTAAGTTTACACGATTCATTTTTATCCCGATTGTAACTATCAAAAATTTAAATTTTATTAAAGCGCAACGATATACTATTAAATTAAAACTCTTTAAGATAATAAATATTCACTATGTCATATTCTGCATATTCTATCAACGTTACATTCTAATAATTTAATTATTTATTTCTTTTTGTTCTTTTTGGCACTATTATTTATTTTAACACTTTCCTTATTAGGCTTATTATGACCAGAAGTTTCTCTCTTTCTCTTAAGAAAAGTTTGCTTATTATTGCTTGCCAAATCAGCATCAATTTTTTTTTGTCCCCCTTTCTTGTTATCAAGTATATTCTTTTTTCCGGAACTAACACTTTTATCATCTTTCTTGTCCTTTTTTTCAGATTTCCCAGAATTACCAACAGATTTAACATTTGTTTTGTTGGTATCCTTTTCTGGTACATTCTTCTTTACTTTCTTGTTTCCGAAATTAGCAGCAGATTTTGAAGCTTCATTATTAACGCTTTTGCTAGAATCTACCTTTTTCTGTTCCATCGTTTTTTTTTTCTGCTCAGCAATAAAGCTTGATATCTTTTTATTCAAAAGATCATTCTTACCTTCTTCACTTATATCTGTAGTCATAATATTGGATGATTTATTTCGTTTATTTATAGTTGAATTTGCTTGGCTATTATTTGATTCTTCGTCCTTATTAATATAATTAACATTTGCTTTTTTAGGGTCTCCCGTAATATCTTCTTTTATAGCACCATTAGCTTTCCCTCTCACTTTTTTCATATTACTTTTCTTGGCTTTGACTGTAACTTCCGTATTAGCAAAACTACTGGATTCTTCTCTTTTGTAAACATCTCCCTTGTCTTTTTTGTTAGGACCGTTTTTCACCTATAAATTAAATTAAGCATTTTTGACTTTAGTTTGAATAGTAATGAAGTCCATTTTAAACAAATTTTAAGCTAAACCTAACTAGTGACAAATCACGAACCAAAAAATTTATGTATTAAAACCTAGGTTACCTGTGGATTCTTATTACTTTTAGGAACAGCATAGCCAAATATTACACCACCAGTTTCCTTTGAGATTTTCCTCTTTTTAACCGGCTTTTCCTCCTCTTTTTTCTTATTTGTATTGTCCTCTTCATCTTCATCCGTACTATCGTCATTTTTCTTATTTTCATCATCTTTCTCATCTTCCTCATCTTCATCCGTACTATCATCATTTTCCATCTTATTTTCATTATCTTTCTCATCCTCCTTGTCTTCATCCATATTATCATCATCTTTGTCATTTTTCATCTTATTTTCATTATTCTTCTCATCATCTTCTTCACTATTGTAATCCTCATCATCCTCGTCCATTTCATCTTCATTTTCACCTTCATTCTCACTCTCTCCACCACTAATTTTAGTTTCAGAAGTTTTTATTTTTATATCTTTAGGAATTTCAATAGGTAAATCTGGCAAACGATTATATATAGGTAAACTAGTAGATTCTGGCGTCTTTATATATAAAGATTGAATATTCTTCCATTTTCTTGGTATTTTATCTATAATTACTGGTATGGCCATTTCTAAATTTTCTAAAAGTTGGTCTGATGTCATCTCTGTTGTGCCTATTTTAATGGATCTACCGTTGTAATTGAACGATTAATAGGAGTATTTTTAATAAAAATGTAAATTTAAAAAGATATGTTGACTTACAAACATACTCCTGAACTATAGTGCATATAGGTACAATGACAGGCTTTGAGAATTTCTTTTTTGAAATTTGTTTCCTTACTTATGTTCACTGGGACTGGCTGTCTATCATAAAATAAAAATTATTATCTCTTAAGATGGAGTTAAAAAAAAAATTATAATAATATTTACTTTTTCTTTCCGAAGAAATATTTCCCCAACATTTTTGGAAGAAGGGGTAAAACGCGTTCATCCGCCAAGAATAAGTCATACGAATCACATAATTTTCTTTTGGCTTCATATGGTATATATTTTTTACGAAGTTTAGATACTCCAATTACCTTAAACAATAATGTAATGAAATATGAGATAAATTTATCCTAACAAAAACTAAATGGATATGATTCATTGAGATTACCTTTTGAATACGTTTAACTTTATGGTTTGTAACCCACTCTTTATATATTCTTTGCGGATCTTTGGTAATTAAACAAATTTCTGTTGAAGGTCCGTATAAAGGATGTTTTAACGGACTAATTAGGCAGAAATGAACACAAAATTTTTAATATTAACTATTGGAAGTATTTAATCATTTAATTACTATTAATTGATAATTACATGCTCACGGGTTTAAGTTTGGGTTTATTAGAAAATTTGAATGTTGTTACAGTAAGCCAAATAGTTACTGGTTGATCAGCTAATAACAGATCATTATTTACTTTCTTTGGCTGAGCTACTTCATGTTTTAATAATGCGTTGATAGCTTTTTCGACCTAAACATATATTATATAAAAAAAAAAATTTTTTTTTAAAATGCAAGTTATTGCATTAAATCTTAAAGAAATAAAACCGATACAAGTGAAATACCCATTTAAAATCTATCGTAGGATTCTTATTCTCAACTATAATCGAATTGTCTGTATCTGAGTCCATTATTAATTGCTCGAAGAAAAAAATTTTTTTTTGATAACGGCAGATAACTAACAGATAACATGCTGTATCCTATTGGTCAGTTGAAATTGAACTGATGAAATCATCCTATTGGTCAATTCTAAGATTTAAAATTTTCGTAATTCGCAAACATTTTTTTTTCGTTTAAAAGTACAATGTCTCGGCCGGAACATAAAGCTCCTCCAGAAATTGTAACTTTTCCTTCATTTCATTTTTATATTTTAGCTAATTTAAATTAAATTCCGATTGACTCATTATTATCTATAATAGTTTTATAATGAAGAAGAAGCAAGAAAATATACAACAAAGTAGGAAACCCTAATTTCAAATTTAATTCAAATTACACAGTTTACTTGTAATTTCTATTTAAATTCTATTCAATTCATGATTCATCCTTTTTACAGTTCGAGAATACAAAGTGTTCAAGCCGAAATGGTAACTCTAATTTTTTTCCCCGAGCATGAATTGGATTAATATGTTAATTGTTTATTAATTTTTATAGTCATTACGTGCTCTTGAACTTTTGAATTTACCAGATGAAACATGTTTTTTACTTGATATAGGCTGTGGATCAGGACTAAGTGGAGAAATTTTAGACGATGAGGGTCATATATGGATTGGATTGGATATTTCTCCTTCTATGTTACGTAAGTATAAAGGATTTAATCTATAATATTTATAGTATTTATTTACTATTGACCCATGATTTGTTGCTTAGAAGTTGCATTGGATAGAGAAGTTGAAGGTGATTTATTCTTACAGGATATTGGCCAAGGAATGAATTTTCGACCGGGCACATTTGACGGTGCGATAAGGTAAATATACTTCTTAGATGGTGTTCGATCTTAACATTTTGATCATTAACCCTTTTTTTGATAAAAGTATATCTGTTTTACAATGGCTTTGTAACGCAGATCAACAATCACATAATCCAAAATCTCGATTAACCCGTTTTTTCTCAACGTTATATGCGTCATTAAAACGCGGAGCTCGTGCAGTATTTCAATTATATCCTGAAAACGATGATCAATGTGAATTAATAATGAATGTGGCAATGCGATGCGGGTTTGAAGGTGGTTTAGTGGTAGACTATCCTAATAGTAAGAAAGCAAAAAAATATTATCTATGTTTATTTGCTGGACAAATTCCTGGTGGACAAAAACAACAAATACCACAAGCTTTAGGCGAAGAAAAGGAAGAACACGATGTAATATATTCAAATCAAAGGTTTGTAAATAAATTTATTTTATTTGAAATTTATAATTAATCCTCAATGATGATCTAATCAAAAATGTATATTAATACATCTTTAAGAATTCGTGAACGACAAAAGGGAAAACAACGTAAATCGGTCAAAAATAGGGATTGGGTTTTGCATAAAAAAGAAGTTGCTCGTACGCGTGGGAAAAAAGATGTACCGTTTGATTCTAAATACACAGGAAGAAAGAGAAGACCTAAATTTTAGAAATAATTTTTTCTTCAAATTTTGGATAACAGTCCATATTTAACTATTTTATGAAAGATATAAATTCGTCTGATCTTTCACGACAGTCATTTTGTTTTTGAATCACAGGATTTAATATCATTCTTCATTATTTGAATCCGAATCTGAAGATTCGTTTTTTGACTCTATATTCTTATTATTATCATTTGTTTCAATTTGTTTGTCTTTGTTAATCTCTTCAGTTTTTGTCCTTTTAGTATTTTGCCTTTTCTTTTGTTTCTTCTTTTGTCGTTTTTCTCTCCTTTTTGCTGTTCTCTTTTCTTCTTGTGTTTTAATTTCCGCCGTCTTTGCTTCAAACTCTCGTTTTTCTTCCTCCTAAATGAATCAAATGTTTGAGTGAATCGGAATGAATCAAAATTGTTGTAAGAATATGAGATGTTAAACCTTCTTTGTTTCTTCCTCCATGACCTTCAGTCTTGTATATTCTCTACGTCGATGAGCTCTATAAACGTGAAATTCGCCGCTACCCGCACCAGCACTAGATCCTGAAAAAGATCCAATTTAATAAATTAAATTTGATTAAAAATGATTGTTATAACATTACCTTGTACATTTCTAACAATATCTTTTGGAGGTTTTAATTTTGGCTTATCTACCATTTCAGGAATATTAACAGGTTTATCCACCCTTTTTAACAATTTTTCTAATTGTTGACGTTGAATTTCTGCTGGTGTCAGGTTATATTTATGGGTTCTCTTTTTAATTCCTTCCTCATTTTCAAATTGATCCGAATCACTAGAAGCATTGTCAGTTTTCTGTACAGGATTTTCCGTTGACATACTAAATCAATTTCCCTTTCGTAGATCGGCATGTCAAAAATTTTAAGGACAAATTACGTAATGTAAGTTTATGGAAAATGGATTGTCGATCGGCCCATGATCATGAAATGATCTTGCGTAAGTCGTTTTTTGCTACTTCGACAAGTCAAAAGCTTTCCTAAAATTTTTAAGATTTTTAAAATTTTTACGCGATGCCTTTAAAAGCTGGCGAAGTTAATCTCGGGGTAAGCCTTTTCAAATATGGTTCAAATAGGATTCAAAGTTCTCTATTCAATTTCTCAATTAAGAATTGCAACTTAAAAACTTAAAATTCTCATTTCGTATTCAATATTAATTATGTTTGACTCATATATCACTTGTGGTTCAATAATCATTAAAATGATAATTTAATCTATTTTTATTTATACGAATTAGACTACGGTTATGGCAGTTAAATTTGGTGATGGGGTAATTATCGGAGCAGATAGTCGTACAACAACTGGAGCTTACATTGCCAATCGAGTAACAGACAAATTAACACCAGTTCATGATAAAATTTTCTGTTGTCGTTCCGGTAGCGCAGCCGATACACAGGCGATCGCTGATATTGTCCGTTATTACTTAGAGATGTTCGCGTAAGTATAATTGTATTTAAGAGTTAAAGATAAATTTATTTATGATTTAAAAGAATACTAATTAATAAATATAATTAAAGGATAAAAGATGGAGAGGACCCAACAGTACAATCCGCTTCAGCTTTGTTTCAAGAATTATGCTATCAGAATAAAGATAATTTGACTGCTGGTATTATTGTTGCAGGATGGGACAAATATGAAGGAGGTTCCGTATATATTATTCCTCTAGGAGGGTCTTTGCATAAACAACCATTTGCAATTGGAGGAAGTGGTTCTACATATATCTATGGTTATTGTGATACTGCTTACAAAGAAGGAATGACTCGAGAAGAAGCTATAGAATTTGTCAGAACTGGTAATTTCTAATTTCTTAGAATATATATATATATATATATAATATACATATTTTTAATAATTTAACCAACCCTTTTCAACATATTCTTTATGTAGCTATTGCACTGGCGATTTCAAGAGATGGTTCTTCGGGTGGATGTATCCGATTAGCTGTAATCACTCAACAGGGTGTTGAAAGGATATTTACTCCTGGTGATAAATTACCTAGTAAGTTACAAGAGTTAATTAAAGGAAATATAATTATAATTATTATAAATATTAATTATCCATTATTTACTTGTAGAATTTTGGCAAGATGAATTAAAATTATAAACAATAAATAACTTGTTGGCAAGATAAATTTTTTTTAGTTTTGAATGAGAATTAATAAAATATTTAAAATTGAATGTACCATTTTTCTCTTTTTTTTCATCATTATTATTTATTTTAATTTCCTGGTTATCAAATTGATGATTCCATCTTTATAGTATGAGAATTTGAAGAGAGACAAAATTATGCAGATCATGTGATATAAAAGATATATAGTTTGTATTGATTATCATCAAAATTGTCATACGATCAAGTGATCAAGTCCTTATTATAAATTATATTTTTTCTCGTAGATTTTTTTTAATATACTTCTTACTTTTTTCAATATATTTACTTCTTTCACAAAAAAAATGGAAATAAGTAAGTGATTTGGAAATTTTACATTATATGTTGTATATTTGTATCTTGTTATTTATGCCAGTCATGTTCTGTCATATCATTTGTAACTTGAATGAGTTTCTATAATCGAAGGTCTGCAAATTTTGGAGGAGAAATCAGCTATGTATCTTTCTTCATAAATAGTTCATATAAACAAAAATATAATGATTAAAGAGCAACATTATTTTGATAATGAACAGCTAAAAAATTTTGAGGCAGTTATTGAAGAAAAGGACATTGAAATCAAAAAAGTTGACCAGAATAGTAGACATCAAAAAGTGTATGCGAGCATGCAATAAAATGAAGCTTATGATTTCCGCTAACAAAGAAAGATATTGAAGAGAAGAAATAACAAATAAGAGATTTAAAGAAAAATGCTAAAAAGGCGAAAGAAAATGGTCAATTTCATGAATTCTTCAATATAATATTTGACGATAATACTAATAATGATCTTGATCTTGAAAGTAAGATCAAAAAACTTAAACGGGCAATTAAGCATATACAAAATTGTTTTAAAAAATAAATTTCAACATGGTGAACTGGAGACTCTTCTAAATGAACAAAAGAAAGTTTTGAGATTAGAAAATCAATTGTGCTTTTTGCAAAGTTAAGAATAAACCTGTCTTTTTCCTTTATGAGTTGCTCAATAATTTTTTTAACTTTACACAATTACATTATGGTGGTTTTAAATTGTATGAACTTGCTGTTTATAGTACTGATGGTTGAAAGCATTTGGCAACTAACATCAAAAAATTAATTATTATATAACTTCATAACTTTATACACTATAAATGTAATTTACAGTTATAATTAAAGCCAAATAAAATTAAGTAAAAGGTGTTATATTTTAATTGCAGTAATTAGGTATAATAATTACAAATTTAAAAATTACAAGTCATTTACTATTAATTTTTATAAAATTGCAATTTTCTAAAATAAAATTATGTGTATTACTTAATTTATTATAAAAATAATTTATTATAAAAAATTAATTAAAAAAATATAACATATTCTCCAACCATACTAATTATCAACAACTTCAACAACTAACGGTTGTGTATCAAAATACATTATTCTTGAATTAACATCCTCACAGTGATATAAGAATTTAAAATCTCCTCTTGAAAAGAAACATATTGGTAATGTATATGTTACTGAAGATTTTGGTTCAATCTATTTAAATTAAAATTGATTAATAAATAAAATATTTTATGTAATTATTTGATAAAAATTTTAAACATACTTTTGGTAAAGGAGTTTGTAATAATCCATTCCAAACCATTCTTTTAGATAAATCCCATTCCATTATACCGTCACTATAACTTTGTACAGGCTGAATTCGTATACATAACTTACTTGGTTTCTCTATTAATAATATAAAAAAAAGCAAGTTAATAAAAATTCTCCTCAACATCTATATTTCCAAAATATATATACCTTGATGATTATATATAATAAATTTCATCTTAACAAATTCATTAACGGGACATTTAAATTGATTACAAGATAGTTTGGTTACTTTAGATCCATCTTCAATATCAATACCAAATGATATTTCATTAATTTTCAATACATTTAACATTGATTTATTTAACCTCAATGATCTAATGTCAACCACTCCTTTTTGATTTGTTAATTGCTATTAAAAATAATTTGATTAGTTAAAAATAATAATATTATTAAAAAATTTTTAAACAAATACTTGATAAAATAAGTAAAAGGATACAGATTCCCATATTGCTTTTATTTTCTGTAATAATTTTTCTCTATACCAAAATAATGCCAAAGCTAATCTTTCTTGTTCTACAGTTCCTTTGGGTCCTTTGGAAACAACAAATTGTTTTTCTGATAGTGAAGGAATTGGCTGCGTATATTCCTTTTCCGAAAGCGAAATTCTTTTAATCGGTAATATGATTCTAAATTTAATATCATTATTATATTTAGAGAAATATTGGTTAAATTGAAAATAAAATTTATTAACAACAATATATATATTACCGTGCAGTTGAAGTAGGTTGAATAGTTGTAGTAATGGATAAAGGGTCAATTTCTTCTCCTAATAAAATAAATAATTTTAAAAAAGGTCTACAATAAAATTCAGAAAATTTTTTCTGAATCCTTACCTTCATCAGCTTCAATAGTAACATCAAATCCAACATGCCAAACATTTCTTATATCAAATGTTAATAAACAATAATCATTTTCCATTTTCTCCATGAAATCTTCCTTTGTACCTTTATTGTTCCATTTCATAACTTTAAGTAAATCCTCAATTAACTTGTTATTATCAGAACAACTATTAACTACTCCATCGTTTTCTCCTTCACATAACGGTTTAAAATTAAGTATATCCATTGAAATTGTTTCTAAATTTTGATGAATTGTTAATAATACTGGATAATGTACTTGTCTTGTATAAAATGGTTCATCATCTGATGTATTTGGTCGATTAAGATATCCATAATCTATTTGTATAGTTCCGTTTACACTTTAAGAAAAAAAATTTAAAAACAATTTAGTCACTTATAATATAATTAAAACCAAGATTAATGCCTGATTAACTTACCATCCTCTTTTTCCAAATACATTGATATTAACAATCCACTCACTTCCTGGTAAAATTTTGACATTATCTTTCTGGTTCCAAGAAAATACAGACTGTCTAAGTGCATATAATTCCATTTCATATGCCTCTTCTGCTGGCATATCTGATGAATTTAATAATGCTTGTGTATTGGCAATAGTTGAGTCACTAAACGATAAGCTTAAGAAATCAACTGGAATTTTACCAACATTTTCAAGTTTTATTGTCATTTCAGCTCTAAAACGTGGTATAAATTATTATTATTAATTTGTTATAAAGATAAACTAAATTAGAAAAATCATCATATATACTCACTGTTCTCCCTCAAAAAGCATTATTGCACCATGCATCAATGAAGTGGATTTAATTTTTATTAAGGGTTGTTCAGAAATGACAGAAACTTTTAAAAACCCTGGAACAAAAGTTTTTTTAGTAGGTGATTGTGAATTCTCATGATCATTAGGTTGAGCATTATCTAAAAAATAAAATAAGATGGATAAATTTCAATAAATTTTATGCACTAATAATATAAATTGTAAGGCATATATTAAAACAAACCTTTTTGATTGTTAGTTGTGTGACTTAAATTATCTAGCACGGCCAAGCCACTATGAAAAAAATAGAATGAATTAAATAATTAAATTATAAAATATTTAATGGCAATGGTCTAACCCATACCATTTCTTTATTCTTTTACTGTATTCTTCTTCTTTCTCTTTCCTTTTAATCTCTTCATCACTTGGTGGTAAATATACACAAAATTCTTGTTCTAAACAACCATGAACTTTTATTTTACATCCTCTGACAATCAACTCTCCGGGTTCAGTTGGAGTCCCAAGAAGCCTTAATGTTATAGATGTATTAGCTAATATGGTGATTGACATTGTATTAGGTGTAAAAGCTACGCCATCGGTGCTAGATTAATAAATAAAGAATTTTAGAAGTGTATATCTATTTTTCATTGTATAATATTAAAGAGAAATGCTTACCTTATTGATATACTTTGAATATCCAAATCAAACGCAAAAGGATTTGCTAAAGTAACCAAAAAATATGAAGTTTCATTCGCTACTAAATGTATCTACAATAAATACATTTATTTATTTAATGAAAGTATACATAAATCATAAAAATAATGATATAGCTTCAATATTCATACCTGAGTATTATCTGCTTTCTTTTTATTGAAAGACTGATAAATAAAAGGACTAACACCTTCTTTCTTTTCTTCGTTCTTTAAGGACAACTTCTTACCAGCATGTGGATAAGGTATTCTTCTTGAGGTAGGACTAATTTTATTTATAAATAATTTTTAATTATTTTAGTTATGTAAATGAAAATTCATCTTCTTTATTACATACCGACATACTTGAATTCCTTTGACGACATTCAAACCCCAGTATTTAAATTCCATATCCAACCCTTGTTTTTTACCTGCACTAACAATACGTGGAATTGATGCAGATAAACGAATTTGTTCGTCTCTGTGTAAATACATGAATAGTTTACGCAAGAGCCTTGTTGTATATTTTACCATAGAGGGATAATCTTTTTAAACAATAATTTATTAGATAAATTCTGTAAATTAGAATTTGGGAGAAATTTGATATTACATACCTGGAAGAGAATCAGAAATTGTTAAGGCATCCTTTAACACATCAATTTGAATATCAGGCCATCCAAAAGTAAGTGGCCGTGCATCCTCAGCCATCACAGAATAATCCGTTTGGTCGACATCATCTAGATTTAAGTAACATTGATTAACGTAAAATTCTCACCTCCGTTTAATGTAATTTTAAATATGTTTACCTCCTATTCCATAAGTCTCCGTAACTTTTTTCAAGCAAGTTAATAAACCACTTTCGCTTCCAGTTGGTGGTTTATTAGTTTGTGGTGATGAATTACGCGGTTTAGCAATAAGTGGTAAAATTAACAAAGCTGTTTGTCGAAGGAAAAATGCATGTTTTCGACGAAAGTTAATGATTGAAAAGATGGTAGATAAAGTAGTTGTTATATGAATCTAAAAATATATTCAAGTTAATTATATGACTTAAAAATATTAAAAAAAGTATTTATTTAATAATACCTGTTCAGTAATACTCATATCTTCTACATAAGATCCGTATCCCTTCATTGCCCATTGAGTTACTTCAATTTTTGAAACTCCGCATACGGAGCTTAATCCCCATTTTTCATTTAATCCTTTTTCAGGAGTTCCCCCATGAACAATTAATTTTAGCGCATCATCACCCCATCCACCCGCTACCCAAATACATGCTAACAATTTTGCAACTTTCAAACAAGCTTCGGTATAAATTAAGGGAGGAACTTGATCATTTGAAGAACTCGAAGTTTTGGCATATAATGTAAGAACTTGGACATATTTTTCAGTTGTTTCTACCCAGAGAACTTTGGGTGATTCTGGAGATGAAGGTGGTTGATCAGTTGCAGTTGGTGAAGCAAGAGGTTGAGATTGAATGATAGGAGGCTATTATAAAAAATAATCATAAAGTAAATAAATAATTGGTCAATAGTAAGCGTGATAGTTTAAATTTCTCACCCCAATTTCTGCATGAAGATAGGCTGCGAGAAGTAATACAACACATAATCCTTCTAAAGCTGATCCATGCCATAAATAATCGCTATTCGCTTTTGTGGCTTCAATAGCCAGCATATAACTAAAAAGATATTAAATTAAAACATATTATATAATAAGAATATCAACAGGTTACCTTTACTTACTTTTGTAAAGCATTCGGTAATATTCCAGCCATTAGATATAAATCTGCAATTAATTTAAGAATTCGTCCGGGAGCTCTCTTTTTCAATCTCATGTCAGTTGGAACATTAGCAGCTTGGGCAGCAATATTAACTAAAGTTGATGATGAAAATGATCTACTATGATAACTTTCTTTAGGTGCAACGCCTGCTGCAGCACCACCAACACCAGCAGTGGTCATAGCTTGAACAGGAGGTGTAAGTGAAAATGCTTGAGATGACTTTAACTCAGGGGAAGAAAATGATTGGAGGGGTGCAGAATAACGTCCATTTGATTGCTGATTGTTAGATCCATTTTGAAGTTGAGGAGAATTTGGTGTTGGTATTTTTGGTGAATAAATAATTTGTCTTTTTTCAATATCGGTTGCCTAAATTATTTATAAAAAATTTATTAAATGACAGTAATATCTAATAGATACAATATGTAAATCAAAAGACATACTAAGTTGCCAAATTCAGTAAGAATATTATTTGCAAAATCTGAAATCATTGTGCTCATATAAAAATTCATTTCTCCAACATTTGGAATCATAATCAATCCTTTGGTATCATCAGGTTGATCTTCTGAGGGATCAAATGCAAAACACCGGTGGGCAACAGCAGTGCGATACTTAATAAAAAAATTATTTAAATAATATATCACAATAATGGTAAACTACTTCAAATTATAATCTTACATTTTTAATTATTTCACTAAACTTATTGTACCCTTCCTTCAAATCTGACCATTCACAACAATCCATTATACCAATAACCTATAGATACCAGAAATAAATTAATGCAAACATCAATTAAAAAATTATATGGACTATAAATTTATATGATACATACCCCAAAAATCCTACGATGCATCTGGAATTCTTCAAGATATGCATGCTCCGGTTCGTAAGAAGTTACAAAGTTAAAATGTAACTGACCTTCATGAAAGAGCTGTGAACTGAACATGGCTGCTTATATTTGATTTGGCACAATATACATCAATGAAATATTACAATTTTGTATCTGAACAAGAATTGTTTCCTATGCTCTTAATCCATTTTTCCTTTTTAATTCGATCTCACATCAATAATGAAACTCTTTTCTAGTATCTTCTTAAATGTTTATCATTATAAAATTTCGATAAATCGAACAAAAATTATTACTTACATTGAACACCTCGCATATCTGGAGTAACGTCTCCAAGTCTCACAACATTAAAATTTTTTACCAATTGAACATGTCTGTGAAAGGTTGGAGCTTTAATTGGATGTACTGGGACAAGCAAGACTCTGATGCGAGCAGGAGCAGTGAAAAGAAGAGGATCCATTTCGAAGCTTTTCCTTCGAAATAAAATTTAAACTTTGTTTTAAATACTTTGCCAAATTTGGATACTTTCATTTGTCACCGGTTAAAATTTTTTCGATTTTATCACATACAAAGTCACTAATTTTTTGAATACCATTATGATTATATCAGTATAGCAGTTTGACGATTAACAATAGATAATAAAGCATTGATGATCCAAAAATTAATAGTTTCACGTTGAAACTCGTGTCACATACTTACTTCAGGAAATAGGACAATTATTTGTTATACAACTTTGATTAAAAAAATATATAGAGGTTATAATTATATAAGAATGGAAATTAACAATTGTTCGCTACTGAAAAACTACGATTTCCTTTTATTTTTTATTTTTATTTTTTTTTTCGTGCAAATATACTTAAACACCACCGCGTAGACCGCGGATGGTTATTATGTCGTCATTTTTCTGGGGACTTATCGCTGCTTTAGCGGGTAATTCAATTATCGGCTTAGGCAATTGTCTACAAAAGTATGCACTAACGCGTGGTGCGGCGCTATCTACATCACGTCTTAGGCAAGATCAAGAAGATCAAGATACAAACAACTCTGATACCAAATTTTTATTATCAAATCGTTCTCAGCCACTTCTACCAACTGCTTCACCCACTGCTCCTGGATCTTATTCAAGGTTCAAAGATCGAACATGGTTTATGGGAATTTCTTTAGTTTATCTAGGCGAGCTATGCGGAAATTGGGTTGCTCTTTCTCTTATGCCCGCGTCGGTTGTTACTCCTCTTGGAATTCTGGGAGTGGTTGTGAATGCTATACTTGCAAAGTTTTTGTTAGATGAACTAATCAGCTTTCGTCAAATCAAAGGTTATATATGGATTCTTTCTGGTGTACTTACAACGATTCTATTTTCTGCAACAACTTCGGAAAGTAATATTGAAAACCGTTTAACAACGACCTCAAAATTGTTCGCATATATGGCTCGATTACATGTAATTCTGTGGCTGTTTTCAATACTTGTGATTCAATGTATCTTAATTGTAATGGTACGCGCCAGAAAGGGAAATTCATCCTTGGTTCTCTATGTAATCATGACTGCAGGGTTTGGATCACTGACTGTAGTAGCATCTAAATTTTTAGCACTTCTACTAAAAGTCTGGGTGTTTGCTCCTTTTAAACCAAAATTGGGTGATGAAACTAGCTCAATACTTGCTTTGATATTTTCTCTTTTAGTAATAATAATTATACTCATTATTGGTATAATAGGCCAAGAAACTTGTAAACAGTTAGCATTAAATAAGTATCGAGTCACGCAGTTTCAACCAATGTTCTATGCATCACATGTAACGTTTGTAGCTTTAAGTGGTATGATTGTATTTGAAGAAGTTGGAGCATGGTGGTCTGTTGTTGGTTTTTGCCTTGGGATCATAGCAATTGTTAGGGGTGCATTGCTCTTGTTGCATTCCAATGTTGAAGAGAAAATTGTAAAACAAATTAAGAAAGCTAAGGAAAAAAGTCTCGATTGACTATATGGTAGAGCCAATAAAAAAGTTCACGACAATGATGTAAACAGTTGTACTGATGAAGAAATAATAATGCCCATCGAAACAGATTCTTTGTTCCCAGAAACTCGACAAAATTCTACTGGAGATATTAATTCAAGACATTACGGTGCTATCACGTGAAATTAATTCTACAATTATTTTTTAGGGCAACTGAACAAAAAAAAGATTACTTGAGTACCAAGCTATAGTAGCAAAACTAGAATAGACTTAATATTTATAAAAATTTTAATTTAAATAATTGTTTAAATAATTAAGTGTAAAGAATAATATAATCAAAATTATTTATTATTATTATTATTATTTTGTTTTTTTTTTGCAAATGATTTTTTCTATAATATATAAAAGTGAATCAAATAAAATTGTAATTTCAATAATCTATTTATGGGATTTTTTGCTGCTATCTTACTAACGTTTTCGTCTTGTAATAAATTATTAAATCATAATAGAAGAAATTGATTTAAGAACGATGAATCTTTTTTTCACTTTTATTGCTTATTTCTTGTGCTTTACGTTTATTTCTGTGCTCCGTTAGTTCACCTCGATTTTGTATAGATGGTTTGGAGTTCTGCTGGATTGCATTTTCCTGAATCTTTTGCTGTTTTGGTAATTGATCAGGCGGTGTAGGTCTAGGAAGCTTACGAAAGTAAGAATGAAGTAATGCCTATAATAAAAATACACTTATACGTATATAATAATTATATTTATGAAACAGAACTATATAAAGCCTTACAGACCTCTCGTGTATTAATTCTTTTATTGGGATCATAAGTTAACATTTTTTCCAGTAAATCTATTGCATCAGATCCTGCAGCCTTGAAATGAACTTGTAACGGAGTTCTAGAGTATTTTTGAAATTTCATATCCCGAGCCAATTCAGAAAAACCCTATGAGAAAAATTTTAAGGAATTAAATATGCCTAAACAAAAGTTTTCATTTAAGACGCGTAATTATAAAATACCGGCCAATCCTCCTCGGTAGGAGTTCCCAAAGCTTTAAAAATAAGTTCGAGCTGTGCAAGATCACTTTCCCCAGCAAGATAAGGTGTTCTAAGTAACAATTCAGCAAATATACAACCAACTGACCAAATATCTACCGCATAACCGTACTGAGACGGCATAAAAAACAATTCAGGAGCTCGATACCATCTTTTTAAATGAAGAAATTTATTTACCATTTTAAAAATTGTCTTAATAACGAGAAAATTAAAATGCGTGCAATACCGTGTAACCACTTGAGGGGACATGTTTTTAGCGTGAGGATCTCCGTAATCACGAGCTAGGCCAAAATCCGCAATTTTTAGTTGACCATCCTTCCCCACCAACAAGTTATTGGGTTTCATATCCTACAAATTATTTATTTTAATTCTCGTGTGATTTTAATAGGTTAAGAGAACAACCGAGAAAAATTTTAGTTACACGATGTAGGATCCAATTCCTGTGACAATGATCCAATCCTCGTAATGTCATTAGCATCCAGCTTTTAATGTCGGGAGCCTGAAAAAGGATGCTCTTGTCTTTTATTATCATTTCTAAATCGGAATCCAAATATTCCAACACAAGTTTCAGATTTGATTTATGAGAATAAATATCAATTAACTATAAAAAGAATTTGCAGTAAAGATTCAGCCAAGTCATCTTTGCATAGTAAGATTAAATTTTTAACTCACCTCAATTACATTAGGGTGTCGTAACTCACGTAAGCACTTAACTTCCCTTACAGCAGATAATTCGATGCCCTGTGAACCAATTTCAGTTTGTACGAGTTTTATCTTTTTGATGGCAACGGTTCGTCCAGTTGCGCGTTCAGTGCCTATATACTGAATATATAAGCATACGAGAAATTTTTCATAGTTCAGTTATAAACTTCCATACCTCTATATACTTTTGCGTATGTTCCTTCACCAATTTTCTTTTCTTTAAGATATTTGTTTTCAATTTGGAGTTCTTCCTCCTCTGGTGCTTGAAATGAAGACATTTATTGAATCGTTTAAACAAAACTTTGATTAAAGACGCCGCGTTCTTTAATTACTATTATACATTAAGTACATTATGTATATGCGGGTAAAGTGATACAGTCATACAGGTGACAGATCAAACACTAATCAGAGGATGGGCTGAAATAATATAAAACGCGTTATGCAAACTTATAACTAGCACCTTCTCTTATCTCCTGACTCTCTGATTTCGTATTCTCCTCTCTTTAAATTTATATAATCACTTATCCTATTTAGGTAGCCCTTAATGAATCAAAAACGATACATCTACATATATGAAATACATAAGTTTTTTTTTTAAAAAAAAGAGATCCTTTGTGTTAGTATTTCAGACTTTGCGGCAATATTTATTAATTTTAGAAGAGTCCTATAAGGAGAATCAAAAGTAATAGAAATGATATCGGATGTATTAATATTTGAAACATAAGCTTGAAAAGAATGAATATTAAGAGGTGGAATAATAAAAAGAAACCTATTAATGTTTAAAAGTTGTTCAAAGATCTTTATTGTTCATTTTGTGCTAGTATTGTATGTAAATAATGTTAAAAATAAAAGTTAAAACTCACATACATGTCTTAAAGTACCAACATTTTTTTTTTTTAAAGTAATCAATGGTTGAATTTAACATGACTTTTACTTAAAATATCCCATTGATCGCGTCTAACCCATTATCACACTTGTCCAACTATGTAGATCGCGTTTAAACTCCCGTGCCCTTTTTTTTTTATTAAGACTCGTGTACACAAAATCACATACTGAGAGTCGAGAGACACTTAAAATTCGGAATAAGGTAATTTGATCTTTAGAAGACGATGAGTTGCGACATTACTTGTTTCCTAAACATTCAATCAAATCGTTTATTAAAATGCTTGATTAGTTTAAAATTATAAATGAAGAGAGAATATATATGGTATGGAGCTATTACGAAACCAAATATATAAAGATCGTACTTGTAAATAACGCAATGAAACCTGATTATTAAAAAAGATGCTCAAATTGCAATTGCCAAACTAAAAGCAGTTTATATTTGAATTTTCAAAAAATAAAGTAATCATTTCATTTATACATTACGTACTATATAATAAAATTGTCAACCCTACTTTCTTTAATTATCATTCTTCACAATTTTTAACTTTTTTTTACAAATGGATCAAATTATAATGGTTCATTAAATTGCAATAATAACAACCTGTATCATAGCATTATTGATCGTGCCATACCTTTCCAGTATAATATTTTTGTATAGTGGCAAATTAACTATGATCTCGGGTATTTTAGAGTGCTGTACGGTAATATCCATATTTGATATTGTAAAAAAATATTATCCCTTTGATTTTATTTCCTAGTCTCTGAGACGATAATATTCTTTTTATTATTATT
Organism: Rhizophagus irregularis; assembly: GCF_026210795.1. Classification (NCBI taxonomy): domain Eukaryota; kingdom Fungi; phylum Glomeromycota; class Glomeromycetes; order Glomerales; family Glomeraceae; genus Rhizophagus; species Rhizophagus irregularis. The sequence goes on along the minus strand of NC_089444.1, from coordinate 1,624,013 downwards.
AAATTGTATTTTTTATTATCAGAAATCCTTGCTTTCTATTACCCCTATTGGATTTATGTCCTAATTGATCAATATAATATATCCTAAATGAGTAAGCAACATGTGAAAACAGAATTTATTTGGTATTCTCAACAGGGAAAATCCTTCTCTCGTTTCTCTCGTTTTATTTTTTTCATCTGGCAAAAAAAATCGGTTTTTTATTCTGTCTTTATTAGAAATGGCATCACCACCACCAATACACGAAGAACTTCAATATCTTGACCTTATTAGACGTATAATAGAATATGGTGAACATAGAAAAGATCGCACCGGAACAGGAACCTTATCAATATTTGCGCCACCGCAGTTGGGCTTTTCTTTACGTGATAATATTTTACCTTTATTAACAACTAAGCGCGTTTTTACGCGTGCTATTATAGAAGAATTATTATGGTTTATTAAAGGTAATACAAATAGCAAACATTTAACCGAAAAAGGTATTCATATTTGGGACGGTAATGGTTCTCGTGAATATTTGGATAAAATTGGGCTATCACATAGAAAAGAAGGTGATTTGGGTCCTGTTTATGGATTCCAATGGAGACATTTTGGTGCTGAGTACATTGATTGCGATACGGATTACACTGGTAAAGGTGTTGATCAACTGCAAGAGGTCATCGATAAAATTAAAAATACTCCAAATGATAGACGAATCATTCTCAGTGCTTGGAATCCAGCTGGTAATTTCATTATAATCGAACTATCTATTTATCTTTCTATGAAATAATTATTGAAAATTTTAAATATATTACAGATTTAAAGAAAATGGCATTACCACCATGTCATATGTTTTGCCAATTCTATGTATCAAATACGAAAAGATTATCGTGTCTTCTTTATCAAAGATCATGTGATGTTGGACTTGGTGTACCATTTAACATTGCAAGCTATGCTATATTAACTCATATGATTGCTCATGTAACGGGTTGTAGTCCTGGTGAATTTATTCATACCATGGGTGATACTCATATATATAATGATCATATTAATGCTTTAAAAACTCAAATCGAACGTGAACCAAAAGCATTTCCTCGTTTGAAATTTAGACGCAAAATTAATAATATTGATGATTTTAAATATGATGATTTTATTATTACTGGTTATGAACCTCATCCTCAAATCAAAATGAAAATGTCTGTATAAAAAGGAGAAAAATGAAAGGGAAGAGATAAATAGAATTTGATGTGCGTATAAAATGTTAAATAGATTACAAGACATAACGAAAAATGTTCAAAATGACAATAAATAAAATTATTTTATTCTTTATATCGTAGCAAGCGGGTAAAGACAGTATGTTAGTAATTTTTTTTTTTTGTAATTTCATTTGGAGATATTCAGTTTAACATGACACTGCAGTGTCTCCTTAATTAAAAGGTTAGGATCAATATTCCTAAAAATCAGACTCTACCATAAAAAACACATTCATTTAGTTCAGAGTTTTTTGCTTCAGAAGTCAATACATCTCTAACTTCTTCAGGCGGATCCAAACCAATTCTATGAGCTCTCTCCCAGCGCTCTAATCTTGTTAATCCAATACAAGGACCAAATTTATAATTGAGGTCAAATGCGTGAAGTAATTTATCTATTGGTGTATAATTTTCATCATGAAACGCTAAAAAAAAAAAATTCAGAATAATAAAAAATTTTATCCATAATATATGAGTTCGATTGATCATGAGGCTTACTAAGCTTTGGTTGAATTTCTACTAATTCTTCTGGTTCGCTTTCTACATTGGAAGCTTCGTGTAAAACACTATTGTCTTCATACGTTAAAGCTTCGACTTCTTCAAATATTTCATCATCAGAGTCATCGTCTAATATCCTCTGATGGCTTGAGACGTGACCCTCCTGTCTAACAGAAGTTGCAGTATCTTCATGTGGTGCCTCAACATCGGGCTGTACTTCTTCTTTTTCAATAATAGTTTGTTTAAACTTTTTTCTTGGGTTATCTTTTTCATTAACTGTTTTGTCATTTTTAGTAGAAGTGAATATCGAAGTTAATTTTTGTTGAACTAATTTTTTTGAAGAGGAATCGGAAGCTTTGCGTTTTGACATTTTTAAGGTTGTAAAGGTGGTAAAAGAAATGATATCCTTTATTTATTATTTGTCACCGGTTAATATCATCGTCGATCATTTTTAAATATTGTGACGTGACGTGACAGCCGCCAAAATTTACTATTTTATTCCGCTAAAAGAATTAAATTAAATCGCAAATAATATTAGTGACCGTTTGAACGTTTGCTATTGCAAATTCCCATAAAATATTTACGTTTGTAAGGATGCTTCCAGCAAAAAATTTTCAAGAAAAAAAAAACACTTTTCGAAATGATGCTTCTGAGCGTTCGACTTCTGGGGTCAATAACAAAATTAAACCAACTCCTGATGCTGTCAGTCAAAATTCTTCTTTCATTCCTATGGGTGTGTTTTCAAATCAAGAATTATTTGAGGTTGACGCAATGACGAATCCAAGAAAAAAAAGAAAGAAGTATATGATTAATCAGACGGAATGGAGGGCTCCCTATGACGAAGAAGTTCCATGGTTAATAAAAGATAATGTTCGAAAATATAAGAGTGCGATTCAAAGGTATTCTTTTAAAGAATTTTGAATAAATTAGTATCACACACCTTTTTAATTTTCAAGAGTTATTAGTTTGGTTTAGGTATAATAGGATTCTTATTAAAAATAATATCAATTGTTATAGATTACATTATGAAATTGAGGAATTTGTAGCGTATCTCTGCCCAACTGATATTGAACGCATGTGGCGAGTTTTTGCAATAAGGCGTATCGAAGAGTGTATTAAGTCTTCTTATCCGGATGCCGAAATTATGGTTTTTGGGAGTTTTAATACAGGGCTTTATCTTCCAACTAGGTATAAATTATTGATCCTTTAAATAATATTAAATACTAAACTAATAATAATATCTTTCCTTATAGTGATCTTGACATTGTATGTTTTATAAGAGAGAATTCACAGGATATTCTCAAGCAAATTGCGCAATTGTTGTATTACCATCGTATTAGTGAAGAAAGACCTATAACATTAACAAAAGCTGTAGTTCCTATCATCAAATTTCGTGAATGTCATACAAAATTTAATGTGGATATTTCATTTAATCAATCATCCGGTTATACTTCATCTCGAGCAATGAAAAGTTATTTAGATCAATGGCCTTCTCTTGGTAATATGGTAATAATTGTAAAATGGTTCTTGAAACATCATGGACTTGATGATCCTTCTAATGGAGGAATGGGTGGATTCACGGTTTTTTGTATGATGCTTAGCTTTTTTCAAGTACGTTCAAGTTGCTTATTTTTTTTTACTTTTAGTTTACTTGTTTTAAGCTATTTTTTTTTTAAAAAAAAAATGGAATGAAAATTCAGTTATGTTATCTTTTTTAGACTCATCCTCTTATTCGAAGTGGAATTTTAATACCAGATAATGAAAATTTAGGTGTACTGCTTATAGAGTTCTTCGAATTGTACGGATTAAAATTTAACTTTTTTAAGGTTGCCATTCGAGTTAATGATGGTGGTGAATATGTTTTAAAAGTATGTTGAATAATTTTTAATAATTATTTATTTAATTACCCAATTTTAAGATCGTATTTCCTTTTTTTTTAGGATAAGGAAAGTTGGACTACAAAGATTCCACGTACAAATATATGCATACAAGATCCTTCAGATTCCGGTAAATATTTTATTTTATATAATTAATATAAAATTCTATTAATTAACTCTATTTAATATGAAAATAGATAATGATATAGCAAGATCTACAAGAAATACGGAAATTATTTTTTCCCATTTTGAAAAAGCATTTCAACGTCTTGTAGTACGAGTTGGTAGTTTAGAACGTAAATATCGTATTCAAGACAATGAAATGGATTCAAAAATAAATGAGGAGTCGATATTATCATCGATTTTATTCATGCCACGAAAGATTATAGAATTACGTCGCGAACTTCATCGCTTATATGCTGAAAATCAGGAGTTTGCAGATGAGTATGGATCCACAAAAATAATCCCTCCCAGATTTTCGTACATACTATACAATTTCCACTATCAAATTGAATATGCAGATAGACTTAGAATTGAGAAAGCAAGCAAACTAAGTAATAAAAATGGAACATATAAAATTAAGCCTATAAAAACAAGAAAAGAGTATCTAGATATGGCTTCTAAATGTAAAGATGAAGTGGATACTTACAGAGAATTCCCTTGTGAAAGATCTAATTTTTTACCAGCTACTTACGGCGATTCATATAAAAAAATTTTTTATTCCGAAGTAGAACATGAACATAATATTAAAATTAAAAACAGGAATAAAAATAGGTTTTTTGTAGCTGAATCATCAAAAGGTGAATCATCATCGAGTAGATATAAGCGTAGATTTGAAGAATCGAGATATGAACGACATAAATTTGATGAAATTGTTTATTATGAACATGACTCAGAAGAGTACGAAGATGATTATGTTATACAACCTACCCCAAAAAGAAGAAAAGGAAATAGGAACAAGAATAAGAATAAGAAATATATTTCTTAGGGTATTTTCCCTTATTTCATCATTACTTCCGGGTTATGTTAATACGTTAATAGAAAGTTTAGAATTTTAGCTTTAGATTAGCCTGTAATAAGAAAAAATAATAAATGCTAATTTAGTTAGAGACGTTATTGAAGTGTTATATTTATTATACAGTAATATTGATGCTTTTATTATTGAAGTTTTATCGGGTTTTTTAATAACAGGCAAGTTCAAAAAAGTTCATCGTTTTGCTATCTTATAATTTAAAGCATATAAGTTTTTATATATATATAAAATATATAAAATGCATTATTTATTAACCAAAAATTAAAGTTCTATGTTAGATAATTTTAATTTTACAGTCAAACTCATTATCCCTTAAACGGTAAGGGTTAAAATTAATTGAATTTTTGATGTTTTAAGATCCTGTGATCATAGAAAGATGAAATTTAGTTTGCTAGATTCGCATCTAATGGTGGATCAATAGATAGTTTAAAGAATTTTGAATTAATTTCTGAAAATACTATAGAATTTATTAAAAAATATTTTTAAATAAATTTGCCTTGCAAAGGGATACTAAAGATTATACAAAAATTTAATCTCATTTAATAATAATCACTGTTTAACCTTTTTAATTTAATTCGTTCTTTCATGTTTCTCCTTACGGATTGCTAATAATATATCCGATACAACCCAGGGGAAACTTAATAAAATAATATTACTATCTTTTTCAGGATGATCATAAGTGACGTGATACCATGCTGATGCTTTTGCTTTCGATTTTTCATTTATGGGAATTTTAATAGGTTTTATGCCGTGATTTGTATTATTACTATCATTATTTGTATCATCTTGTATTCCATTCAAAAATTGTTTACGATATCTATTAATAATATTGGATACTTCATCCGAAATCACATCTCGTTTATGTTGATTTTTTCTACCTTCCATCTGTTTTATACCTAATAATTCTGCTGTTATAATTTCTGATTCATTATTAACTCTATAGGTTTTCATAAGTTTACGAATCTCACCATTGTACAAGTTACGAATGACAATAGCTTCTTTATCCATACATTTTTGATATCCATCAAATATAAAATCATCATTAACGGTTATTTTATGTTCTTTATACTTTAATATTGGATCACTTTCATATTCATGAAGTTTAATATTTCGATATAATTTACCAAGAATTTTTTCAGATTTATATGAAGGCTTGCATTTGACTTCCATAAAATCCGGATTCTCGTCAATATTAGGTAATTTTGTTTTTACTGGTATTCCAGTCTTATTGAAATCAACTGCTTGCGAATGCTAATTAAATTATAAATAATTTAACGTAAAAAGATTATAAAGAATGTAAGGAATGTAAAGAATATTCTCTTACCAGTTCTGCTAAAACTATACATCCCGTAGATTTAACACCTTTTGAATTAGAATCTGCATGTGCTAAATGTAAATTATCAATTTGTCCGAGTCGATCATTTAGCATAAAGTTTTTGAAGAAATTACAAATATCATCCATTACAACTGGTCTTTTCAGGTCTTCTTTTCCTTGAGAATCGTAAACCATTGGTTCCTCATTCCTTGGTATGAAAATTCGTTTATCGAAACAAACGAAAAATTCATCTCCATCTTAATTATATTAATATGAATATTAAAAAAATTAACCAATTTAATGAAGTCAACAATTTGTAATAGTTATAAATTTTTACCTAAGTCACCACCAGCCTTATTATGATAAAATGTAATGTTAATAATTGTACATATATATTAATATACAAGTCCTCAAATAATACATACCAACATATTCGGCAAAGGTCTATTTCCTTTTTGACTAAATACAACACAATTTTTTAAATGAGACAATTCTTTAACATTAACTACTACTTTAACATTCCTAATATCTCCAGGATGTAAACAGGGGTTTCTAGCAATAACTACAAAAAAATTTTTTTTTAAGAAAAAAACATTCTGCGAAAGTTGTTAATAGAATATTATTGAAAACTTACTGGCTGGAATCCAATCTTTCGACTTGGAAGTTTGTTGTTCAGAGACAATAGTAGAAGTTTGAACATATATTTCATCTTCTTCTAAAATTCCAGTTTCATCAATAACGCCTAATAAAAGAAATGAATTAGGCATCAAAATACGAGCTTTATATTTAAGTGACTTTAGTGTGTAAACACGCTTGCACTCTAAAATGGCTTTTAAGAAAGGATCGATGTTTCCTTGCATCATTCTCTGAAAAGTTTTTTTTAAAAGAAAAAATAGAGAGATATATATATATATATAATTTAACAAAGCAAGTTGATGAATGATAAAAATATACAAACCGCATTAATCATACTAATAATTGTACTCTTAATGTGAGAAGTTTCTCTTGTTCCCATATTACGTTTACAAATTTCTCGTGCATTATTTTCATCAGTCATAATTGAATTAATATCGTCGCGCATTTGATTTTGTAGAGGGATAAATACGTCATCAGGTACACCAAGAGTTGATAATAACAATATGATCTGTCTATTTAAGTAACCAGGTGATGAGGTTTTCACAGTTTTCACGATTTCCAAATATAAAGGATCAGGTGCTTTAAATTTTCTTTGGCTTGGACGAATGCACAAAACATCACCTTTAAGAGTTGGATCAACCGCAACCATCCCCTATAAAAAAAAAAAATTTAGAATAAATTACTTTAAACAAATTTTTTTATATTCCATACCTTACAACCACCAAACCGTATTTGAAACACGGAAGGAATTTCATCATTATCTGAAATTTTGGTTCCCAAATGTTCTTTTGCTGCACGTGCGGCCAAACTCAGTGAAATTTTTCCACATCCATCGCTAAAAAAAAAAGTACGAAAACGTTATTAATACTTTAACTAAACAAAGTTCACAAACGACAATCCACTAATAATTATCATATCACCTAAATACATAATCTCTGTTTTTAATATCATCTATATATTGTACATGTTCAGGTTGCAAAGTTCCTATTGTACTTGTAAAACATTGTCCCATGCGAGCTGCATATAATGCAGGACCCTTAATTTCACTATTTAAAAATAATTTTTTTTTTAAAAAAAAAAGCCAATTAATTTAATTAAAGGTTAAAATAGTTGTCACTTACCTAAAGTCTCCCATCATAGAACGAATATAATTGGCATTGAAATCTCCATCTGATGCTACAAACCAACAGGATTGATCTCTTAATTGGGATGATGAGAAAGCCAAAAATTCGTAATGTCTCTCGGCTAAATAGAATCCTTTCTTTAAAATATCAACAATTCTATCCGTTATATCAAGATCATCTTCTTCGTTAACGAATAACTTATCAAAATTTTCTTCTTTAAAAGTTACACGCAAAAAACGATCGATTTTTTCTTTGTATAAACGCAGTATGCGATTTGATGCCTCGTAATTAGGTTCATCAAAATAAATTTTTGTAGGAGTTATAGTGGCATGATTTACCCATACACTACGAAAATTGTTTTCCAAAGGAAAATTCGGATTTGAGGGGTGCCAATCATTAAAGTCACCCTTAAAATTCTTTATTGCAGGTTCAAAAACTGTTATTGGACGACCTTGACGTTCTACATTGAAAGGATTCCAGTCCTTCATCGTAATCTGATTTAACGCGTACCATACTGTTACTTCTAGATTTTGATTATTATTTTGGACGTTACCATACGTTCCAGAAATTAAATTTTTCAATCGTTCATCTAATCTATTCTCTTCAATCTCGTATAGTGATAATATTCCGTGAGAAACTAAACATGCCAATTTATAATACAGTTTAAACGGTAACTTATGAATTATATTTTCAAAATACTCTATTGGATAATTCGACGATTTGTCAATGCACCGAACTATACTTTTGGACTCTGGAGGACTAATTAACCTAAGATTAGCTATTTCATCACGTAACTCATCCAGATCAATATCGTTTCTAAAAATTAACTTATACACTAAACATCGACCAAATATATCTTCAAATATATTATCATTAATTCGGGTCCAGTCGGTAGTTCGAATCCAACGTTTATCTTGTCGGTAAAGAAGCGGTGGATGTTTTAAACTAATATATAGTGATATAACGCCATCTTTTTCATCAAGGAAAATACCATATGGATCTTCTAATAAAGTACGATAGGATATTCTAACACGTTTTGTTTCATCAAATGCTCTGAACCCTTCCAATAAATAAGCTTTTTCTGCTTTTGAGAAGCATATCGTGGGATTTTCACAAATTTCAGGATATTTCCATTCAGATAAAAATGTAAATGGTTTTGGGGAAGGATTATCATCACTATTTGGGCTAATTATGGATGATCGCCCACCCCAATTTCCCATTTCCAAACCTGATAAAGTAAATTTAACTTCATCAAAACTTGCATAATTCTTCCTTTTTTTTTTAGGTTTTTTTGCATGTTTAGAGACACTAAAAGGTTTTCCCATGCATTTTGGTGGGGCGAACAGTGCATCTGAAATACAACTTTTAGCATCATTTTCATTCACGAATTCAACAAATCCACTACCAGCTTCCAATTTACAATTATCAAATATTATCTGACCATAACCTGATAATGCTCGAATTACATCATATACACTAGCTGCAGCAGAAACATTTTTAACGTATACTTTCATAGTTATAACTTGGATAATTAAAACAAAATATGATAAAGTCAAAAAAATTTAAAAATTTTTTAAAATTTTGAATTAAAGGTTCGTTGCTTATTATTTATAAAAAAAAAATCCGATGTAAATCATAGCCTAATTTACTTATCAACACGGATCAAAATTCAAAACAAATCCGAGTAGTTTTCCGAAATTTTATTTTTTTTTTCTTAATTTATTATCGGTTATTGTTCATTGAAATTGAAATGTTTAATTAATTAATAATAAATAATAAATATTGAGATGTCATTGTTAACTATAAAAAAAAACAAAACCTGCAAAGGGTGAAACCCTTATCAATCTTTAATATCAAACCATTTCTATATATGCGTAAACATGCTAAGAAAAAATAGTAAGTTGTATTTGTAGATCATATTTTTCATATTAACAAAATAGTGAATGAATTACGATTGAAAAAAGAAACAATAACAGGATCAACAATGAGTATTCACACATGATGATAAGATTGTGTTTGTAATCTGTGTCATTTCTTTTATCAAAGGAACATGCTTTGAATAAATGCTTTGAATTGCTTTAATGGAATTTCTAATAAAATAATAATATAAAGAAAATATACTGTATGTTTTTATAAGTCGACCAAAATGTTTGGAAAATCAACTTTAAACGATTCTATTAACCCAAATTTTTTTGCTTCGCTAATAATGTGATAGCATTTTATCATGTAATCTAATTTTACCAATTTCGTATTACAATAACCTCTTACATATTCTCCTACATCGTACTACTTATAGAAGAATAGAATACTCATCTGCAAAGCCTTTATTAAAAATAATAAAAATAATATCAATATGTAATAGTTTAAATCATGATAATATCAAACCTGATAATTTTATTCTAAAATATCATATATGATGTATTGCGTGTATATATAGTAACTATATAAATAAGAAGATTCATAATAGAATTTTTCTCATTTTCAAAATATACAAGTAATGTTGAATGTGTTGAACTATTCAATACTTTCATGTACTTTATTTTACATATAACTAATGCAGTTTAAAGTTAGTAGTAAGTAGCACTGTGGCAAAGTAGTTATACAATGAATTCATAAGTCTACAATTAATCTAATGGTTTTAAAATATTATTCTGGATAATTCAGTACTTTTTATTGTTCTGATCATTTGGAATTCGTTAACCAGTGTTAATCTCGAATTGCACACAAAGTTCATCTCTTTTAAAAAAACTTACTTTTAAAATATCTTTACTATTAAAAGTTTTATATTTCTTTCTCTATATTAACAGCAAGTTATTATGAAAGGTTGATATTTCTTTTTGATATCTAATCTCATGTTGAATCTCATATTGAATCCATGAAAAAAACCAAAATTATGAGAAAAGATGTATAAACAAAATATATTGGAATTTGTAGGTTTAATTTTTATTAATCATAATAATAAAAAAAACTAAATAACTAAATAATTTTTTGTACATTTGAAATAACTTAATTATAATTACTCTCCTATTATTCTACATTAAATAATTAATTATTTTTATAAAAACCTTTGTATATATATTATTCGATCCTTAATTCATAAATACTTCTTATATATAAACCTTAATCTCTCTTCTTTGTTAAAAAATAAAAAAAAATTATTGTTTTTTTTTTCTTAATTTTTTTTTGTTTTTCATAATGTTCTCTCTTCTTCTTTGTTTACAAATATTACAAATATTATTATTTTTTGTTTGTTTCTTTTTTTTTTGTTTTTTTTTTGTTTTTTTTTAGATATATATATTATTCTTCAATTTGAAAATTTCTTTTAAATTGTTTTGAAATAATAGGTAAATTACCATTATTAAGAATTTTACTACTAATATTCTTATCTAAACTATTACTTCTACTCTTCTTGCCATTATCACTTTCATCACTATTATAACCATTGTTACACATTTTAATATTAATTTTTCTTGCCCATTCTCTTAACGTAAAACATTCAGTATTTATAACAACGACATGACATAAATTTTCCCAATCATTATTAAGTAATGGTTCACAAATTTCTTTCTTTAAATTAAAACAATTTCTAAATTTCACCACTTCCAATTGTTTAAAATGAGTCAATTCGATTAATGAAGTACAATCTCTAAAATCAACCCAATAAAAATCCAAGGAACGTAATGTTTCACGTTGAGTATATAATGCGGAAATTAGTAATGATGTATTTGAGGAAAACATTATTTGAAAAGATTGAAGATTACGTTGAGAAGAGATAAGAGTACAAATGTTTTTAATATCTGAAATATCTGTTGGAGGAGGAGAATGAGTATAACAAGATTTTCGATGAAGGTCCATCATTACACCGAGATTTGTCTAAAATTTTTTAAAGATGGTTAAAAATAAAATAAAATAAAATATTATAATAAACATTAAATAAATATAAATATATATATATATATATTATACATACCAAATTTCTGCATTGTTTAGAGAGTAAAGGAAGAAAATTATTCATTGGACAATCAACAGTTAAATAAATGCTATCTAAATTGGTACATAAACCACTTTTTAAACCACCACTACTAGTAATACCTAAACTATTACTCATTAATAAATACATACAACTTAATTCTTTTTTATCCCATACTAAATTAGTAGAACAAATATGTAATTTTTCTAATTGTTTACTCTCTCTAAAAAACAAATTTAACAAAACTCTTACGATAATCTCAAATTGAGTAGAAGTAGTAGTAGTAGAAAGAATATTATAATTATCAGAATTAGAATTAATATTTCTTGTAATGATCCAAGAATGAATTATAGATAAAAATCCTCTATAATAAAGATTTTTTAAATATTTAGGATAATTATAATAAGGGGTAATAGTATTGTTATTATTATTTTTATAATTAGAATTAATAATACCATGTTCAAATAACATATCTAATTCTGATTTATTTAAACATAATAATAAAGTATCAATAATTTTATTGATATCTTTTATTTCTTTAAAATAATAAAATGGATTTGAGTATAATAATTTCATTATAGATAAACTCCAATCCTTACTTACGAGTAAACATGAATGAAGCGTTAAAATATATTCTTTTCCTTTACTGTTAAAATTATTAAAGATTTTTTCAAATACTTCAATTGGTAATTCATTAGAAGAAGTAGAAGAAAAAACTTGAGTAGACGGAAGATAAGATTTTTCGAAAGTACGTTTGTTAAGTTTAGTAAAAGTTTCATGAAGAGAATTTGTTGGAGACGAACAAGAAGGTGACATCGTTACGATATGAATCAATAAATAAAATTTTTTAACGAAATTGATAAAATTTTTTCAGATTCAAGGAAAAGAATAAAAATACGAAACGTAACGAGGAAAAAAAAAAAGGTCATAAAAATACACGACTTTTTATTCATAAAGTGGAATCCAAGAGAAACATGGAAACAAAAGGAATTTCATTCATTATTTATTTTGTTTTACAAATTTTTTTGGCTCACCTGATCAAAATGAAATGTAAGTTATGTCATCGAAAAAATTCTATATCAAAAATCATTGTTTAACATTTTTCCCCCAAAGTCTAAACAAAAAAAAAAATAATACTTTGCCCAATAAAGTTTAAATCAAAGAATAAATAATGAAGTGCATTAATCATCGAAAAAAGAAATCAATCAACTTGACTATTGTTCAATGATCACATATTCAGTAAAATTTACCTTATTTCGGGACTAAAATAACTGTAAACAAAAAAGTACTGCAATGCAGAGAAAAAACAAAGTTATCTTTGATTTTTGATTGCTTGATTAAAAAAATGTGAGAAGAATTTTTTTTCCTATTGTTTTATCGGACATATTTATGTAATTTTTTTTATGTAAGTTTATTTTAAGACTTATTTATTCACAATGAAATATTCGTACAATTGATGGCGTATGTTAAAAATGGCGCAGTACAGAACTAAAGTAAATTACAAAATAAAAGTGTCATGTTTTAATGTAAATGCATATACATTTATGCATGTACTAATGCACCCATACTCCAATGTGACTTCATTTTTTTATTATCTATTCTATTACAGCATTGTTTTTATTTTTCATTTTTTTAAAGTTTGTAATCTTTCTACCCCACAAAAAAACAATCAATTTCGATTGTAAAAAAAAAAATTTTTTGGGGTAAATCTTTTGGTGTCACTGCATTTGGGGATCCATAATTTTTATGGGGAATTCTTTCTTTAGAGGTCAATTATTTAATTATTGGCCGAATTTTTTATACTGGTTAAATTTTAATTTTTTTATGAAAAAAAAATATATATAATATATTTTTTTTCTTTTCTCACGGAAAAAAAAATTAATCTTAACTAATTAAGATGTCATCGAATATATATTTTTTTTTTTTGCGCGGGTAAATAAAATCAGTGATCTTTTTCACGGACTGCGCCGAAAGTGCATCAAAAATACTGGAAAATGATGATTTCTTGAAAGATGGATGAAATAGATTAAATAAATAAATATAAAGATAATCTAAATATTAAAGTTTGATAATTATTTCTTTTGTTAACTTTGGCGTTACGAAACATTGTATGCTGAAAGATTTAGAAAGTAAAGAATCATCAAAGAATACAAAGATTGACTTTTAAAAAAATGCCAACAATTCTTAACAGGAAGGTTGGTTAATAATGTACAATAACTAGGTTTATGAAACATGTATGTACTATATTCTGTCACCTTGCTTATTACTTTGACAAACAAATTTTTTATTATAATTGTTAAATTTATAAAATTTAACTGTACTATGCACAGAATGTGGTACAAAATTTGACGCCATTTCAATCGCAACGCCATATTTAGAATAAACCCTTCTTTAACAATTCCCAGGCAATCATCATTATTGCTTCATTCATAATAAAATTCCCCATTACAATCTAGTTTTAAATTATTGTGCCCCCAATGAGTGTACGACTCGTTTAGAATTTATATTAAAAAAAAAAAAAAATTTTTAACCGGATAATTTGCATCAAAGGAAATCTGGGGTATGTTGACTAATAACTTTGTTTACAACTGAATAACATAAGGAACTATTGATAGTTAATCTTTAAATCCAGCCAAAGTTAATTGGGCCGGAATTAAGTTTTATATTTATTAAATCCGGTCAAAATTTTAATGCAAGAACTATCGTAAGTCTGTTTTAAATTTACGTATATTTTAATTGCGCCGAGCAATTCTATTTTACAAAAATAAATAGATATACAGCGTCGAAATTCATCGAAACTTTTGAAATGATTACTGTATATTGGTTATTGATTATTTTGATTATTTTGATTATTTTGATTATTTTTCAAATCAAGATATCTCGTATCTAATCACATCAATCACATCAGTTAAACACAACAAGGACATAGAAAAGCAGTCTTTTGTCTTCGTTTTTTCCTGATTTCAATCTTCCCACGCAGTATCTTTTTTTTCATCATGCTTAAATTATTCTAATTTGTAGAATAATAGTCCCTAATATAAATAATTAGAGCGATGTGACTTATTTAAACAAGATTTTATCGAAATTTCGGCTGATCAATTGGTACCGTGATAATCATTTTGATAACGATAATGTCGTAAAGCAAATATCCTTAAATGGTTATTAATTAATCTTGATTTAGTCTTATGTGCACCTTTAGGACCTTTAGGATGTGATTTAAAAATCCGCAATATATATATTTTTTTTTTTTACTTATAATTATCGTAATAATGCCATCACCGTGTAAAAGATGTGGTGAAAAATATATATACACACATAATGCAAACAATGAATGGTGTAAACCATGTCAAATAAATGATTTAAAAAATAAATTTTTAAGTTGGAGCGATAATGAAAAAATTGATGATTTTATTCAAGAAATGCAAAATAAAATTGTTGATTATCATGATATAATATTCGAATGGATACCTTTTAATCAATTTAGAGATATTAAAGAAATAGTTAAAAATGATTTTATTACATTTTATTCAGCAATATGGGAAGATGGTCCATTGAATTATGATAATAATGGATATGAGAGGAAACGAAATAAAAAAGTCTTTTTAAAGTGTTTATATAATTCATTATATATTATTAATGAATTTTTAAATGAGGTATGAAATTTTTTTCCCTAATAAATTTTCATTTCTAATCAGTTCTAAAAAATATATTAATTTTTTTCTGGTATTGTTTTTAATAGGTTAAAACATATTCAATTAAAAAACAAGGTGATATTCCTAAAATATTTGGAATATCTCAAGATCTAGATACTAAAGAATATATTATGGTTCTTGATGATGAATATTGTGAAAAATGTGACGAATCTTTAGATGAATATAGGTGGTGTAAATCATGTCAAATAAATTATTTAGAAAAAATTTTTACTAATTTGAGTGGGAACGAAGTAATTGATGATTTTGTTCATGGGATGCGATTAAAAATGGAAAGTTCTTATGAATCAGTATTTGAATGGATACCATACGATCAGTTTGATGATATTAAAGAAATAAGTAAAGATAATTTTAATACAATATATTTGGCAAAATGGAGGGACGGCCAATTATACTACCATGATAGATGGTTTAGAAAGCCGGATAGCAAAATCATTTTAAAATATTTGCATAATTCACAAAATTATACTACCGAATTTTTAAATAATGAGGTATGAAATTTTTTAACAGATTTAATTTAAATACCATAATTCTTTGGTTTATAAAAATTTTTTCCAATAGGTTAAAGATTATTCATTAGATAAACTTGATGGAGTTCTTGGAATATCTCAGGATCCAAGTACAAATGATTATATTATAGTTTTTCAATATTATCATTGTGAAAAATGTGGAAAACGATATACTAATGGGCAGGATATGAACTTTAAATGGTGCACATCATGTCAAATAAATTATCTGGAAAAAAATTTTACAAACTGGTCAAGTGGAAATGAAGAAATTGATGGTTTAATTCAAAAAATGCAATTAAAAATCGATAGTATGTTTGATAAAGTATTTGAATGGATCCCATATAATCAGTTTAGTAATATTGATGAAGTAGAAGAAGGTGAATTTTCAGCAATATGGAAAGATGGTCCATTAATATTTGATTATGATAAAAAGGAATGGATAAGAAAATCAGATAAAAAAGTCGGTTTAAAATATTTATATGATTCACAAAGTAATATTGGTGAATTTCTAAATGAGGTACGAAAATTTAATTAAATACTTATTTTAATTAGAATAATAAATGATAATTTGTTTTTATTAACAAACAGGCTAAAGCATATTTAGAAGATGAATTGGAAGATATTGAAATACATGGAATATCTCAGGATCCAAATACAAATGATTATATTATTGTTCTTTGGCAAAATGATTCTTATGAATCTTGCGAAAAATGCGGTGAAGAATATTTAAATGAATTTAATGAAGATAATAAATGGTGTAGAAAATGTCAAATGGATGAAATAAATAATAATTTTTTGGATTGGAGCGGTGATGAAAGAATTGATAATTTCATTCAAGAATTACAATATAAAATTGATGATCCAATTAATAATATAATATTTGAGTGGATACCATATAACCAGTTTAGCAATATTAAATTAATAGGTGAAGGCGGTTTTGCCGTAGTATATTCAGCAATATGGAGAGATGGTTTATTGAAATATAGTAATAATAAATGGACAAGAACATCTAATACAAAAGTTGCTTTAAAATATTTACATAATTCACAAAACATTAGTGATGGATTTTTAAATGAGGTATAAAATTCATTTTATGAGTTTATATTTTGTATTTTTTTTATTTATTTAAAAACATTTTTTATAATTTCGATAGATCAAAGCGTATTCAAACAATCTTGAATTCAAGGTTCTCAAAATATATGGATTATCTCAAGATCCAAATACAAAAAATTATGTTATGATTCTTGAATATGCAGAAGGCAGAAATTTTTATGATTGGATGATTGTGAATTATAATTATTTTGATTGGTCTTACAAAATATTTGTATTATATGACATTATTTCAGGTCTTTTAAGAATTCATGAAAAAGATATGGTACATCGTGATTTTCATCCAGGAAACATTTTATTTAATAAACTTATTTTAGATGAAAAAAATACTACAATATATATTGCAGATATGGGATTATGTGGTCAGGTTGATGATTTGGATGAAACAAAAATTTATGGAGTTATGCCTTATGTAGCTCCTGAAGTGTTAAGAGGAAAACCTTATACTATATCTGCAGATATTTATAGCTTTGGTATGATTATGTATTTTACTGCAACTGGAAGACAACCTTTTGCCAATCGAGAACATGATTTTAATCTAATGCTAGAGATATGTAAAGAAAATATTCGACCTGAAATAAATGAGCAAGAGGCACCCCGATTTTAT
The DNA here is from genome assembly GCF_026210795.1 of Rhizophagus irregularis. NCBI lineage: Eukaryota > Fungi > Glomeromycota > Glomeromycetes > Glomerales > Glomeraceae > Rhizophagus > Rhizophagus irregularis. The sequence goes on along the minus strand of NC_089444.1, from coordinate 1,606,398 downwards.
ATTGATTTAATGAAAAGATGTTGGAGTTCAGATCCAGATAGTAGACCAGATGTTAGTGAATTAGAAAGCTTGTTTTTTGATTTTCTAGATGATCCAGGAATTGAAGACCAACTCAAAGAAGCAGATGAATATAGAAGAGCATTAATTGAAAATAACCAATCAACACATAGTAGTACTTATTCAAAAGCCATTTGTGTATCTCGAATACTTGATACTAGTGAATTGGAAGGCCAATTAGATGAGATGATTATATAAAGATATTTCACAAGAATTATTGTACAATTTAAATTTATTTTATTATTATTTAATGTAATTTTTGAGTATTATTAAGTTCAATTAATCGAATTTTACTTGATTACTGTAGCTAAGTAATCATTGGTTAATTTATCTGATTTTGTCCAAAAATCTACGACCAAATTGAGTTCAAGATCTTTATCCATATAAAATTGACCATAAAACTAATTAAACATGATTTCATGAAAAGGATGTGAAAAATGCACTGACAACAAATCATATTTTATAAAGGGCTGAGGACTTCGCAATTTCCGATTTCATGTACCTTCAAAGCTTTCTTGGCATCATATAAGCAGTTAGTGGCACTTAGTGCGCTTGAGGCTGTAATTCGAAACAACCTGGGAGAATCGTTTAATAACATTCCTCTAGATATTCATCCTGAAAGACGTATGCATTAATCTCCGAATATTTTAATTGCGGACCACTTCCATATCCCGTATCGAGGAATAATTTTTTGTAACAGTAACGCGATATATTTCGCAATTTTTATGTACTTTCGGCAACGTTTTTTATTTCATAATTATTTTATGGAGGTAGCGAGTCACGTGTAATTATGTAATGCCTGTGCGACATAAAAATCTATATTAACGCTTGCTTTCCCATCAGAAATAAAATTTTCTCATTTCGGAACATAACGCTATTTTTTTTATCCAAGCCAAATCTCTATAAAAGCGTTATGCCAACTATCACTCTCAATTGTTTGGTCGCGGGTGAAAACCCTTATGAAAATGCTTTTCAGGTTGTTATCGACACCCATCAAATAAAGACTGTGGCGTTGCTCAAGGACGCTATCAAGGAAAAAAATACACAAGCTTTCGCTAACGTTGACGCCAAAGACATCAAGCTATGGAAGGTTGACATTTCCCTCGAAAAAGAAAACGAAAAACTTGACTTCGTTAATGCAAAAAAAAATAAACGTTAATATCAAGGACGAGCTTGGTGGCGTGGAACTGCCCCCACTTTCGAAGATTAGCAAAAACTTTTCCTCCCAACCAGCCGACATCATCGTACAATGGCCAACCGAAACCAAAGAAGTTCATATTACTGCATCATACAATCGTACTAAGAAAAATTTTCAGTGGACAGTGACTCGAGAAACGGTGTCCTTGACGGAGTTAAAAAAGAAGCTATGTGAATTTTTCACATTTCCAGATGGGACAGAAGACGAACATATTGTCATAGGTCGTGTGGAGAGAAGAATTTCAAAATCCACGCTGAACTTGCAGAGTGAGATGGAAAGTGCGACAGTCGATATGGAAAATGTAGAAAGTGCAGGACGTAAAATCATCAATTTTTCTAAAGACGAAGATTTAGCGGGCATTGTCTGGACTGCTGACCACCGTGTGGTTGAATTGAATATCGTTGTAGATACATGTAAGCAGTAGTTTAAATATTTATTTCGAATTCATCAAATATTCTGTGTATGATTACGTTTTAACAGCTCAACAACCGTTTAATTCGTATACCTTTTATGAAGGCTCTCTTTGGTTTGCAATATGATAACTGTGATGAGCTACCAAAATGTAAATTATTTGCTGGCGATCTCATTGATAGTTTTTTAGATAAAAAAATTTTAGAGGAAGTGATTCAAGAGATTTTAAGAAAGCATACGGTATCACGACCCATCAGGGCCGACGTAAATGAGGCCACCCGTCGTGAATTTATTTCTTCAATTATTTATGGTGTAGCATCAAACTTCCGGGGTCTTGTAAAGATATATCCTGAAGAGCAAGTCACCGGTACTCATGGTAAAGGGCCTGTTGATTGGATTATAAAGATAGGCAATATTATTATCTGCGTGACTGAAGCGAAAAGAAATGACATTAGCTGGGGAATTGGTCAGAGCACCGTACAGGCACATGCATCTATGCAACTCAATACCAAAAAACGCACTTTTACTGATGCCAATTTGGACGAAGACGATATGTATTGCATTATTTCAACCGGTATGCTCATGAAACAAAATTTGTAGGAATCAATGGGAAAAGTGTATACTAACTCCTTTTATATCCCTAATACCAGGCGTCGAATGGGTAATAACAAGGGTTATTCAAAACCGTGATGGGAAGGTTGATGTTTATATATGCGAACCAATGCCTGATGTAATACCTATCAACAATGCAGTGTTAACTTATGATGACCTGTATTAAAAAGCTGTGCAGAATAATCAATGAGTTATTTCATGAAATGAAAGATGCAGAGAAACGGGTAAAATTGAGTTAGAATTTTATTCCTCATTTATCATGGCTAGTTCCGAATCATAATATTATGCTTTTCTGTAATCGCATAAATAATAATAGTAGTTTTTTAACATATCATATGGATGCATAACAAATGGGAATCGCTATAGATTAATAATATGATAGAGTAAGTTTCTTCGCGTATATCACATGATACTGCATTGGTATTTTTTTTCGCAAAAAGTTGTACATTACATTTTCCACCAATAATGTTTCGCAAAAAAAATAGTATATATGAGTCGACAATTTGTTTCAATTTTCTGAGCTGATTCTATATCATGTGATCCTGGGGTGTCTAATATCATGCTGATCACAAACATAGTGCAAGTCATATAGTAAAAATCATTAGTGAATGCAAAATTTCGAAACTTTCATTTATTAATAAATTATTAATTAAAATTGCTCTCGCAAAAAATTTAATTTCTTAAATTCTTTATAGACTTTATAACTTTTGACAATATTAAATGTAATTCTTTAGACATTTTTCTTTAAAATTTATCAATTTCATTTATTTCTGCCAGATAAGAAAACTGTTCAAAATATCTTGTGCTTGTTCATTTTCCAACTCTTCACTACTATTAGAATTCATTTCTTTTCAAATATGGTGAAGATTATCTTGTGTTATTTTTCAATTCCACCATCTAAACCAGAAATCTGATGTCATACTTGTTGAAGCTCTGCACTCATATTTGGATCTACCTTAATGTCATAGCGATTAAATAAACCTTCAAGTTGTTGTTGATGGATTACAACACTGTAAATTCAATACTTTATAGATTCATAAACTAATGGAAATTTACATGGCTCTTTCCCATTTGAGCTTGCAAAACTATCAATGGTTAGATAATGCTTCAAGCAACCCAAATTTATTTTTATTATTATTTATTATGTCTTCTTGCAAAGATTTAATATATGAATTTTTCTTGTAAAGTAGGATAATCTGATTCAGATCGGAAATAAAATACATGTAAAAATGCACAAGCATAATCTGATCTATAATTACCACCCAATCTGCAAACACTTAATGGTAAGTGGATCCAGACTTTTATCCACTTCACAAATCTGCTTAATGCTATTTTTTCTAAATTGTATTTTCTTTTTAAAAAGTTGAAAGATTTTTAAGAGTTACATTTTTATTGTCAAGTATAGACTTTTAGTACCATAAAATTAGTAGAAATAAGCCTATTAGTATAATAATAAATTTTTATTTTATGTGTACTTAAATATACTAGAAATGTTTAAACCAAAATGAACAGGGTCTATTAATATTATATATCTTGCTAATCAACTTTTAAAACTTTAAAACTTTGGAATGCAAAGGGTATCTTGTTTGAATGTTGTCTTTTTTATTAACAATCCTGAATTATAAAGTCTGGCATAGAAATTTTCATATGATTCATGAAAAATATCTTGTATTCCTAATGATAATTCTATACTATCTATAAATGATGACATATTTTTTAAGGATGCTGGAATTGATACTTGTCTAATATTAATCATAGTATATATTTTTTGAACAAGATTTATGATATGATAATTAATTTTATAATCTATAAATAATCAAAAAGTGTTAAAGAATAAAATAAGAAAAAAATGATACTAATTTTTTTACCAATGCATTAAAAGTCTAACACTTTTATATCTACACTCTTGTCAATAAATGAGTTTAACATATTCTTCATAAATACATCCAAGTGAATAAAATCATCACAATTCTTATATACAGCCTCTTTCTTTGACAGAAAACTAATTTTGCTTACAAATATAGTGATATTGGTCTGAATAACGGAAATTATAAAATCTGGTTATTTTATGCAATCTTCAAATTTTCTTGTCTTGCTTTTATTTAAAGCTATATTAAGCCATTATACTACATGCTTATCAGAATTATCAAAAAGTCCTTTTATAATGTAATCAAAAAAATTGGTGTAATGTATAATTTTACTGTGTTTATTTCTAATTTTTCTGGTATATCACAATTGTTTTAATATGACAGATTTGGTTCTAAAAGAAAAATCTGAATTAATACCAAATCCAGTTTATTAAAGATCTGATTTATCATGATCGTCTATATATTAAGTAATAAAAACTTATTTACTTTTATAACAATACACTGGTAAAAAAATGATCTATCCTACACATATTTTACATATATCAGGTACTCAAAATGTAAAAAATCTTATACAAATAATACACATATTATATACACATTGGGTATTTATATATATATCATATACATATCAGATATCTGATAGGTATATGATATACACCCACCTGCCAAAAATATCTGGACACTTTTAAAAAATGACCATTAAATCACATTATTTCAACGTCTAGTGATCAGAATTTAACGATTTATGATTCATTGGATTCGTCTAATTGAGACGCATCTAACCGCAGTATTTTCAAGTCTGTAAGTTCAATAGATCAGAAGTTATTGCTGAATGTCTAAAAACAGTAAAATGCAAATAACTTTTGATCCATCAATTCTAGAGACATGAAAATAATAGATACAATGTACCTTAACAAGATAAATCTAATGAATCATATTTCATCATTCTAAGTTTAATAGGGAAGAAAACGTTGTGAAATTTGTATTTGCTAAAGTTTTAAAGATAAAAAATGAATTACTTCATAAAGTTTAATCACATTATTTCAATAACCAGTGAACAGAATCTAATTATTTATGATTCAATGAATTCATATTATCAAGATGCATCTAATTACAGTGTTTTTATGTCTCTAAATTTGATGGATCAGATGTTATTCTCAACAGTAAAATGCAAATAATTCATTATTCACTTTTAAAAATTTGACATATACAAATTTCAAAACATTTTCTTCTCTATTGAACTTAGAAAGATGAAATATGATTCATTAGATTTGTCTTGTTAAGATACATGGTATCTATTATTTTCACGTCTCTAGAATTGATAGATCAAAAGTTATTTGCATTTTACTATTTTTAGACATTCAGCAATAACTTCTGATCTATTGAACTTACAGACTTGAAATACTGCAGTTAGATGCGTCTCAATTAGATGAATCCAATGAATCATAAATCATTAAATTCTGATCTGGACGTCGAAATAATGTGATTTAATGGTCATTTTTTAGAGGTGTCCAGATACTTTTGACAGGTGGGTGTATATAAATACCTAATATGTGTATAATATGTATGTTATTTGTATAAAATTTTCTACATTTTAAATACCTGATATGTATAAGATATGTGTAAGATATGTATAGAATAGATCATTTTTTTACCAGTAAATAGTAGTAAGAATTTCATTTTGTGTTTTCAGATTTTATTAATATAATATTTTAAATAAAATTTTCTTTAAATATTTTGATTAAAATAAAGAACTAATTAACAGTATTAGTAAATATATTTACTAAAAGACTAGATTCCTTAAAAATTTCTTTGACTGCTAAATTGCATTGATATATAAAACATAGTAAAAAAATACATTGAGTATTTAAGATGAAATTAATATTTAAATTGATATAAAATAAGCAATTTCTATTTGTACACAGGGTGTTTAAACACGGGTCATATTAGTAGATTAAAAACGGCATTCAAAACTTTCTTTAATGCCTTAAGTAAACTTGCAGAGCAGATGAAAATACATATATTTATCTGTAATATTTTAAGAATAAAAAGTAAAAGAGTATAATGTTGGTAGCATTCAATTCAAATTAAAAAATAAAAAATTAGTCTATTAAAAATTATATTTATATGACCTGTGTACAAACACCCTGTGTAAACTTAGAAATTTTCTATAAAATATTATTAAAATTTAAAATTATAATTTAATATGTTATATGTATTTAATAACCTGATTAAGGTTGCTTGCCGAAACTTAGGGATTTAGGCAAGATGGCGTTTCACCAAAAAGCGAAATTCTGCTGAAACTATATTAAAGTTATATTAAAAAACTGGCGAAACTTTGGAGAAAGGCGAAACTGCCGAAACTTATTATAAATGCTGAAACTGCTGAAACTCTGCTGAAACTATAATAAATCTATAGTAAAATTTTGACGAAACTAATCATAGGATTTTGAAGAGGTTTAGACAAGCAACCTTAAATCTGATAAAAAAAACAGTTTTTATTAAGATGTAATAATTAATACAATATAAAAATAATAATAGATATTTCTTGATACTTTATAAGTAATAATAAAAAATAGACTTACCATGCTAAAATATATACTGCAGCACTATTGCTTATAACTATTATTACTTTAATTAACTTTTTTTTTAAATTTCTTACATTTTTTTAACATGCAATATAACATCAATTACATGTTTTTTTTAACCACTTATATCTATTACTTTCTATACCAAAATTTCTTTAAAAAGTAAAACAATTATAATTTTAAGTAATTTTTGATTCATAATATTTTTCTAACTATTAAATGAAAAACTAGGAATGGGAATTGATTTGTCAGTTCTATTTCAGTTTTTTATCAATTTTGCTTCAGTTCTCATTAAGTAAAATATGAGCTACATGCATCAAATTTAAGACACAAGTAGAGTATATGATAAAAATCAATAAGAAAATTTTGATTGGTCATCAAATGATGGTTAATCTGTGCTCGTTATAATTTTTGATAATAATCTGATTTGAAGTGATTCCTTTAAACCAGTTTGTAGCCAGTTCTAATTTGATTTTTGAAACAGTTTTTAGAGTGTTTCAAATTCAAAATCTGCTAAAATTAGAATCAGTTTCAGAACTAGTCAAAATTGCTCTGTTTGGACCTTTCTCATCTCTATGAAAGAGTAATATTAGTTTATTTATACATTTGATTTAACTTTTTTTTACATATACTTTCAATATTTTTAATAGCTTAATTTAATATTAAACAAGCTAGTTGTTTTCAATTTAATAAGTTTAACTTTAGATTTAACTAATAAAAAAAAGCAATATTAATTCATTAAAAGGTTCAATCATTAGATACTGTTATTTTTTTTATTAAAAAATCATGAAATTTAAGTATTTCAGATTTACTGATATTATATATGATAAATTTAATTATTAATGATTGTGAAGATCATTTTAAAATTGATATATAAAAACTTGAAATAGTAGTATTTATATAGAATAACTACTAAAATAGGAATTTATATATAGTAACTAAGATTATAAATCTTTCAAAGGCTTTTATAAAAATACTAGTAGAGAATAGTTAGGATACTAGAAATATATAGTCTAATTGTACATATTAATATACCATAATTATACATGAAACTAAAATTGGTTAATTTTGACCTCTGAAATGGTCAAAATGGTCGAAATGATTTTGACTTGAGCCCCTCCAAAAGTCGAAATGGTCAAAATTACGTCATAGTCATATGATTTTATAGTAAACAATAATATTAAAATTCAAAGTTAACGAACTCCACATCCAGTAATTCGATTTTTATAATTTTTATATGGTTGGATTCAGCTCATTGAGAGGATTCCAATGATATGTATTTTATATTTGTAGCATCAATATTGACAGAGTTATTCACGTTTAAAATTTGGTATAAAATAGTCTTATAATTTTTATAGCAAATAATAATTTTAAAATTCAAAGTTAATGATCTCCGCATCCAGTGATTCAATTTTATGATCTTTACGCGGTTGGATTCAGCTCATCGAGAGGATTCCAATGATATGTATTTCATATTTGTAGCATCAATATTGACGGAGTTATTCACGTTTAAAATTTTATATTAAATTATAATTATAAAAATCACATGACTATGATGTAATTTTGACCATTTCGACTTTAATTTTGACTTTTGACCTTTTCAAGTCAAAATATTTCTACTTTTGGACTTTAATTTCAACTTCATGTATAACCATAATACAGTCCAACATACACTAATTCTTAATCTTTACACTATTAGTAGTAATATTTCATCAGGAAATTTGTTTAGGCGTAATTTAGTGTAATATTTCGAAGGTGGTGTAAAATTTCGAAATATTACACTAAAAACGTAATATTACAAAAGTTTACGCTCTTAAATTTGAATAATTATAGTAATTTAAGAATATCTCGCTATCTACTGATCCAATCAAGACGATCTATAGCTCATTGGAATCAGCTCATCAAGACGAATCGAATGGTAGTAAAATCGTATCTTTACGTTCGATAGATGATTTTCTATTAATTTAAAACTTTACTGCATACTATAGAGCGTTCTATCAACTGTAGAAATGCGATTTTACTACCATTCGATCCGTCTTGATGAGCTGATTCCAATGAGCTATAGATCGTCTTGATTGGATCAGTAGATAGCGAGATATTCTTAAATTACTATAATTATTCAAATTTAAGAGCGTAAACTTTTGTAATATTACGTTTTTAGTGTAATATTTCGAAATTTTACACCACCTTCGAAATATTACACTAAATTACGCCTAAACAAATTTCCTGATGTTGTAATAAAATTCTTTTATTTCTATAATTGGTAAAATTGAACTTATAATTTTACCATAATCAGGTTTTACAAGATGATTTACAGATTTACTAATATGCTAGAATAATTAATCTTAAGATAATCTTAAAACTAATTTTAACCAAAATATTAAAATTAAATATAAGCTAGAATTATCAATTAAATATTTAACATATTAATTTTGGCTGAAATTATGATTTTACCAGAATTATGAATTCAATTGAAATTATAAATTAATTTTAGCAGAATTTTGGATTTTAAAAAAATCAATTTTTAATAATATTAAAATTAATAAATTGGTTTTACATTTTATGTTTAATTTTATACTATCAAATATACTACAATTAAAAAAAAAAATATTTTAAAGTTATTTGTAATTATAATTATGTATTTTTCTAAAAAAATTTTCTAATTCTTAGAAATTTTACATGTATAATCTTAAATTAAATTTTTTACCTCTAAGTATCATTCTTTTTGAATTAAAACTATAGCTTATATATAAAAATTCAATAAATAAAATCATATTGTAATTATTATATTTAAACAATTTTTTTTTCTTTAATTGTCAATAATGATAATTCAATAGTTATTAATATTTATAGATTTTATAGTTTTTTTTTATAAAAAGAAAGTACTGCCAACATTCTGCTACTTCCTTTTTAACGTATTGCTTAATTTGAAAATAACAAGCTACAGTTTTTATTCCAAAAAGGTGATTTTCAAAATAATTAAATTTGTTTAGGAAAAATATATAATTATTTTGTAATTGGTTGATTTTACATTTAAAATTAAGAAATAAAGAAGAATTTAAAAAAAATTTATAAAGAAAAATAATTAAAATATATAATTAAAAATAGCTTAAAATTAAAAAATAATAAAATTATAAAAAAAAAATTAATTTCAAAAAAAGTTGCAAAGAAAAATTATCAGAAATATATATAATTAAAAGTAATTTAAAAATAAAGAATACAAAAAAAAAAAATTAAAAAAATTAAAAAAATCTAAAAATCTAAAAGAAAGAAAAATATTATATGTTCATTCAAAATTTAAAATTACTTAATTTCAAATTTTTTTAAAATTATAAATCTTAAATTTTAAATTAATTTTATTATAGCTTAAATTTCAAAATTTAAATTTCAATTTCAAAATTCCAAATTATATTGAATTTTGTATATATAAAAAAATATAATAAAAAAACTATAAGTATTATTTCTTTATAATATTAAAAATGGTATCCTATATATGCGATTCAAAATAACTCATATAAACTCACATAATATAAATAATATAGTTAAAGTATTATAAAAATCAACGTAAGATAAATTTTATCATATAAAAAATTGATTTGAAACTTGACTCAACTTAATTTATGAAGAACACTAGTTAAGAATTATATGTAATTTAATATATATATATTATTATATTAGTTTAATATTATTTTATATTTATTTTTTTGGGTATTGTTAAATCCCAACTATAGCTATTATAGGTGTTGTCAAAATTAATTAAACTTATACTGTAATATCATTCTACTACAATTATACCATAATTATTTTATAAATTATTGAATGTCGACCTTTATATTTTAAGGCCAAATTTCCATTTTGCTGTAATGTCATAATTATAAAGACAGCATTTTGATGATGACACCTATAATAGCCATCCAGCCCCTCAAAAAAAAATAGGTAATTAAACAATGATAGATAAGAAGTAATCTATAAAGATATATAATACTTGATATGGCAATATGGCATATCAAGAGGCAAGAGCAGTGATGATTATTATTACACATAAAAAATTTTTTGAATTCTCAAAATTTTTGAATGAGATATTATTCTAATTATAATAAATATCATCACTATATGTAAACAAGTTTTCCCTTAGATTATAAAGGCTGTTGTTTAAATAGTTTTTAAGAAAAACAAAAGTTTGATTTTATAAGTAAAATACAATTTTTTGTTTCAAAAAAGATTTTTTTTTAGTCAAATTTTCAAAATTTTAGTGTGATTAGTATCTACTCAGGTTTATTTTACACATTTATTATTTAAATTGAAATTTTTGAAAAAAAATATTTATGATGTGTTTTTTTAACTCTGGCCAAAATTATAATTTTCGGCCAGAATTAAGTGGTGTGGTGACGATTACCATTGTTGATATTTAGCAATACCCTATTTTTTTTTTTTTACTAACAATAAATATATTTATTTAAACCTTTGATTTAAAATTTAAGAAAATTTTTATAATTATTTGTATTATAGATTATAAGGTTATTGCTGAGCTTAAAATATTTAGTATACAAAAAACAATAATTATTAATTGTTTTTTGAAAAACTCCAGCTTTAATTTAAAGATATAGTACAAAAAATATTAAAAGATAACCGATTCTATTGACCATGATTTTATATAAGAGTCCATTTGTTGAATAGAAATAATGAATAATTCAAAGTTGGAGTAAATGAAGGGGGCGTGGCTCCTGTGATAAATAAAATTATTGTCACGTGAGTGTAATTTTCGTTACGGCTCCTCATTTGCAAAATCTTTTATTGGTTTCTACTTTTTAGGCAAAAAATTCTAGTCAAATAATTAAAAAAAAAAATTATTGTTTACTTAATTCCTCAACTTTTGAAGCTGATAAACCTATAATATCTGAAATACCTTGAAGTGAAAACCCTGTTTTCAAAAGCTTAAATCTTCATTTTAAGCAGTTATAATTGCATTGCATCTTCATCATCTTCATTGCTAACGATTTTTTTTATAACTAATTTTCATCGGAGACTTCCTCTATTTACCGAATTTTGAAAGTTCAACAAATATATATGAAAGATTTGGTATAAAAAATTTATTTATTTCCTCTTCAAGATCGCTATGATACAGTAACTAATACATTAAATCTCTTTAGAAGAAATATCACTAATGATTTACGATAGCAGGTAGAATTACTGGCTTAAGTTCTCAATAATTTGCTATTAATCGGTTAAAATGAAATAATTTTTTAAATGTAAAGTGTATTTTGGATTAAACTAGAGGCCTGCACTTTGAAGCCACCTTAAAAAAGTTTGAACAGAATAAGTACATGAGACATAATATTCTAATCTTTGAATGAATAAACTGAGTCCTTTGTGTTGAATTTTAACAATGTAATTATGTCCTTTTTTATCATGTCAAAAAACATTTAAAATAGATTTTTAGAATCTTCAAATCGAGGAGATAGCTCTTGAGGTAATAAATAATTCAACTTCTTCAGTCATAATTCATCATTTTTTTCGTCTTAATATCAAGTTTAAAAAAGTGGCTTGTTTTATTCCTCACCAAAAAGTTTTTTTGAAAGCTACTTCGTTTTTAGGATCGAAAAAACGTTGTAACAGTTGCTAAATTTCTTAAATGATTAAAGCCCTATTTATAAAATTCTTTGTTTGACCAGTATAATGAGTATACCTCCATTTTGAATATCTTGATCGAGATCGTATTGCGCTAAAAATAGAACGCACCGCGGTATCGAGTTTGGCCAGCACCAAGGAAAATTTTGCGATCACATGATTTTGGCCCGCAATACGGCGTTATGCCCCAACACGTGGGGTTTCAACGTTAAAAATCTGACTCCTAAAATAATAAATTAAAGACGTTCATCAGTCGTAGAGTTAGCCCTTCAGATAAAATATAAATAGTGAAACACGAAATTAAAATACACAGTCAAAAATTCAGCGCATTTAATTGAAAAAAAAAACAGTTTTCATCGAGTCTAATATTGAAAGCAACAATTGTTGCGCACATTACAGCGTGAACATTCAAGTTTTATCTCAGATTAGTGTAATTATTTACTAATTGTTATCATGCAGTTTTCACCCTGATATGAAAAATTTTCTTTTCATGTGTCTTTTGTTTTTTTTTACATGAACTTACCATATACAACTTAGACATACTGATCTAAACTTTTGATCTACGCGTTCATGAGGTCACTCAATGAGAATCATCGAATACGGATTATCAGATCTTCTTGATCATCGTTTCTCTAAAATCTAACTAAAAAAGTCTTAGTTCAAACATAAAATTTCCTAAGAACACAAACAAGAATTTTTTTTTTCTGTGCGGAAAAACCTATTTAATAAATATTACTGTTTGTTTCACCTTAACTATTAAGTTCATCAGATAAACCAAGCTTAACTCTTCTAAGAAAGAATCAACCAAATTTTAATAACTAAAAAAGAAAAATGTAAATAATAAAATTTTAGAATTATGAATGAATGAATAAAGAATAAATTTCCTTGTAATCAGTTAAACTTTGAAAAAATTATTCATATTTACCATTTTTGTGATTTTACCAAAAATATATATATTTATACATATATATGATAGTTTAGTTTTTTTTTTCACACAATTAAACATAAAAATTCTAAGAATCTAAAAAAAGAATTTTATAACTAAAATAATTAATAGAAATTTTTATTTGTTTATTTATTTATTTACATGTTTTTAATTTTTTTAAAAAAAAGTTTATTATTATAAAAATCATCACGTACCACAAATTCACTCACATTAATTGATTTTGTAAAGCTGGTAACATCTTTTGAATCTAGAATATCAAGTACATTCAGAACTAGAACAATTTCAATTCGTCATCTTCGTCATATTTGTTATTGGTTAAATAAAAATATAGAACCACCCCTATGTCGAATGTAGATCCTAAATGCATAATTTTAATTAAAGAAAATACAATCCAACGAAACACCTCTGTTCCAGTAATCAATGAATAAAAATTCCATTTAAGAAATTCTATCCAGAGCCAGCTCACAACCACCAGATCGACAAGCGAATAGTAAGTAAGCATTTTTATTTAAATAAACATATAAGCAAGGAGTTTATATACGCAAAGAATACCTTAAAATGATCACTTATTAAAACTTCAACTTTGGCCTAAATTACGTTAATTAATTTTGGCCGGAATTATATTCAAACTTTCTCCCGAGATTTGACCAACTAGGAATATTCATTATTTTGCTTTAACTGGTACGGTAATACATAAAACTATACTTTTGATTAAAAAAAAAAAGATTTAATTAGTATGTTCTTTTTGAAATTCTAGAAATTCTAGAAATGATTTTATAATTTACTTTCCAACATGAAAACAGATTTTGTGAAAGACTCACTTATTAAAAACACTCTTATACCGTTTCAATTTTTATTTTTGATTGTTAAATATATAATTGTTATTTATACTAAAATATTTAATTTTTTTTATTAAAGCAAAATTTGTGTAACGCAAACCTTTCAAATGCTTTCAACGCCGTTTCCATTTCGGTTAGCTGCCGGTCGGCGTAGCCAGAAGGAGTCCAGAGTTTTTTTTTTTTTTTTTTTTTTTAACCTTAAATGTATGAAATATAACAAAATAGGTCAATCAAAATTTCGAAAGTATTTGAAATTGGTATTTTGGCAAAATAAAAGTTCACACGTACTTTGGTACAAATTGTACAACAGATTGCCTAATTTTGATAATTATAATCCCGAAACAAACTTTATAAACCTATGGACTGGGAAACAAAGGACCGGAATTGTTGATCGCGCATTTAAGTCTTTCATTTAGAAATTTGAAAAACTTATTTCATGCTAAGCTTTTTTCTGTTTGTAACACAGAAGATGCCGGTTGATATGTAATTACAGTATATATAATATACGATTTCAGTTTATAATTGTATATAATTCTTGAACAAATTTCATTGAGATTACGAACTTAAAAAACTTTTTTTACATAGGTTTGTCGTTAACTGTATAACTTTGACACCGTAAAAAAAAGAAAATCAATCTTTATAGACAAAGAATAACAAATGATGATCAAATATTTTTAAGAGGTGTTCAAAATATAAATATTTGTGGGATTTACAACAATATACAACTTTTTAATTAACATAATAAAATAATGAACCTTGATTTAGTCTTAATAAATATCATCTTTTGGAATATTATAGATCAAAAATTCGGGGGTTTGTTTTTATTTCTAAAAATAGGAAGTTCAAATGGTTTTCGGCGAAAAGTGTTTTTTTTTTTTATTGAGAAACCAATCAAATTTGAGGACTTTTCAACCATCTGATGATTCTTAAAGTGATACAAAATAATACAAAATAACAAAAAGTGGTCTTATTTATTGATCTAAATACTTTATACATTTTGGTATGTTTAATAGTTATTATAGTAAATAAATAATCATGATATTTGAATTATATTGCGTATATTACGTGTATTGATATAAAATTTGGTTATTGATAATAATAAAACAGGAAAAATCATTAAACTTATTTTACAAAGGCAAAAGAAGTATATAAAGAAGAATACAAGATAACATTCTACATGCAAGATAACATTATACAAAGTTATCAAAGATATATAAGAATATTCTACAAAGGTAAAAAAAAACTAGCGGAGTACAAGATTAACATAATAATCTAAAAGAAAACAAAGATAAACAAAATAATGTGATTTTCTGGAGAGTCCAGAATTTTAATTGATTATATTTATTATTGTAAAAAGGGAAAAAATAATGAATCAATAAATAAATAAATAAAGATTTTTTTTTTTTGGTTGTTTTTTTTTTGTTTTTTTTTTGTGAATCATTAAAGAAAATTATTATTATTATTATTAATTATTAATTATTATAACTCGGGTTGTAAACTGGTTTATCGAGTTAATATCCGAAAATCTAAAAATAGGTAATATTTCAGGGATGATTAAAGTTTACCAATTACTTTTTTAAAATAAAATTTTGTTTTTTCAAATAAAAAAAAAAAAATTTTTAAATTTTTTTTAAAAAAAAATAAAAAAAAGAGAATTATGTAAGTTTTATTATCGTTTATTAAAAAGGATTTACAGTGTTTGTCAAATTTAATAAATCCAGTTAAATTTAATGCATATTATAATTATATTATAAATAATAATACTTGTAATATTTTTAGAACTTTATTCATAATTACTATAAAATATCAATGTATTGAATTATTAATTAATTTAAAAATTTATAAAATTTATAAAGTTAAAAAAAAAACATTTTCAAGACGCGAGACGTTAAAATGTTAAATTTTATTTAATATATATATTACATACATACATATAAATATATATATGTATATTTTTTTATACATATACTTTAAAAACAAAAAAAAAATTGGGATTACAAAAAAAAAATACTTGATTTTAAAGTTATAACTGGTTATTGACACGACAAACAAACCATAAAGCCTTTTTGTGTTGCATAATAAATTCTTAATAATTAAACTATTTTTAGGTTTAACTTGAAAAAAAATTTTTTTAACTTGTAAAATTCTTTTTTTGGGTGGTGGTATTTTTCTGTTTTTTTTTGAAAAACTATAATTTGTTATTATTAGTATTACAAAGTGTACAAAAAAAAATTATTTTTTTTTTCCCTTTCCATTTTAAACTTTGAAAAAAAAAAAGTTTTATTTATTTATTATATTTTAATATAACACAGTTATTAAAAATGCAGTGTAAAAAAAAATATTTATTCATAATATATAAAAGCAATTATACAAATTGTTTATGCATTAAAAAAGAAGCACAAAATTTCATTTATATAAATCACTTTTCGCGGGAAATAACCCTTACATAGAATTTTTTTTTCTTTAAAAAATAAAAAAAAAAAATCATAAACATACTATTTATATTTAAGTTTAAAAAATAAAAAATAAGCTCTTAACATTATGAATCAAGCTAATTCTCAAGTAGTAAATTCCTTCCATGAGGAAGTAGCTCGCTTATTGCAACAGTTAGTTGCAAATAGGCATCAGTACTTCCCAAATCGTTCTACTGCCGTAAGAATTCACGGAGAACTGACAAGGGGTCGACCATATAATCGCATGAGAATGAATAGAAGGAAATTGTTGCGGTTTTCTGTAGCGACGTCGGTTCAGATTACCGACTGGCGAGTATTTAATCGTGCTGTAGATTTATTTATGGATACGGCCACTCCCCAAGAGAAACTCGGTTATGCTCTCCTGGCTGAAGAGGTCAATACCCTTATTAGAAGAAGAAGATAAGAAACCTTAAGTTTTCCACCCTCTTTTCCTCTTTTACGATGCAAATTTATTCGATCTCCGACGATATTCATATATTTTAGATCCTTTTTTTTGTATCGTATACGATATTCATAAATCATAAAATTTTTTCTTGTAAAAAATTTTTTCCCTTATAACGAACGAGTGTAATAGCATACTTATCAGATGAAAAATTGATTCCGTTTTTCAATTGACCATCTTTTTTCTTAAAAACTTAAACTTATAAAAAAAAAACTTATTTTTACTTATTTTTTTTTTTGAATAAAAAAAAAGAGGAAGAAGGGAAAATTTTAACTTATTTTATATTTTATTGTCTCATATATAATATACTTGCAACTTTTAAGATCATGTTAAACAAAGAATTCTTTTTTTTTCAAATTGAAAAATAAACGAAAGATTTGAAATATTAGGAAATATTATTGTTATATCAATCTGATATTGTTATCTTTAATATTATTCTCGTTATGAACCGAATGAATGAATCTAAATCCGTTTATATTAGAGATAAAACTTGGTATGAATTAATTTTAAAATTATTGCCATGTACAAATATAGAAACGAAACAATTGTTTAATATAAAGAAAAAATAAACAAATAAAAAAATCAGGTTAAAAATTTCCTTTGTTGAAAATTAGAACCCGTACTTTTTAACAGGAACCGGTTTACAGGATGCGGGTTAAATGGACCATAAAAAAAAATAAAATTATTTATTATTTTTTTATGCAAGGAAGAAAGCTGCCCATTGTTTTGTTTGTGTTATTTACAATAATTAATATTGTTATCGTTTGATATCTAGAAAAACAAAGGTACTTTTTTTTTCTTTTTAACACATGATTTTTGTTTATTAAAATTGAATTGGCTGAATTAAATAAACCGTTTAGTTTACTTGAGTCCTTATTTAGTTGAATAAATACCCAAATCTGTCTTTCAACAAAAAAAAATACAATTATATTTATGCAAGATGAAAATTGATGAAATGCATGTTACTTTACATAATACAATCATGTCATATGAAATATTTTTTGGTTATATTGAATTTTTCTTTCTTTAACCTTAGTAAACAAAGAAATTTTCTAAAATTTTTTTTGAAAATAGTGATTAATTTGTCAAATATTTTTAAATTTACTATTTTTGCTATTACATATTCCCAGTTTTAAAAATTGTGTTTATTTGGTAAATTTATTTATAATAATATATTATAGTATGATATTTAGTATTGATAGTATTGATAGTTACTAGTAAATAGTTTAATAATAAGCAAATAGTTTAATAATAAGCTCGCTTAATTACATCATATTATGTAAATGTATTTATTTATTTACATGTTTCTATTTTTTTTTTTCTATTTTTTATTGTAATTTTTTTTTTATTTTTACTTTTTACTTTTTTTTTTTTTTTTTTTCCTTTCTATTTTTCTTTTTTTTCTATCTTTTATTTTCTATCTATCTTTTTTTTTTTTTTTTCATCAGGTCAACTACAATACGTGATAATACGTGGTAACATGTGGTCAAAACTTTTTATTTTACTTATTCAAAATTATTTGGTTTTCATTTCTTTATTTCCTCCTCAATTACCTGTAAAAAAAAATTTGAGAATTTTTCATCATGAAGGTGGAAATTTAATTTATTTACTTTATATAAAGTTATTAAACATCTCTTTTTTAATTATTTTATCTTATTATTTACTTATTATGTGGTATGAATATTACTACTTTATTAATGATATCTTATCTTATTGGTCTTGTTTAGATATGATTTTTATACCTTTAACAATTCTTGGAGCTCTTATTAGATTACTTTGTTTAAGACCTCATGATGAGTTATTTTCTTTACCTTTTGAAATTCCTTTACCTTTCATTCGTACAAAAACTATTTTTCAAAATGCTATTGAAAGAATCAGGGTTTATTTACAAATCAGCACAATGTTACAACTCCCTATTATTATTTCTCATACTACAAAAGTTGAAGAATCTACAAAAGTTGAAGTTTCTCATACTGCAAAAGTCAAAGAATCTACAAAAGTTGAAGATTCTCATACTTTAAAAGTTGAAGAATCCCATACTACAAAATTTAAAGAATCTCATACTACAAATGTCAAAGAATTCTATACTACAAAAGAATCTCATACTACAAAAGTTATAGATTCTCATACTACAAATGTCAAAGAATCCCATACTACAAAAGAATCTCATACTACAAAAGTTGTAGATTCTCATACTACAAATGTCAATATTTCAACTCCTACTTTATCACTACCACCAACTCCTCCATCATCTTTTATTTTAAATCCTCCTAATTCAAATAATCCAAATAAATTGTTTAAAGAATTAATTTTAAAAGATGATTACTTTTTATATGATTGCGTTCAATTTCCTAAATATACTGGATTGTTTATGATTTGGTTAGGTAAGATTTATTTTGGTTGGAGGTTAAATAATCATGTTTTTTTCATTATAAAAAAATTTTATTGGTATTACGTTATAATTGATTTAATCATAAGTATTATTGGATTATTTAAATGTATTAATATAGAAGAAAAAATTATGGAAGATGAATTTGGTAAGAAAAAATGGAGAGAATTTACAAATAACAAGATGAAAAAAAAGTTTATTCCTTTCATATTTTAATAATTATAAAGATATAGTAGGGAGTTCACGCGTTTTAATTTACTTTAACCATTAGCGTCATCCATTGGGGTAATTTACACGTATAATATGTAATCTAATATTTTAATCAGCGAAACTAATTTTATTCTATTAATATTAATAATAAAAAGTGATAGCACATTAATTATATAATGTACAGTCGTTATACTTATAATTCATCTAATGATAATTCTGTTGTATATTTATAAAGCAGGGGAAGTGGGCAGTTGTGCATGATTTTTTAAGAAGCAAGCAGCAAAACATTCCCAATACATGTTGTTATCATAATTGTTCCCATTGTATCGATTAATACAACATCAAATTTGTTTTTGACTAAAAATGTAAAAAAATTTATATGTCAGCAACAAATGTCTCCACCATAGAGTCAATTTTATACATATCATATTTAATACATCCTTTACTATCCTTGACTACCGTAGAGTCAATTTTATACATATCATATTTGATAACATCTTTTAATATCCCTGACATATCCACGTTCATATAATTTTCTCAAGGTTTAAAGGAACCTATATAACGGATCATAAGTAAAATCTTGATATATTGGAATTGGGGCCTGGAACGAATTATCATAACGTATAACTAATTTACCCTCGATATATTGGAATTCTTGATATAACGGATTTTTGACAAATTTTACTAACGGAACGGATGATTCCATTATATCGAATTTCACTGTGTATATAGCTATGCTCGAAAGCAGCACGAACCACAAAAGAAAAGAGCGATCCGGTTGTATTTTCTTCAGATAATGGAGACAATGAAAAGTGCTTATAAACATTCACGTGATCAGCAACTAGTTGGTAATGATATTTTAAGCAAGTATAGTGCTCTCCTTTACGGTCGGGTACCTTACTTTACGGTCGGGTACTTACTTTACAGTCGGGTACTTACAGTACTGCTGTAATGCTGTATACTATTCAATTTAAATTGATTTAGACTCGGATACTTAGCCAGTTTGTTATACGGTATTGTTTGAAACTGATCGTTACACACATTCCCAAAATAACTATTATATAAAATATCCACTATAAAATATAAAATGTCTATTGTATTATATAAGGTGTTGATTTTACCAAAGATTACCAGCGATTACCAGCGATTTACCAATGATTTACCAATGATTACCAGCGATTTACCAGCAATTTACTCTTCTCATATGACTGATGACATAACGAAAACTGAGTTCCCGGGTTCGTAAGTTACGTGTGGGTTACCTCAGGATATATCTGAATCCGATGAACATATTGTAGGAAAATGAAGTAAATGAAGTGTAAATTATAAATTTATTAATTATTGCGGTTTTCGAATTAGTGTGATCAGGTGATTTGTTAATCAATATAACCGAGACCCCCATACAAATTATATTCAAAAAGTTATTCCAAATAATTAATGGACAATTATTGGTCACTTTTTAATACAGTAACCACTAATGTAATAATAAGAATTAAAGTTGGAAATCGATTATAGAAGTCGATTATAGAAATCGTAGGAATCGAAACCACAAAGTTATATACTGCTAGCGAAAATATGAAACAAATGGCAAAAAATATTTTGAAAATGATACAGTGACGGCTTAGCATTGTGTAGATCAAATAAATTTATATGTCCACATGATCACTTTTCGTAAATAATTCCCGCTGATATTTATTTTATTAAAAAGATTTGTCGATCACACTAATTCGAAAAATTAGATAAATTGACGTAAATATACAGTATATATATATTATTTCTTCTGTAAAGTAATATATATCATCATCTTTGAAAAATCTGAATAATATATGGAAAGGTTCATAGCAAAAGGTGAGACTCCACAAAAAAAAATTTTTTTCAAGATTTTTTATATAATTGATATTATATGCTAATTTATTTAATTTTTCAGAAAAAAAAACAATATTTTTATTAAAAAAAGATTTTAATATTTTTTTCATTATTTACATTTTTTTCTTTATAGCATTTAGTGAATGATTCTTAATATTTTTATAACAAATTCCTTGTATAGTTTGTATAGTTTATAAAAAACGGAATTCTTCCAAATTAATTATAAAAATATTATTGACTTTTGCTGCTGCGAATCCTCCCATGTTAAAAACTCAAAATTTTTACTTTCCTACTATATGAGGAAATATTGATTAAGGAATATGCGGGATTTTAAATGACCGATATTTTTATGAGTCATCCAATATTGAAATCGTCATTAGTAGTATTAATTCCTATTGGTCACCGCAGTATTCCTAATGATTGAACTATAACTATGGGAGGATATATCGGTCTTCGACTGATATACCTTTCTCTTCCTCGCTATTTTCTTCTTCATTATCTCTTTTCCCCACCCATAACTATTTAGTATCATTAAAATTGCCATTATTAAGATTATTGCCTTCTCGAATTATCGAGTTATGGTCGACATAATCTAAACATAGTTTTGGTAGGTAGATTATTGCCTTCTCGAGATGATATAAGAATTCCCAATTAAAAATCTCTACAAGTTTATACCCTACAAAAAAAGTAGTTTTCAAAAGTTAGTGAATCATGTTACCCCGTGTTGCTATTGAATATCTACCATTGCCCATGCCATTTGATAAAACAAAGTCGAATTACAGTCACCTACTCAATAGGCTATCTTACAATTTCTTAACTCACCTATTATTTGCCGCTCATTCTAAGTCTCAATCAATTGAGGATAATAGCCAATTATCAAAGAAAAAATCTAAATCTAAGAAAAGGAACTAAAATATGAGCTTATAGTACGTTTATGAGTTGATAGTGTAGTAACAATAATCTTTTTCATGAAACGAAGTTGAAGCAATCCGTATGTGGTTCTCAGGTTCAAACCCTTATAGGCTTACTACAGTCGGACCACCGATCCCGCTATATGAGAGTATCGTATAATTTTGATATAACGATATTTCTCAAAGATTTTCAGATCGACAAAAAAACATATAGTTTGCCGAAATCGCTGTGCATACAAATAAATGATGCTACATTTATCATACATTTATCTTACAATTATCAATAAAAGAAAGAGCATATAAAAACATTATTCACCTTTTTTTTTACAGGGTTCGAATTGGTCTATTTTTCACAAAAAGTTTAAAAAGTTTGATCGTAGATTATTGTAATACACAAAAATTTTGATTGCTGCAATTGATCAATGAATCAATTGATTGATGCTTGAGACTCGATCAATGAGATTCATTCTGGGTATTGTTGCGTTTTTATTGACACTTGCTGCGGAAATAGTAACTATATATCAATATAAATGCATAATGCGCTTTTATATTGAATATTGATAATGCCGAAATTCGTAAAAAAATCTCTTTTGTTTATTATTATTGTTATTATTATTAATTTATTATCGGAATTTTCATTATCCATTCAGTATTCTTTGTTCATTCAAAATATACTAGATCAAAAGAGAACGTGGTTGGTAATTTTAAAATATTTAATTACAAATCAAAATAAATCACAATATTTTTTGAGATAAAACGCCGTTGATTTTAGAATTCTTTTTTTAAAAATTTGGATGAACCCATTGATGATTAATCATTACTTTATATTTGTGTTACAAGTTTAAATGATAATAAATCCGTTTCTCCGCGATTATTTCCTGTTTATTTCATTTTAAAATCGTATCAATAAAGAAAGAACATATAAACATTATTCACCTTTTTTTTTACAAGGTTCGAATTAGTCTATTTCTTAACAAAAGGTTTTGATTGTAGATTATTGTAATACACAAAAATTAAAAAAATTTTGATTGCTGCAATTGATCAATGAATCAATTGATTGATGCTTGAGACTCGGTCAATGAGATTCATTCTGGGTATTGTTGCGTTTTATTGATACTTGCTGCGGAAATAGTAACCATATATCACTATAAATGCATAATGCGCTTTTATATTAAATATTGATAATACCGTAAACCTGTAATGGAATATTGAAAATTCCGAAATTCGTAAAAAAAAAAATCTTATTGAAATTATTATTATTAATAATAATTTATTATCGAAATCAAAATATACTAGATCAAAAGAGAACGTGGTTGGTAATTTTAAAATATTTAATTACAAATCAAAATAAGTCACAGTATTTTGAGATAAAACGCTGTTGATTTTAGAATTCTTTTTTTTAAAAAATTGGATGAACCCATTGATGATTAATCATTACTTTATATTTGTGTTACAAAGTTTAAATGATAATAAATCCGTATCTCCGCGATTATTTCCTGTTTATTTCATTTTAAAATCGTATCAATAAAGATAGAACATATAAAAACATTATTCACCTTTTTTTTTTACAAGGTTCGAATTAGTCTATTTCTTAACAAAAGGTTTGATCGTAGATTATTGTAATACACAAAAATTAAAAAAATTTTGATTGCTGCAATTGATCAATGAATCAATTGATTGATGCTTGAGACTCGGTCAATGAGATTGGTATTGTTGCGTTTTATTAACACTTGCTGCGGCAATAGTAATTATATATCACTATAAATGCATAATGCGCTTTTATATTGGATGAATATTGATAATACCGTAAACCTGTAAATGGCATATTGATAATGCCGAAATTCGTAAAAAAAAAATCTCTTTTGTTGAAATTATTATTATTATTATTATTAATTTATTATCGGGATTTTCATTATCCATCCGATATTCTTTTAGTTCATCTGGTATTCTTTTATCGGAATTTTCATTACTCATCTGGTATTTTTTGTTAATTCAAAATATATTAGATCAAAAGAGAACGAAACATTTTGGTTGGTAATTTTAAAATAGTTAAATTACAAATCAAAATAAGTCACAAAATTTTTTTTGAGATAAAACGCCGTTAAATTTTAGAATTCTTTTTTTTTTAAAAAAAAAAATTGGATGATGATTAATCATTACCTTACATTTTGTGTTACAGTTCAAACGGCGTATCTCCGCGATTATTTCCTGTTTATTTCATTTTAAAAATCGTTTTATTGAGATTTTACTCGGTTGAATTTTATTCAAAAATAGGAAAAAAAAAAATAACCAAACTAACCAAACTAACTAAACTTTTTTTATATATATTAAATACCCCCAAATTTAATATAAATCATGTATATTCGAACCTATCCAAGATTTTCGGATTTATAAAGATTTATGTAACGTAGATTCATTTATTGATCACCGAATTTATTAAAAAAAAAAAAGAAAAAAAAAGTACAGTATTCTTAAAAAAAATATTTTTAGAAAAAAAAACAATATTCTTAGAAATATTTATACTTAAAAATAATCATATTCTTAAAAATAATTTATATTTTTAAAAATAATCATAATCTTAAAAATAATCATATTTTTCATCTTCTTAGAAATAACGTTCTTAAAGATAAACGTTCTTAAAAAATAACATTCTTAGAAAATATTACTTAATAAAATATTCTTAAAAAATATTAATTATTAAAAAAGAAAATATTCTTAGAAAAAGTATATAATATTCTTAGAAAGAACATATAATATTCTTAGAAAAAACATATAATATTCTTAGAAGTTTTAATTATGTTTAAGAAACAATTATGTTAATAAAAAAAAAAATTCGGAACGAATGTAAAAATTTTAAATTTATTAATATTTATTATGTTATACAGATGAAAATTTAAAAAATTTATTAATATATATTTGATATACTTAAATATACTTAAATAAGAAATATCTTACATAATTAATAAAATTTTAATAAGATCATATGTTCACCTGATAACACAATGTTTACTAATGAAAATTTATCCGTACATTGTCCTTCCCCCCTTAAAAAAAGCTTATCTAATTATGAAACAAAGGAAAAAAATAAAAATGAAAAAAATGAAAAAAATGAATTAAGAATACTTTTTTAAGAATATCATACAATAATTACAATAATTTAACATCATGTATTAGCAAAACTTATCTATATTAAAAAATTTATTAAAAAGTTTTTTTGTACGTTTTAAACGTACGAAAGAAAAAAAGAATAAAAAAAAAAAAGCGTTTTTTCTCCGTAAACCTAGAAAATCCAATGTTGAACAAAATTAATAGGGAGTGGATTTGATTATGTAAAAATATTTTATTTTTTTTTTATTATTATTTATTTAACGATATTTAAACGGTTAAAATTAAACGTTATTATGGTTAAATTAAATTTTCACAAAAATTATTAGCGTTAGTATAAAAATATTAAATTGTAATCGAGAATGTATCGAAAAAAAATTAAGAAAAGTTTTTCTATTAGTACATTATTATTGTTATTATTGTTGTTGTTGGTGATTATTTCGTATTTTTTTTTTTTTATATTGTTTTTTAATTGGTAAAAAAACTGAAACCTTTGCCCGGATGATCTTTTTTATTGAGGTCCACCCAACCTGAATTAAGTTTTTGACATTGTTATTACTTCAACATTTATTTGACATTAAAAAAATTAAATTATTTTTTTTATTGTAAGACCTTATATAATTACCAAACAAATTAAAAGAACATTTATTAAATTTATATTATCTTTTTTAGTTTTATTATAAAGAATTCATGGGCGATTTTATATTACAAAACAGTTTAACCCCCAAATGAATATTCAAAAGATTATGATATTCTTTACCCCTCATTTGAACTACATACATTTTGTACATTATGACAAAAACTTTAAAAAATAAAGCTCCGAAATTATTAATAAAAAAAAAAGAGCTCCGAAAATACTTTCCCCGATTATTAAACCATTTTAAAATGAATTAATGTAAATGAGGGGGTAAACAAAATTTATTTTAAAGAATTTAAAAATAAAAGATTGGAATTAAATGAGGGGTAAATTATTTTAAAAAACAAAAGTATTTAAAATAAATGGTTTAAAGATTATTTAGAATAACAAATAAAAATGTATTACAACTAGATACGCATGTAAATATTTTAAAGATAGCATTATAATTTTTTTTTGAAAAAAGAAAATAATTTTTTTTTTATTCATTTTTATTATTTATTATTATTTATTTATTATTATTATTATTATTATTATTTTCATGTACCAGACATGTTGATGATGGAAAAAATTTAATTAATTGTTATGTATTATAATAAATTACCCGTAATCTATTTTTAATAATTAAATAATAATTAAAATAATATTTAATAAAGAACAAAGATTGAACAAAATAAAAATAAAATAAAAACAAAAATAAAATAACAATAAGCAGGGAGCACCGATCAATGAATAATGCTTGGACATCTTAATTTAACTAATTTAACAAGCTATAATTTGAACCAATTCTTTAACAAACCGAAGTTTGAGAAACAGGCCAAAATTTGGGAGTCTGGACAACAAAAGTCAAAATTTTGGACAATAAGCCATAATTTGGATAACAAGCCATAGTTTGATCCATATAGTAATTAACAAGCCATACTTTTAGCCAATTCTTCAAAATCATTAATAGTCAAATCAAATTCATGATTGGCTTGACCACCAAATCCATTGGTTTCTTCTTCATAATCGTTGGTTTCTTTATTCTTATCCTCATCATCATAATAATCTTCACGTTGTACGAGAACAGTTTTTAAACCTAATTTTTTTGCATTCTTTAAATCACTTTTAATATGAGATACTATAGCAACTTGTTCAGGGCGTAAATTTAACATTTTACAACAATCCAAATATACTTTAGGATTAGGTAAATAACATTTCCAAATTTCGGCAGAAAACATATAATCAAAACAATTTAAATCAGCATTTCTTTTTAAATCTACCAATAATTTAACATTAGCATTACTTAAAATAGCGTTGATATATTTATCACCAAGTCTAGTTATTCCAGGTACAGTATCTTTATAAGGATCTAAATTATGCCAAAGATTAACTAAATTTTCCAATTCTTCATCAGACCATAAATGAACTAAATCAAATTCAGTGATTAATTTTTCTAAAATTTGTTCATTAAGAGAATCAACTGTTAAGAACTGAGCTTTTCCTGAATTTGATGAATTAATATATAAATTATAACCATTTCTCCATTTTTGTGTAAATGAATGCCAATCTTTATTTAATAAAGTTTGATTAGAGATTCGAGTTGAAGTTAAAGTTGCGAATGATGATAATTCTTGAGTTAATGTCGTTCTCCAATCTACTATTGTACCAAATACATCAAAAAGGAATGCTTTGACTTGTATCATAGAATCTGGAATATCTGCTGATGCCATTTTCAAAAAAAAAATTGTATGTATGGATGAAGATGTGAAATTATTTTTTTTTAAAAAAAAAAATTTAATAATTTGAAAAAGATTGAATAATTTCGAAATTGATTGATTAATTTCGAAAAAGATTAAATATTTTCGAATTTTTTTTTCTTAAAAATATTTTTTTTTTTTTTTTCAGAAATTTCAAAAAAAAAGGTGAAATATTATTTGTAATTTGAATGATAGGGTCAGATTTATCACCTTTATATGTGTTTTTTTTTCGAATGGATGTGAATTAAACAGTAAAAAAGTTCACAAGACACGATCGACTAAATATTTAAAATAATAATAATAATGAAAATCACTATTAAAAAAAAAAAATCAATCATCTGAAAGATAATTAGATAAATGTATGTTTACTTTTAATATCCGGTATGTGAAGTTAGAATGATAAATAATTTATTTATTTTAAAATAAAAATTTAAAACTTTACCATTTATTTTTATTTTCTTTTTTTTCTTTTTTTCATTTCTTTAAATAAACAAAATTACATAATATGATTGGTAAATAATTCCAAACAAGGAGTCAACAAAAAAAAAAAAAATATATATATATATTTTTTTTTTTTGTTTCGGTCGGTAAAGTTCATGTTGTTCATGTTCCCAATTTTTTTTTTAAAACTTTCATTCATAGAATAATTTCGAGATTTACCTTATGTGGTATAGTCATTTAATGGAAATAAGGGATTCGCCGAAAAATTTTTAAAAAAAAAAAAATTTTCCTAATTATTTCTTTCCCAAACAAATTTTAAAGTTTTTGGTTTTTTTAGTACCAATTAAATCCTTCCATCTTTTTTACTGATATTTTCAGCCTTTAAAACTTATATTATTTATTGTTTTTTTTTAAAGAAAAAAAAAAACAATAAAATGGTCATTTTTGTAATCAAAATGATTTATATAGTAATAATTTTTATCACAATACTGTAATATGTAATATGTTACATTTGTAACATTTAAAAAAAAATCAAGTTATTTCAAGTTATTCCAAGTTATTCCAAGTTATTCCAAGTTATTTCCGTTACCCTTTTCTTTTCATAAAACAATCATTTTTATTTTTTATTAAATTTTTTTTAGTAATCATAAATTTAATAAAACAAAGAAAAATTTATTGATCTTAGTAATTTGAATTTTAATTACATTGCTTTACTTCTTAACTTGGAAACGGGGGAAATCGGGGTTTAAAACAAAGCATTATTTTTTTACTAATTTTGAACAGTTTTTCATGTATTGAATGTGTCACATCAATAATTAGCCCAGATTTCGCCAATTTTAAATGCTTGCTGTTGTGATAAAACGTCAATTTTCCAGATTTCCTGGAATTTGTTATGAATCTTACTATTAAAAGATTTGAAGAAATAATTTAGTACAAAAAGTACAAAAAGTACAAAAGTATTATATAATAATTATTTATCTGTATTTTTATTCTTTTTTTGTATTTTTTTATTGTATTTACTATATTTATTGTATTGTAATACCTTATGACTCCCGAAAATAACTCATGAATGATAGTTCCATAATGATTAAAAATTTAAATGAATCAATGACATCATCATCATTATTTTAAAAAAAAATTATTATTTCTTTATTTTATTTCCTCTTTTCATATAGAATACCGGCATATGTGGCATATGTGGCATATGTTAGAATTCGGTCATTCGACTCATCGTTCTATAAGCCGACCGGAATTACCCTTAGAAATTCATAATGAAGATTTCATAATAAAGGTTTTCATAATGTAAAGATTATCAATTTATCATTTCAATCAATCAAATGTATTGTATGTAATTAAAATGAAGTTGTATTTAATAGGTTCTCTTTTGTCATTTTAGAATGTACTACAAATTATATTGTTTATATAATAAACAAGTTATTATATCAAAATATTTTGTAAAAAAAAAAGATTTTTATTTTTGGTTTGGTTTGTTTCTTTTTATATATACATATATTTTATTTTATTTACCTTTTTTTTCGATCGAAATTTTTAATTCAATTAAGTACAAGTCCGTTTTGATGCTGGTTTGATTCCGTTTGATGCCGGTTTGATGTATATAACATGATTGTTATCTTGTTTTATTAGTTGAATATATCAGTCTGATATTACTAAAGAATTTACTTTCTAAAATTTATCACCAAAAAATCAATTATCCCAAAGATAGAATTATTTATCGGACTAATCGGAGTTGTGATCATACGATGTCACGATCATCATATTGGAATTCGAAATCACGTGAGCTTACGATAAAATTGTGTCTCTTTAATATTGTGTTATTGGTTCCCTTTTTGTTTTTTTTTTTTTTACTTCAAGTTGCACAAATGTAAAAATAAACTTTAAGGTTTTTGATTGAATCATGTCATATGCCTCACATGATTTTTGGCCTGATTTTCGTCGCATGCGACACGGGTTGAACCGCTAAATATGGTATTCATAATATTGATGATTTTTTCATAAAGTTATCTTTAGTAATAAAATTTTGATTTATATCAATTAATTTGATCGCTTGGTCACTCAGTCGCTCAGTCGATTACCCCATAACTCCTTGTAGTGTATTTTCGACATGTAACCCCCCCTTATAGTATAATCGGTTATTTTGAGATCAATGCCAAATATTGATGGTTTTACCGGTATTGATAGTTTTACAAGTAATGATTTTTTCTTTACCTTATTTCACATTATCTGAAGTTAAATATACAATATATTGTGATTCATCATGATAAACGGATAGGCTTGAATGGTAAAAAGAACTTTCTGTTATACAATTGTGAAATTTATGTTCCCCCAAAATTCCATACATACAATACGACGAAAAGAATAGGTAAGTTATAATTCCCTTTATAGAATTCAACATTGCAAATTATATACTATATAAGTTAATTGTCATCATTATAGAGGTACTATATTTCAAACTCTTTTTACGCTATATTTACAATTTTATTTGATAATAAAACATACCTGATACTGTATGTTAATACTTGCCGTCGGAATACCGTATGAAGCTTGTACCGTAATATATTAAATCACCGTAATGCCGTAATTATATTCTCTTGAATACAAAAAATTTTTACATTAATAATTCATTAACTTTTACAAAATATTTTATTGTTATTTTTTCAGTCGATTTAGGAATATACGAGATTTTAATGACGAAAGATGTTTTTAAGGTTTAACATAATTTATATCTATGAAAAAAATAAATAATTCTAACTTAATTAGTTAATTTTAATTATAAATTGTTTTTTTCAGGCCTACACCTTGATGTCATCATTGTTTCTTCTTTTCAAACTGGAAAAGTTTGGATAAATTCTGGTCATTTGAATTTTTGAAATCTGGGGTTGGATTTAGAGGAAAAGGTAATCATACTTTAGCGCTTACCAGGGGAGGAGATGTATATGTAATGAATTGGATTAATGGGTATTACGATAACATTTAGTGTGTGGATACGTGTTTACTATATATACTCGGATTAAAGGAATGCGAATTTCTCGACCATTCTGAAATCGTTTAAGCTATTATCGATTTGACTTATTAATAAAAAAATGTTAATTTTTATATCAACTCTTACGAAATTTTAAATAGAAAATATTTAATTGTTACAAAGTATCACGTCTAAAAAAAAGAATTATGTAAGTGTAGGGATAACGAGTGTTTGAATTTTCGGGATTACGATTTGTCAGGATTGTTGAATGTCTGGAATCGTATTATAAAGAGTCGAAATTTTGAATGGTACTCATGTATGGTAACTCTCGCTCATTGAAATTACCCAATAAGCTTCTAGTCGGTATTCTGGTGCAGGTGGTCCTAAAATGAAATAAATTATTTATAATATTTAAAAGTTCATCTGAATTACATTTTATTTATATTCATTTAGAAATCAAACTGCTACATGAACAGATTGTTATTATGGGTAAGGGGTAGTGGGAAAAAAGCAATTAATTATATCTTAATAAAGAGTAAAGTCATCTTTTGTAGTTTTGTTATGTATGTGAGATAAAAAATTAAAACTTCCTTATATATATATATACACCGTCCGGTCAAAAGTTTATTAGTAAAACATATGAAAAACCATTTTTTTTAAAAACCCTGTATAACTTTATTTTTTTATATAACCACTACTTAAAATTCTACTATTTATAAAGCTATGATAATTGGTTAAATACTTTGAAAAAAATATTCCAAAAAATTTTAAATCACAAAGTAATAATAGCATCATGTACGTTGCATATGGAATATATATCAAATTATTAATAAAAACTCATTCATGTGGATTTAAAGTTATCTATAAGAATAATTATAGGAACTTCATATAATTTATATAATTTTGACATTACTATAACCATTTAAGCTTCGAAAATCATAAGATGTCATGTGATATTCAGATATTCCGATCACCAGAAGATTTCAAAAAAAGCCATTTTCATATGATTTATTATAAATCCCGAAGATGTCCGGATACTTTTGGTTTGAGATTTTGACAATAGATAAAACTATTGCCAAGATCCCAAATGGTTGCCAAAACCCAAACTGTTGCGGACCATTGCTGAAATTCCAGACCATTGTTGAAACTTAAAATTGGATGCAAATATATCAACCGTATAGCAAAAGTATTTCAGTTCTTGGAATATAATGATCGTTGAAAATTCCAAATCCCAAACTAGCTAAAATCCCAAACTGTTGCTGAAAATTCAAAACTGATGCCAAAATTCCAAATTATTACCGAAATTCAACTCTAAAATTTGATTTGGGATTTCGGCAAAGAGTTTCTGCATTTGCTACGTTTCGGCGCCCAACTCTAGACCGAGCGGTGTATATTCAGTAAATAAAAACTTATACTCGATTCTTAAATATAATTTAGAGGGCAACCGAGTAAATAAAAGAATTAATTAGAAAAACTTCCTTATATATATGTTTTAAGTGAATAAAAAACTTTATACTCGATTCTTAAATATAATTTAGAGGATGACCATTGACCGAACCAATTTTGTATGAGAATAAAATAAAAGGATTAATTAGAAAAGCTTCCTTATATATATATATTTAAGTCTTTATACTCGATTTAACTTAATGAGGGCAACCAATAGACGGAAATCACGGAATATTCGAACCAAGTTATATAATAAGTATTTAAAGGAACCTTTATACCTGGTTTCTTTTATTTGATTCCCTGATATCATTCCAAAAATTTTTCACATTTCTTCATTAATTTTTAGTCGCATTTATTAAATGAAATTATTGATCTTTTCATTTACATTGTAAAACATGTTATTTGAATCTTTATATCAAGGTACGTTCATTTTTTTTTGTTCTTCATTTAATAACATGGTTCCCTTCATAATCTTCATATTTTTTTTTTTCAATAAGCTTTAATCAAGTAATCCTTTGCAGGTAAACCCACTACTGATTGAAATTTCTAACTATTAAACTACGAAATTATTTAACGTTAATTTAACATTAAATCCCTTTACTTTGGAAGAGAAGCTTTGGAGTTGACGTAAAGTTTTGATTTATATCACGAAAAATTTCAGTGATATAACAACACAAGTGTTCTCGAACATGTTATTGCAGTGGTGAGAATACAATATACACTATATTAATCGATTTGTGTTTTTAATGATTTGTGTTTTTCCAGTTCTAACAGTAAAATGTAACCATTTTTTGTTTTATACATCTCTATTTCTTATAAAATTCTATTAAAAAAATCTGCGTAAGAGATGAATCATACTTAAGAATTTTCTTTTAATTTATACTGCTCTTTAACTTCACGGATTTTACTCTTCAACATTCCGGATTTTGCTCTTTAACTTCGTTTTAACTCATCATACATTATGGATTCTGTTCTTTATCTTCATCATGAATAATCAATGTTACTAGAATAATCAATGGTTGTAGTAATTTCTATTCAAATGATTCATAGTGATACTACAATAACATTATTTCCAAAATCCAAATTCAATTTTCTAAGCCACAACTAATTGTTTTATATATTGTACTTGGCTCAAATAAATATGCATGACATAATATATATGAACAATCCCACATTTAAATTACTAAATTATCTTATTCTTCCTTACCTTTGGAATAATTACAATACGTTACACGTTTTTCTCTACTACGTAGACTTTCTAATACATACTCTCTTGTCCCCCACTCCTTAATTTAGTAAATCTTGACACATAATTTTTTGTGTGTCTATTATTGTTATCTTGTAATAAGAACTTTGTTCAAAAAAAAAAAGAAATTATGAACTAAGGAACAATCGCTTAAATCCTTCACCACATACCACGTGAAGATTTTATACCACGTGAGGATTTTAATCCAAGATGATTGGATACCACTATTTCCGCATTTCCGTTTTAATAATTTGTTGATCTCATTTTGTATTTGACATACATGATGACTTTCTTGTCTAACTGAGTCAGTCAATTTTATGATTCAAATGACTGATATGATTCGGTGTATGCCGTTATTAAAAATTCAATTGGTTCAAATGACGGACCACGGACGTGTATCGGCCCGAGTTCAAATGCAGACTATTTTAAAAAAAGGGAATAAAGAAAAAACGTGTTATTTGAAGGAGTTCCATGTGTTTCATTTACTTTTTATTTAAAAAGTAAAAAAAAAAAGAATAAAATATGTTAAATATGTTGATTTTAAATATGTGGGTAACTTGCATAATTCATGGTGACGATAACTTAATGATAACATGCGTAAAAAGTTACAGGGCATGGAATTTGCATGGGTTGTGCATTGTTCACGTTGATTTCAAACTCAAAAAGGATAATTTTTTTTTTTCATCAATTTTTTTTTTTTATATTTAAAAAAGGTATGCGGTTTTTTAAATAAAACTAGTTAGGAGATTTTCTCCGCTTTAATTTTTAAAGAATTCTCTGCTTTAATTTTTTAGGGAATTAAAATCATTTTGACCTTTATAAATAAAGAAATTTATTAATAATATTAATAAACAAGTAAATAAATAAGCAAATAAAATAAATAAGTAAAAACTGAATGTATAAATATTACGCAATAATACTCAATTATTCTACCTTGTTAAGAACATAGTGGAACATTGTTACTTGATCAAGTGATTCATTTGTCTAAAATCACTTATAAATATAAGCTCAACTGTCAGTCATCGTCGGTCATAAAAAAAAAATAAACTTTGTCAAAAAGATAGATTCTTTTTTTTACTTTTTTTAGGTAAATTAAGAACTTTTGAAATTGTTTCTTTATTTCATATTTTATCTTATCTCACCTTATTTTTAATTTCTTTGACTTTAACTGTTACAGTGTGAGTATCAAATATCATCATATGACTGGCGCAGCATCATTGTAGGTTTAATATATTCTATTAAAGAGTACAAAGAACGATCTTTCGAGTTCGAGTTATAAATTATCTTACACAAATTTACATTTTCTTATTTATTTTCTTTCGAAACTAGCTATAAATTATGTCACAAGAATCGAAAAAGGACAATTCAACCTTTAATCGTCATGATGAGATCTCATTTAGAGATGAAGACTATAATATGGAAAGGGAACGTGTATCATCATCTTTAAACTCAACATTTTTAGGTGAAATGGAATCACTTGATATATTATCATCTCAAGAAGTTAATCCTTTCACAATGTTAGATAATGTAGATGATGAGGATGATCCTAAAGAAGAATTAGCCAAACAGAAACCTTCTAAAGCGGAAAATGATGTCAAATCAAGTGACGCTGCTCCCCGTGCTGTCGGTGCCGGTCTTCCGTCAAAAGTTTCTTCGTTCTCTGTATTGTCCAAATCCATAAATGATCGTAAAAAAGCTGTTTATGAATTTGTAGTACCAAATAATAATGTTAAATCTGGAGATGTAACAAAAAAGCAACAGAAATCTCGTAAAATTATTAAAAATCCTACTATAAATACGTCAAAATCAAAATTATTACCAAATTTATCACAATTAAAGACAGTACAACAACAATCACAATTAGAAGATTTACCTAAACCAAAACGTGGAAGGAAAAAGAAGAATATTGTAAATGATGATGATACTAACCTATTAGAACTTTTTAATAATTCATCTAAACCTGAAGAAGGATTGTTTTCAAAATTGAGAATTTTATTTATACCAAATAAAATTGATAAAGTTCGTTTGAGTTTAATGAAATCAAAAGTTTTAGATAAAGGTGGAATTATTGAAGAAAGTATTGAAACTGCAAAAAATGTTACACATGTTATAACGGAATTAAATGGAAATCAGTTGGTATCAATGTTTGGTATTCGAAAATTAAAAAATTTTAAGGTAAATTATTTAAAAAAAAAATATAATTTATTTTTAGAATAATGTTTTTTCGATTAAAACTTTTGAAAAATTAATAGGATGCTGCAATCATTAAACCCGATTGGATATCCGAATCAATTATGGTAAATTTTAATCGTTTCTTGAACTGATTTTGATGATCATCATTTTGACAATTATAAATAATTTATATATATATATTATTTTATAGCTTGGAAAACTGAGGGATACTAAATCTTATGCAGTTTTATATACGGAAGAATCCAATGATACAAATATCGCTTCAAGCTCACAAACACAAAATTTGAAAAGACCTCATGACGAACAAAAAGCTGAAAAACAAGAAACCAACTTAGAAAACCACGAAACGCCCGATAAGAAAAGACGCATATATTCTCCAAAACCTTTATCTTCAGATATTATACAAGAATGTGTTTCATCCTTAGAATCAAATATAAATAACGATACATCCTTTACAGACTCTACCAATAATGATACTACTTGTAATGTAATGAGTGATGATCCGCTGTCGGAAATGATTGCAGAAACAAAACGACTTGTAGAAGCTGTTAGTATTTAATTAATTATTAAAAATTTAAATAATTTGTGATTTAAAATAATTTTCTTTTTTTCTTTTTTTTAATAGGGACTTTACGTTGATGACGAAGGAGATGATGACGAAAGCACACAAAGCAACAATACAACTACTGATTTAAATGAGGAAATTGAGAATTTAAATGAGGAAGTAGTGACAGATTCCAACAACTCTGAAACGAATTCTGGGGAAACCAATGAACAAACAAATAACAGCACTGAAACTAAAACTTCATCCTTTAAAGCGAAGGTTATTATTTGATTTGATTTAATTTCATTCATTTTTTTAATATTAAAGGTCATTTTTATTATAGAATTTCCGAGGACAAAATTCCTTTGCATGTATGCATAGCCATAGTTATGGGGAGACTAATAATAACCCAAATAAACTAATAATCGAAAAGGTAAATATATGTAAATCACTTAAATCACTGGAATTATTTTTTAAAAATATCACTTTTTGATAAAAGCTGCAAGTATTATTGGATCACTATACTCGAATGAAAGATGAATGGAGGATTCTCAGTTATCGTAAAGCAATATCTGCTATCAAGAAATATAAAAAACCAATTACTTCATACGAAGAAGCTAAAAAAATTCCTGGAATAGGGCTACGCACTGCTGAGAAAGTATGAAGCATTTATTAAAATTAATTTCTGAAAGAAAGATATACTGATTTATTTTCTTCGTAGATTGCAGAGATAATTGATACTGGAAATTTAAAAAGGATAGATAGTTTCTCGGAAGGCGATGACATAATCAAAAAATTTGGCAACGTTTATGGTAGGTTTAAGACTATAAAATATTATGTTGATATATTATCTAACTTATAATAACTCTTAATATTCAACAGGTGTTGGGCCATCAATCGCTATGAAATGGTATGTAAAAGGATATAGAACCTTTGAAGACGTACTGAAAGATGAAAAATTAACGCGTAATCAAATATCGGGCATATTGTATTATGATGTAAGTTTAATTCTTCAATCCTTTATCATCTTCTTTATATAATTTATATTTATTTGTAATTTAATAGGACTTGCAAAAAAGGATACCAAGAGATGAAGTAACGAAGATATCAGAATGGGTAACACGTGCTGCACTATCAATAGATCCCAAATTAGAGTGTATTACGGGAGGGTCTTATAGAAGAGGAAATCCAGACTGTGGAGATGTTGATATAATGATAACAAGGAACGATTCTGACGGCACGACTCATCTTGGTAATTATTTACATTTAAAATATTTTATAAAAAAAAATATTAAGTTTTCCTCAATAATTATTTAGGCGTCTTGTCAAGGCTAGTTGAAATTTTACGTGATCAAGGATTTTTAACACATGAATTAGTACAACATAATGGAGAGAGTCTTTCCGCAAAATTCATGGGAATTTGTAAATTACCCGAAGGAGTACACAGACGTTTAGGTATATAACAGTTATATAACAGTGTTATAGCCGTCAATTTTTTACAATGTTGACTTATCATCTACTCTTAATAGATATATTTATGGTACCATATAATGAAATGGGTGCGGCGTTATTATCGTATACTGGTAACGATATATTCAACAGAAGTATGAGGTTAATGGCCCGAAAAAAGAAAATGTGCTTAAATCAACATGGATTATTTATGAATGTTTCGCGTGGGCGTGACGGAATCAAATACTCTGAAGGCAAAATAATTGCTCAAAAAACCGAAAAAGAAATATGTGACGCATTAGGAGTTCCATGGCGGTAAATATTTTGAGTTTCAAAATCGATTTATAATTGTTTCATGCCCTTAATTCTTATTTCTTTCAAATTTTATCATTATTAGTCCACCAAATGAAAGAAACTGTTGAAAAAAAAAATTATCATCATTATTATTAAAAAAGTATTTTTAGTTTATAATACCCCATAAAAATAAATAAGCATTATATATAAAAATTGTAATATTCATTAGTAAGCTACGTTAGGCCGTCGATCATCAACCAATAAACTGACTCCTAAGTGATCTATTAACAAGCGAAAAAATCCGCAGAATTATGATACTGAGGATTTCTAGTAATGATTTTTGAGCAGGAAACAAGGATAGTAATTAACCAATAAATTATGTTTAAGGAAATATACGCAGATGACTAAAAGATAGAACAGTAAGCTGGCTCTGAGTAAAACGGTAAAGCGTAAAATGCAGCTCCATCCACTATAAGTTTAATCATGGTTCGTAATAATATACTCCTTTTGAAAATCATTCCCAAGTTCTCATTTCTTAAAACATTATTTAGTTAACTATATTAAAATTTTATTAATTCAAAGAATGAACTAAGGGTACCCTGACCGCTAATCAGTAACGTGACCGGCGACAAAAGAAGTCACGTTATCGAGAATTTTTGGTAGTGTTCTTTATTAAATATTGCTGCGACAGTTCGATTGAAATCAAATGTCTATAAAAATGTTGTCATAATTATCCCCAAAAGTTTTTATCAATTATGTATTGTTTAGTTTTTATAGACGCACTTGGACAAGTAAATACTTGGATATTTTTCATTTGTTATCAACGTTAATGCTATATGATAAATCTGACAAATCAGAGTTCACCACATATTATATAAAAAATATAAAAAATATAAAAAAAATATAAGAAATCGATTATTCTTTTAATTTCTTTCTTTTTATCTTAAACAGTCATGTTAACGAAAATACTTACGAAAAAATCATTATATTTACTTTTTATTTGTGTATTTTTAATTATTTTCCTATTCCTTTTTGTTTCTTCTTTAGAAACAAACAATAAAATATGTAAGGGAAACGAATGTTATCCAAAAGAGTTTGTCGCAACAGAGGAATTTCAAGAAGTACGTGAGGGACAAGAAATACCTCCAGGTACTGGAATAAAACTTTTTTAAAATATATATGCTGATTTGATTTTTTTTTTTTAACTTTTGAATATATATGTATTTTTTTTTTTTGAACTATTTTATTTAGGTTTGCATGTTAAAATAGACTTTAGTACTGGAAAGAAATACGCAAAAATACTTGATCCAAATGATCATGAATCTTCAGAAGTAATAGTTATTGATGAAAATGGGGATCCAATAAATCAAGAAGAGATTAATCATGATAATGAATTAGACAAAGATTCCGATTTAAGATTTCATCAAGATTCTAAAGTCGATAATTTTTCACTTCCAATTATTACATCGAGACATAAAGAAAATCTTCGTATTCCAAACTCAGATCATGCTCAATTTGAAATTTATATTTCACAATTACAAAATAATTCGTCTATACAAGGTTTAATTTCGGCTTTAGATGGATTAGAAGAACTAGTTCATGAATTAGATTTTGGAATTAAATTTGCCAAAGATCAAGGTATAAAATCTATACTTGAACTTTTAGATCATGAATCTTCTCAAATAAAGGAAAGAGCAGCAATTGTTATTGGGACCGCAATGCAGGTAAGGATAAAGAACTTTATATGTATGCATATTAGGTATTTACTCTGATTCATAATATTAATTTTTTTTTTTGTTAGAACAATCCTATAGCACAAGACGATGTAAAACATTTGAGAATTGTAACTCGACTTTTAGATAATTTATCAACCGAAACTGATACAAAAGTATCAATTCGGCTTATATATGCGTTATCGAGTATGGTGCGCGGAAACCAAAATGCGATTCAATCCATCAAGGATAATAATGGATTGCAACGGCTTTCAGATTTATACGAAAATAAATTAGATAATGAATTTCGTGCAAAGTGTGCTTTATTCGTAACGGATTTTATAGATCCAAATATGATAAAAGTAGGGCAAAATACTGGCTTTTTTGAACAAGATCAAAATTATGACGCAATCGATCAAATTGCAGATATTATAGGAGTATGGTGTAAACAATTTCAAGACACTTTATTTGATGATAAAGGAAACTCGAATGAAGTCGACTTTGATTCAAAAGAAAAAATACTCAAAGGAATTTCAATGATAAAAAGTCAATATTCTAGTTCATGTCCGCCACAAAATGGATTTAATGATTGGCTAATTAAAGAAGGAATTGAATCAAAGGGAGAAGATTATTTAGAAGATTATTTTAAATTAATTAATCAAGTTAGAATTCAATTTGGATTTGATTCATCTTAAACATTTTTTTTTTAATCTTGCATATTACTTAAATTTATAATTAATGTCCATAATAGACATTGCATTTTGCATTTGATATTGATATTTATTTATTTAGTTTTTTTCTTACTTTTTATTTAATAATGTTAATAAAACTGATTAAATTTTCGTATAATCGAGTCATTTTTTTATTCGTATATTGTTTAAAACTTATAAAAATACAGATTTGTGGATTATATGACGTTTTCGCGTATTAATTTAGCGGAGTATAACAAAAAGTTTTTATTTACCATCTTTCCTCCGTTTTTATATTAAATAATTCTTTATGTGATCGTGATCATCATCATTACATAAAATTTACAGTATAGCAAAATTACAGTCATACTAGAAGAGTAAGAAATAAATATGTTATCCTGGAGAGAATAATTAAAATAATTATTACGCTGTATCGATACAAAAAATCACGTTATGCTCCCTTTTTCATCATATTGCTCAGAAAAAAGATGAAAGATTCCCTGTTGTAAATCATACCGGAGGATAAAAATATATATTTGGCCAGGATTTTTTGGAATATTTACAATGTCTAACGATTGGAATGACCAAGAAATTCGTATACTCATAGACGAGCGAAAAAATTGAAGTGAAGAATATCATAATATACATCAGCTTTCTGGGAAGAAGTGGCTGATAAAATTTTCTAACAAATCAATCGAATTTCACTGGCAACGACAAGTTCCTAAGGCTCACTCGAGCCTATTATGTAAGTAGAGACCGAATTATTGGTTATTCTTACATAATACCCGCGACTGACCAGATAGTTTTGGTATTCATTTGTTTTTTTTTAGACAGCCTGCGCGTCTCGTAACAAGACCGGACGTAAAAGAAGTATTATAGGAGTACTTTGAAGAATTCTCCTCCGAATTTTGAAAGAGGCCAGGTATGTATTTTTGTTATGACTCGACTAGATCACTATTCTAGTCGATCGCAATATACGAGGTAGATTGGAAACTTCAGGCAGGTCCGGAAGGCCGAGCAGGAGAATCGCCAGCAATACCTCTCACCTGATCGCATGTCGTCTCACCTGTCACATCACAAGATCTGTAAGATGAAAGGTCTGTGCGACAAATTAATTTCGCATTTATCGAAAAGAAAATATACATGCTAACCAGCACCTCTTTTTTCCCGAACAAATGTGAGAAAATGTGAAAGAAGGTCTAGGCGCAACACGGGACATACCCCATAAGTAAATAGTGACGACAGAAACATATGTTATGAAGCCATTCAAAACCTTTCTCCGGGGTCTCGCTCTACAACAATAATTTCAACTCATACCGGAAAACTTATCGAGGATCGAAATGGACAAGGGAACCTCGATTATGCAGTAAAGTGTCGTTCGACGGGTAGAGTCCTTGGTGTAATCGAAGTTAAGAAGGAAGATTTTATGAAGGGATTTGCCCAGGTGTCTGTGCAGATGGAATCAACTTTGTCACGTAAACGCAAGGCAGATGAAATCGATAATGGACAGGATGTTTTGGGATTGTTACCGATGCATCCGAATGGTATTTTATGGAATGTTCGCTAGATAATGAGGGAAGTTGTTTAATCTATCGGAACCAATGACCGTTGTGTACAAAGATGAGAATTTGCAAGCTAAGGTAGAAAAGGACCTCGGACATATTGTATGGATATTGGAGAAGGCACAGAAGCCGGTGGAAGCTTTGCAAAGTGGAGTAAAAAGGGTAAAGTCATTAAGCAACATCGCAGGAAAATTGAATTAGAATTTAGGACAGATAGGGAAATGTAGAAACTTCGTCATGTATTACGGGTTACGACCCAAACTTATGTATTTATTTTTTCATATGTATCCCGGGCAAAGTTCCGAACCTTTCTTTGTATCTATTTTTGCATGTATTAATAAAAATTTTTCTTGGCAAACTTTCGCTGACGACCGTCAGTAAAATCACGTGATTATTTATTTTTTATTTTGAATATTTTGGAGAACGAGCTTATTATCTTCAATTATCATAATAAAATCCGAATAGTAACTGTGAAAGCATAAAGGATGAAAAATCTTCGTCATGATCACCTAAAATTCTTGCCGAAAGACTTTCTATCTCTGCGAACGATCTATTAATATGATCGGAATATAAAGCTATGTTACTTCAGGAGACGGAAATCATTTTTTGATT
This sequence comes from Rhizophagus irregularis, assembly GCF_026210795.1. NCBI lineage: Eukaryota > Fungi > Glomeromycota > Glomeromycetes > Glomerales > Glomeraceae > Rhizophagus > Rhizophagus irregularis. The sequence continues at coordinate 1,563,313 of NC_089444.1, read as the reverse complement.
GCCGTTACCAAAAAAATTATTTTTGGCGCTTATAATATATGTGGAAATGATGTATGTGTATAATCACAAATTTTATTAGCAGAAAAATGCATATACAGTATATAATATACAAACTCGTGCAAAATAATATAATTATTTTTTTTTGCGACAGCTTTCTTAGTGCGTCCACCGGGAGAACAAATCATTCGCGTAGTCATTTTTAATTGCAATCTTAACACAAAAAATCTTGTATCTCTTCCGAGCTTGAAGATAGAAAACGCTAATTATGAAAATAATTAGTTCCCATATTTATATTTTGAATTTTTTACAAATTGTAATTCATACAAACCTCGTATTTTAGTAACCCCATTACGACCCCATATGCATCTTTCATGTTCTTCACGTCTTTGTAAAGGGAAATCTTAAAACTTCTATCATCGTGTAAATCTCAGCATATTTAAGTCGGAATTCGTAAATAATAATCTCATGGTACTGTGAATGTCAAAGTTAGTAACACGAAAAATAACAAGCAAAATCACAAATAAAAGACTTACAATATAACTGCATTGCGTATAGCTTAATCTTTCTAATATCAGAATTAGGGCGCAATTCAGCTAATCGATTCATCAAAGTCTTAAGCATCTTACAATCTTCATTCGATCGCCTTGAAATGCGTCCAATCTTGTTTTGATGGAGGGCCACTTACTTCAACAACTTTCATCTTTTAAAGTAATAATTGCATCGATCTCCTTTCCAGCAGATCTGCGCTTGTCATCTTCCTTCTGAGAATTGCAGTCTTTGGCACTTGCCCTGAGACAAGTTTCACCATATTTA